>NC_138221.1:72015968-73215968 GCF_964197995.2 Scardinius erythrophthalmus | reverse complement strand
GTCTATACAATTCTCATACAGCAATCATGTGAAAAGCAACATGAAAGCAAATAAGAAGAACCCGTCAAAGTCTAGAACTCTTGATTAGTTTGATTCCATAATAACCCAATGGATGAATTGCAAAAAGCAAGTGCATATTTACTATCTGGATGACAGACTACACGAATAAACAAGGTATGCAAAGTAGTGTAATAGAACGCTTGGTCCTACCACCTTGTTGAAAACTTGCTGGGACCCGAGGGGTATATATTCCTCCAGCAAAGGCTTCAGCAGATACCATTGGGGAACAGGCTTTGACCCCATACGTGATATCTTTTCCCTTCCAGGTTTAGTCATAGAACATCACTGGAACAGAACAACACATCCACACAGAGCAAACTTGAACTAATATAAACTTTTTCTAACAATTAATTTTCACACTTTAATCATATAGTGAACAGTGGTGTTGTAAATACCTAAAGAGTTACATATGCCAAGTAAGAAAACATATAAGTGGCTACATGTGGTGTGATAGAACTTCAAGGCCCTAGGCATAGTTGTCTATAAAAATCTCATACAGCAATCATGTGAAAAGCAACATGAAAGCAAATAAGAAGAACCCGTCAAAGTCTAGAACTATTGATTAGTTTGATTCCATAATAACCAAATGGATGAATTGCAAAGCAAGTGCATATTTATTATCTGGAGGGCAGGCTACACGAATAAACAAGGTATGTAAAGGGGCAAAATGGATCGCTGGGTCCTACCACCTTGGTGAAAACTTGCTGGGACCCGAGGGGTATATATGCCTCCAGCAAAGGCTTCAGCAGATACCATTGGGGAACAGGCTTTAGCAGATACCATTGGGGAACAGGCTTCAGCAGATACCATTGGGGAACAGGCTTTGACCCCATAGGTGATATATTTTCCCTTCAAGATTTAGTAAAAGAAAATCACTGGAACAGAACAATACATCCACACAGAGCAAACTTGAACTAATATAAACTTCATCTTAGGATTAATTTTCACACTTTAATCATATATTGAACAGTGGTTTTGTAAATACCTAAAGAGTTACATATGCCAAGTAAGAAAACATATAAGTGGCTACATGTGGTGTGATAGAACTTCAAGGCCCTAGGCAAAGTTGTCTATAAAATTCTCATACAGCAATCATGTGAAAAGCAACATGAAAGCAAATAAGAAGAACCCGTCAAAGTCTAGAACTCTTGATTAGTTTGATTCCATAATAACCAAATGGATGAATTGCAAAGCAAGTGCATATTTATTATCTGGAGGGCAGGCTACACGAATAAACAAGGTATGTAAAGGGGCAAAATGGATCGCTGGGTCCTACCACCTTGGTGAAAACTTGCTGGGACCCGAGGGGTATACTGTATGCCTCCAGCAAAGGCTTCAGCAGATACCATTGGGGAACAGGCTTTGACCCCATAGGTGATATCTTTTCCCTTCAAGGTTTAGTCACAGAACATCACTGGAACAGAACAATACATCCACACAGAGCAAACTTGAACTAATATAAACTTCTTCTTAGGATTAATTTTCAAACTTTAATCGTTGTACATACCTAAAGAGTTACATATGCCAAGTAAGAAAACATAAGTGGCTACATGTGGTGTGATAGAACTTCAAGGCCCTAGGCATAGTTGTTTATAAAAATCTCATACAGCAATCATGTGAAAAGCAACATGAAAGCAAATAAGAAGAACCCGTCAAAGTCTAGAACTCTTGATTAGTTTGATTCCATGATAACCCAATGGATGAATTGCAAAGCAAGTGCATATTTATTATCCGGAGGGCAGGCTACACGAATAAACAAGGTATGCAAAGTAGTGTAATAGAACGCTGGGTCCTACCACCTTGGTGAAAACTTGCTGGGACCCGAGGGGTATATATGCCTCCAGCAAAGGCTTCAGCAGATACCATTAGGGAACAGGCTTTAGCAGATACCATTGGGGAACAGGCTTCAGCAGATACCATTGGGGAACAGGCTTTGACCCCATAGGTGATATATTTTCCCTTCAAGATTTAGTAAAAGAAAATCACTGGAACAGAACAATACATCCACACAGAGCGAACTTGAACTAATATAAACTTCATCTTAGGATTAATTTTCACACTTTAATCATATATTGAACAGTGGTGTTGTAAATACCTAAAGAGTTACATATGCCAAGTAAGAAAACATATAAGTGGCTACATGTGGTGTGATAGAACTTCAAGGCCCTAGGCAAAGTTGTCTATACAATTCTCATACAGCAATCATGTGAAAAGCAACATGAAAGCAAATAAGAAGAACCCGTCAAAGTCTAGAACTCTTGATTAGTTTGATTCCATAATAACCCAATGGATGAATTGCAAAAAGCAAGTGCATATTTACTATCTGGATGACAGACTACACGAATAAACAAGGTATGCAAAGTAGTGTAATAGAACGCTTGGTCCTACCACCTTGGTGAAAACTTGCTGGGACCCGAGGGGTATATATTCCTCCAGCAAAGGCTTCAGCAGATACCATTGGGGAACAGGCTTTGACCCCATACGTGATATCTTTTCCCTTCCAGGTTTAGTCATAGAACATCACTGGAACAGAACAATACATCCACACAGAGCAAACTTGAACTAATATAAACTTTTTCTAACAATTAATTTTCACACTTTAATCATATAGTGAACAGTGGTGTTGTAAATACCTAAAGAGTTACATATGCCAAGTAAGAAAACATATAAGTGGCTACATGTGGTGTGATAGAACTTCAAGGCCCTAGGCATAGTTGTCTATAAAAATCTCATACAGCAATCATGTGAAAAGCAACATGAAAGCAAATAAGAAGAACCCGTCAAAGTCTAGAACTCTTGATTAGTTTGATTCCATAATAACCAAATGGATGAATTGCAAAGCAAGTGCATATTTATTATCTGGAGGGCAGGCTACACGAATAAACAAGGTATGTAAAGGGGCAAAATGGATCGCTGGGTCCTACCACCTTGGTGAAAACTTGCTGGGACCCGAGGGGTATACTGTATGCCTCCAGCAAAGGCTTCAGCAGATACCATTGGGGAACAGGCTTTGACCCCATAGGTGATATCTTTTCCCTTCAAGGTTTAGTCATAGAACATCACTGGAACAGAACAATACATCCACACAGAGCAAACTTGGAACTAATATAAACTTTTTCTTGCAATTAATTTTCACACTTTAATCGTTGTAAATACCTAAAGAGTTACATATGCCAAGTAAGAAAACATATAAGTGGCTACATGTGGTGTGATAGAACTTCAAGGCCCTAGGCATAGTTGTCTATAAAATTCTCATACAGCAATCATGTGAAAAGCAACATGAAAGCAAATAAGAAGAAACTGTCAAAGTCTAGAACTCTTGATTAGTTTGATTCCATAATAACCCAATGGATGAATTGCAAAAAGCAAGTGCATATTTATTATCTGGATGGCAGACTACACGAATAAACAAGGTATGCAAAGTAGTGTAATAGAACGCTGGGTCCTACCACCTTGGTGAAAACTTGCTGGGACCCAAGGGGTATATATTCCTCCAGCAAAGGCTTCAGCAGTTACCATTGGGGAACAGGCTTTGACCCCATACGTGATATCTTTTCCCTTCAAGGTTTAGTCACAGAACATCACTGGAACAGAACAATACATCCACACAGAGCAAACTTGAACTAATATAAACTTCTTCTTAGGATTAATTTTCAAACTTTAATCGTTGTACATACCTAAAGAATTACATATGCCAAGTAAGAAAACATAAGTGGCTACATGTGGTGTGATAGAACTTCAAGGCCCTAGGCATAGTTGTCTATAAAAATCTCATACAGCAATCATGTGAAAAGCAACATGAAAGCAAATAAGAAGAACCCGTCAAAGTCTAGAACTCTTGATTAGTTTGATTCCATAATAACCAAATGGATGAATTGCAAAGCAAGTGCATATTTATTATCTGGAGGGCAGGCTACACGAATAAACAAGGTATGTAAAGGGGCAAAATGGATCGCTGGGTCCTACCACCTTGGTGAAAACTTGCTGGGACCCGAGGGGTATACTGTATGCCTCCAGCAAAGGCTTCAGCAGATACCATTGGGGAACAGGCTTTGACCCCATAGGTGATATCTTTTCCCTTCAAGGTTTAGTCATAGAACATCACTGGAACAGAACAATACATCCACACAGAGCAAACTTGGAACTAATATAAACTTTTTCTTGCAATTAATTTTCACACTTTAATCGTTGTAAATACCTAAAGAGTTACATATGCCAAGTAAGAAAACATATAAGTGGCTACATGTGGTGTGATAGAACTTCAAGGCCCTAGGCATAGTTGTCTATAAAATTCTCATACAGCAATCATTTGAAAAGCAACATGAAAGCAAATAAGAAGAACCCGTCAAAGTCTAGAACTCTTGATTAGTTTGATTCCATAATAACCCAATGGATGAATTGCAAAAAGCAAGTGCATATTTATTATCTGGATGGCAGACTACACGAATAAACAAGGTATGCAAAGTAGTGTAATAGAACGCTGGGTCCTACCACCTTGGTGAAAACTTGCTGGGACCCAAGGGGTATATATTCCTCCAGCAAAGGCTTCAGCAGTTACCATTGGGGAACAGGCTTTGACCCCATACGTGATATCTTTTCCCTTCAAGGTTTAGTCACAGAACATCACTGGAACAGAACAATACATCCACACAGAGCAAACTTGAACTAATATAAACTTCTTCTTAGGATTAATTTTCAAACTTTAATCGTTGTACATACCTAAAGAGTTACATATGCCAAGTAAGAAAACATAAGTGGCTACATGTGGTGTGATAGAACTTCAAGGCCCTAGGCATAGTTGTCTATAAAAATCTCATACAGCAATCATGTGAAAAGCAACATGAAAGCAAATAAGAAGAACCCGTCAAAGTCTAGAACTCTTGATTAGTTTGATTCCATGATAACCCAATGGATGAATTGCAAAGCAAGTGCATATTTATTATCCGGAGGGCAGGCTACACGAATAAACAAGGTATGCAAAGGGGCAAAATGGATCGCTGGGTCCTACCACCTTGGTGAAAACTTGCTGGGACCCGAGGGGTATATATGCCTCCAGCAAAGGCTTCAGCAGATACCATTGGGGAACAGGCTTTAGCAGATACCATTGGGGAACAGGCTTCAGCAGATACCATTGGGGAACAGGCTATGACCCCATAGGTGATATATTTTCCCTTCAAGATTTAGTAAAAGAAAATCACTGGAACAGAACAATACATCCACACAGAGCAAACTTGAACTAATATAAACTTCATCTTAGGATTAATTTTCACACTTTAATCATATATTGAACAGTGGTGTTGTAAATACCTAAAGAGTTACATATGCCAAGTAAGAAAACATATAAGTGGCTACATGTGGTGTGATAGAACTTCAAGGCCCTAGGCAAAGTTGTCTATACAATTCTCATACAGCAATCATGTGAAAAGCAACATGAAAGCAAATAAGAAGAACCCGTCAAAGTCTAGAACTCTTGATTAGTTTGATTCCATAATAACCCAATGGATGAATTGCAAAAAGCAAGTGCATATTTACTATCTGGATGATGTTGAAGATTTTATTATTTAGAAAATAAGCATTTTAACTACACATTGTACACTATTATTTCCTTTCTGTCTGTGTATGACTTTGGCTGACTTTGGAACCTGAGAGCACAAGCTGTTGTTACAGCAGAAAATTCTATTTCAGTAATGTCACATGGTACAAAACTATTTCTCAAAATACCTATAGAATGTATTACCATGTTTGGGACAAGGAGAGGGTATATACGTTTACTGGGCAATTTTTCTGGAGGGTCTTTCTGCAGAGGGACACTCGGCTTTGTTTGTTAATAAAGTCTAATTTTTTCTGATGTCAAATATCTTTGAAGTCATTTCCCTGAAAAGAATTAAACCACGTCAAATGGCGCCCAACGTGGGGCTTGGCTTAGGAGCTGAAGGAGCCACAAAGGGATCGCTGGTGACTCACACAGACAGTGACCGCTGTACTTTGAGGTGAGCAGTTTTTGCTTTTGAATAAGGTGTGTGTGTAAGTCACCAGTGGCCCGGATGTGGTAAGAAAAGCTTCTCCAAATTTAAAGAACTTAAAAAGTGAAAAGGGATGTTTGATGTCAGAAAAAATTGCATGTATTGTCTTTGTATGTCAAGTAGTTGGTAAAGGAGCTCCCAAAAGTGTTTGCTAGTGCTTGTTTAATCCTGAGTGGATTCTATAACTACTGGTGATGCTGATTTAGCGCAAAGAGTTTTGACGTACGTACGTAAGGTTCTGTGTTTTGTTCATCAAGTGGGCCTTGAAGGATGATGAGCAAAAAGCATGCACACAGAGGGTTTGAATTCACTGATAAGGATATCAGTTAAGTTTTGTGTTACTTGTCAAGAGGGCCTCGATGGATGACAAGCGTACTGATATAAGGATATCAGTTATTGATGTGTTATACCTGTAAGTGGGCATTGATTGATACAGGTGTAGTTTAGCTTATAGCCTATAGATGGTTGATCTGCAGACATTTGTAAGAGGGCCTTGAAGGATACAAATGAGCATGATTGCAGATAAAGTCAATTTCCGGGTACCTTATTAATCTAATAAGAGTCTGCTCAGGGGAATTAAGGTCTTATTTCACTCTGTTGTGTTGAGGAAGTGAATCACAGAGGTTTATGGAATAGGATAGTTAAAAGTGTCATTGTGTTGATTAGTGAATATTTTAATGTATTGTTCAGATCTGACAGAGAAGGGAAAAAAATAAGTGTGTTAGATCATGTTGGTGTGCCTGTAGGATCCTGTGACTGTGCCTGTGGTTGAAAATAAGTGACCTCTGACCCTGGTTGCTTGAAGGGACAGAGAATGTGTGACTGACCTGTGAATGAAGGGACTGAAATGGTGTGTATTAGAAAAAGAAAAAAAGAAAAGTAAGGGAAAACAATTGTTTCAAGATATTAGCTTAGCAGAATATAGTAGTATAAAATAAGTTAAAATAATAAGATATATATTTAATCGATAAATGTAATGATGAATATTAATAGATGAATATAGATATGATTGCATGTGCTTAATATATTATATATTATATCTGAAGACGTCTAAAATTTGTATCTCATTATCCCTGAAGACAGTGTGGAAAAAGTATTCCATTGCAGATAAATAAGTTTGTGTTAAGAGAAAAATAACTGGTGCAGTGCTGAAGGTTAGCGAGATTGAGTGACCAAGTTTCAAAAGTCAAAAATACTTTACAGAAGTTGATGAGAGTAAAAAATAAGAGGAATTCCTTGATGATTGTTGAGAAACATACTAGATTATTGTGAACACAGCATGCAAATATAGAAGAAAGATTGAAGTCTGATTTTATGATAGGGAAAATTATTTAATTGAATTATTCTCAGATAATCAAAGTTAGAATTATTGCTGATATTGCTTTTTCCTGCAATGAAGAACTGCTTACTAATAGAATGAGGGAAATGCTATGGTCAACCAGTGAGATTTTTATATAAAAGAAATAGTGAAAAGATGCAGGTTAAAAAAGTGGCATGTAGATAAAGAGCTAATAGCTTATATGTAAAAGTTCAATTTGACTCATGCAGATCTCTGAGTGTTCAAATTGCAGATGGAAACAGAGCCCTGTGGAAGCAACAAGAGGGCAAAGGGCATAGACATGAATGCAGAGACACTGACGCAGAGAAGAAGAAGAGAGTGGGTGAGGGGTTCTCAGCTCCCCTCCTGAAGTTCAAAAAGACTCAGAAAGATTGAGTTGATGCAAAGACTGGAAAAGGTGAATCTTTCACTTGAGACTTTTCCTAAAGACATAGACAAATCCTGAGATGCAAAACTGTTACAGGATTGATCAAAAGCCCAAACTGAGAAGAGACAGAGAAGCAGCAGAGCCTATATTCCACTCTGCAATGGCCATTGAGTGACAGCAAGGCTGAAAAACATGTCAACGAACACTGATCTAAAAACAGAAGAACTGACCCTTACGGGGCACACAGGTGTGACAAACCTTATGAACACTCTAGAGATTGTTTCAAATTTAATTATTATATTAACATTATTCATTCTGATTATTCACTGGTCTCATAGCAATTCTTTATATTCTCTGCTAAACTAACCCTCTCTGCTCTTTCAATAGGTAAGTCCAGCTCTATAAGAAAAAGAAAATACAGAGAAGTGGGTGCTCAACTCACAAAATAGTTAAAACTAAGGCTGGATTTGGTATAGTGAGGGCTATTATATTAGACAACTATAGGGCTAAAAGCATGATAGAATTATTCTCTGGCAAAGAAAAAGAAAGACACAAAATGTCAGAGAATGATTATTTTTGTTTGCAAAACAATGGTACTGGTCACTCCATCTTGTTTTAATATTTTTTATAGAGATAAATTGGAGAAGGATAAATAACTCCAAAAGTCCAAAAATTATGAAATTAAAAATGCTGTCAAAACTGGGATAATGAGATGGAAATGTTATTGGCCATGGATCCAAGATTAGGCAGAGATCTCCAGTTTTCTTCTTAAAGAAGCTCATGAGCAAAACAAAAAGAACATGAAAAAGTAGACCAAACAAATTACAAAATGCATTTGAGAAATTACAATTGGCTGTCTTACTCTCAACTGCACCATACTAAGGCCTATTATTCTGAAATATTTAATCTATTAGAGTTTGGGAAAAAAAACAAGAAAAAAAGGGATTATAACAACAGTAGTAAACGTACTCGGTTACTAACGTAACCTCGGTTCTCTCTACACAGCAAAAACTCCAGTGTTAAATTAACACTCCTGGGAGTGTATATGAGTCCACACTCAAAAGTGTAAAGTGTTAAAATATGAGTGTTAAATTAACACTCAAGAGTGTTAAAGTTAATGAGATAATTAAGTGATTAGTTTAGTGATGATTGAGCATTATTGAAGACACCTGATGTTAACAAGCAGAATCACTGAAGGAGGAAATCACTAATTGTAAGTTACCATTAAGGTGATGGGTGTTTGCTTTAGTTGGGCTCTTGACACTTATATGTTTACTTTAAATTTTGCTCGTCTGCTGTTATTGATTTATAACAGTCAGATGAACAAAGAGACAATGTGATCTGATGGTGTTGGTTATGTTTTGACATAATCATGTTGTGATCCGTAAAACAAAACTTATTGAGATGGCTTAACTTGTTAATTACAGCAGCTCTGTGATTCTACAGCACATGATTTTCAGTATTTTTCATATAATCCAAAAATATTTCATAACCATTGTTCTGATCAAAAGACTTTCAAATGAATTTATTTAGAAACACAGACATCAATAATCAGCCTGTGAATCTCAACAATGGTGACAATAATAAAGCATGTTGCAGTGGCTACCACCAATCACAACTCATTAATGGCTCCCATCATGCATTGCGGTATGAATAAATTATGATCTGAATTGTCTGTGTAATTTACTTTTCCTAATTGAATATTCTGCTCGTCACCATTGTTGAGATGCATAGACTGAATCGTGACGTCTGTGTGTGCCTAAAAGAAAGTTTTTTTTTTTTTTTTAAAAACAACTTTTAAGAAATCCTTTGTATTATATCTAAAATTCTGGATATTTATGCAGATTCACAGTTATGCTGTAATCAACAACATAAATCTAAGTCAGAAATAAGGATCTTAATGAGTTCAGTGATAAATTTCAATTGATGATTGTCATATAACCAACACCATCAAATCCCTTTTTCTCTTTGTTCATCGGGCAGTTATAAGATACAACAGCCAAACAAAATCCAAAGTAAATGTATAAGGGTCAAGAGCCCGACTAAAGCAAACACCCATCACCATAACGGTGGCTTACAATTTGTGATTTTCTCCTTCAGTGATTCGGCTTGTTAACATCAGGTGTCTTCAATAATGATCAGTCATTACTAAATGAATCACTTAATTAGCTCATTAACTTTAACACTCTTGAGTGTTAATTTAACACTCATATTTTAACACTTTACACTTTTGAGTGTGGACTCATATACACTCCCAGGAGTGTTAATTTAACACTGGAGTTTTTGCTGTGTAGAAGAGGGAACGAGTATTGCGTAAGTAGCTTACGCATCGTAAGTAGCTTACGCATCGGGAAAGTCTTCTTTCTTCGAGATCTGAAGCCAAAAAATTATCCTTAATTTTGTATTCATTGTCAACGCAGTGCAGCAGCCGACAGACCTAGGCAGGCTGTATAAGCGTGCTCATTGGCTGCTCGGCTGCAACTGCTTAAGCCTATCGGTGAGCGCTATGAACGCGGCAACCAATGAGGGCGCTTCGCGCCCTCCGCGCCCTTCTAACCGTCAGAATGGGCGTGGCCAGCGTGTATATATTCAGCGCTCACAGGCTAAAATTCTGGTTTTCGCAGTCTGAAGCGCAAAAGCTCGTGGCGCGACACGACAGGTTACGCAATACTCGTTCCCTCTTCTAGAGAGAACCGAGGTTACGTTAGTAACCGAGTACGTTCTCTTACGAGAGGTTCTCTCGTATTGCGTAAGTAGCTTACGCATCGGGAACCCTTTGTCAACGCCTTGTGCGCCGAGCATCCAGCCCATGAATCCCAGGGGAACCGGGGAAAACACTCTGCTGGAAAATGTGGCCGGTCGAGAGACGGGCCAGCGTAGTACATGCACTTCATGCAGCATATGAAATAGAGCGGCGCGGCCGGTCTATAAACATAGCAGTACAACAGTAGGGCCGGCGGAGCGAGCCCAAACAGTACATAAGCACTCATAAGGGTAGGAGAAAACGACATAGTCGGTCTCACATGAAGAGAAAAATTCCCACGCGGCAGAGAATAATGGGGGCGGCCAGCAGCGCGGGCCAGCACCGATAACAGCGCGTAACGGGAAATAGGAAACAGAACGGATCAGCCGGTCTGAGTCAAACACTTCACCCTGAGTAGTTACCAGAATAGCGCCAGCATATGAACGTAGTCTGCACACGGGAGCTGGGCAGAGCATACATGTCACTTATACTGACAATATTTTTGCCTGTAGGGCAGGAACTTCCAGGTTATAAAACCTCACGAATGTAGACGGGGAGGCCCAGCCCGCCGCCATACAAATGTCGTGGATAGAAATTCCGCTGGACCAGGCCCACGACGAGGCCATGCCTCTAGTGGAATGGGCTCTGATGCCCAGAGGGCACTGCAGGTGTTTGGAGGCATAAGCTGCTGCTATCGCGTCCACTATCCACCTGGACAAGCTCTGCTTCGAGGCGGCAAGACCCTTGGTGCGTCCGCCGAAGGAAACAAAGAGCTGCTCTGAACGCCTGAAAGCGGCGGAGCGCGTGATGTAAACTCTCAGCGCCCGGACAGGGCATAGGAGGTTATCGCTGTCCCCACCATCGGATGCTGGCAGAGCCGAGAGGGAAATAACTTGTGCCCTAAACGGGGTTCCAATCGCTTTGGGGATGTAACCGTGCCTCGGTCTGAGAATGACTTTCGAGTCATTCGGCCCGAACTCGAGACATGCAGGGCTAACAGATAGCGCGTGCAAATCACCCACTCGTTTGACTGAAGACAAAGCTATCAGAAAAACGGTTTTAAGCGACAGATACCTTAGATCCGCGGATTCAAGCGGTTCAAAGGGAAAAGCCTTTAGGGCCGCCAGGACCAAGGACAGATCCCACGAGGGAACCGAGGGGGGCCGCGGGGGGTTCATCCGTTTAGCTCCTCTGAGGAAGCGGATAATGAGCTCATTCCTTCCCATTGCCCGGCCGAGCGTCGTCTCAGCGAACGCTGTAATAGCGGCCACATATACTTTGAGCGTGGAAGGGGATCTGCCCTTTTCCGACAGCTCTTGCAAGAAGGAGAGCACCCGCGGAACCCCGCATGCGCGCGGATCCAGGTTTTGAGTAGCGCACCATTTAAAAAACACCGACCATTTAGACGCGTAGAGCCGTCTCGTGGAGGGGGCTCTAGACTGCGTGATCGTGTTCACGACCCCTTCTGACAGGTCAACGGGTATCCGTTGATCACCCATGCATGCAGCGACCAGCGCTCTGGATGGGGATGCCAGATCGATCCAGCGGCTTGGGAGAGGAGATCCTTTCTCACCGGGATCGGCCATGGGGGTGAGTGCGACAGCCTCACTAGCTCTGGGTACCAAGTTTGGTTTTCCCATCGCGGGGCTATAAGCAGCACTGAGTGGTGCGTTTCTCTGATCCTCGAAATGACCTGTGGCAACAGGGAGATTGGAGGAAAAGCATACAGCGGGAGGCTGGGCCATGTCTGGGACAGCGCGTCCTCGCTCTTCGAGTAAAACTTCGGGCATTGAGCATAGTCTTTCGACGCAAAGAGGTCGATTTCCGCTCTGCCGAATAGGCGCCAGAGAAACTGGACTGTCTGGGGGTGCAGAGACCATTCTCCCGGGGGAATGTTGTCCCTGGACAGTCTGTCTGGACCGACATTCAGGTGGCCCGGCACGTGCGCGGCTCTCAGCGAGCGCAGCGAGCGGTAAGCCCACACGAGGAGGCGTTCTGTCAGCCTGCACAGGTTCCTGGATCTGACACCGCCCTGTCGGTTCACATAGGATACCACGGACATGTTGTCCGAGCGGACTAGCACATGGTGATCCCGTATGAATGGGAGGAAGCGCCTGAGCGCGTTCTCGACCGCTATCATCTCCAAACAGTTTATGTGGAGGCATCTTTCCCGGTCTGACCATAGGCCAAAAGCCGGTTTGCCCTCGAACAGAGCGCCCCAGCCTGAGGTGGAAGCGTCCGTCGAGATAACTATGCGGTGTGAGATAGCTCCCATTGTCACTCCCCGCTGGTACCAGTCGGCCGCTAACCAGGGCTTCAGAGCTGAAACGCAGCTCTGAGTCACTCTGATGCGAATACCGCCGGAAGCCCATGCTCTGTGAGGCACTCGGGCATTCAGCCAACGTTGTAGCGGGCGCATTCGTAAAAGACCCAGCCGAAGCACTGCTGCGGCTGAGGCCATGCAACCCAGTAGCCTCTGAAATGTTTTGAGAGGTACGGTGCTGCCCGGCCGGGGAGACGCGGCCAGGCGTCGAATGCAGCGCGCGCGCTGTGTCGACAGGCGGGCCGTGTACTGATATACCTGACCGTCGAAGGCGAATCTCAAGAATGGCCTGTGACGGGGTATTATCAGGATCTGAAAAGCACGCATCTTTTAGATCGAGAGATATAAACCAGTCCCTCGGGCGAATTTGCGCGAGAATTTGTCTGGTTGTGAGCATTTTGAACGGTCTTCTCATAAGAGCCTCATTCAAACGTCTCAGATCCAAAATTGGTCTGAGTGCTCCGTCCTTCTTGGGAACGAGGAAATAACGGCTGTAAAAGCCCGACTCGCTCATGGAAGGGGAAACCGGTTCCATAGCCCACAGTAATAATGTAAAGGATATGTCGCCGGATAGCGTAGCAGGCACGGATGGCTGAAGGCGGCGAAGACGGCCGGCTTCCTCAGGCGCTGTCCTAAGCTTGCTGGTCGCTGGTTTCAACGGCGGCGGCTCTCAAGATCCAGCGATGCGAAGAGCGTCGCTGAAGACAAGAAAATCAGAATTTTAGCCTGTGAGCGCTGAATATATACACGCTGGCCACGCCCATTCTGACGGTTAGAAGGGCGCGGAGGGCGCGAAGCGCCCTCATTGGTTGCCGCGTTCATAGCGCTCACCGATAGGCTTAAGCAGTTGCAGCCGAGCAGCCAATGAGCACGCTTATACAGCCTGCCTAGGTCTGTCGGCTGCTGCACTGCGTTGACAATGAATACAAAATTAAGGATAATTTTTTGGCTTCAGATCTCGAAGAAAGAAGACTTTCCCGATGCGTAAGCTACTTACGATGCGTAAGCTACTTACGCAATACGAGAGAACCTCTCGTAAGAGAACTAAGCATTAAGATAACTGACAATTCTGAATAGTGTTTGAATAGCTGTGTTGTGACGTTGTCTGTCAGACCTTTGGAATTCCACAGCTAAAATTATAAGTTCCGCATTTAGAGCACAACCTACGGAAAAAGAATGTGTGACGGCCGATGAGTGACTGATTATGAATGAATAAGGCAAATCAATTATTTTGCCTACAGCTGTATCTAAATTTCATATGTGGGCCCACAGGGCATATTCTGCCCAATAAAATAATGACCATGGATGGATTTGGTTAATATCCAAGTCGAAACTGTAGTGACAATAGAAAAAGAAAATGGGAAAAAATTTGTAAAAGAAAACAAAACAGTACTACATTTTGCGCAGCGCCTAACACATCTGACTTTCCTTTCAGAATATCATGATGGAGAATAACACATCTGACTTGCTTTTCAGCATATCATGAAGGAGCTGACGTTTTGTCAAAAGTCTGAAATATTGTCTTGTAACTTTTGTCTTGTTGCAAAGTGGGTTGAGTGTTGTCAAAAATGCCTGATAACTAGTATGCTGATAGTGGGACTCAAAACAATAACTGAGCTGAATTGACTAATTGTAAAAAGTAATATAGGGGTAAAGCCCTAACGCTAATGAGCAGAAAACACACAAAAGAGGCCAGAACACCACTCAGCCCACATGATCATTTTACAGGTGACACCAAGAAGGACAATGGAGCAGATGATTTAAAATGTTGTTGTCACTAACAAAACTAAAAAGAAATAATGAAGGTTGCATTCGCAGATGAGAACAGTTCAATTCCAGGAAGGGTTCTGGGACGATTACAAAAAAACCAGTGACTGTGCTTTGTCATCTCAGAAGAAGCTTGAACATTGATCAGCAAAGTGACATTTGAGTCCATGCCTCTCAATTTAAAATACACCAACAAGCCTCTACTCTCCACAACAGGAAGTGAGGGATCAAGAGGGCTTGTGCTAGTAACAGCCCCCTCACCTCCGAGGGAAGTCCATGCAACGGCTCGTAAAGAGTCACCCTGGTGAAACATGTAATGACGGTTAAGACGGCTAACAAAATGATCAACATGAATGGAAAAAGAAGCAAATAACAAGAAGAACTTTAAATGAAAAGTTGCAGAATAAGAAACTTTCAAGGAGTTGTGCAAAGAAGAGAGAATCAACAAAGATGAGTACAAGTTCAAACAATAGTCAACATCAACCAAACTGTCTTTAAATGTAATGTTAAAGCCATTGAATATACTAGTAGCAACTTAATAATAACCCCAGAAAGAAAATTATTGAATTAAAGAATATATCAAAAACAACGTAAAAACGATAATGAAAAATCAGTAAACAAATTAAAATAATGAATGATAAGCGACTAATTCTAGTAATTGTCATAGCACAGTGAGAATTAAGACAAGAAGGAAAATACAAATAGACCTAAATAACAATTTTAAAACAGATCATAATGGGTACTCGGACGCAATTTGTCAATAAAGGGGTATACATAATTAATTTAAGACTACAGTTGAAAATTAAAGAAAAAATTAACACTGACTATTAACAAATATTTGATTTAATTTATGATTTGAATTATGATTTTATTCAATATGCTATTGACTGATTTATAGTACTAATGGAACGACCACCTCAGATGGAAATTGTTCGAATTCAGTAACAAACAGGCCCTATGAACAATATATATATGGTACCAGAGGAGGATAAGAATGACAGGTTATTGCACAAAAACATGCACAGGTATTCACCTGCGCAAGGAGGGAAGAATAAGGAAAAAGAATAATGAAAATTAAATAAAAGGCAAGAATAATGAAAATTAAATAAAAGGCATTTTTTGCAATTGTTGGCCATATATAAGAGAAATTTGCGACAAAAATAAAGGTAGGAAAGGAACAGTGACAAAAATAGGCCATATATCAGTACCAGAAGGACTAATAAAACTCTTGGTAATGGATTATATGAACAAGATAGAGATGAGATCAACAGAGGAGGGTCAAGAGAAGTAATTAAATTTAAGACCAAAGAATTATTCCTTAGATTTGAAATTCTATCAGAAATAAGTTTAGATAATGGTTTAGCAGTCATTCTAGAAAAATTGAAATTAACATTAATTGTATGCAGAAACTTAAATTACAGAAAGGAAGTTTTAACAATAATTAAGTTATAATGCTTTATGTTTGAAATGGTTGAGAACGTATAGATTTATTTAGTTATACGGGAAAAAGAAATGACCATACAATGAATATGTAAGATAGTATAAAAAGTTATTTTCGAGAGTTATTTTTTCTAATTGTCTAATGAGTTCATTGAATTACTTTTATGAAGTAAATGTAACATTGCTCTTGAAGCTTTCTTAGTTTGAGTGATTACATGTGACATAATTAAGTTTATTCATGATAGTTCATTTAGAAATTAGTAGAAAGGAAGAAAAGGTATTCAGTTAAGGTATGCTTGAACTGAGGAGCTATAATGAGAAAAAGCTGCAACACGTGAGGTATTTATTGTTTAAATTTGGTAATAAAGTAGACAGAATTTGAAATGTAAAACGTTATAACGAAGAAAATTGTGATTTAATGTAGCTGCACTACAGTGTTATGGTTGTACATCAACTAAAACATGACTGACTAAAAAATTGATTCTTTAAAAATAAGTGAATTGACGTTCCTTCATAAAAATAAGAAGCGAATAAAAAAGAGAAAAAGTTATTTTTACCCAGCCCTATTTTAAATCAAAATTCATATGGATTATGCGAAATAAACATGCAAACTAAATCATTTATTCTTCTATAATCAGCAGAGATTTATTATAATGATTTGCCTTTATAATAATGAAAACAATTACATGAAAAAAGTAGAATGACTTTACAATTGAAAAAAAAAAAGTTAAGGAAAGCTTGATTTAAAAGATTAGAAATGTTTTTTTGGAGTTGCAATATTGAAAGGGGGTTATTATTCTGTTGTGTACTTCCCATATTAAACAGATAATGAAAACTAATATTAGAGGGCAACTAAATCATATATTATTAAGAAGATTGGGCTTATAACCCAAATTGAGATTTACAATCATTGGACATTGATTGAAGTACCTCAAATAAGGATGAAGAAGAAAATGAATAAGCCAGATCCTGGGTGTCTGGGTCGAAGAGGATATCTACACCGCAAGAATAACTTTTAATTGTATAAGGGATTTTTGTGTTTGACATGTTCTACATAACTGTGACAATAAGACAATGCTGAACCAATTTCATCCACACACTTGTAACAATGTTTGATTTTTGATTAGGGAGGATTCGAGTCTTTTACTTTCTCCATTGAAAAAGAAAAAACAACTGAAAGAAAGAAAAATGTATGGAGAAAGATGTTTGGCTCGATTGCTCCTCCGGAGTATGGTGGCATAATTTCAGTCATTGAAAATAAGAATGAATGACATAATTTAGTCACTAAGGTAGTATAACTGAGGGGACTGGATTTTGAAACTACACTCTGGAAAAGGATAGCGAATGTGGGGCTTAAATAAGCCCCAGAGGAGGGAATGTTGAAGATTTTATTATTTAGAAAATAAGCATTTTAACTACACATTGTACACTATTATTTCCTTTCTGTCTGTGTATGACTTTGGCTGACTTTGGAACCTGAGAGCACAAGCTGTTGTTACAGCAGAAAAATCTATTTTAGTAATGTCACATGGTACAAAACGATTTCTCAAAATACCTATAGAATGTATTACCATGTTTGGGACAAGGAGAGGGTATATACGTTTACTGGGCAATTTTTCTGGAGGGTCTTTCTGCAGAGGGACACTCGGCTTTGTTTGTTAATAAAGTCTAATTTTTTCTGATGTCAAATATCTTTGAAGTCATTTCCCTGAAAAGAATTAAACCACGTCAATGACAGACTACACGAATAAACAAGGTATGCAAAGTAGTGTAATAGAACGCTTGGTCCTACCACCTTGGTGAAAACTTGCTGGGACCCGAGGGGTATATATTCCTCCAGCAAAGGCTTCAGCAGATACCATTGGGGAACAGGCTTTGACCCCATACGTGATATCTTTTCCCTTCCAGGTTTAGTCATAGAACATCACTGGAACAGAACAATACATCCACACAGAGCAAACTTGAACTAATATAAACTTTTTCTAACAATTAATTTTCACACTTTAATCATATAGTGAACAGTGGTGTTGTAAACACCTAAAGAGTTACATATGCCAAGTAAGAAAACATATAAGTGGCTACATGTGGTGTGATAGAACTTCAAGGCCCTAGGCATAGTTGTCTATAAAAATCTCATACAGCAATCATGTGAAAAGCAACATGAAAGCAAATAAGAAGAACCCGTCAAAGTCTAGAACTCTTGATTAGTTTGATTCCATAATAACCAAATGGATGAATTGCAAAGCAAGTGCATATTTATTATCTGGAGGGCAGGCTACACGAATAAACAAGGTATGTAAAGGGGCAAAATGGATCGCTGGGTCCTACCACCTTGGTGAAAACTTGCTGGGACCCGAGGGGTATATATGCCTCCAGCAAAGGCTTCAGCAGATACCATTGGGGAACAGGCTTTGACCCCATAGGTGATATCTTTTCCCTTCAAGGTTTAGTCATAGAACATCACTGGAACAGAACAATACATCCACACAGAGCAAACTTGGAACTAATATAAACTTTTTCTTGCAATTAATTTTCACACTTTAATCGTTGTAAATACCTAAAGAGTTACATATGCCAAGTAAGAAAACATATAAGTGGCTACATGTGGTGTGATAGAACTTCAAGGCCCTAGGCATAGTTGTCTATAAAATTCTCATACAGCAATCATGTGAAAAGCAACATGAAAGCAAATAAGAAGAACCCGTCAAAGTCTAGAACTCTTGATTAGTTTGATTCCATAATAACCCAATGGATGAATTGCAAAAAGCAAGTGCATATTTACTATCTGGATGGCAGACTACACGAATAAACAAGGTATGCAAAGTAGTGTAATAGAACGCTGTGTCCTACCACCTTGGTGAAAACTTGCTGGGACCCGAGGGGTATATATTCCTCCAGCAAAGGCTTCAGCAGATACCATTGGGGAACAGGCTTTGACCCCATACGTGATATCTTTTCCCTTCAAGGTTTAGTCACAGAACATCACTGGAACAGAACAATACATCCACACAGAGCAAACTTGAACTAATATAAACTTCTTCTTAGGATTAATTTTCAAACTTTAATCGTTGTACATACCTAAAGAGTTACATGTGCCAAGTAAGAAAACATAAGTGGCTACATGTGGTGTGATAGAACTTCAAGGCCCTAGGCATAGTTGTCTATAAAAATCTCATACAGCAATCATGTGAAAAGCAACATGAAAGCAAATAAGAAGAACCCGTCAAAGTCTAGAACTCTTGATTAGTTTGATTCCATGATAACCCAATGGATGAATTGCAAAGCAAGTGCATATTTATTATCCAGAGGGCAGGCTACACGAATAAACAAGGTATGCAAAGGGGCAAAATGGATCGCTGGGTCCTACCACCTTGGTGAAAACTTGCTGGGACCCGAGGGGTATATATGCCTCCAGCAAAGGCTTCAGCAGATACCATTGGGGAACAGGCTTTAGCAGATACCATTGGGGAACAGGCTTTGACCCCATAGGTGATATATTTTCCCTTCAAGATTTAGTAAAAGAAAATCACTGGAACAGAACAATACATCCACACAGAGCAAACTTGAACTAATATAAACTTCATCTTAGGATTAATTTTCACACTTTAATCATATATTGAACAGTGGTGTTGTAAATACCTAAAGAGTTACATATGCCAAGTAAGAAAACATAGAAGTGGCTACATGTGGTGTGATAGAACTTCAAGGCCCTAGGCAAAGTTGTCTATAAAATTCTCATACAGCAATCATGTGAAAAGCAACATGAAAGCAAATAAGAAGAACCCGTCAAAGTCTAGAACTCTTGATTAGTTTGATTCCATAATAACCCAATGGATGAATTGCAAAAAGCAAGTGCATATTTACTATCTGGATGACAGACTACACGAATAAACAAGGTATGCAAAGTAGTGTAATAGAACGCTTGGTCCTACCACCTTGGTGAAAACTTGCTGGGACCCGAGGGGTATATATTCCTCCAGCAAAGGCTTCAGCAGATACCATTGGGGAACAGGCTTTGACCCCATACGTGATATCTTTTCCCTTCCAGGTTTAGTCATAGAACATCACTGGAACAGAACAATACATCCACACAGAGCAAACTTGAACTAATATAAACTTTTTCTAACAATTAATTTTCACACTTTAATCATATAGTGAACAGTGGTGTTGTAAATACCTAAAGAGTTACATATGCCAAGTAAGAAAACATATAAGTGGCTACATGTGGTGTGATAGAACTTCAAGGCCCTAGGCATAGTTGTCTATAAAAATCTCATACAGCAATCATGTGAAAAGCAACATGAAAGCAAATAAGAAGAACCCGTCAAAGTCTAGAACTCTTGATTAGTTTGATTCCATAATAACCAAATGGATGAATTGCAAAGCAAGTGCATATTTATTATCTGGAGGGCAGGCTACACGAATAAACAAGGTATGTAAAGGGGCAAAATGGATCGCTGGGTCCTACCACCTTGGTGAAAACTTGCTGGGACCCGAGGGGTATATATGCCTCCAGCAAAGGCTTCAGCAGATTCCATTGGGGAACAGGCTTTAGCAGATACCATTGGGGAACAGGCTTTAGCAGATACCATTGGGGAACAGGCTTTGACCCCATAGGTGATATATTTTCCCTTCAAGATTTAGTAAAAGAAAATCACTGGAACAGAACAATACATCCACACAGAGCAAACTTGAACTAATATAAACTTCATCTTAGGATTAATTTTCACACTTTAATCATATATTGAACAGTGGTGTTGTAAATACCTAAAGAGTTACATATGCCAAGTAAGAAAACATAGAAGTGGCTACATGTGGTGTGATAGAACTTCAAGGCCCTAGGCATAGTTGTCTATAAAATTCTCATACAGCAATCATGTGAAAAGCAACATGAAAGCAAATAAGAAGAACCCGTCAAAGTCTAGAACTCTTGATTAGTTTGATTCCATAATAACCCAATGGATGAATTGCAAAAAGCAAGTGCATATTTACTATCTGGATGGCAGACTACACGAATAAACAAGGTATGCAAAGTAGTGTAATAGAACGCTTGGTCCTACCACCTTGGTGAAAACTTGCTGGGACCCGAGGGGTATATATTCCTCCAGCAAAGGCTTTAGCAAAGACCATTGGGGAACAGGCTTTGACCCCATACGTGATATCTTTTCCCTTCAAGGTTTAGTCACAGAACATCACTGGAACAGAACAATATATCCACACAGAGCAAACTTGAACTAATATAAACTTCTTCTTAGGATTAATTTTCAAACTTTAATCGTTGTACATACCTAAAGAGTTACATATGCCAAGTAAGAAAACATATAAGTGGCTACATGTGGTGTGATAGAACTTCAAGGCCCTAGGCAAAGTTGTCTATACAATTCTCATACAGCAATCATGTGAAAAGCAACATGAAAGCAAATAAGAAGAACCCGTCAAAGTCTAGAACTCTTGATTAGTTTGATTCCATAATAACCCAATGGATGAATTGCAAAAAGCAAGTGCATATTTACTATCTGGATGACAGACTACACGAATAAACAAGGTATGCAAAGTAGTGTAATAGAACGCTTGGTCCTACCACCTTGGTGAAAACTTGCTGGGACCCGAGGGGTATATATTCCTCCAGCAAAGGCTTCAGCAGATACAATTGGGGAACAGGCTTTGACCCCATACGTGATATCTTTTCCCTTCCAGGTTTAGTCATAGAACATCACTGGAACAGAACAACACATCCACACAGAGCAAACTTGAACTAATATAAACTTTTTCTAACAATTAATTTTCACACTTTAATCATATAGTGAACAGTGGTGTTGTAAATACCTAAAGAGTTACATATGCCAAGTAAGAAAACATATAAGTGGCTACATGTGGTGTGATAGAACTTCAAGGCCCTAGGCATAGTTGTCTATAAAAATCTCATACAGCAATCATGTGAAAAGCAACATGAAAGCAAATAAGAAGAACCCGTCAAAGTCTAGAACTCTTGATTAGTTTGATTCCATAATAACCAAATGGATGAATTGCAAAGCAAGTGCATATTTATTATCTGGAGGGCAGGCTACACGAATAAACAAGGTATGTAAAGGGGCAAAATGGATCGCTGGGTCCTACCACCTTGGTGAAAACTTGCTGGGACCCGAGGGGTATATATGCCTCCAGCAAAGGCTTCAGCAGATACCATTGGGGAACAGGCTTTAGCAGATACCATTGGGGAACAGGCTTCAGCAGATACCATTGGGGAACAGGCTTTGACCCCATAGGTGATATATTTTCCCTTCAAGATTTAGTAAAAGAAAATCACTGGAACAGAACAATATATCCACACAGAGCAAACTTGAACTAATATAAACTTCATCTTAGGATTAATTTTCACACTTTAATCATATATTGAACAGTGGTGTTGTAAATACCTAAAGAGTTACATATGCCAAGTAAGAAAACATATAAGTGGCTACAAGTGGTGTGATAGAACTTCAAGGCCCTAGGCAAAGTTGTCTATACAATTCTCATACAGCAATCATGTGAAAAGCAACATGAAAGCAAATAAGAAGAACCCGTCAAAGTCTAGAACTCTTGATTAGTTTGATTCCATAATAACCAAATGGATGAATTGCAAAGCAAGTGCATATTTATTATCTGGAGGGCAGGCTACACAAATAAACAAGGTATGTAAAGGGGCAAAATGGATCGCTGGGTCCTACCACCTTGGTGAAAACTTGCTGGGACCCGAGGGGTATACTGTATGCCTCCAGCAAAGGCTTCAGCAGATACCATTGGGGAACAGGCTTTGACCCCATAGGTGATATCTTTTCCCTTCAAGGTTTAGTCACAGAACATCACTGGAACAGAACAATACATCGACACAGAGCAAACTTGAACTAATATAAACTTCTTCTTAGGATTAATTTTCAAACTTTAATCGTTGTACATACCTAAAGAGTTACATATGCCAAGTAAGAAAACATAAGTGGCTACATGTGGTGTGATAGAACTTCAAGGCCCTAGGCATAGTTGTCTATAAAAATCTCATACAGCAATCATGTGAAAAGCAACATGAAAGCAAATAAGAAGAACCCGTCAAAGTCTAGAACTCTTGATTAGTTTGATTCCATGATAACCCAATGGATGAATTGCAAAGCAAGTGCATATTTATTATCCGGAGGGCAGGCTACACGAATAAACAAGGTATGCAAAGTAGTGTAATAGAACGCTGGGTCCTACCACCTTGGTGAAAACTTGCTGGGACCCGAGGGGTATATATTCCTCCAACAAAGGCTTCAGCAGTTACCATTGGGGAACAGGCTTTGACCCCATACGTGATATCTTTTCCCTTCAAGGTTTAGTCACAGAACATCACTGGAACAGAACAATACATCCACACAGAGCAAACTTGAACTAATATAAACTTCTTCTTAGGATTAATTTTCAAACTTTAATCGTTGTACATACCTAAAGAGTTACATATGCCAAGTAAGAAAACATAAGTGGCTACATGTGGTGTGATAGAACTTCAAGGCCCTAGGCATAGTTGTCTATAAAAATCTCATACAGCAATCATGTGAAAAGCAACATGAAAGCAAATAAGAAGAACCCGTCAAAGTCTAGAACTCTTGATTAGTTTGATTCCATAATAACCCAATGGATGAATTGCAAAAAGCAAGTGCATATTTACTATCTGGATGACAGACTACACGAATAAACAAGGTATGCAAAGTAGTGTAATAGAACGCTTGGTCCTACCACCTTGGTGAAAACTTGCTGGGACCCGAGGGGTATATATTCCTCCAGCAAAGGCTTCAGCAGATACCATTGGGGAACAGGCTTTGACCCCATAGGTGATATCTTTTCCCTTCCAGGTTTAGTCATAGAACATCACTGGAACAGAACAACACATCCACACAGAGCAAACTTGAACTAATATAAACTTTTTCTAACAATTAATTTTCACACTTTAATCATATAGTGAACAGTGGTGTTGTAAATACCTAAAGAGTTACATATGCCAAGTAAGAAAACATATAAGTGGCTACATGTGGTGTGATAGAACTTCAAGGCCCTAGGCATAGTTGTCTATAAAAATCTCATACAGCAATCATGTGAAAAGCAACATGAAAGCAAATAAGAAGAACCCGTCAAAGTCTAGAACTCTTGATTAGTTTGATTCCATAATAACCAAATGGATGAATTGCAAAGCAAGTGCATATTTATTATCTGGAGGGCAGGCTACACGAATAAACAAGGTATGTAAAGGGGCAAAATGGATCGCTGGGTCCTACCACCTTGGTGAAAACTTGCTGGGACCCGAGGGGTATATATGCCTCCAGCAAAGGCTTCAGCAGATACCATTGGGGAACAGGCTTTAGCAGATACCATTGGGGAACAGGCTTTGACCCCATAGGTGATTTATTTTCCCTTCAAGATTTAGTAAAAGAAAATCACTGGAACAGAACAATACATCCACACAGAGCAAACTTGAACTAATATAAACTTCATCTTAGGATTAATTTTCACACTTTAATCATATATTGAACAGTGGTGTTGTAAATACCTAAAGAGTTACATATGCCAAGTAAGAAAACATATAAGTGGCTACATGTGGTGTGATAGAACTTCAAGGCCCTAGGCAAAGTTGTCTATACAATTCTCATACAGCAATCATGTGAAAAGCAACATGAAAGCAAATAAGAAGAACCCGTCAAAGTCTAGAACTCTTGATTAGTTTGATTCCATAATAACCCAATGGATGAATTGCAAAAAGCAAGTGCATATTTACTATCTGGATGACAGACTACACGAATAAACAAGGTATGCAAAGTAGTGTAATAGAACGCTTGGTCCTACCACCTTGGTGAAAACTTGCTGGGACCCGAGGGGTATATATTCCTCCAGCAAAGGCTTCAGCAGATACCATTGGGGAACAGGCTTTGACCCCATACGTGATATCTTTTCCCTTCCAGGTTTAGTCATAGAACATCACTGGAACAGAACAATACATCCACACAGAGCAAACTTGAACTAATATAAACTTTTTCTAACAATTAATTTTCACACTTTAATCATATAGTGAACAGTGGTGTTGTAAATACCTAAAGAGTTACATATGCCAAGTAAGAAAACATATAAGTGGCTACATGTGGTGTGATAGAACTTCAAGGCCCTAGGCATAGTTGTCTATAAAAATCTCATACAGCAATCATGTGAAAAGCAACATGAAAGCAAATAAGAAGAACCCGTCAAAGTCTAGAACTCTTGATTAGTTTGATTCCATAATAACCAAATGGATGAATTGCAAAGCAAGTGCATATTTATTATCTGGAGGGCAGGCTACACGAATAAACAAGGTATGTAAAGGGGCAAAATGGATCGCTGGGTCCTACCACCTTGGTGAAAACTTGCTGGGACCCGAGGGGTATACTGTATGCCTCCAGCAAAGGCTTCAGCAGATACCATTGGGGAACAGGCTTTGACCCCATAGGTGATATCTTTTCCCTTCAAGGTTTAGTCATAGAACATCACTGGAACAGAACAATACATCCACACAGAGCAAACTTGGAACTAATATAAACTTTTTCTTGCAATTAATTTTCACACTTTAATCGTTGTAAATACCTAAAGAGTTACATATGCCAAGTAAGAAAACATATAAGTGGCTACATGTGGTGTGATAGAACTTCAAGGCCCTAGGCATAGTTGTCTATAAAATTCTCATACAGCAATCATGTGAAAAGCAACATGAAAGCAAATAAGAAGAACCCGTCAAAGTCTAGAACTCTTGATTAGTTTGATTCCATAATAACCCAATGGATGAATTTCAAAAAGCAAGTGCATATTTATTATCTGGATGGCAGACTACACGAATAAACAAGGTATGCAAAGTAGTGTAATAGAACGCTGGGTCCTACCACCTTGGTGAAAACTTGCTGGGACCCAAGGGGTATATATTCCTCCAGCAAAGGCTTCAGCAGTTACCATTGGGGAACAGGTTTTTGACCCCATACGTGATATCTTTTCCCTTCAAGGTTTAGTCACAGAACATCACTGGAACAGAACAATACATCCACACAGAGCAAACTTGAACTAATATAAACTTTTTCTAACAATTAATTTTCACACTTTAATCATATAGTGAACAGTGGTGTTGTAAATACCTAAAGTGTTACATATGCCAAGTAAGAAAACATATAAGTGGCTACATGTGGTGTGATAGAACTTCAAGGCCCTAGGCATAGTTGTCTATAAAAATCTCATACAGCAATCATGTGAAAAGCAACATGAAAGCAAATAAGAAGAACCCGTCAAAGTCTAGAACTCTTGATTAGTTTGATTCCATAATAACCAAATGGATGAATTGCAAAGCAAGTGCATATTTATTATCTGGAGGGCAGGCTACACGAATAAACAAGGTATGCAAAGTAGTGTAATAGAACGCTGGGTCCTACCACCTTGGTGAAAACTTGCTGGGACCCGAGGGGTATATATGCCTCCAGCAAAGGCTGCAGCAGATACCATTGGGGAACAGGCTTTAGCAGATACCATTGGGGAATAGGCTTCAGCAGATACCATTGGGGAACAGGCTTTGACCCCATAGGTTATATATTTTCCCTTCAAGATTTAGTAAAAGAAAATCACTGGAACAGAACAATATATCCACACAGAGCAAACTTGAACTAATATAAACTTCATCTTAGGATTAATTTTCACACTTTAATCATATATTGAACAGTGGTGTTGTAAATACCTAAAGAGTTACATATGCCAAGTAAGAAAACATATAAGTGGCTACATGTGGTGTGATAGAACTTCAAGGCCCTAGGCAAAGTTGTCTATACAATTCTCATACAGCAATCATGTGAAAAGCAACATGAAAGCAAATAAGAAGAACCCGTCAAAGTCTAGAACTCTTGATTAGTTTGATTCCATAATAACCAAATGGATGAATTGCAAAGCAAGTGCATATTTATTATCTGGAGGGCAGGCTACACGAATAAACAAGGTATGTAAAGGGGCAAAATGGATCGCTGGGTCCTACCACCTTGGTGAAAACTTGCTGGGACCCGAGGGGTATACTGTATGCCTCCAGCAAAGGCTTCAGCAGATACCATTGGGGAACAGGCTTTGACCCCATAGGTGATATCTTTTCCCTTCAAGGTTTAGTCACAGAACATCACTGGAACAGAACAATACATCCACACAGAGCAAACTTGAACTAATATAAACTTCTTCTTAGGATTAATTTTCAAACTTTAATCGTTGTACATACCTAAAGAGTTACATATGCCAAGTAAGAAAACATATAAGTGGCTACATGTGGTGTGATAGAACTTCAAGGCCCTAGGCATAGTTGTCTATAAAAATCTCATACAGCAATCATGTGAAAAGCAACATGAAAGCAAATAAGAAGAACCCGTCAAAGTCTAGAACTCTTGATTAGTTTGATTCCATGATAACCCAATGGATGAATTGCAAAGCAAGTGCATATTTATTATCCGGAGGGCAGGCTAGTGCATATTTATTATCTGGAGGGCAGGCTACACGAATAAACAAGGTATGTAAAGGGGCAAAATGGATCGCTGGGTCCTACCACCTTGGTGAAAACTTGCTGGGACCCGAGGGGTATACTGTATGCCTCCAGCAAAGGCTTCAGCAGATACCATTGGGGAACAGGCTTTGACCCCATAGGTGATATATTTTCCCTTCAAGGTTTAGTCATAGAACATCACTGGAACAGAACAATACATCCACACAGAGCAAACTTGGAACTAATATAAACTTTTTCTTGCAATTAATTTTCACACTTTAATCGTTGTAAATACCTAAAGAGTTACATATGCCAAGTAAGAAAACATATAAGTGGCTACATGTGGTGTGATAGAACTTCAAGGCCCTAGGCAAAGTTGTCTATACAATTCTCATACAGCAATCATGTGAAAAGCAACATGAAAGCAAATAAGAAGAACCCGTCAAAGTCTAGAACTCTTGATTAGTTTGATTCCATAATAACCCAATGGATGAATTGCAAAAAGCAAGTGCATATTTACTATCTGGATGACAGACTACACGAATAAACAAGGTATGCAAAGTAGTGTAATAGAACGCTTGGTCCTACCACCTTGGTGAAAACTTGCTGGGACCCGAGGGGTATATATTCCTCCAGCAAAGGCTTCAGCAGATACCATTGGGGAACAGGCTTTGACCCCATACGTGATATCTTTTCCCTTCCAGGTTTAGTCATAGAACATCACTGGAACAGAACAATACATCCACACAGAGCAAACTTGAACTAATATAAACTTTTTCTAACAATTAATTTTCACACTTTAATCATATAGTGAACAGTGGTGTTGTAAATACCTAAAGAGTTACATATGCCAAGTAAGAAAACATATAAGTGGCTACATGTGGTGTGATAGAACTTCAAGGCCCTAGGCATAGTTGTCTATAAAAATCTCATACAGCAATCATGTGAAAAGCAACATGAAAGCAAATAAGAAGAACCCGTCAAAGTCTAGAACTCTTGATTAGTTTGATTCCATAATAACCAAATGGATGAATTGCAAAGCAAGTGCATATTTATTATCTGGAGGGCAGGCTACACGAATAAACAAGGTATGTAAAGGGGCAAAATGGATCGCTGGGTCCTACCACCTTGGTGAAAACTTGCTGGGACCCGAGGGGTATACTGTATGCCTCCAGCAAAGGCTTCAGCAGATACCATTGGGGAACAGGCTTTGACCCCATAGGTGATATCTTTTCCCTTCAAGGTTTAGTCATAGAACATCACTGGAACAGAACAATACATCCACACAGAGCAAACTTGGAACTAATATAAACTTTTTCTTGCAATTAATTTTCACACTTTAATCGTTGTAAATACCTAAAGAGTTACATATGCCAAGTAAGAAAACATATAAGTGGCTACATGTGGTGTGATAGAACTTCAAGGCCCTAGGCATAGTTGTCTATAAAATTCTCATACAGCAATCATGTGAAAAGCAACATGAAAGCAAATAAGAAGAACCCGTCAAAGTCTAGAACTCTTGATTAGTTTGATTCCATAATAACCCAATGGATGAATTGCAAAAAGCAAGTGCATATTTACTATCTGGATGGCAGACTACACGAATAAACAAGGTATGCAAAGTAGTGTAATAGAACGCTGGGTCCTACCACCTTGGTGAAAACTTGCTGGGACCCGAGGGGTATATATTCCTCCAGCAAAGGCTTCAGCAGTTACCATTGGGGAACAGGCTTTGACCCCATACGTGATATCTTTTCCCTTCAAGGTTTAGTCACAGAACATCACTGGAACAGAACAATACATCCACACAGAGCAAACTTGAACTAATATAAACTTCTTCTTAGGATTAATTTTCAAACTTTAATCGTTGTACATACCTAAAGAGTTACATATGCCAAGTAAGAAAACATATAAGTGGCTACATGTGGTGTGATAGAACTTCAAGGCCCTAGGCATAGTTGTCTATAAAAATCTCATACAGCAATCATGTGAAAAGCAACATGAAAGCAAATAAGAAGAACCCGTCAAAGTCTAGAACTCTTGATTAGTTTGATTCCATGATAACCCAATGGATGAATTGCAAAGCAAGTGCATATTTATTATCCGGAGGGCAGGCTACACGAATAAACAAGGTATGCAAAGGGGCAAAATGGATCGCTGGGTCCTACCACCTTGGTGAAAACTTGCTGGGACCCGAGGGGTATATATGCCTCCAGCAAAGGCTTCAGCTGATACCATTGGGGAACAGGCTTTAGCAGTTACCATTGGGGAACAGGCTTCAGCAGATACCATTGGGGAACAGGCTTTGACCCCATAGGTGATATATTTTCCCTTCAAGATTAAGTAAAAGAAAATCACTGGAACAGAACAATACATCCACACAGAGCAAACATGAACTAATATAAACTTCATCTTAGGATTAATTTTCACACTTTAATCATATATTGAACAGTGGTGTTGTAAATACCTAAAGAGTTACATATGCCAAGTAAGAAAACATATAAGTGGCTACATGTGGTGTGATAGAACTTCAAGGCCCTAGGCAAAGTTGTCTATACAATTCTCATACAGCAATCATGTGAAAAGCAACATGAAAGCAAATAAGAAGAACCCGTCAAAGTCTAGAACTCTTGATTAGTTTGATTCCATAATAACCCAATGGATGAATTGCAAAAAGCAAGTGCATATTTACTATCTGGATGACAGACTACACAAATAAACAAGGTATGCAAAGTAGTGTAATAGAACGCTTGGTCCTACCACCTTGGTGAAAACTTGCTGGGACCCGAGGGGTATATATTCCTCCAGCAAAGGCTTCAGCAGATACCATTGGGGAACAGGCTTTGACCCCATACGTGATATCTTTTCCCTTCCAGGTTTAGTCATAGAACATCACTGGAACAGAACAACACATCCACACAGAGCAAACTTGAACTAATATAAACTTTTTCTAACAATTAATTTTCACACTTTAATCATATAGTGAACAGTGGTGTTGTAAATACCTAAAGAGTTACATATGCCAAGTAAGAAAACATATAAGTGGCTACATGTGGTGTGATAGAACTTCAAGGCCCTAGGCATAGTTGTCTATAAAAATCTCATACAGCAATCATGTGAAAAGCAACATGAAAGCAAATAAGAAGAACCCGTCAAAGTCTAGAACTCTTGATTAGTTTGATTCCATAATAACCAAATGGATGAATTGCAAAGCAAGTGCATATTTATTATCTGGAGGGCAGGCTACACGAATAAACAAGGTATGTAAAGGGGCAAAATGGATCGCTGGGTCCTACCACCTTGGTGAAAACTTGCTGGGACCCGAGGGGTATATATGCCTCCAGCAAAGGCTTCAGCAGATACCATTGGGGAACAGGCTTTAGCAGATACCATTGGGGAACAGGCTTCAGCAGATACCATTGGGGAACAGGCTTTGACCCCATAGGTGATATATTTTCCCTTCAAGATATAGTAAAAGAAAATCACTGGAACAGAACAATACATCCACACAGAGCAAACTTGAACTAATATAAACTTCATCTTAGGATTAATTTTCACACTTTAATCATATATTGAACAGTGGTGTTGTAAATACCTAAAGAGTTACATATGCCAAGTAAGAAAACATATAAGTGGCTACATGTGGTGTGATAGAACTTCAAGGCCCTAGGCATAGTTGTCTATAAAAATCTCATACAGCAATCATGTGAAAAGCAACATGAAAGCAAATAAGAAGAACCCGTCAAAGTCTAGAACTCTTGATTAGTTTGATTCCATAATAACCCAATGGATGAATTGCAAAGCAAGTGCATATTTATTATCTGGAGGGCAGGCTACACGAATAAACAAGGTATGTAAAGGGGCAAAATGGATCGCTGGGTCCTACCACCTTGGTGAAAACTTGCTGGGACCCGAGGGGTATACTGTATGCCTCCAGCAAAGGCTTCAGCAGATACCATTGGGGAACAGGCTTTGACCCCATAGGTGATATCTTTTCCCTTCAAGGTTTAGTCATAGAACATCACTGGAACAGAACAATACATCCACACAGAGCAAACTTGGAACTAATATAAACTTTTTCTTGCAATTAATTTTCACACTTTAATCATTGTAAATACCTAAAGAGTTACATATGCCAAGTAAGAAAACATATAAGTGGCTACATGTGGTGTGATAGAACTTCAAGGCCCTAGGCATAGTTGTCTATAAAATTCTCATACAGCAATCATGTGAAAAGCAACATGAAAGCAAATAAGAAGAACCCGTCAAAGTCTAGAACTCTTGATTAGTTTGATTCCATAATAACCCAATGGATGAATTGCAAAAAGCAAGTGCATATTTACTATCTGGATGGCAGACTACACGAATAAACAAGGTATGCAAAGTAGTGTAATAGAACGCTGGGTCCTACCACCTTGGTGAAAACTTGCTGGGACCCGAGGGGTATATATTCCTCCAGCAAAGGCTTCAGCAGATACCATTGGGGAACAGGCTTTGACCCCATACGTGATATCTTTTCCCTTCAAGGTTTAGTCACAGAACATCACTGGAACAGAACAATACATCCACACAGAGCAAACTTGAACTAATATAAACTTCTTCTTAGGATTAATTTTCAAACTTTAATCGTTGTACATACCTAAAGAGTTACATATGCCAAGTAAGAAAACATAAGTGGCTACATGTGGTGTGATAGAACTTCAAGGCCCTAGGCATAGTTGTCTATAAAAATCTCATACAGCAATCATGTGAAAAGCAACATGAAAGCAAATAAGAAGAACCCGTCAAAGTCTAGAACTCTTGATTAGTTTGATTCCATGATAACCCAATGGATGAATTGCAAAGCAAGTGCATATTTATTATCCGGAGGGCAGGCTACACGAATAAACAAGGTATGCAAAGGGGCAAAATGGATCGCTGGGTCCTACCACCTTGGTGAAAACTTGCTGGGACCCGAGGGTTATATATGCCTCCAGCAAAGGCTTCAGCAGATACCATTGGGGAACAGGCTTTAGCAGATACCATTGGGGAACAGGCTTCAGCAGATACCATTGGGGAACAGGCTTTGACCCCATAGGTGATATATTTTCCCTTCAAGATTTAGTAAAAGAAAATCACTGGAACAGAACAATACATCCACACAGAGCAAACTTGAACTAATATAAACTTCATCTTAGGATTAATTTTCACACTTTAATCATATATTGAACAGTGGTGTTGTAAATACCTAAAGAGTTACATATGCCAAGTAAGAAAACATATAAGTGGCTACATGTGGTGTGATAGAACTTCAAGGCCCTAGGCAAAGTTGTCTATACAATTCTCATACAGCAATCATGTGAAAAGCAACATGAAAGCAAATAAGAAGAACCCGTCAAAGTCTAGAACTCTTGATTAGTTTGATTCCATAATAACCCAATGGATGAATTGCAAAAAGCAAGTGCATATTTACTATCTGGATGACAGACTACACGAATAAACAAGGTATGCAAAGTAGTGTAATAGAACGCTTGGTCCTACCACCTTGGTGAAAACTTGCTGGGACCCGAGGGGTATATATTCCTCCAGCAAAGGCTTCAGCAGATACCATTGGGGAACAGGCTTTGACCCCATACGTGATATCTTTTCCCTTCCAGGTTTAGTCATAGAACATCACTGGAACAGAACAACACATCCACACAGAGCAAACTTGAACTAATATAAACTTTTTCTAACAATTAATTTTCACACTTTAATCATATAGTGAACAGTGGTGTTGTAAATACCTAAAGAGTTACATATGCCAAGTAAGAAAACATATAAGTGGCTACATGTGGTGTGATAGAACTTCAAGGCCCTAGGCATAGTTGTCTATAAAAATCTCATACAGCAATCATGTGAAAAGCAACATGAAAGCAAATAAGAAGAACCCGTCAAAGTCTAGAACTCTTGATTAGTTTGATTCCATAATAACCAAATGGATGAATTGCAAAGCAAGTGCATATTTATTATCTGGAGGGCAGGCTACACGAATAAACAAGGTATGTAAAGGGGCAAAATGGATCGCTGGGTCCTACCACCTTGGTGAAAACTTGCTGGGACCCGAGGGGTATATATGCCTCCAGCAAAGGCTTCAGCAGATACCATTGGGGAACAGGCTTTAGCAGATACCATTGGGGAACAGGCTTCAGCAGATACCATTGGGGAACAGGCTTTGACCCCATAGGTGATATATTTTCCCTTCAAGATTTAGTAAAAGAAAATCACTGGAACAGAACAATATATCCACACAGAGCAAACTTGAACTAATATAAACTTCATCTTAGGATTAATTTTCACACTTTAATCATATATTGAACAGTGGTGTTGTAAATACCTAAAGAGTTACATATGCCAAGTAAGAAAACATATAAGTGGCTACATGTGGTGTGATAGAACTTCAAGGCCCTAGGCAAAGTTGTCTATACAATTCTCATACAGCAATCATGTGAAAAGCAACATGAAAGCAAATAAGAAGAACCCGTCAAAGTCTAGAACTCTTGATTAGTTTGATTCCATAATAACCAAATGGATGAATTGCAAAGCAAGTGCATATTTATTATCTGGAGGGCAGGCTACACAAATAAACAAGGTATGTAAAGGGGCAAAATGGATCGCTGGGTCCTACCACCTTGGTGAAAACTTGCTGGGACCCGAGGGGTATACTGTATGCCTCCAGCAAAGGCTTCAGCAGATACCATTGGGGAACAGGCTTTGACCCCATAGGTGATATCTTTTCCCTTCAAGGTTTAGTCACAGAACATCACTGGAACAGAACAATACATCCACACAGAGCAAACTTGAACTAATATAAACTTCTTCTTAGGATTAATTTTCAAACTTTAATCGTTGTACATACCTAAAGAGTTACATATGCCAAGTAAGAAAACATAAGTGGCTACATGTGGTGTGATAGAACTTCAAGGCCCTAGGCATAGTTGTCTATAAAAATCTCATACAGCAATCATGTGAAAAGCAACATGAAAGCAAATAAGAAGAACCCGTCAAAGTCTAGAACTCTTGATTAGTTTGATTCCATGATAACCCAATGGATGAATTGCAAAGCAAGTGCATATTTATTATCCGGAGGGCAGGCTACACGAATAAACAAGGTATGCAAAGTAGTGTAATAGAACGCTGGGTCCTACCACCTTGGTGAAAACTTGCTGGGACCCGAGGGGTATATATTCCTCCAACAAAGGCTTCAGCAGTTACCATTGGGGAACAGGCTTTGACCCCATACGTGATATCTTTTCCCTTCAAGGTTTAGTCACAGAACATCACTGGAACAGAACAATACATCCACACAGAGCAAACTTGAACTAATATAAACTTCTTCTTAGGATTAATTTTCAAACTTTAATCGTTGTACATACCTAAAGAGTTACATATGCCAAGTAAGAAAACATAAGTGGCTACATGTGGTGTGATAGAACTTCAAGGCCCTAGGCATAGTTGTCTATAAAAATCTCATACAGCAATCATGTGAAAAGCAACATGAAAGCAAATAAGAAGAACCCGTCAAAGTCTAGAACTCTTGATTAGTTTGATTCCATAATAACCCAATGGATGAATTGCAAAAAGCAAGTGCATATTTACTATCTGGATGACAGACTACACGAATAAACAAGGTATGCAAAGTAGTGTAATAGAACGCTTGGTCCTACCACCTTGGTGAAAACTTGCTGGGACCCGAGGGGTATATATTCCTCCAGCAAAGGCTTCAGCAGATACCATTGGGGAACAGGCTTTGACCCCATAGGTGATATCTTTTCCCTTCCAGGTTTAGTCATAGAACATCACTGGAACAGAACAACACATCCACACAGAGCAAACTTGAACTAATATAAACTTTTTCTAACAATTAATTTTCACACTTTAATCATATAGTGAACAGTGGTGTTGTAAATACCTAAAGAGTTACATATGCCAAGTAAGAAAACATATAAGTGGCTACATGTGGTGTGATAGAACTTCAAGGCCCTAGGCATAGTTGTCTATAAAAATCTCATACAGCAATCATGTGAAAAGCAACATGAAAGCAAATAAGAAGAACCCGTCAAAGTCTAGAACTCTTGATTAGTTTGATTCCATAATAACCAAATGGATGAATTGCAAAGCAAGTGCATATTTATTATCTGGAGGGCAGGCTACACGAATAAACAAGGTATGTAAAGGGGCAAAATGGATCGCTGGGTCCTACCACCTTGGTGAAAACTTGCTGGGACCCGAGGGGTATATATGCCTCCAGCAAAGGCTTCAGCAGATACCATTGGGGAACAGGCTTTAGCAGATACCATTGGGGAACAGGCTTCAGCAGATACCATTGGGGAACAGGCTTTGACCCCATAGGTGATATATTTTCCCTTCAAGATTTAGTAAAAGAAAATCACTGGAACAGAACAATACATCCACACAGAGCAAACTTGAACTAATATAAACTTCATCTTAGGATTAATTTTCACACTTTAATCATATATTGAACAGTGGTGTTGTAAATACCTAAAGAGTTACATATGCCAAGTAAGAAAACATATAAGTGGGTACATGTGGTGTGATAGAACTTCAAGGCCCTAGGCAAAGTTGTCTATACAATTCTCATACAGCAATCATGTGAAAAGCAACATGAAAGCAAATAAGAAGAACCCGTCAAAGTCTAGAACTCTTGATTAGTTTGATTCCATAATAACCCAATGGATGAATTGCAAAAAGCAAGTGCATATTTACTATCTGGATGACAGACTACACGAATAAACAAGGTATGCAAAGTAGTGTAATAGAACGCTTGGTCCTACCACCTTGGTGAAAACTTGCTGGGACCCGAGGGGTATATATTCCTCCAGCAAAGGCTTCAGCAGATACCATTGGGGAACAGGCTTTGACCCCATACGTGATATCTTTTCCCTTCCAGGTTTAGTCATAGAACATCACTGGAACAGAACAATACATCCACACAGAGCAAACTTGAACTAATATAAACTTTTTCTAACAATTAATTTTCACACTTTAATCATATAGTGAACAGTGGTGTTGTAAATACCTAAAGAGTTACATATGCCAAGTAAGAAAACATATAAGTGGCTACATGTGGTGTGATAGAACTTCAAGGCCCTAGGCATAGTTGTCTATAAAAATCTCATACAGCAATCATGTGAAAAGCAACATGAAAGCAAATAAGAAGAACCCGTCAAAGTCTAGAACTCTTGATTAGTTTGATTCCATAATAACCAAATGGATGAATTGCAAAGCAAGTGCATATTTATTATCTGGAGGGCAGGCTACACGAATAAACAAGGTATGTAAAGGGGCAAAATGGATCGCTGGGTCCTACCACCTTGGTGAAAACTTGCTGGGACCCGAGGGGTATACTGTATGCCTCCAGCAAAGGCTTCAGCAGATACCATTGGGGAACAGGCTTTGACCCCATAGGTGATATCTTTTCCCTTCAAGGTTTAGTCATAGAACATCACTGGAACAGAACAATACATCCACACAGAGCAAACTTGGAACTAATATAAACTTTTTCTTGCAATTAATTTTCACACTTTAATCGTTGTAAATACCTAAAGAGTTACATATGCCAAGTAAGAAAACATATAAGTGGCTTCATGTGGTGTGATAGAACTTCAAGGCCCTAGGCATAGTTGTCTATAAAATTCTCATACAGCAATCATGTGAAAAGCAACATGAAAGCAAATAAGAAGAACCCGTCAAAGTCTAGAACTCTTGATTAGTTTGATTCCATAATAACCCAATGGATGAATTGCAAAAAGCAAGTGCATATTTACTATCTGGATGGCAGACTACACGAATAAACAAGGTATGCAAAGTAGTGTAATAGAACGCTGGGTCCTACCACCTTGGTGAAAACTTGCTGGGACCCGAGGGGTATATATTCCTCCAGCAAAGGCTTCAGCAGTTACCATTGGGGAACAGGCTTTGACCCCATACGTGATATCTTTTCCCTTCAAGGTTTAGTCACAGAACATCACTGGAACAGAACAATACATCCACACAGAGCAAACTTGAACTAATATAAACTTCTTCTTAGGATTAATTTTCAAACTTTAATCGTTGTACATACCTAAAGAGTTACATATGCCAAGTAAGAAAACATATAAGTGGCTACATGTGGTGTGATAGAACTTCAAGGCCCTAGGCAAAGTTGTCTATACAATTCTCATACAGCAATCATGTGAAAAGCAACATGAAAGCAAATAAGAAGAACCCGTCAAAGTCTAGAACTCTTGATTAGTTTGATTCCATAATAACCCAATGGATGAATTGCAAAAAGCAAGTGCATATTTACTATCTGGATGAAAGACTACACGAATAAACAAGGTATGCAAATTAGTGTAATAGAACGCTTGGTCCTACCACCTTGGTGAAAACTTGCTGGGACCCGAGGGGTATATATTCCTCCAGCAAAGGCTTCAGCAAATACCATTGGGGAACAGGCTTTGACCCCATACGTGATATCTTTTCCCTTCCAGGTTTAGTCATAGAACATCACTGGAACAGAACAATACATCCACACAGAGCAAACTTGAACTAATATAAACTTTTTCTAACAATTAATTTTCACACTTTAATCATATAGTGAACAGTGGTGTTGTAAATACCTAAAGAGTTACATATGCCAAGTAAGAAAACATATAAGTGGCTACATGTGGTGTGATAGAACTTCAAGGCCCTAGGCATAGTTGTCTATAAAAATCTCATACAGCAATCATGTGAAAAGCAACATGAAAGCAAATAAGAAGAACCCGTCAAAGTCTAGAACTCTTGATTAGTTTGATTCCATAATAACCAAATGGATGAATTGCAAAGCAAGTGCATATTTATTATCTGGAGGGCAGGCTACACGAATAAACAAGGTATGTAAAGGGGCAAAATGGATCGCTGGGTCCTACCACCTTGGTGAAAACTTGCTGGGACCCGAGGGGTATACTGTATGCCTCCAGCAAAGGCTTCAGCAGATACCATTGGGGAACAGGCTTTGACCCCATAGGTGATATATTTTCCCTTCAAGGTTTAGTCATAGAACATCACTGGAACAGAACAATACATCCACACAGAGCAAACTTGGAACTAATATAAACTTTTTATTGCAATTAATTTTCACACTTTAATCGTTGTAAATACCTAAAGAGTTACATATGCCAAGTAAGAAAACATATAAGTGGCTACATGTGGTGTGATAGAACTTCAAGGCCCTAGGCATAGTTGTCTATAAAATTCTCATACAGCAATCATGTGAAAAGCAACATGAAAGCAAATAAGAAGAACCCGTCAAAGTCTAGAACTCTTGATTAGTTTGATTCCATAATAACCCAATGGATGAATTGCAAAAAGCAAGTGCATATTTACTATCTGGATGGCAGACTACACGAATAAACAAGGTATGCAAAGTAGTGTAATAGAACGCTGGGTCCTACCACCTTGGTGAAAACTTGCTGGGACCCGAGGGGTATATATTCCTCCAGCAAAGGCTTCAGCAGTTACCATTGGGGAACAGGCTTTGACCCCATACGTGATATCTTTTCCCTTCAAGGTTTAGTCACAGAACATCACTGGAACAGAACAATACATCCACACAGAGCAAACTTGAACTAATATAAACTTCTTCTTAGGATTAATTTTCAAACTTTAATCGTTGTACATACCTAAAGAGTTACATATGCCAAGTAAGAAAACATATAAGTGGCTACATGTGGTGTGATAGAACTTCAAGGCCCTAGGCATAGTTGTCTATAAAAATCTCATACAGCAATCATGTGAAAAGCAACATGAAAGCAAATAAGAAGAACCCGTCAAAGTCTAGAACTCTTGATTAGTTTGATTCCATGATAACCCAATGGATGAATTGCAAAGCAAGTGCATATTTATTATCCGGAGGGCAGGCTACACGAATAAACAAGGTATGCAAAGGGGCAAAATGGATCGCTGGGTCCTACCACCTTGGTGAAAACTTGCTGGGACCCGAGGGGTATATATGCCTCCAGCAAAGGCTTCAGCAGATACCATTGGGGAACAGGCTTTAGCAGATACCATTGGGGAACAGGCTTCAGCAGATATCATTGGGGAACAGGCTTTAGCAGATACCATTGGGGAACAGGCTTCAGCAGATACCATTGGGGAACAGGCTTTAGCAGATACCATTGGGGAACAGGCTTCAGCAGATACCATTGGGGAACAGGCTTTAGCAGATACCATTGGGGAACAGGCTTCAGCAGATTCCATTGGGGAACAGGCTTTGACCCCATAGGTGATATATTTTCCCTTCAAGATTTAGTAAAAGAAAATCACTGGAACAGAACAATACATCCACACAGAGCAAACTTGAACTAATATAAACTTCATCTTAGGATTAATTTTCACACTTTAATCATATATTGAACAGTGGTGTTGTAAATACCTAAAGAGTTACATATGCCAAGTAAGAAAACATATAAGTGGCTACATGTGGTGTGATAGAACTTCAAGGCCCTAGGCAAAGTTGTCTATACAATTCTCATACAGCAATCATGTGAAAAGCAACATGAAAGCAAATAAGAAGAACCCGTCAAAGTCTAGAACTCTTGATTAGTTTGATTCCATAATAACCCAATGGATGAATTGCAAAAAGCAAGTGCATATTTACTATCTGGATGACAGACTACACGAATAAACAAGGTATGCAAAGTAGTGTAATAGAACGCTTGGTCCTACCACCTTGGTGAAAACTTGCTGGGACCCGAGGGGTATATATTCCTCCAACAAAGGCTTCAGCAGATACCATTGGGGAACAGGCTTTGACCCCATACGTGATATCTTTTCCCTTCCAGGTTTAGTCATAGAACATCACTGGAACAGAACAACACATCCACACAGAGCAAACTTGAACTAATATAAACTTTTTCTAACAATTAATTTTCACACTTTAATCATATAGTGAACAGTGGTGTTGTAAATACCTAAAGAGTTACATATGCCAAGTAAGAAAACATATAAGTGGCTACATGTGGTGTGATAGAACTTCAAGGCCCTAGGCATAGTTGTCTATAAAAATCTCATACAGCAATCATGTGAAAAGCAACATGAAAGCAAATAAGAAGAACCCGTCAAAGTCTAGAACTCTTGATTAGTTTGATTCCATAATAACCCAATGGATGAATTGCAAAAAGCAAGTGCATATTTACTATCTGGATGGCAGACTACACGAATAAACAAGGTATGCAAAGTAGTGTAATAGAACGCTGGGTCCTACCACCTTGGTGAAAACTTGCTGGGACCCGAGGGGTATATATTCCTCCAGCAAAGGCTTCAGCAGATACCATTGGGGAACAGGCTTTGACCCCATACGTGATATCTTTTCCCTTCAAGGTTTAGTCACAGAACATCACTGGAACAAAACAATACATCCACACAGAGCAAACTTGAACTAATATAAACTTCTTCTTAGGATTAATTTTCAAACTTTAATCGTTGTACATACCTAAAGAGTTACATATGCCAAGTAAGAAAACATAAGTGGCTACATGTGGTGTGATAGAACTTCAAGGCCCTAGGCATAGTTGTCTATAAAAATCTCATACAGCAATCATGTGAAAAGCAACATGAAAGCAAATAAGAAGAACCCGTCAAAGTCTAGAACTCTTGATTAGTTTGATTCCATAATAACCAAATGGATGAATTGCAAAGCAAGTGCATATTTATTATCTGGAGGGCAGGCTACACAAATAAACAAGGTATGTAAAGGGGCAAAATGGATCGCTGGGTCCTACCACCTTGGTGAAAACTTGCTGGGACCCGAGGGGTATACTGTATGCCTCCAGCAAAGGCTTCAGCAGATACCATTGGGGAACAGGCTTTGACCCCATAGGTGATATCTTTTCCCTTCAAGGTTTAGTCACAGAACATCACTGGAACAGAACAATACATCCACACAGAGCAAACTTGAACTAATATAAACTTCTTCTTAGGATTAATTTTCAAACTTTAATCGTTGTACATACCTAAAGAGTTACATATGCCAAGTAAGAAAACATAAGTGGCTACATGTGGTGTGATTGAACTTCAAGGCCCTAGGCATAGTTGTCTATAAAAATCTCATACAGCAATCATGTGAAAAGCAACATGAAAGCAAATAAGAAGAACCCGTCAAAGTCTAGAACTCTTGATTAGTTTGATTCCATGATAACCCAATGGATGAATTGCAAAGCAAGTGCATATTTATTATCCGGAGGGCAGGCTACACGAATAAACAAGGTATGCAAAGTAGTGTAATAGAACGCTGGGTCCTACCACCTTGGTGAAAACTTGCTGGGACCCGAGGGGTATATATTCCTCCAGCAAAGGTTTCAGCAGTTACCATTGGGGAACAGGCTTTGACCCCATACGTGATATCTTTTCCCTTCAAGGTTTAGTCACAGAACATCACTGGAACAGAACAATACATCCACACAGAGCAAACTTGAACTAATATAAACTTCTTCTTAGGATTAATTTTCAAACTTTAATCGTTGTACATACCTAAAGAGTTACATATGCCAAGTAAGAAAACATAAGTGGCTACATGTGGTGTGATAGAACTTCAAGGCCCTAGGCATAGTTGTCTATAAAAATCTCATACAGCAATCATGTGAAAAGCAACATGAAAGCAAATAAGAAGAACCCGTCAAAGTCTAGAACTCTTGATTAGTTTGATTCCATAATAACCCAATGGATGAATTGCAGAAAGCAAGTGCATATTTATTATCCGGAGGGCAGGCTACACGAATAAACAAGGTATGCAAAGGGGCAAAATGGATCGCTGGGTCCTACCACCTTGGTGAAAACTTGCTGGGACCCGAGGGGTATATATGCCTCCAGCAAAGGCTTCAGCTGATACCATTGGGGAACAGGCTTTAGCAGTTACCATTGGGGAACAGGCTTCAGCAGATACCATTGGGGAACAGGCTTTGACCCCATAGGTGATATATTTTCCCTTCAAGATTTAGTAAAAGAAAATCACTGGAACAGAACAATACATCCACACAGAGCAAACATGAACTAATATAAACTTCATCTTAGGATTAATTTTCACACTTTAATCATATATTGAACAGTGGTGTTGTAAATACCTAAAGAGTTACATATGCCAAGTAAGAAAACATATAAGTGGCTACATGTGGTGTGATAGAACTTCAAGGCCCTAGGCAAAGTTGTCTATACAATTCTCATACAGCAATCATGTGAAAAGCAACATGAAAGCAAATAAGAAGAACCCGTCAAAGTCTAGAACTCTTGATTAGTTTGATTCCATAATAACCCAATGGATGAATTGCAAAAAGCAAGTGCATATTTACTATCTGGATGACAGACTACACAAATAAACAAGGTATGCAAAGTAGTGTAATAGAACGCTTGGTCCTACCACCTTGGTGAAAACTTGCTGGGACCCGAGGGGTATATATTCCTCCAGCAAAGGCTTCAGCAGATACCATTGGGGAACAGGCTTTGACCCCATACGTGATATCTTTTCCCTTCCAGGTTTAGTCATAGAACATCACTGGAACAGAACAACACATCCACACAGAGCAAACTTGAACTAATATAAACTTTTTCTAACAATTAATTTTCACACTTTAATCATATAGTGAACAGTGGTGTTGTAAATACCTAAAGAGTTACATATGCCAAGTAAGAAAACATATAAGTGGCTACATGTGGTGTGATAGAACTTCAAGGCCCTAGGCATAGTTGTCTATAAAAATCTCATACAGCAATCATGTGAAAAGCAACATGAAAGCAAATAAGAAGAACCCGTCAAAGTCTAGAACTCTTGATTAGTTTGATTCCATAATAACCAAATGGATGAATTGCAAAGAAAGTGCATATTTATTATCTGGAGGGCAGGCTACACGAATAAACAAGGTATGTAAAGGGGCAAAATGGATCGCTGGGTCCTACCACCTTGGTGAAAACTTGCTGGGACCCGAGGGGTATATATGCCTCCAGCAAAGGCTTCAGCAGATACCATTGGGGAACAGGCTTTAGCAGATACCATTGGGGAACAGGCTTCAGCAGATACCATTGGGGAACAGGCTTTGACCCCATAGGTGATATATTTTCCCTTCAAGATATAGTAAAAGAAAATCACTGGAACAGAACAATACATCCACACAGAGCAAACTTGAACTAATATAAACTTCATCTTAGGATTAATTTTCACACTTTAATCATATATTGAACAGTGGTGTTGTAAATACCTAAAGAGTTACATATGCCAAGTAAGAAAACATATAAGTGGCTACATGTGGTGTGATAGAACTTCAAGGCCCTAGGCATAGTTGTCTATAAAAATCTCATACAGCAATCATGTGAAAAGCAACATGAAAGCAAATAAGAAGAACCCGTCAAAGTCTAGAACTCTTGATTAGTTTGATTCCATAATAACCCAATGGATGAATTGCAAAGCAAGTGCATATTTATTATCTGGAGGGCAGGCTACACGAATAAACAAGGTATGTAAAGGGGCAAAATGGATCGCTGGGTCCTACCACCTTGGTGAAAACTTGCTGGGACCCGAGGGGTATACTGTATGCCTCCAGCAAAGGCTTCAGCAGATACCATTGGGGAACAGGCTTTGACCCCATAGGTGATATCTTTTCCCTTCAAGGTTTAGTCATAGAACATCACTGGAACAGAACAATACATCCACACAGAGCAAACTTGGAACTAATATAAACTTTTTCTTGCAATTAATTTTCACACTTTAATCATTGTAAATACCTAAAGAGTTACATATGCCAAGTAAGAAAACATATAAGTGGCTACATGTGGTGTGATAGAACTTCAAGGCCCTAGGCATAGTTGTCTATAAAATTCTCATACAGCAATCATGTGAAAAGCAACATGAAAGCAAATAAGAAGAACCCGTCAAAGTCTAGAACTCTTGATTAGTTTGATTCCATAATAACCCAATGGATGAATTGCAAAAAGCAAGTGCATATTTACTATCTGGATGGCAGACTACACGAATAAACAAGGTATGCAAAGTAGTGTAATAGAACGCTGGGTCCTACCACCTTGGTGAAAACTTGCTGGGACCCGAGGGGTATATATTCCTCCAGCAAAGGCTTCAGCAGATACCATTGGGGAACAGGCTTTGACCCCATACGTGATATCTTTTCCCTTCAAGGTTTAGTCACAGAACATCACTGGAACAGAACAATACATCCACACAGAGCAAACTTGAACTAATATAAACTTCTTCTTAGGATTAATTTTCAAACTTTAATCGTTGTACATACCTAAAGAGTTACATATGCCAAGTAAGAAAACATAAGTGGCTACATGTGGTGTGATAGAACTTCAAGGCCCTAGGCATAGTTGTCTATAAAAATCTCATACAGCAATCATGTGAAAAGCAACATGAAAGCAAATAAGAAGAACCCGTCAAAGTCTAGAACTCTTGATTAGTTTGATTCCATGATAACCCAATGGATGAATTGCAAAGCAAGTGCATATTTATTATCCGGAGGGCAGGCTACACGAATAAACAAGGTATGCAAAGGGGCAAAATGGATCGCTGGGTCCTACCACCTTGGTGAAAACTTGCTGGGACCCGAGGGTTATATATGCCTCCAGCAAAGGCTTCAGCAGATACCATTGGGGAACAGGCTTCAGCAGATACCATTGGGGAACAGGCTTTGACCCCATAGGTGATATATTTTCCCTTCAAGATTTAGTAAAAGAAAATCACTGGAACAGAACAATACATCCACACAGAGCAAACTTGAACTAATATAAACTTCATCTTAGGATTAATTTTCACACTTTAATCATATATTGAACAGTGGTGTTGTAAATACCTAAAGAGTTACATATGCCAAGTAAGAAAACATATAAGTGGCTACATGTGGTGTGATAGAACTTCAAGGCCCTAGGCAAAGTTGTCTATACAATTCTCATACAGCAATCATGTGAAAAGCAACATGAAAGCAAATAAGAAGAACCCGTCAAAGTCTAGAACTCTTGATTAGTTTGATTCCATAATAACCCAATGGATGAATTGCAAAAAGCAAGTGCATATTTACTATCTGGATGACAGACTACACGAATAAACAAGGTATGCAAAGTAGTGTAATAGAACGCTTGGTCCTACCACCTTGGTGAAAACTTGCTGGGACCCGAGGGGTATATATTCCTCCAGCAAAGGCTTCAGCAGATACAATTGGGGAACAGGCTTTGACCCCATACGTGATATTTTTTCCCTTCCAGGTTTAGTCATAGAACATCACTGGAACAGAACAACACATCCACACAGAGCAAACTTGAACTAATATAAACTTTTTCTAACAATTAATTTTCACACTTTAATCATATAGTGAACAGTGGTGTTGTAAATACCTAAAGAGTTACATATGCCAAGTAAGAAAACATATAAGTGGCTACATGTGGTGTGATAGAACTTCAAGGCCCTAGGCATAGTTGTCTATAAAAATCTCATACAGCAATCATGTGAAAAGCAACATGAAAGCAAATAAGAAGAACCCGTCAAAGTCTAGAACTCTTGATTAGTTTGATTCCATAATAACCAAATGGATGAATTGCAAAGCAAGTGCATATTTATTATCTGGAGGGCAGGCTACACGAATAAACAAGGTATGTAAAGGGGCAAAATGGATCGCTGGGTCCTACCACCTTGGTGAAAACTTGCTGGGACCCGAGGGGTATATATGCCTCCAGCAAAGGCTTCAGCAGATACCATTGGGGAACAGGCTTTAGCAGATACCATTGGGGAACAGGCTTCAGCAGATACCATTGGGGAACAGGCTTTGACCCCATAGGTGATATATTTTCCCTTCAAGATTTAGTAAAAGAAAATCACTGGAACAGAACAATATATCCACACAGAGCAAACTTGAACTAATATAAACTTCATCTTAGGATTAATTTTCACACTTTAATCATATATTGAACAGTGGTGTTGTAAATACCTAAAGAGTTACATATGCCAAGTAAGAAAACATATAAGTGGCTACATGTGGTGTGATAGAACTTCAAGGCCCTAGGCAAAGTTGTCTATACAATTCTCATACAGCAATCATGTGAAAAGCAACATGAAAGCAAATAAGAAGAACCCGTCAAAGTCTAGAACTCTTGATTAGTTTGATTCCATAATAACCAAATGGATGAATTGCAAAGCAAGTGCATATTTATTATCTGGAGGGCAGGCTACACCAGAGGTGGAAAGTCCAGGGGTCAGAAAGTAAAAGTCCTGCCATATATTTACTCCACCCATGAACTCACACAGCAAAAACTCCCGTGTTAAATGAACTCTCCTGGGAGTTTATTTGGCTCCACACTCAAGAGTGTTAAAGTTAATGAGATAATTTAGTGATTGATTGAGTGATGATTGAGCATTATTGAAGACACCTGATGTTAACAAGCAGAATCGCCAATGGAGAAAATCTCTTTTTTCAAGTTGCCATTATGGTGATTAGCGTTGGCTTTAGTTGGGCTCTTGACATTTACACTGTTAACTTTAGATTTTATTTGGCTGATGTATCTGAGTTATAACTCTCAGATGAACAACAAGAAAAGCTGATCAGGTGGTGTTGGTTAAGATTTGACATAATCATCATTTGACCTGACTCACAAAACTCATTTAGAGAGTTAGGTTTGCCTTGTTGATTACAGGAGCCTGAGATTCTACAGTATACTATTTTCAGCATTTTCAATATAATCAAAAAGATTTCTTAAAAGTTTTTCTGATCAAAAGACTTTAAAGAAGTATTATATTTGGACACACAGACATCAATAATCAGCCTGTAATTCTCAACAATGGTGACAATAATAAAGCATGTTGCAGTGCATTCTGGGTGCCACCAATCAAAACTCATTCATGGCTCCCATCATGCATTGAGGTATGAATAAATTATGATCTGAATTGTCTTAGTAATTTCCTTTTCCTAATTGAATATTCTTTTTGTCACCATTGTTGAGATTCATACACTCATTCTTGATGTCTGTGTGTGCCTTAAAGAAAGATTTCTTTATTTTATTTATATCAAAACAACTTTTAAGAAATTATTTGGATTAAATTGAAAAATCTGGATCTTATTCCGTAGAATCACTGTGATGATTAATATACATTTAAGTCAGAGATTAGGCTCTAAATGAGTTCAGTGATTCAGATAAAACAATGATCATATCAAATCATAACCAACACCACCTGTTCAGCTTTTCTCTTTGTTCAGCTGAGAGTTATAACTCAGATACAACAGCCAAACAACATTTAATGTTAACAGTTTAAGTGTCAAGAGCCCAACTAAAGCAAACGCTAATCACCATAATGGCAACTTGAAAAAAGAGATTTTCTCCTTTGGCGATTCTGCTTGTTAACATCAGGTGTCTTCAATAATGCTCAATCATCACTCAATCAATCACTAAATTATCTCATTAACTTTAACACTCTTGAGTCTGGAGCCAAATAAACTCCCAGGAGAGTTCATTTAACACTGGAGTTTTTGCTGTGTGAGTTCATGGGTGGAATAAATATATGGCAGGACTTTTACTTTCTGACCCCTGGACTTTCTACCTCTGCAACAATCGCACCTCCCTTATCGGCTGGTTTGATAATGATATCACTGTCTCTAGAGCAGTGGTTCCCAAACCTGTCCTGAAGGACCCCCAACACTACACGTTTTCTTTGTCTCCCTAATCAAACACACCTGATTCAACTCATCAGCTTATTATCACATGGGTTAATGAGCTAATGAGTTGAATCAGGTGTGTTTGATTAGGGATACAAAGAAAACGTGTAGTGTTGGGGGTCCTTCAGGACAGGTTTGGGAACCACTGCTCTAGAGAGTTCTTCTATGGAAAATCTTTCATGATAGGTCATATTAGAATAGGAGTAGTTTCTCGTGTACTTGTCCAGAATTTATTTTTCAACCACTCTGCAAAATGTTTGAATAGTAGAATTTTCACAGCTAGGAATGAATTTACTCTTGTTCCTAAAAACAGATTTATCAGATCTTTGCATATCAGAATCACCAAACATGTGCTTCAGTTTAAGCTTTCTAAAAAAGCGAAATAAATCTATTTTAATTTCAAAGGGATCAACTGAGCATGTAGGAACAAAACTTAGTCAAGGTCATAGAACATCACTGGAACAGAACAATACATCCACACAGAGCAAACTTGAACTAATATGAACTTTTTCTTACAATTAATTTTCACACTTCATTTATATAGTGAACAGTGGTGTTGTAAATACCTAAAGAGTTACATATGCCAAGTAAGAAAACATATAAGTGGCTACATGTGGTGTGATATAACTTCAAGGCCCTAGGCATAGTTGCCTATAAAAATCTCATACAGCAATCATGTGAAAAGCAACATGAAAGCAAATAAGAAGAACCCGTCAAAGTCTAGAACTCTTGATTAGTTTGATTCCATGATAACCCAATGGATGAATTGCAAAGCAAGTGCATATTTATTATCCGGAGGGCAGGCTACACGAATAAACAAGGTATGCAAAGGGGCAAAATGGATCGCTGGGTCCTACCACCTTGGTGAAAACTTGCTGGGGCCCGAGGGGTATATATGCCTCCAGCAAAGGCTTCAGCAGATACCATTGGGGAACAGGCTTTAGCAGATACCATTGGGGAACAGGCTTTGACCCCATAGGTGATATATTTTCCCTTCAAGATTTAGTAATAGAAAATCACTGGAACAGAACAATACATCCACACAGAGCAAACTTGAACTAATATAAACTTCTTCTTAGGATTAATTTTCACACTTTAATCATATAGTGAACAGTCGTGTTGTAAATACCTAAAGAGTTACATATGCCAAGTAAGAGAAAACATATAAGTGGCTACATGTGGTATGATAGAACTTCAAGGCCCTAGGCATAGTTGTCTATAAAAATCTCATACAGCAATCATGTGAAAAGCAACATGAAAGCAAATAAGAAGAACCCGTCAAAGTCGAGAACTCTTGATTAGTTTGATTCCATAATAACCCAATGGATGAACTGCAAAAAGCAAGTGCATATTTATTATCTGGAGGGCAGGCTACACGAATAAACAAGGTATGCAAATGGGGCGAAATGGATCGCTGGGTCCTACCACCTTTGTGAAAACTTGCTGGGACCCGAGGAGTATATATGCCAAGTAAGAAAACATATAAGTGGCTACATGTGGTGTGATAGAACTTCAAGGCCCTAGGCATAGTTGTCTAAAAAAATCTCATACAGCAATCATGTGGAAAGCAAATAAGAAGAACCCGTCAAAGTCTAGAACTCTTGATTAGTTTGATTCCATGATAACCCAATGGATGAATTGCAAAAAGCAAGTGCATATTTACTATCTGGATGGCAGGCTACACTAATAAACAAGGTATGCAAAGTGGTGCAATGGATCGCTGGGTCCTACCACCTTGGTGAAAACTTGAAGGAACCCGAGGAGTATATATGCCTCCAGCAAAGGCTTCAGCAGATACCATTGGGGAACAGGCTTCAGCAGATACCATTGGGGAACAGGCTTTGACCCCATGCGTGATATCTTTTCCCTTCAAGGTTTAGTCATAGAACATCACTGGAACAGAACAATACATCCACACAGAGCAAACTTGAACTAATATAAACCTTTTCTTACAATTCATTTTCACACTTTAATCATATAGTGAATAGTGGTGTTGTAAATACCTAAAGAGTTACATATGCCAAGTAAGAGAACATAAAAGTGGCTACATGTTGTGTAATAGAACTTCAAGGCCCTAGGCATAGTTGTCTATAAAAATCTCATACAGCATTTATGAGAACAGCAACATGAAAACAAATAAGAAGAACCCGTCAAAGTCTAGAACTCTTGATTAATTTGATTCCATAATATCCCAATGGATGAATTGCAAAGCAAGTGCATATTTATTATCTGGAGGGCAGGCTACACAAATAAACAAGGTATGCAAAGGGGCGAAATGGATCGCTGGGTCCTACCACCTTGGTGAAAACTTGCTGGGACCGGAGGGGTATATATGCCTCCAGCAAAGGCTTCAGCAGATACCATTGGGGAACAGGCTTCAGCAGATACCATTGGGGAACAGACTTTGACCCCATACGTGATATCTTTTCCCTTCAAGGTTATAGAAAATAGTACAAATACAGCAGCCGCACACTCAAAAACTGTGCAAGATCAATTTATTAGCAAGCTTTCGGTCTTGCGACCTTCTTCAAGCATACAAACAAAGTGAATGTGGCCATACAAAAGGGCTCTTGCCAATCACCTCTCCTAATTGCATAATGCCAGACACCTGTGTTGACATAGCTAAGGCTACAGGAATAGGGAACATGGGAAATGTAGTTCAACATAGCCTATATCAAGTATAGCCTTAGGTACATGGTCTACTGAAAACAAAAACAAAAAAACACATAAATTACATCAAAACTTCAAATAGAAAAATACATTACATGATAACCCTGCATCAACACAAATAGAAAGAAACCACTATTCTATGCAAATATCAGGCTGTAACCATCATGAAACATATAATAGTCTATAGTGATGAGATTAAAGGAACACGCTCATATCAAACTCCTCATTAAGACCCAGTGGTTGTAGAGCTTCTAACATATAGATCCAATACAGCTCTCTCTGACATAGTCGCCTGTCAACATCACCTCCTCTCTGAGAAGTAACCTGTTCTATTCCCTGAAACCTGAGGGAGGATAGAGGATGTGAATGGTTATTAAAATGGCGGGCAACAGGATAATTCATATCATTTCGTCTTATTGAACTTTTGTGTTCACTAATTCTTTGCTTCAGAGGGCGAATAGTTTTACCAATATAGATCATATCACACGTGCATTTAAGCATATATACAACATTTTTAGTGTTGCATGTGATAATCCCTCTTACTGGAAAAGAATTCCCTGTTCTAAGATGTGTGAAAGTGTTTGTTTTCCACGTATTGTGGCACTGGGCACAGTTACCACAAGGGTAATTTCCATGTTTGAGGGGAGCTAAAAGTGTCTGTCTGGGACTTGGTAATATATTGGCTCGGACCAATTTATTTCGTAGGTTTGGCCCCCTTTTGTAAACAAAAAGGGGTGGATCTTTGAAATGTTGAATAAGAGCTGGGTCTGAGGTCAAAATGTGCCAATATTTAAGGATGGTACTCTTAAGCATGTGAGCCTGAGGGGTATAGGTGGTAATACAGGTTACTGAAAAATTGTTTTCTTTCTGGATACTTTTTGTCAATAAGATCTGTCTTGATTTCGAAAGGGCAGCCTGATGGGCGTCCTCAACACACTGAGCAGAATAACCCCTTTCTAGAAACCTTTGTTTCATTTCCAAAGACTTTTCTATGTAATCTTCATCAGAATGGCATATGCGCCTCAGTCTATAAAACTGACTCTTAGGTAAGCCATTTTTCAAGGCTTTAGGGTGGGCACTACTTGCCAAAAGGAAGGTGTTACGGTCAGTGGGTTTCCTATAAAGTGTGGTAATGAGGCCTCCATCCTTTAACTCAATCCACATGTCAAGAAAAGATACACGTTGTATATCATATTCAATTGAGAATTTTAAATCAGCATAGACACCATTCAAAAAAGACACAAACTCTAAGAGTTCTTCCCTTTTCCCTTGAAAAAGACAGAATATATCATCAAGATATCTGTACCACTTAAGGATTTTTTGACAAAAGGGGTTCCTGTCAAGATTGAAGACAAAGTTACACTCAAACATACCCATATATAAATTGGCAAAGTCTGGAGCGAAGGTGGAGCCCATAGATGTGCCTTTTAGCTGTAAATAAAACTCCCCTACAAAAGAAAAGTAATTTAGCTTAAGGACTAGAGAGGCCAATTCACAAATGAATTCACTGGGGGGAAAATCAGTGCGATCTTGGAGGTAAAAACCTAAGGCCTCTAATCCTCGTTCATGGGGTATATTTGTATAGAGGCTTTCTACATCTAATGTGACCAGAAAAATATCACCAGGTAGATCTTTAATTTCTGAGATTTTATTAATGACATCAGTTGAGTCCTTGATGTAGGATGGAAGTTTAGAAACATACGGCTTAATATAATGATCCACATAGTTAGACAAGGGTTCCAAAAGGGAATCATTAGAAGCCACAATGGGTCGACCTTTTGGCTCTATAAGGCTCTTGTGGATCTTTGGTAGCATATAGAATATAGGAATCACAGGATGTTCACAATTAAGGAAATCATATACATCTCTTGATATCCAGTTTAAAGATAAAGCCATGTTCGTGACATTAAGAATTTTCTTTTGAAAATCTAAGGTAGGATTAGCCTTAAGCTTCCTGTAGAACTGTTCGTCATTTAGCTGGCGATAAGCTTCTTTTTTGTAATCAGCCAAATTTTGCACAACAATCGCACCTCCCTTATCGGCTGGTTTGATAATGATATCACTGTCTCTAGAGAGTTCTTCTATGGCCAATCTTTCATGATAGGTCATATTAGAATAGGAGTAGTTTCTCGTGTACTTGTCCAGAATTTCTTTTTCAACCACTCTGCAAAACGATTGAATAGTAGAATTTTCACAGCTAGGAATGAATTTACTCTTGTTCCTAAAAACAGATTTATCAGATCTTTGCATATCAGAATCACCAAACATGTGCTTCAGTTTAAGCTTTCTAAAAAAGCGAAATAAATCTATTTTAATTTCAAAGGGATCAACTGAGCATGTAGGAACAAAACTTAGTCAAGGTCATAGAACATCACTGGAACAGAACAATACATCCACACAGAGCAAACTTGAACTAATATGAACTTTTTCTTACAATTAATTTTCACACTTCATTTATATAGTGAACAGTGGTGTTGTAAATACCTAAAGAGTTACATATGCCAAGTAAGAAAACATATAAGTGGCTACATGTGGTGTGATAGAACTTCAAGGCCCTAGGCATAGTTGCCTATAAAAATCTCATACAGCAATCATGTGAAAAGCAACATGAAAGCAAATAAGAAGAACCCGTCAAAGTCTAGAACTCTTGATTAGTTTGATTCCATGATAACCCAATGGATGAATTGCAAAGCAAGTGCATATTTATTATCCGGAGGGCAGGCTACACGAATAAACAAGGTATGCAAAGGGGCAAAATGGATCGCTGGGTCCTACCACCTTGGTGAAAACTTGCTGGGGCCCGAGGGGTATATATGCCTCCAGCAAAGGCTTCAGCAGATACCATTGGGGAACAGGCTTTAGCAGATACCATTGGGGAACAGGCTTTGACCCCATAGGTGATATATTTTCCCTTCAAGATTTAGTAATAGAAAATCACTGGAACAGAACAATACATCCACACAGAGCAAACTTGAACTAATATAAACTTCTTCTTAGGATTAATTTTCACACTTTAATCATATAGTGAACAGTCGTGTTGTAAATACCTAAAGAGTTACATATGCCAAGTAAGAAAACATATAAGTGGCTACATGTGGTGTGATAGAACTTCAAGGCCCTAGGCATAGTTGTCTATAAAAATCTCATACAGCAATAATGTGAAAAGCAACATGAAAGCAAATAAGAAGAACCCGTCAAAGTCTAGAACTCTTGATCAGTTTGATTCCATAATAACCCAATGGATGAATTGCAAAAAGCAAGTGCATATTTATTATCTGGATGGCAGGCTACACAAATAAACAAGGTATGCAAATGGGGCGAAATGGATCGCTGGGTCCTACCACCTTGGTGAAAACTTGCTGGGACCCGAGGAGTATATATGCCTCCAGCAAAGGCTTCAGCAGATACCATTGGGAACAGGCTTTGACCCCATAGGTGATATCTTTTCCCTTCAAGCTTTAGTCACAGAACATCACTGGAACAGAACAATACATCCACACAGAGCAAACTTGAGCTAATATGAACATTTTCTTACAATTAATTTTCACACTTTATTTATATAGTGAACAGTGGTGTTGTAAATACCTAAAGAGTTACATATGCCAAGTAAGAAAACATATAAGTGGATACATGTGGTGTGATAGAACTTCAAGGCCCTAGGCATAGTTGTCTATAAAAATCTCATACAGCAATCATGTGAAAAGCAACATGAAAGCAAATAAGAAGAACCCGTCAAAGTCTAGAACTCTTGATTAGTTTGATTCCATAATAACCCAATGGATGAATTGCAAAAAGCAAGTGCATATTTATTATCTGGAGGGCAGGCTACACGAATAAACAAGGTATGCAAATGGGGCGAAATGGATCGCTGGGCCCTACCACCTTGATGAAAACTTGCTGGGACCGGAGGGGTATATATGCCTCCAGCAAAGGCTTCAGCAGATACCATTGGGCAACAGGCTTTGACCCCATAGGTGATATCTTTTCCCTCCAAGGTTTAGTCATAGAACATCACTGGAACAGAACAATACATCCACACAGAGCAAACTTGAACTAATATAAACTTTTTCTTACAATTAATTTTCACACTTTAATCGTTGTAAATACCTAAAGAGTTACATATGCCAAGTAAGAGAACATACAAGTGGCTGCATGTTGTGTAATAGAACTTCAAGGCCCTAGGCATAGTTGTCTATAAAAATCTCATACAGCGTTTATGAGAACAGCAACATGAAAACAAATAAGAAGAACCCGTCAAAGTCTAGAACTCTAGATTAGTTTGATTCCATAATAACCCAATGGATGAATTGCAAAAAGCAAGTGCATATTTACCATCTGGATGGCAGGCTACACTAATAAACAAGGTATGCAAAGTGGTGCAATGGATCGCTGGGTCCTACCACCTTGGTGAAAACTTGCTGGGACCCGAGGGGTATATATGCCTCCAGCAAAGGCTTCAGCAGATACCATTGGGAACAGGCTTTGACCCCATAGGTGATATCTTTTCCCTTCAAGCTTTAGTCACAGAACATCACTGGAACAGAACAATACATCCACAGAGAGCAAACTTGAACTAATATAAACTTTTTCTTACAATTCATTTTCACACTTTATTTATATAGTGAACAGTGGTGTTGTAAATACCTAAAGAGTTACACATGCCAAGTAAGAAAACATATAAGTGGCTACATGTGGTGTGATAGAACTGCAAGGCCCTAGGCATAGTTGTCTATAAAAATCTCATACAGCAATCATGTGAAAAGCAACATGAAAGCAAATAAGAAGAACCTGTCAAAGTCTAGAACTCTTGATTAGTTTGATTCCATAATAACCCAATGGATGAATTGCAAAGCATGTGCATATTTATTATCTGGAGGGCAGGCTACACGAATAAACAAGGTATGCAAAGGGGCGAAATGGATCGCTGGGTCCTACCACCTTGGTGAAAACTTGCTGGGACCCGAGGAGTATATATGCCTCCAGCAAAGGCTTAAGCAGATACCATTGGGGAACAGGCTTTAGCAGATACCATTGGGGAACAGGCTTCAGCAGGTACTATTGGCGAACAGGCTTTGACCCCATAGGTGATATATTTTCCCTTCAAGATTTAGTAATAGAAAATCACTGGAACAGAACAATACATCCGAACAGAGCAAACTTGAACTAATATAAAATTTTTCTTACAATTAATTTTCACACTTTAATCATATAGTGAACAGTGGTGTTGTAAATACCTAAAGAGTTACATATGCCAAGTAAGAAAACATATAAGTGGCTACATGTGGTGTGATAGAACTTCAAGGCCCTAGGCATAGTTGTCTATAAAAAATCTCATACAGTAATCATGTGAAAAGCAACACGAAAGCAAATAAGAAGAACCCGTCAAAGTCTAGAACTCTTGGTTAGTTTGATTCCATGATAACCCAATGGATGAATTGCAAAGCAAGTGCATATTTATTATCTGGAGGATAGTGAACAGTGGTGTTGTAAATACCTAAAGAGTTACATATGCCAAGTAAGAAAATATATAAGTGGCTATATGTGGTGTGATAGAACTTCAAGGCCCTAGGCATAGTTGTCTATAAAAATCTCATACAGCAATCATGAGAACAGTCAGAGGTGTATAGTCCAGGGGTCAGAAAGTCCTGCCATATGTTTATTCCACCCATGAACTCAGCCAGCTGATTTAACTAATAAGTTCTATCTCCTGGCTGAATTAGCAAATCCAGGTGATTGGAACAAAATACTGAGGAGGACTTTTACTTTCTGAACCTGGACTTTACACCTCTGGCCACATGTCAGCCAAGAGCAAAAGAAATAAACCAGAACTGGACCTTATCTGAGCCACAAAACCTGTGCATATTAAATATGGAGTCATCTCAGTCTTAATAAGCCTGTTAACAAGCAGAATCACTGAAGGAAAGAAGAGAATAGAAAAAGAGACGAGCAGAAACACAAGAACTACAACTGACTTCAGACACAGCCTTAGATGAAATCAACTGAAGAGAAAAGAAGACATTAAATCTGTGATCTCAGCAGAGGAGGATTAATCAACTCCACAAACAGCATTACCAGCTTCACTTATTACTAACCAGACTGACTTTATTTCTGTCAGAAGTCTACAGAAGTTTTTATTGAGAATTAACAGAGGTTTAACTCTAATGTGGTTCATTTGAAGTCACCATAATAGTGATTACTGTTTCCATTAGTTGGGCTCTTAACTCTTATGATAGACAGTGTGTTTGTTAAACACATTTGCAGCAGCAAAAGAAGGTAAAGTCAAATGAGATCAGGTGATGATGGTTACCTGTTGATGGTTTTATAATCGTCATGAAGTAGCCTGAATCACTGATGTTTCCAAAGGATGGTGAGAGGCTTTCTTTTCCATAACAAACACGCCATACCATACAAACACACAGTCACACCAGCCAGAAAAATAATAATAATGTTAGGGATTATTTTTGCCAAAGGGTGACACCCTTTATTCAGTACAGTTTATGGCGACTGTACTGGGGCGTTGGATGTTATGTGATATAGGGACTATTTTACACCAGGGGTACCCTTTATACAGTACAGCTTATTGTGACTGTACTGGGGCGTTAGGACCCACTAAGGCCACAGGTTGATCAGACCTGCAGGCCTCTCTAACACCTCTTCCAGCAGCTACCCAGTCTCCCAGGAGGTTTCCCATTCAGATAAAGACCAGGCTCAACCCTATTTAGCTTCGATGGGAGTGCAGTTGGAAGCTTCAGGTTTACCACTGCTGGCTGGTACTGCTTTCTTTGCAAGAGTTATAAAGACCAACTAATGGAAACAAGAATCACCATTATGGTGATTTCAAATGAAACAGAGTTAAAACCCTGTTAATTCTCAGTGGACATCTGGCAGATGTAAGATGTCAAAGTTTCTGAATAAAACTCTAAAAGATCTAAAATCTGCTTTGCTGTGTCAGTGAACTTATAAATCTCCGTTGCAATTGTTTACATTTCTGTTTCGCGCTTGGTTTTCTCTCCTGTTTACGCTGTCTCAACACCACAAAACCGAATCTAACGCGCCCCCTTGTGGGCTGAATGAACAATGTCTGCTTTCAAACTAAAATACATCACATGTGGAAATAATATAACATAACATCACATGTTATAAATCGTAAACATTACAATGTCTAAATCCAGAGGTGTATAGTCCAGGGGTCAGAAAGCAGAAGTCCTGCCATATGTTTATTCCACCCATGAACTCAGCCAGCTGATTTAACTAATTAGTTCTATCTCCTGGCTGAATTAGCAAATCCAGGTGATTGGAACAAAACACTGAGGAGGACTTTTACTTTCTGAACCTGGACTTTACACCTCTGGGAACAGCAACATGAAAAAAATAAGAAGAAACCGTCAAAGTCTAGAACTCTTGATTAGTTTGATTCCATAATAACCCAATGGATGAATTGCAAAAAGCAAGTGCATATTTACTATCTGGATGGCAGGCTACACGAATAAACAAGGTATGCAAAGTGGTGCAATGGATCGCTGGGTCCTACCACCTTGGTGAAAACTTGCTGGGACCCGAGGGGTATATATGCCTCCAGCAAAGGCTTCAGCAGATACCATTGGGGAACAGGCTTTGACCCCATAGGTGATATCTTTTCCCTTCAAGGTTTAGTCATAGAACATCACTGGAACAGAACAATACATCCACACAGAGCAAACTTGAACTAATATAAACTTTTTCTTGCAATTAATTTTCACACTTTAATCGTTGTAAATACCTAAAGAGTTACATATGCCAAGTAAGAGAACATAAAAGTGGCTACATGTTGTGTAATAGAACTTCAAGACCCTAGGCATAGTTGTCTATAAAAATCTCATACAGAAATCATGTGAAAAGCAACATGAAAGCAAATAAGAAGAACCTGTCAAAGTCTAGAACTCTTGATTAGTTTGATTCCATAATAACCCAATGGATGAATTGCAAAAAGCAAGTGCATATTTATTATCTGGATGGCAGGCTACACTAATAAACAAGGTATGCAAAGTGGTGCAATGGATCGCTGGGTCTTACCACCTTGGTGAAAACTTGCTGGGACCCGAGGAGTATATATGCCTCAAGCAAAGGCTTTAGCAGATACCATTGGGGAACAGACTTCAGCAGATACCATTGGGGGACAGGCTTTGACCCCATATGTGATATCTTTTCCCTTCAAGGTTTAGTCATAGAACATCACTGGAACAGAACAATACATCCACACAGAGCAAACTTGAACTAATATAAACTTTTTCTTACAATTAATTTTCACACTTTAATTATATAGTGAACAGTGGTGTTGTAAATACCTAAAGATTTACATATACCAAGTAAGAAAACATAAAAGTGGCTACATGTTGTGTAATAGAACTTCAAGGCCCTAGTCATAGTTGTCTATAAAAATCTCATACAGCAATCATGTGAAAAGCAACATGAAAGCAAATAAGAAGAACCCGTCAAAGTCTAGAACTCTTGATTAGTTTGATTCCATAATAACCCAATGGATGAATTGCAAAGAAAGTGCATATTTATTATCTGGAGGGCAGGCTACACGAATAAACAAGGTATGCAAAGGGGCGAAATGGATCGCTGGGTCCTACCACCTTGGTGAAAACTTGCTGGGACCCGAGGGGTATATATGCCTCCAGCAAAGGCTTCAGCAGATATCATTAGGGAACAGGCTTTGACCCCATAGGTGATGTATTTTCCCTTCAAGGTTTAGTCATAGAACATCACTGGAACAGGACAATACATCCACACAGAGCAAACTTGAACTAATATAAACTTTTTCTTGCAATTAATTTTCACACTTTAACCGTTGTAAATACCTAAAGAGTTACATATGCCAAGTAAGAGAACATAAAAGTGGCTACATGTTGTGTAATAGAACTTCAAGGCCCTAGGCATAGTTGTCTATAAAAATCTCATACAGCATTTATGAGAACAGCAACATGAAAACAAATAAGAAGAACCCGTCAAAGTCTAGAACTCTTGATTAGTTTGATTCCATGATAACCCAATGGATGAATTGCAAAAAGCAAGTGCATATTTACTATCTGGATGGCAGGCTACACTAATAAACAAGGTATGCAAAGTGGTGCAATGGATCGCTGGGTCCTACCACCTTGGTGAAAACTTGAAGGAACCCGAGGAGTATATATGCCTCCAGCAAAGGCTTCAGCAGATACCATTGGGGAACAGGCTTCAGCAGATACCATTGGGGAACAGGCTTTGACCCCATAGGTGATATATTTTCCCTTCAGGATTTAGTAATAGAAAATCACTGGAACAGAACAATACATCCACACAGAGCAAACTTGAACTAATACAAACTTCTTCTTAGGATTAATTTTCACACTTTAATCATATAGTGAACAGTCGTGTTGTAAATACCTAAAGAGTTACATATGCCAAGTAAGAAAACATAAGTTGCGTGATAGAACTTCAAGGCCCTAGGCATAGTTGTCTATAAAAATCTCATACAGCAACATGAAAGCAAATAAGAAGAACCCGTCAAAGTCTAGAACTCTTGATTAGTTTGATTCCATAATAACCCAATGGATGAATTGCAAAGCAAGTGCATATTTATTATCTGGAGGGCAGGCTACACGAATAAACAAGGTATGAAAAGGGGCAAAATGGATCGCTAGGTCCTACCACCTTGGTGAAAACTTGCTGGGACCCGAGGGGTATATATGCCTCCAGCAAAGGCTTCAGCAGATACCATTGGGAACAGGCTTTGACCCCATAGGTGATATATTTTCCCTTCAAGGTTTAGTCACAGAACATCACTGGAACATAACAATACATCCATACAGAGCAAACTTGAGCTAATATGAACTTTTTCTTACAATAAATTTTCACACTTTATTTATATAGTGAACAGTGATGTTGTAAATACCTAAAGAGTTACATATGGCAAGTAAGAAAACATATAAGTGGCTACATGTGGTGTGATAGAACTTCAAGCCCCTAGGCATAGTTGTCTATAAAAATCTCATACAGCAATCATGTGAAAAGCAACATTAAAGCAAATAAGAAGAACCCGTCAAAGTCTAGAACTCTTGATTAGTTTGATTCCATGATAACCCAATGTATGAATTGCAAAGCAAGTGCATATTTACTATCTGGATGGCAGGCTACACTAATAAACAAGGTATGCAAAGTGGTGCAATGGATCGCTGGGTCCTACCACCTTGGTGAAAACTTGCTGGGACCCGAGGGGTATATATGCCTCCAGCAAAGGCTTCAGAAGATACCATTGGGGAACAGGCTTTGACCCCATAGGTGATATTTTTTCCCTTCAAGGTTTAGTCATAGAACATCACTGGAACAAAACAATACATCCACACAGAGCAAACTTGAACTAATATAAACTTTTTCTTGCAATTAATTTTCACACTTTAATCGTTGTAAATACCTAAAGAGTTACATATGCCAAGTAAGAAAACATATAAGTGGCTACATGTGGTGTGATAGAACTTCAAGGCCCTAGGCATAGTTGTCTATAAAAATCTCATACAGCAACATGAAAGCAAATAAGAAGAACCAGTCAAAGTCTAGAACTCTTGATTAGTTTGATTCCATAATAACCCAATGGATGAATTGCAAAGCAAGTGCATATTTATTATCTGGAGGGCAGGCTACACGAATAAACAAGGTATGAAAAGGGGCAAAATGGATCGCTAGGTCCTACCACCTTGGTGAAAACTTGCTGGGACCCGAGGGGTATATATGCCTCCAGCAAAGGCTTCAGCAGATACCATTGGGAACAGGCTTTGACCCCATAGGTGATATCTTTTCCCTTCAAGGTTTAGTCACAGAACATCACTGGAACAGAACAATACATCCACACAGAGCAAACTTGAACTAATATAAACTTCATCTTAGGATTAATTTTCACACTTTAATCATATAGTGAACAGTGGTGTTGTAAAAACCTAAAGAGTTACATATGCCAAGTAAGAAAACATATAAGTGGCTACATGTGGTGTGATAGAACTTCAAGGCCCTAGGCAAAGTTGTCTATAAAATTCTCATACAGCAATCATGTGAAAAGCAACATGAAAGCAAATAAGAAGAACCTGTCAAAGTCTAGAACTCTTGATTAGTTTGATTCCATAATAACTCAATGGATGAATTGCAAAGCAAGTGCATATTTACTATCTGGATGACAGAATACACGAATAAACAAGGTATGCAAAGTAGTGTAATAGAACGCTGGGTCCTACCACCTTGGTGAAAACTTGCTGGGACCCGAGGGGTATATATTCCTCCAGCAAAGGCATCTGCAGATACCATTGGGTAACAGGCTTTGACCCCATACGTGATATCTTTTCCCTTCCAGGTTTAGTCATAGAACATCACTGGAACAGAACAATACATCCACACAGAGCAAACGTGAACTAATATAAACATTTTCTAACAATTAATTTTCACACTTTAATCATATAGTGAACAGTGGTGTTGTAAATACCTAAAGAGTTACATATGCCAAGTAAGAAAACATATAAGTGGCTACATGTGGTGTGATAGAACTTCAAGGCCCTAGGCATAGTTGTCTATAAAAATCTCATACAGCAATCATGTGAAAAGCAACATGAAAGCAAATAAGAAGAACCCGTCAAAGTCTAGAACTCTTGATTAGTTTGATTCCATAATAATCCAATGGATGAATTGCAAAGCAAGTGCATATTTATTATCTGGAGGGCAGGCTACACAAATAAACAAGGTATGCAAAGGGGCAAAATGGATCGCTGGGTCCTACCACCTTGGTGAAAACTTGCTGGGACCCGAGGGGTATATATTCCTCCAGCAAAGTCTTCAGCAGATACCATTGGGGAACAGGCTTTGACCCCATACGTGATATCTTTTCCCTTCCAGGTTTAGTCATAGAACATCACTGGAACAGAACAATACATCCACACAGAGCAAACGTGAACTAATATAAACATTTTCTAACAATTAATTTTCACACTTTAATCATATAGTGAACAGTGGTGTTGTAAATACCTAAAGAGTTACATATGCCAAGTAAGAAAACATATAAGTGGCTACATGTGGTGTGATAGAACTTCAAGGCCCTAGGCATAGTTGTCTATAAAAATCTCATACAGCAATCATGTGAAAAGCAACATGAAAGCAAATAAGAAGAACCCGTCAAAGTCTAGAACTCTTGATTAGTTTGATTCCATAATAACCCAATGGATGAATTGCAAAGCAAGTGCATATTTATTATCTGGAGGGCAGGCTACACGAATAAACAAGGTATGCAAAGGGGCAAAATGGATCGCTGGGTCCTACCACCTTGGTGAAAACTTGCTGGGCCCCGAGGGGTATACTGTACATGCCTCCAGCAAAGGCTTCAGCAGATACCATTGGGGAACAGGCTTTGACCCCATAGGTGATATCTTTTCCCTTCAAGGTTTAGTCATAGAACATCACTGGAACAGAACAATACATCCACACAGAGCAAACTTGAAACTAATTATATAGTGAACAGTGGTGTTGTAAATACCTAAAGAGTTACATATGCCAAGTAAGAAAACATATAAGTGGCTACATGTGGTGTGATAGAACTTCAAGGCCCTAGGCATAGTTGTCTATAAAAATCTCATACAGCAATCATGTGAAAAGCAACATGAAAGCAAATAAGAAGAACCCGTCAAAGTCTAGAACTCTTGATTAGTTTGATTCCATAATAACCCAATGGATGAATTGCAAAGCAAGTGCATATTTATTATCTGGAGGGCAGGCTACACGAATAAACAAGGTATGTAAAGGGGCAAAATGGATCGCTGGGTCCTACCACCTTGGTGAAAACTTGCTGGGACCCGAGGGGTATACTGTATGCCTCCAGCAAAGGCTTCAGCAGATACCATTGGGGAACAGGCTTTGACCCCATAGGTGATATCTTTTCCCTTCAAGGTTTAGTCATAGAACATCACTGGAACAGAACAATACATCCACACAGAGCAAACTTGGAACTAATATAAACTTTTTCTTGCAATTAATTTTCACACTTTAATCATTGTAAATACCTAAAGAGTTACATATGCCAAGTAAGAAAACATATAAGTGGCTACATGTGGTGTGATAGAACTTCAAGGCCCTAGGCATAGTTGTCTATAAAATTCTCATACAGCAATCATGTGAAAAGCAACATGAAAGCAAATAAGAAGAACCCGTCAAAGTCTAGAACTCTTGATTAGTTTGATTCCATAATAACCCAATGGATGAATTGCAAAAAGCAAGTGCATATTTACTATCTGGATGGCAGACTACACGAATAAACAAGGTATGCAAAGTAGTGTAATAGAACGCTGGGTCCTACCACCTTGGTGAAAACTTGCTGGGACCCGAGGGGTATATATTCCTCCAGCAAAGGCTTCAGCAGATACCATTGGGGAACAGGCTTTGACCCCATACGTGATATCTTTTCCCTTCAAGGTTTAGTCACAGAACATCACTGGAACAGAACAATACATCAACACAGAGCAAACTTGAACTAATATAAACTTCTTCTTAGGATTAATTTTCAAACTTTAATCGTTGTACATACCTAAAGAGTTACATATGCCAAGTAAGAAAACATAAGTGGCTACATGTGGTGTGATAGAACTTCAAGGCCCTAGGCATAGTTGTCTATAAAAATCTCATACAGCAATCATGTGAAAAGCAACATGAAAGCAAATAAGAAGAACCCGTCAAAGTCTAGAACTCTTGATTAGTTTGATTCCATGATAACCCAATGGATGAATTGCAAAGCAAGTGCATATTTATTATCCGGAGGGCAGGCTACACGAATAAACAAGGTATGCAAAGGGGCAAAATGGATCGCTGGGTCCTACCACCTTGGTGAAAACTTGCTGGGACCCGAGGGTTATATATGCCTCCAGCAAAGGCTTCAGCAGATACCATTGGGGAACAGGCTTTAGCAGATATCATTGGGGAACAGGCTTCAGCAGATACCATTGGGGAACAGGCTTTGACCCCATAGGTGATATATTTTCCCTTCAAGATTTAGTAAAAGAAAATCACTGGAACAGAACAATACATCCACACAGAGCAAACTTGAACTAATATAAACTTCATCTTAGGATTAATTTTCACACTTTAATCATATATTGAACAGTGGTGTTGTAAATACCTAAAGAGTTACATATGCCAAGTAAGAAAACATATAAGTGGCTACATGTGGTGTGATAGAACTTCAAGGCCCTAGGCAAAGTTGTCTATACAATTCTCATACAGCAATCATGTGAAAAGCAACATGAAAGCAAATAAGAAGAACCCGTCAAAGTCTAGAACTCTTGATTAGTTTGATTCCATAATAACCCAATGGATGAATTGCAAAAAGCAAGTGCATATTTACTATCTGGATGACAGACTACACGAATAAACAAGGTATGCAAAGTAGTGTAATAGAACGCTTGGTCCTACCACCTTGGTGAAAACTTGCTGGGACCCGAGGGGTATATAATCCTCCAGCAAAGGCTTCAGCAGATACAATTGGGGAACAGGCTTTGACCCCATACGTGATATCTTTTCCCTTCCAGGTTTAGTCATAGAACATCACTGGAACAGAACAACACATCCACACAGAGCAAACTTGAACTAATATAAACTTTTTCTAACAATTAATTTTCACACTTTAATCATATAGTGAACAGTGGTGTTGTAAATACCTAAAGAGTTACATATGCCAAGTAAGAAAACATATAAGTGGCTACATGTGGTGTGATAGAACTTCAAGGCCCTAGGCATAGTTGTCTATAAAAATCTCATACAGCAATCATGTGAAAAGCAACATGAAAGCAAATAAGAAGAACCCGTCAAAGTCTAGAACTCTTGATTAGTTTGATTCCATAATAACCAAATGGATGAATTGCAAAGCAAGTGCATATTTATTATCTGGAGGGCAGGCTACACGAATAAACAAGGTATGTAAAGGGGCAAAATGGATCGCTGGGTCCTACCACCTTGGTGAAAACTTGCTGGGACCCGAGGGGTATATATGCCTCCAGCAAAGGCTTCAGCAGATACCATTGGGGAACAGGCTTTAGCAGATACCATTGGGGAACAGGCTTCAGCAGATACCATTGGGGAACAGGCTTTGACCCCATAGGTGATATATTTTCCCTTCAAGATTTAGTAAAAGAAAATCACTGGAACAGAACAATACATCCACACAGAGCAAACATGAACTAATATAAACTTCATCTTAGGATTAATTTTCACACTTTAATCATATATTGAACAGTGGTGTTGTAAATACCTAAAGAGTTACATATGCCAAGTAAGAAAACATAAGTGGCTACATGTGGTTTGATAGAACTTCAAGGCCCTAGGCAAAGTTGTCTATACAATTCTCATACAGCAATCATGTGAAAAGCAACATGAAAGCAAATAAGAAGAACCCGTCAAAGTCTAGAACTCTTGATTAGTTTGATTCCATAATAACCCAATGGATGAATTGCAAAAAGCAAGTGCATATTTACTATCTGGATGACAGACTACACAAATAAACAAGGTATGCAAAGTAGTGTAATAGAACGCTTGGTCCTACCACCTTGGTGAAAACTTGCTGGGACCCGAGGGGTATATATTCCTCCAGCAAAGGCTTCAGCAGATACCATTGGGGAACAGGCTTCAGCAGATACCATTGGGGAACAGGCTTTGACCCCATAGGTGATATATTTTCCCTTCAAGATTTAGTAAAAGAAAATCACTGGAACAGAACAATACATCCACACAGAGCAAACTTGAACTAATATAAACTTCATCTTAGGATTAATTTTCACACTTTAATCATATATTGAACAGTGGTGTTGTAAATACCTAAAGAGTTACATATGCCAAGTAAGAAAACATATAAGTGGCTACATGTGGTGTGATAGAACTTCAAGGCCCTAGGCATAGTTGTCTATAAAAATCTCATACAGCAATCATGTGAAAAGCAACATGAAAGCAAATAAGAAGAACCCGTCAAAGTCTAGAACTCTTGATTAGTTTGATTCCATAATAACCAAATGGATGAATTGCAAAGCAAGTGCATATTTATTATCTGGAGGGCAGGCTACACGAATAAACAAGGTATGTAAAGGGGCAAAATGGATCGCTGGGTCCTACCACCTTGGTGAAAACTTGCTGGGACCCGAGGGGTATACTGTATGCCTCCAGCAAAAGCTTCAGCAGATACCATTGGGGAACAGGCTTTGACCCCATAGGTGATATCTTTTCCCTTCAAGGTTTAGTCATAGAACATCACTGGAACAGAACAATACATCCACACAGAGCAAACTTGGAACTAATATAAACTTTTTCTTGCAATTAATTTTCACACTTTAATCATTGTAAATACCTAAAGAGTTACATATGCCAAGTAAGAAAACATATAAGTGGCTACATGTGGTGTGATAGAACTTCAAGGCCCTAGGCATAGTTGTCTATAAAATTCTCATACAGCAATCATGTGAAAAGCAACATGAAAGCAAATAAGAAGAACCCGTCAAAGTCTAGAACTCTTGATTAGTTTGATTCCATAATAACCCAATGGATGAATTGCAAAAAGCAAGTGCATATTTACTATCTGGATGGCAGACTACACGAATAAACAAGGTATGCAAAGTAGTGTAATAGAACGCTGGGTCCTACCACCTTGGTGAAAACTTGCTGGGACCCGAGGGGTATATATTCCTCCAGCAAAGGCTTCAGCAGATACCATTGGGGAACAGGCTTTGACCCCATACGTGATATCTTTTCCCTTCAAGGTTTAGTCACAGAACATCACTGGAACAGAACAATACATCCACACAGAGCAAACTTGAACTAATATAAACTTCTTCTTAGGATTAATTTTCAAACTTTAATCGTTGTACATACCTAAAGAGTTACATATGCCAAATAAGAAAACATAAGTGGCTACATGTGGTGTGATAGAACTTCAAGGCCCTAGGCATAGTTGTCTATAAAAATCTCATACAGCAATCATGTGAAAAGCAACATGAAAGCAAATAAGAAGAACCCGTCAAAGTCTAGAACTCTTGATTAGTTTGATTCCATGATAACCCAATGGATGAATTGCAAAGCAAGTGCATATTTATTATCCGGAGGGCAGGCTACACGAATAAACAAGGTATGCAAAGGGGCAAAATGGATCGCTGGGTCCTACCACCTTGGTGAAAACTTGCTGGGACCCGAGGGTTATATATGCCTCCAGCAAAGGCTTCAGCAGATACCATTGGGGAACAGGCTTTAGCAGATACCATTGGGGAACAGGCTTTGACCCCATAGGTGATATATTTTCCCTTCAAGATTTAGTAAAAGAAAATCACTGGAACAGAACAATACATCCACACAGAGCAAACTTGAACTAATATAAACTTCATCTTAGGATTAATTTTCACACTTTAATCATATATTGAACAGTGGTGTTGTAAATACCTAAAGAGTTACATATGCCAAGTAAGAAAACATAAGTGGCTACATGTGGTGTGATAGAACTTCAAGGCCCTAGGCAAAGTTGTCTATACAATTCTCATACAGCAATCATGTGAAAAGCAACATGAAAGCAAATAAGAAGAACCCGTCAAAGTCTAGAACTCTTGATTAGTTTGATTCCATAATAACCCAATGGATGAATTGCAAAAAGCAAGTGCATATTTACTATCTGGATGACAGACTACACGAATAAACAAGGTATGCAAAGTAGTGTAATAGAACGCTTGGTCCTACCACCTTGGTGAAAACTTGCTGGGACCCGAGGGGTATATATTCCTCCAGCAAAGGCTTCAGCAGATACAATTGGGGAACAGGCTTTGACCCCATACGTGATATCTTTTCCCTTCCAGGTTTAGTCATAGAACATCACTGGAACAGAACAACACATCCACACAGAGCAAACTTGAACTAATATAAACTTTTTCTAACAATTAATTTTCACACTTTAATCATATAGTGAACAGTGGTGTTGTAAATACCTAAAGAGTTACATATGCCAAGTAAGAAAACATATAAGTGGCTACATGTGGTGTGATAGAACTTCAAGGCCCTAGGCATAGTTGTCTATAAAAATCTCATACAGCAATCATGTGAAAAGCAACATGAAAGCAAATAAGAAGAACCCGTCAAAGTCTAGAACTCTTGATTAGTTTGATTCCATAATAACCAAATGGATGAATTGCAAAGCAAGTGCATATTTATTATCTGGAGGGCAGGCTACACGAATAAACAAGGTATGTAAAGGGGCAAAATGGATCGCTGGGTCCTACCACCTTGGTGAAAACTTGCTGGGACCCGAGGGGTATATATGCCTCCAGCAAAGGCTTCAGCAGATACCATTGGGGAACAGGCTTTAGCAGATACCATTGGGGAACAGGCTTCAGCAGATACCATTGGGGAACAGGCTTTGACCCCATAGGTGATATATTTTCCCTTCAAGATTTAGTAAAAGAAAATCACTGGAACAGAACAATACATCCACACAGAGCAAACTTGAACTAATATAAACTTCATCTTAGGATTAATTTTCACACTTTAATCATATATTGAACAGTGGTGTTGTAAATACCTAAAGAGTTACATATGCCAAGTAAGAAAACATATAAGTGGCTACATGTGGTGTGATAGAACTTCAAGGCCCTAGGCATAGTTGTCTATAAAAATCTCATACAGCAATCATGTGAAAAGCAACATGAAAGCAAATAAGAAGAACCCGTCAAAGTCTAGAACTCTTGATTAGTTTGATTCCATAATAACCAAATGGATGAATTGCAAAGCAAGTGCATATTTATTATCTGGAGGGCAGGCTACACGAATAAACAAGGTATGTAAAGGGGCAAAATGGATCGCTGGGTCCTACCACCTTGGTGAAAACTTGCTGGGACCCGAGGGGTATACTGTATGCCTCCAGCAAAGGCTTCAGCAGATACCATTGGGGAACAGGCTTTGACCCCATAGGTGATATCTTTTCCCTTCAAGGTTTAGTCATAGAACATCATTGGAACAGAACAATACATCCACACAGAGCAAACTTGGAACTAATATAAACTTTTTCTTGCAATTAATTTTCACACTTTAATCATTGTAAATACCTAAAGAGTTACATATGCCAAGTAAGAAAACATATAAGTGGCTACATGTGGTGTGATAGAACTTCAAGGCCCTAGGCATAGTTGTCTATAAAATTCTCATACAGCAATCATGTGAAAAGCAACATGAAAGCAAATAAGAAGAACCCGTCAAAGTCTAGAACTCTTGATTAGTTTGATTCCATAATAACCCAATGGATGAATTGCAAAAAGCAAGTGCATATTTACTATCTGGATGGCAGACTACACGAATAAACAAGGTATGCAAAGTAGTGTAATAGAACGCTGGGTCCTACCACCTTGGTGAAAACTTGCTGGGACCCGAGGGGTATATATTCCTCCAGCAAAGGCTTCAGCAGATACCATTGGGGAACAGGCTTTGACCCCATACGTGATATCTTTTCCCTTCAAGGTTTAGTCACAGAACATCACTGGAACAGAACAATACATCCACACAGAGCAAACTTGAACTAATATAAACTTCTTCTTAGGATTAATTTTCAAACTTTAATCGTTGTACATACCTAAAGAGTTACATATGCCAAATAAGAAAACATAAGTGGCTACATGTGGTGTGATAGAACTTCAAGGCCCTAGGCATAGTTGTCTATAAAAATCTCATACAGCAATCATGTGAAAAGCAACATGAAAGCAAATAAGAAGAACCCGTCAAAGTCTAGAACTCTTGATTAGTTTGATTCCATGATAACCCAATGGATGAATTGCAAAGCAAGTGCATATTTATTATCCGGAGGGCAGGCTACACGAATAAACAAGGTATGCAAAGGGGCAAAATGGATCGCTGGGTCCTACCACCTTGGTGAAAACTTGCTGGGACCCGAGGGTTATATATGCCTCCAGCAAAGGCTTCAGCAGATACCATTGGGGAACAGGCTTTAGCAGATACCATTGGGGAACAGGCTTTGACCCCATAGGTGATATATTTTCCCTTCAAGATTTAGTAAAAGAAAATCACTGGAACAGAACAATACATCCACACAGAGCAAACTTGAACTAATATAAACTTCATCTTAGGATTAATTTTCACACTTTAATCATATATTGAACAGTGGTGTTGTAAATACCTAAAGAGTTACATATGCCAAGTAAGAAAACATATAAGTGGCTACATGTGCTGTGATAGAACTTCAAGGCCCTAGGCAAAGTTGTCTATACAATTATCATACAGCAATCATGTGAAAAGCAACATGAAAGCAAATAAGAAGAACCTGTCAAAGTCTAGAACTCTTGATTAGTTTGATTCCATAATAACCCAATGGATGAATTGCAAAAAGCAAGTGCATATTTACTATCTGGATGACAGACTACACGAATAAACAAGGTATGCAAAGTAGTGTAATAGAACGCTTGGTCCTACCACATTGGTGAAAACTTGCTGGGACCCGAGGGGTATATATTCCTCCAGCAAAGGCTTCAGCAGATACCATTGGGGAACAGGCTTTGACCCCATACGTGATATCTTTTCCCTTCCAGGTTTAGTCATAGAACATCACTGGAACAGAACAATACATCCACACAGAGCAAACTTGAACTAATATAAACTTTTTCTAACAATTAATTTTCACACTTTAATCATATAGTGAACAGTGGTGTTGTAAATACCTAAAGAGTTACATATGCCAAGTAAGAAAACATATAAGTGGCTACATGTGGTGTGATAGAACTTCAAGGCCCTAGGCATAGTTGTCTATAAAAATCTCATACAGCAATCATGTGAAAAGCAACATGAAAGCAAATAAGAAGAACCCGTCAAAGTCTAGAACTCTTGATTAGTTTGATTCCATAATAACCAAATGGATGAATTGCAAAGCAAGTGCATATTTATTATCTGGAGGGCAGGCTACACGAATAAACAAGGTATGTAAAGGGGCAAAATGGATCGCTGGGTCCTACCACCTTGGTGAAAACTTGCTGGGACCCGAGGGGTATACTGTATGCCTCCAGCAAAGGCTTCAGCAGATACCATTGGGGAACAGGCTTTAGCAGATACCATTGGGGAACAGGCTTCAGCAGATACCATTGGGGAACAGGCTTTGACCCCATAGGTGATATATTTTCCCTTCAAGATTTAGTAAAAGAAAATCACTGGAACAGAACAATACATCCACACAGAGCAAACTTGAACTAATATAAACTTCATCTTAGGATTAATTTTCACACTTTAATCATATATTGAACAGTGGTGTTGTAAATACCTAAAGAGTTACATATGCCAAGTAAGAAAACATATAAGTGGCTACATGTGCTGTGATAGAACTTCAAGGCCCTAGGCAAAGTTGTCTATACAATTATCATACAGCAATCATGTGAAAAGCAACATGAAAGCAAATAAGAAGAACCTGTCAAAGTCTAGAACTCTTGATTAGTTTGATTCCATAATAACCCAATGGATGAATTGCAAAAAGCAAGTGCATATTTACTATCTGGATGACAGACTACACGAATAAACAAGGTATGCAAAGTAGTGTAATAGAACGCTTGGTCCTACCACCTTGTTGAAAACTTGCTGGGACCCGAGGGGTATATATTCCTCCAGCAAAGGCTTCAGCAGATACCATTGGGGAACAGGCTTTGACCCCATACGTGATATCTTTTCCCTTCCAGGTTTAGTCATAGAACATCACTGGAACAGAACAATACATCAAAACAGAGCAAACTTGAACTAATATAAACTTTTTCTAACAATTAATTTTCACACTTTAATCATATAGTGAACAGTGGTGTTGTAAATACCTAAAGAGTTACATATGCCAAGTAAGAAAACATATAAGTGGCTACATGTGGTGTGATAGAACTTCAAGGCCCTAGGCATAGTTGTCTATAAAAATCTCATACAGCAATCATGTGAAAAGCAACATGAAAGCAAATAAGAAGAACCCGTCAAAGTCTAGAACTCTTGATTAGTTTGATTCCATAATAACCAAATGGATGAATTGCAAAGCAAGTGCATATTTATTATCTGGAGGGCAGGCTACACGAATAAACAAGGTATGTAAAGGGGCAAAATGGATCGCTGGGTCCTACCACCTTGGTGAAAACTTGCTGGGACCCGAGGGGTATACTGTATGCCTCCAGCAAAGGCTTCAGCAGATACCATTGGGGAACAGGCTTTGACCCCATAGGTGATATATTTTCCCTTCAAGGTTTAGTCATAGAACATCACTGGAACAGAACAATACATCCACACAGAGCAAACTTGGAACTAATATAAACTTTTTCTTGCAATTAATTTTCACACTTTAATCGTTGTAAATACCTAAAGAGTTACATATGCCAAGTAAGAAAACATATAAGTGGCTACATGTGGTGTGATAGAACTTCAAGGCCCTAGGCATAGTTGTCTATAAAATTCTCATACAGCAATCATGTGAAAAGCAACATGAAAGCAAATAAGAAGAACCTGTCAAAGTCTAGAACTCTTGATTAGTTTGATTCCATAATAACCCAATGGATGAATTGCAAAAAGCAAGTGCATATTTACTATCTGGATGGCAGACTACACGAATAAACAAGGTATGCAAAGTAGTGTAATAGAACGCTGTGTCCTACCACCTTGGTGAAAACTTGCTGGGACCCGAGGGGTATATATTCCTCCAGCAAAGGCTTCAGCAGTTACCATTGGGGAACAGGCTTTGACCCCATACGTGATATCTTTTCCCTTCAAGGTTTAGTCACAGAACATCACTGGAACAGAACAATACATCCACACAGAGCAAACTTGAACTAATATAAACTTCTTCTTAGGATTAATTTTCAAACTTTAATCATATATTGAACAGTGGTGTTGTAAATACCTAAAGAGTTACATATGCCAAGTAAGAAAACATATAAGTGGCTACATGTGGTGTGATAGAACTTCAAGGCCCTAGGCAAAGTTGTCTATACAATTCTCATACAGCAATCATGTGAAAAGCAACATGAAAGCAAATAAGAAGAACCCGTCAAAGTCTAGAACTCTTGATTAGTTTGATTCCATAATAACCCAATGGATGAATTGCAAAAAGCAAGTGCATATTTACTATCTGGATGACAGACTACACAAATAAACAAGGTATGCAAAGTAGTGTAATAGAACGCTTGGTCCTACCACCTTGGTGAAAACTTGCTGGGACCCGAGGGGTATATATTCCTCCAGCAAAGGCTTCAGCAGATACCATTGGGGAACAGGCTTTGACCCCATAGGTGATATCTTTTCCCTTCCAGGCTTAGTCATAGAACATCACTGGAACAGAACAACACATCCACACAGAGCAAACTTGAACTAATATAAACTTTTTCTAACAATTAATTTTCACACTTTAATCATATAGTGAACAGTGGTGTTGTAAATACCTAAAGAGTTACATATGCCAAGTAAGAAAACATATAAGTGGCTACATGTGGTGTGATAGAACTTCAAGGCCCTAGGCATAGTTGTCTATAAAAATCTCATACAGCAATCATGTGAAAAGCAACATGAAAGCAAATAAGAAGAACCCGTCAAAGTCTAGAACTCTTGATTAGTTTGATTCCATAATAACCAAATGGATGAATTGCAAAGCAAGTGCATATTTATTATCTGGAGGGCAGGCTACACGAATAAACAAGGTATGTAAAGGGGCAAAATGGATCGCTGGGTCCTACCACCTTGGTGAAAACTTGCTGGGACCCGAGGGGTATATATGCCTCCAGCAAAGGCTTCAGCAGATACCATTGGGGAACAGGCTTTAGCAGATACCATTGGGGAACAGGCTTCAGCAGATACCATTGGGGAACAGGCTTTGACCCCATACGTGATATCTTTTCCCTTCAAGGTTTAGTCACAGAACATCACTGGAACAAAACAATACATCCACACAGAGCAAACTTGAACTAATATAAACTTCTTCTTAGGATTAATTTTCAAACTTTAATCGTTGTACATACCTAAAGAGTTACATATGCCAAGTAAGAAAACATAAGTGGCTACATGTGGTGTGATAGAACTTCAAGGCCCTAGGCATAGTTGTCTATAAAAATCTCATACAGCAATCATGTGAAAAGCAACATGAAAGCAAATAAGAAGAACCCGTCAAAGTCTAGAACTCTTGATTAGTTTGATTCCATGATAACCCAATGGATGAATTGCAAAGCAAGTGCATATTTATTATCCGGAGGGCAGGCTACACGAATAAACAAGGTATGCAAAGGGGCAAAATGGATCGCTGGGTCCTACCACCTTGGTGAAAACTTGCTGGGACCCGAGGGGTATACTGTATGCCTCCAGCAAAGGCTTCAGCAGATACCATTGGGGAACAGGCTTTGACCCCATAGGTGATATCTTTTCCCTTCAAGGTTTAGTCATAGAACATCACTGGAACAGAACAATACATCCACACAGAGCAAACTTGGAACTAATATAAACTTTTTCTTGCAATTAATTTTCACACTTTAATCGTTGTAAATACCTAAAGAGTTACATATGCCAAGTAAGAAAACATATAAGTGGCTACATGTGGTGTGATAGAACTTCAAGGCCCTAGGCATAGTTGTCTATAAAAATCTCATACAGCAATCATGTGAAAAGCAACATGAAAGCAAATAAGAAGAACCCGTCAAAGTCTAGAACTCTTGATTAGTTTGATTCCATAATAACCAAATGGATGAATTGCAAAGCAAGTGCATATTTATTATCTGGAGGGCAGGCTACACGAATAAACAAGGTATGTAAAGGGGCAAAATGGATCGCTGGGTCCTACCACCTTGGTGAAAACTTGCTGGGACCCGAGGGGTATATATGCCTCCAGCAAAGGCTTCAGCAGATACCATTGGGGAACAGGCTTTAGCAGATACCATTGGGGAACAGGCTTCAGCAGATACCATTGGGAAACAGGCTTTGACCCCATAGGTGATATCTTTTCCCTTCAAGGTTTAGTCATAGAACATCACTGGAACAGAACAATACATCCACACAGAGCAAACTTGGAACTAATATAAACTTTTTCTTGCAATTAATTTTCACACTTTAATCGTTGTAAATACCTAAAGAGTTACATATGCCAAGTAAGAAAACATATAAGTGGCTACATGTGGTGTGATAGAACTTCAAGGCCCTAGGCATAGTTGTCTATAAAATTCTCATACAGCAATCATGTGAAAAGCAACATGAAAGCAAATAAGAAGAACCCGTCAAAGTCTAGAACTCTTGATTAGTTTGATTCCATAATAACCCAATGGATGAATTGCAAAAAGCAAGTGCATATTTACTATCTGGATGGCAGACTACACGAATAAACAAGGTATGCAAAGTAGTGTAATAGAACGCTGGGTCCCACCACCTTGGTGAAAACTTGCTGGGACCCGAGGGGTATATATTCCTCCAGCAAAGGCTTCAGCAGATACCATTGGGGAACAGGCTTTGACCCCATACGTGATATCTTTTCCCTTCCAGGTTTAGTCATAGAACATCACTGGAACAGAACAATACATCCACACAGAGCAAACTTGAACTAATATAAACTTTTTCTAACAATTAATTTTCACACTTTAATCATATAGTGAACAGTGGTGTTGTAAATACCTAAAGAGTTACATATGCCAAGTAAGAAAACATATAAGTGGCTACATGTGGTGTGATAGAACTTCAAGGCCCTAGGCATAGTTGTCTATAAAAATCTCATACAGCAATCATGTGAAAAGCAACATGAAAGCAAATAAGAAGAACCCGTCAAAGTCTAGAACTCTTGATTAGTTTGATTCCATAATAACCAAATGGATGAATTGCAAAGCAAGTGCATATTTATTATCTGGAGGGCAGGCTACACGAATAAACAAGGTATGCAAAGTAGTGTAATAGAACGCTGGGTCCTACCACCTTGGTGAAAACTTGCTGGGACCCGAGGGGTATACTGTATGCCTCCAGCAAAGGCTTCAGCAGATACCATTGGGGAACAGGCTTTGACCCCATAGGTGATATATTTTCCCTTCAAGGTTTTGTCATAGAACATCACTGGAACAGAACAATACATCCACACAGAGCAAACTTGGAACTAATATAAACTTTTTCTTGCAATTAATTTTCACACTTTAATCGTTGTAAATACCTAAAGAGTTACATATGCCAAGTAAGAAAACATATAAGTGGCTATATGTGGTGTGATAGAACTTCAAGGCCCTAGGCATAGTTGTCTATAAAATTCTCATACAGCAATCATGTGAAAAGCAACATGAAAGCAAATAAGAAGAACCCGTCAAAGTCTAGAACTCTTGATTAGTTTGATTCCATAATAACCCAATGGATGAATTGCAAAAAGCAAGTGCATATTTATTATCTGGATGGCAGACTACACGAATAAACAAGGTATGCAAAGTAGTGTAATAGAACGCTGGGTCCTACCACCTTGGTGAAAACTTGCTGGGACCCGAGGGGTATATATTCCTCCAGCAAAGGCTTCAGCAGTTACCATTGGGGAACAGGCTTTGACCCCATACGTGATATCTTTTCCCTTCAAGGTTTAGTCACAGAACATCACTGGAACAGAACAATACATCCACACAGAGCAAACTTGAACTAATATAAACTTCTTCTTAGGATTAATTTTCAAACTTTAATCGTTGTACATACCTAAAGAGTTACATATGCCAAGTAAGAAAACATATAAGTGGCTACATGTGGTGTGATAGAACTTCAAGGCCCTAGGCATAGTTGTCTATAAAAATCTCATACAGCAATCATGTGAAAAGCAACATGAAAGCAAATAAGAAGAACCCGTCAAAGTCTAGAACTCTTGATTAGTTTGATTCCATGATAACCCAATGGATGAATTGCAAAGCAAGTGCATATTTATTATCCGGAGGGCAGGCTACACGAATAAACAAGGTATCCAAAGGGGCAAAATGGATCGCTGGGTCCTACCACCTTGGTGAAAACTTGCTGGGACCCGAGGGGTATATATGCCTCCAGCAAAGGCTTCAGCAGATACCATTGGGGAACAGGCTTTAGCAGATACCATTGGGGAACAGGCTTCAGCAGATATCATTGGGGAACAGGCTTCAGCAGATACCATTGGGGAACAGGCTTTAGCAGATACCATTGGGGAACAGGCTTCAGCAGATACCATTGGGGAACAGGCTTTAGCAGATACCATTGGGGAACAGGCTTCAGCAGATTCCATTGGGGAACAGGCTTTGACCCCATAGGTGATATATTTTCCCTTCAAGATTTAGTAAAAGAAAATCACTGGAACAGAACAATACATCCACACAGAGCAAACTTGAACTAATATAAACTTCATCTTAGGATTAATTTTCACACTTTAATCATATATTGAACAGTGGTGTTGTAAATACCTAAAGAGTTACATATGCCAAGTAAGAAAACATAAGTGGCTACATGTGGTGTGATAGAACTTCAAGGCCCTAGGCAAAGTTGTCTATACAATTCTCATACAGCAATCATGTGAAAAGCAACATGAAAGCAAATAAGAAGAACCCGTCAAAGTCTAGAACTCTTGATTAGTTTGATTCCATAATAACCCAATGGATGAATTGCAAAAAGCAAGTGCATATTTACTATCTGGATGACAGACTACACGAATAAACAAGGTATGCAAAGTAGTGTAATAGAACGCTTGGTCCTACCACCTTGGTGAAAACTTGCTGGGACCCGAGGGGTATATATTCCTCCAGCAAAGGCTTCAGCAGATACCATTGGGGAACAGGCTTTGACCCCATACGTGATATCTTTTCCCTTCCAGGTTTAGTCATAGAACATCACTGGAACAGAACAACACATCCACACAGAGCAAACTTGAACTAATATAAACTTTTTCTAACAATTAATTTTCACACTTTAATCATATAGTGAACAGTGGTGTTGTAAATACCTAAAGAGTTACATATGCCAAGTAAGAAAACATATAAGTGGCTACATGTGGTGTGATAGAACTTCAAGGCCCTAGGCATAGTTGTCTATACAAATCTCATACAGCAATCATGTGAAAAGCAACATGAAAGCAAATAAGAAGAACCCGTCAAAGTCTAGAACTCTTGATTAGTTTGATTCCATAATAACCCAATGGATGAATTGCAAAAAGCAAGTGCATATTTACTATCTGGATGACAGACTACACGAATAAACAAGGTATGCAAAGTAGTGTAATAGAACGCTTGGTCCTACCACCTTGGTGAAAACTTGCTGGGACCCGAGGGGTATATATTCCTCCAGCAAAGGCTTCAGCAGATACCATTGGGGAACAGGCTTTGACCCCATACGTGATATCTTTTCCCTTCCAGGTTTAGTCATAGAACATCACTGGAACAGAACAACACATCCACACAGAGCAAACTTGAACTAATATAAACTTTTTCTAACAATTAATTTTCACACTTTAATCATATAGTGAACAGTGGTGTTGTAAATACCTAAAGAGTTACATATGCCAAGTAAGAAAACATATAAGTGGCTACATGTGGTGTGATAGAACTTCAAGGCCCTAGGCATAGTTGTCTATAAAAATCTCATACAGCAATCATGTGAAAAGCAACATGAAAGCAAATAAGAAGAACCCGTCAAAGTCTAGAACTCTTGATTAGTTTGATTCCATAATAACCAAATGGATGAATTGCAAAGCAAGTGCATATTTATTATCTGGAGGGCAGGCTACACGAATAAACAAGGTATGTAAAGGGGCAAAATGGATCGCTGGGTCCTACCACCTTGGTGAAAACTTGCTGGGACCCGAGGGGTATATATGCCTCCAGCAAAGGCTTCAGCAGATACCATTGGGGAACAGGCTTTAGCAGATACCATTGGGGAACAGGCTTCAGCAGATACCATTGGGGAACAGGCTTTGACCCCATAGGTGATATATTTTCCCTTCAAGATTTAGTAAAAGAAAATCACTGGAACAGAACAATACATCCACACAGAGCAAACTTGAACTAATATAAACTTCATCTTAGGATTAATTTTCACACTTTAAGCATATATTGAACAGTGGTGTTGTAAATACCTAAAGAGTTACATATGCCAAGTAAGAAAACATATAAGTGGCTACATGTGGTGTGATAGAACTTCAAGGCCCTAGGCAAAGTTGTCTATACAATTCTCATACAGCAATCATGTGAAAAGCAACATGAAAGCAAATAAGAAGAACCCGTCAAAGTCTAGAACTCTTGATTAGTTTGATTCCATAATAACCCAATGGATGAATTGCAAAAAGCAAGTGCATATTTACTATCTGGATGACAGACTACACGAATAAACAAGGTATGCAAAGTAGTGTAATAGAACGCTTGGTCCTACCACCTTGGTGAAAACTTGCTGGGACCCGAGGGGTATATATTCCTCCAGCAAAGGCTTCAGCAGATACCATTGGGGAACAGGCTTTGACCCCATACGTGATATCTTTTCCCTTCCAGGTTTAGTCATAGAACATCACTGGAACAGAACAACACATCCACACAGAGCAAACTTGAACTAATATAAACTTTTTCTAACAATTAATTTTCACACTTTAATCATATAGTGAACAGTGGTGTTGTAAATACCTAAAGAGTTACATATGCCAAGTAAGAAAACATATAAGTGGCTACATGTGGTGTGATAGAACTTCAAGGCCCTAGGCATAGTTGTCTATAAAAATCTCATACAGCAATCATGTGAAAAGCAACATGAAAGCAAATAAGAAGAACCCGTCAAAGTCTAGAACTCTTGATTAGTTTGATTCCATAATAACCAAATGGATGAATTGCAAAGCAAGTGCATATTTATTATCTGGAGGGCAGGCTACACGAATAAACAAGGTATGTAAAGGGGCAAAATGGATCGCTGGGTCCTACCACCTTGGTGAAAACTTGCTGGGACCCGATGGGTATATATGCCTCCAGCAAAGGCTTCAGCAGATACCATTGGGGAACAGGCTTCAGCAGATACCATTGGGGAACAGGCTTCAGCAGATACCATTGGGGAACAGGCTTCAGCAGATACCATTGGGGAACAGGCTTTGACCCCATAGGTGATATCTTTTCCCTTCAAGGTTTAGTCATAGAACATCACTGGAACAGAACAATACATCCACACAGAGCAAACTTGGAACTAATATAAACTTTTTCTTGCAATTAATTTTCACACTTTAATCGTTGTAAATACCTAAAGAGTTACATATGCCAAGTAAGAAAACATATAAGTGGCTACATGTGGTGTGATAGAACTTCAAGGCCCTAGGCATAGTTGTCTATAAAATTCTCATACAGCAATCATGTGAAAAGCAACATGAAAGCAAATAAGAAGAACCCGTCAAAGTCTAGAACTCTTGATTAGTTTGATTCCATAATAACCCAATGGATGAATTGCAAAAAGCAAGTGCATATTTACTATCTGGATGGCAGACTACACGAATAAACAAGGTATGCAAAGTAGTGTAATAGAACGCTGGGTCCTACCACCTTGGTGAAAACTTGCTGGGACCCGAGGGGTATATATTCCTCCAGCAAAGGCTTCAGCAGATACCATTGGGGAACAGGCTTTGACCCCATACGTGATATCTTTTCCCTTCAAGGTTTAGTCACAGAACATCACTGGAACAAAACAATACATCCACACAGAGCAAACTTGAACTAATATAAACTTCTTCTTAGGATTAATTTTCAAACTTTAATCGTTGTACATACCTAAAGAGTTACATATGCCAAGTAAGAAAACATAAGTGGCTACATGTGGTGTGATAGAACTTCAAGGCCCTAGGCATAGTTGTCTATAAAAATCTCATACAGCAATCATGTGAAAAGCAACATGAAAGCAAATAAGAAGAACCCGTCAAAGTCTAGAACTCTTGATTAGTTTGATTCCATGATAACCCAATGGATGAATTGCAAAGCAAGTGCATATTTATTATCCGGAGGGCAGGCTACACGAATAAACAAGGTATGCAAAGGGGCAAAATGGATCGCTGGGTCCTACCACCTTGGTGAAAACTTGCTGGGACCCGAGGGGTATACTGTATGCCTCCAGCAAAGGCTTCAGCAGGTACCATTGGGGAACAGGCTTTGACCCCATAGGTGATATCTTTTCCCTTCAAGGTTTAGTCATAGAACATCACTGGAACAGAACAATACATCCACACAGAGCAAACTTGGAACTAATATAAACTTTTTCTTGCAATTAATTTTCACACTTTAATCGTTGTAAATACCTAAAGAGTTACATATGCCAAGTAAGAAAACATATAAGTGGCTACATGTGGTGTGATAGAACTTCAAGGCCCTAGGCATAGTTGTCTATAAAAATCTCATACAGCAATCATGTGAAAAGCAACATGAAAGCAAATAAGAAGAACCCGTCAAAGTCTAGAACTCTTGATTAGTTTGATTCCATAATAACCAAATGGATGAATTGCAAAGCAAGTGCATATTTATTATCTGGAGGGCAGGCTACACGAATAAACAAGGTATGCAAAGGGGCAAAATGGATCGCTGGGTCCTACCACCTTGGTGAAAACTTGCTGGGACCCGAGGGGTATATATGCCTCCAGCAAAGGCTTCAGCAGATACCATTGGGGAACAGGCTTTAGCAGATACCATTGGGGAACAGGCTTCAGCAGATACCATTGGGGAACAGGCTTTGACCCCATAGGTGATATATTTTCCCTTCAAGATTTAGTAAAAGAAAATCACTGGAACAGAACAATACATCCACACAGAGCAAACTTGAACTAATATAAACTTCATCTTAGGATTAATTTTCACACTTTAATCATATATTGAACAGTGGTGTTGTAAATACCTAAAGAGTTACATATGCCAAGTAAGAAAACATATAAGTGGCTACATGTGGTGTGATAGAACTTCAAGGCCCTAGGCAAAGTTGTCTATACAATTCTCATACAGCAATCATGTGAAAAGCAACATGAAAGCAAATAAGAAGAACCCGTCAAAGTCTAGAACTCTTGATTAGTTTGATTCCATAATAACCCAATGGATGAATTGCAAAAAGCAAGTGCATATTTACTATCTGGATGACAGACTACACGAATAAACAAGGTATGCAAAGTAGTGTAATAGAACGCTTGGTCCTACCACCTTGGTGAAAACTTGCTGGGACCCGAGGGGTATATATTCCTCCAGCAAAGGCTTCAGCAGATACCATTGGGGAACAGGCTTTGACCCCATACGTGATATCTTTTCCCTTCCAGGTTTAGTCATAGAACATCACTGGAACAGAACAATACATCCACACAGAGCAAACTTGAACTAATATAAACTTCTTCTTAAGATTAATTTTCAAACTTTAATCGTTGTACATACCTAAAGAGTTACATATGCCAAGTAAGAAAACATATAAGTGGCTACATGTGGTGTGATAGAACTTCAAGGCCCTAGGCATAGTTGTCTATAAAAATCTCATACAGCAATCATGTGAAAAGCAACATGAAAGCAAATAAGAAGAACCCGTCAAAGTCTAGAACTCTTGATTAGTTTGATTCCATGATAACCCAATGGATGAATTGCAAAGCAAGTGCATATTTATTATCTGGAGGATAGTGAACAGTGGTGTTGTAAATACCTAAAGAGTTACATATGCCAAGTAAGAAAATATATAAGTGGCTATATGTGGTGTGATAGAACTTCAAGGCCCTAGGCATAGTTGTCTATAAAAATCTCATACAGCAATCATGTGAAAAGCAACATGAATGCAAATAAGAAGAACCCGTCAAAGTCTAGAACTCTTGATTAGTTTGATTCCATGATAACCCAATGGATGAATTGCAAAAAGCAAGTGCATATTTATTATCTGGAGGGTAGGCTACACGAATAAACAAGGTATGCAAATAGGGCGAAATGGATCGCTGGGTCCTACCACCTTGGTGAAAACTTGCTGGGACCTGAGGAGTATATATGCCTCCAGCAAAGGCTTAAGCAGATACCATTGGGGAACAGGCTTTGACCCCATACGTGATATCTTTTCCCTTCAAGGTTTAGTCACAGAACATCACTGGAACAGAACAATACATCCACACAGAGCAAACTTGAACTAATATAAACTTCTTCTTAGGATTAATTTTCACACTTTAATCATATAGTCAAGTCAAGTCATCTTCATTTATATAGCGCTTTTAACAATGTAGATTGTCTCAAAGCAGCTTTACAGAGATAAGCGTATAATTTAAGGTAACAGAGATTGTTTCGGCTTTACAGCAGAGTTAAGTTATTTCCATCTAAAGTTAGTTTTAATTGATTTGGTTCCGTCGCAATGATCATTTGTTATTAAATTAGGGGCCGCTAAGACGACACCATTCTCTCTACGCAGACTTTAAACGCGAACCTGTGAGAAACGCTGATGGCGGTCACATGCGCATCTAGAATGGGTTCTATAGTTATGTGCGTTAGAATATACGCAGGTTTGGAATTCCCTACAAGCCAAGCCTAAACAAAATACTTGTCTTTCCTTATAAATTTTGATAAGGATCAAAATAGTGAACAGTCACTTCATATATTCACTTCATATAGTGAGCAGTCGTGTTGTAAATACCTAAAGAGTTACATATGCCAAGTAAGAAAACATATAAGTGGCTACATGTGGTGTGATAGAACTTCAAGGCCCTAGGCATAGTTGTCTATAAAAATCTCATACAGCAATCATGTGAAAAGCAACATGAATGCAAATAAGAAGAACCCGTCAAAGTCTAGAACTCTTGATTAGTTTGATTCCATAATAACCCAATGGATGAATTGCAAAAAGCAAGTGCATATTTATTATCTGGAGGGTAGGCTACACGAATAAACAAGGTATGCAAATAGGGCGAAATGGATCGCTGGGTCCTACCACCTTGGTGAAAACTTGCTGGGACCTGAGGAGTATATATGCCTCCAGCAAAGGCTTAAGCAGATACCATTGGGGAACAGGCTTTGACCCAATACGTGATATCTTTTCCCTTCAAGGTTTAGTCACAGAACATCACTGGAACAGAACAATACATCCACACAGAGCAAACTTGAACTAATATAAACTTTTTCTTGCAATTAATTTTCACACTTTAATCGTTGTAAATACCTAAAGAGTTACATATGCCAAGTAAGAGAACATAAAAGTGGCTACATGTTGTGTAATAGAACTTCAAGGCCCTAGGCATAGTTGTCTATAAAAATCTCATACAGCAATTATGAGAACAGCAACATGAAAACAAATAAGAAGAACCTGTCAAAGTCTAGAACTCTTGATTAGTTTGATTCCATAATAACCCAATGGATGAATTGCAAAGCAAGTGCATATTTATTATCTGGAGGGCAGGCTACACAAATAAACAAGGTATGCAAAGGGGCGAAATGGATCGCTGGGCCCTACCACCTTGGTGAAAACTTGCTGGGACCGGAGGGGTATATATGCCTCCAGCAAAGGCTTCAGCAGATACTATTGGGCAACAGGCTTTGACCCCATAGGTGATATCTTTTCCCTCCAAGGTTTAGTCATAGAACATCACTGGAACAGAACAATACATCCACACAGAGCAAACTTGAACTAATATAAACTTTTTCTTACAATTAATTTTCATACTTTATTCGTTGTAAATACCTAAAGAGTTACATATGCCAAGTAAGAAAACATATAAGTGGCTACATGTGGTGTGATAGAACTTCAAGGCCCTAGGCATAGTTGTCTATAAAAATCTCATACAGCAATCATGTGAAAAGCAACATGAAAGCAAATAAGAAGAACCTGTCAAAGTCTAGAACTCTTGATTAGTTTGATTCCATAATAAACAAATGGATGAATTGCAAAAAGCAAGTGCATATTTATTATCTGGATTGCAGGCTACACTAATAAACAAGGTATGCAAAGTGGTGCAATGGATCGCTGGGTCTTACCACCTTGGTGAAAACTTGCTGGGACCCGAGGAGTATATATGCCTCCAGCAAAGGCTTTAGCAGATACCACTGGGGAACAGGCTTCAGCAGATACCATTGGGGAACAGGCTTTGACCCCATACGTGATATCTTTTCCCTTCAAGGTCATAGAACATCACTGGAACAGAACAATACATCCACACAGAGCAAACTTGAACTAATATAAACTTTCTTGCAATTAATTTTCACACTTTAATCGTTGTAAATACCTAAAGAGTTACATATGCCAAGTAAGAGAACATAAAAGTGACTGCATGTTGTGTAATAGAACTTCAAGGCCCTAGGCATAGTTGTCTATAAAAATCTCATACAGCGTTTATGAGAACAGCAACATGAAAACAAATAAGAAGAACCCGTCAAAGTCTAGAACTCTAGATTAGTTTGATTCCATAATAACCCAATGGATGAATTGCAAAAAGCAAGTGCATATTTACTATCTGGATGGCAGGCTACACTAATAAACAAGGTATGCAAAGTGGTGCAATGGATCGCTGGGTCCTACCACCTTGGTGAAAACTTGCTGGGACCCGAGGGGTATATATGCCTCCAGCAAAGGCTTCAGCAGATACCATTGGGGAACAGGCTTTGACCCCATACGTGATATCTTTTCCCTTCAAGGTCATAGAAAATAGTACAAATACAGCAGCCGCACACTCAAAAACTGTGCAAGATCAATTTATTAGCAAGCTTTCGGTCTTGCGACCTTCTTCAAGCATACAAACAAAGTGAATGTGGCCATACAAAAGGGCTCTTGCCAATCACCTCTCCTAATTGCATAATGCCAGACACCTGTGTTGACATAGCTAAGGCTACAGGAATAGGGAACATGGGAAATGTAGTTCAACATAGCCTATATCAAGTGTAGCCTTAGGTACATGGTCTACTGAAAACAAAAACAAAAAAACACATAAATTACATCAAAACTTCAAATAGAAAAATACATTACATGATAACCCTGCATCAACACAAATAGAAAGAAACCACTATTCTATGCAAATATCAGGCTGTAACCATCATGAAGCATATAATAGTCTATAGTGATGAGATTAAAGGAACACGCTCATATCAAACTCCTCATTAAGACCCAGTGGTTGTAGAGCTTCTAACATATAGATCCAATACAGCTCTCTCTGACATAGTCGCCTGTCAACATCACCTCCTCTCTGAGAAGTAACCTGTTCTATTCCCTGAAACCTGAGGGAGGATAGAGGATGTGAATGGTTATTAAAATGGCGGGCAACAGGATAATTCATATCATTTTGTCTTATTGAACTTTTGTGTTCACTAATTCTTTGCTTCAGAGGGCGAATAGTTTTACCAATAAAGATCATATCACACGTGCATTTAAGCATATATACAACATTTTTAGTGTTGCATGTGATAATCCCTCTTACTGGAAAAGAATTCCCTGTTCTAGGATGTGTGAAAGTGTTTGTTTTCCACGTATTGTGGCACTGGGCACAGTTACCACAAGGGTAATTTCCATGTTTGAGGGGAGCTAAAAGTGTCTGTCTGGGACTTGGTAATATATTGGCTCGGACCAATTTATTTCGTAGGTTTGGCCCCCTTTTGTAAACAAAAAGGGGTGGATCTTTGAAATGTTGAATAAGAGCTGGGTCTGAGGTCAAAATGTGCCAATATTTAAGGATGGTACTCTTAAGCATGTGAGCCTGAGGGGTATAGGTGGTAATACAGGTTACTGAAAAATTGTTTTCTTTCTGGATACTTTTTGTCAATAAGATCTGTCTTGATTTCGAAAGGGCAGCCTGATGGGCGTCCTCAACACACTGAGCAGAATAACCCCTTTCTAGAAACCTTTGTTTCATTTCCAAATTTTTTCTATGTAATCTTCATCAGAATGGCATATGCGCCTCAGTCTATAAAACTGACTCTTAGGTCAGCCATTTTTCAAGGCTTTAGGATGGGCACTACTTGCCAAAAGGAAGGTGTTACGGTCAGTGGGTTTCCTATAAAGTGTGGTAATGAGGCCTCCATCCTTTAACTCAATCCACATGTCAAGAAAAGATACACGTTGTATATCATATTCAATTGAGAATTTTAAATCAGCATAGACACCATTCAAAAAAGACACAAACTCTAAGAGTTCTTCCCTTTTCCCTTGAAAAAGACAGAATATATCATCAAGATATCTGTACCACTTAAGGATTTTTTGACAAAAGGGGTTCCTGTCAAGATTGAAGACAAAGTTACACTCAAACATACCCATATATAAATTGGCAAAGTCTGGAGCGAAGGTGGAGCCCATAGATGTGCCTTTTAGCTGTAAATAAAACTCCCCTACAAAAGAAAAGTAATTTAGCTTAAGGACTAGAGAGGCCAATTCACAAATGAATTCACTGGGGGGAAAATCAGTGCGATCTTGGAGGTAAAAACCTAAGGCCTCTAATCCTCGTTCATGGGGTATATTTGTATAGAGGCTTTCTACATCTAATGTGACCAGAAAAATATCACCAGGTAGATCTTTAATTTCTGAGATTTTATTAATGACATCAGTTGAGTCCTTGATGTAGGATGGAAGTTTAGAAACATACGGCTTAATATAATGATCCACATAGTTAGACAAGGGTTCCAAAAGGGAATCATTAGAAGCCACAATGGGTCGACCTTTTGGCTCTATAAGGCTCTTGTGGATCTTTGGTAGCATATAGAATATAGGAATCACAGGATGTTCACAATTAAGGAAATCATATATATCTCTTGATATCCAGTTTAAAGATAAAGCCATGTTCGTGACATTAAGAATTTTCTTTTGAAAATCTAAGGTAGGATTAGCCTTAAGCTTCCTGTAGAACTGTTCGTCATTTAGCTGGCGATAAGCTTCTTTTTTGTAATCAGCCAAATTTTGCACAACAATCGCACCTCCCTTATCGGCTGGTTTGATAATGATATCACTGTCTCTAGAGAGTTCTTCTATGGCCAATCTTTCATGATAGGTCATATTAGAATAGGAGTAGTTTCTCGTGTACTTGTCCAGAATTTCTTTTTCAACCACTCTGCAAAATGTTTGAATAGTAGAATTTTCACAGCTAGGAATGAATTTACTCTTGTTCCTAAAAACAGATTTATCAGATCTTTGCATATCAGAATCACCAAACATGTGCTTCAGTTTAAGCTTTCTAAAAAAGCGAAATAAATCTATTTTAATTTCAAAGGGATCAACTGAGCATGTAGGAACAAAACTTAGTCAAGGTCATAGAACATCACTGGAACAGAACAATACATCCACACAGAGCAAACTTGAACTAATATGAACTTTTTCTTACAATTAATTTTCACACTTCATTTATATAGTGAACAGTGGTGTTGTAAATACCTAAAGAGTTACATATGCCAAGTAAGAAAACATATAAGTGGCTACATGTGGTGTGATAGAACTTCAAGGCCCTAGGCATAGTTGCCTATAAAAATCTCATACAGCAATCATGTGAAAAGCAACATGAAAGCAAATAAGAAGAACCCGTCAAAGTCTAGAACTCTTGATTAGTTTGATTCCATGATAACCCAATGGATGAATTGCAAAGCAAGTGCATATTTATTATCTGGAGGATAGTGAACAGTGGTGTTGTAAATACCTAAAGAGTTACATATGCCAAGTAAGAAAATATATAAGTGGCTATATGTGGTGTGATAGAACTTCAAGGCCCTAGGCATAGTTGTCTATAAAAATCTCATACAGCAATCATGTGAAAAGCAACATGAATGCAAATAAGAAGAACCCGTCAAAGTCTAGAACTCTTGATTAGTTTGATTCCATGATAACCCAATGGATGAATTGCAAAAAGCAAGTGCATATTTATTATCTGGAGGGTAGGCTACACGAATAAACAAGGTATGCAAATAGGGCGAAATGGATCGCTGGGTCCTACCACCTTGGTGAAAACTTGCTGGGACCTGAGGAGTATATATGCCTCCAGCAAAGGCTTAAGCAGATACCATTGGGGAACAGGCTTTGACCCCATACGTGATATCTTTTCCCTTCAAGGTTTAGTCACAGAACATCACTGGAACAGAACAATACATCCACACAGAGCAAACTTGAACTAATATAAACTTCTTCTTAGGATTAATTTTCACACTTTAATCATATAGTCAAGTCAAGTCATCTTCATTTATATAGCGCTTTTAACAATGTAGATTGTCTCAAAGCAGCTTTACAGAGATAAGCGTATAATTTAAGGTAACAGAGATTGTTTCGGCTTTACAGCAGAGTTAAGTTATTTCCATCTAAAGTTAGTTTTAATTGATTTGGTTCCGTCGCAATGATCATTTGTTATTAAATTAGGGGCCGCTAAGACGACACCATTCTCTCTACGCAGACTTTAAACGCGAACCTGTGAGAAACGCTGATGGCGGTCACATGCGCATCTAGAATGGGTTCTATAGTTATGTGCGTTAGAATATACGCAGGTTTGGAATTCCCTACAAGCCAAGCCTAAACAAAATACTTGTCTTTCCTTATAAATTTTGATAAGGATCAAAATAGTGAACAGTCACTTCATATATTCACTTCATATAGTGAGCAGTCGTGTTGTAAATACCTAAAGAGTTACATATGCCAAGTAAGAAAACATATAAGTGGCTACATGTGGTGTGATAGAACTTCAAGGCCCTAGGCATAGTTGTCTATAAAAATCTCATACAGCAATCATGTGAAAAGCAACATGAATGCAAATAAGAAGAACCCGTCAAAGTCTAGAACTCTTGATTAGTTTGATTCCATAATAACCCAATGGATGAATTGCAAAAAGCAAGTGCATATTTATTATCTGGAGGGTAGGCTACACGAATAAACAAGGTATGCAAATAGGGCGAAATGGATCGCTGGGTCCTACCACCTTGGTGAAAACTTGCTGGGACCTGAGGAGTATATATGCCTCCAGCAAAGGCTTAAGCAGATACCATTGGGGAACAGGCTTTGACCCAATACGTGATATCTTTTCCCTTCAAGGTTTAGTCACAGAACATCACTGGAACAGAACAATACATCCACACAGAGCAAACTTGAACTAATATAAACTTTTTCTTGCAATTAATTTTCACACTTTAATCGTTGTAAATACCTAAAGAGTTACATATGCCAAGTAAGAGAACATAAAAGTGGCTACATGTTGTGTAATAGAACTTCAAGGCCCTAGGCATAGTTGTCTATAAAAATCTCATACAGCAATTATGAGAACAGCAACATGAAAACAAATAAGAAGAACCTGTCAAAGTCTAGAACTCTTGATTAGTTTGATTCCATAATAACCCAATGGATGAATTGCAAAGCAAGTGCATATTTATTATCTGGAGGGCAGGCTACACAAATAAACAAGGTATGCAAAGGGGCGAAATGGATCGCTGGGCCCTACCACCTTGGTGAAAACTTGCTGGGACCGGAGGGGTATATATGCCTCCAGCAAAGGCTTCAGCAGATACTATTGGGCAACAGGCTTTGACCCCATAGGTGATATCTTTTCCCTCCAAGGTTTAGTCATAGAACATCACTGGAACAGAACAATACATCCACACAGAGCAAACTTGAACTAATATAAACTTTTTCTTACAATTAATTTTCATACTTTATTCGTTGTAAATACCTAAAGAGTTACATATGCCAAGTAAGAAAACATATAAGTGGCTACATGTGGTGTGATAGAACTTCAAGGCCCTAGGCATAGTTGTCTATAAAAATCTCATACAGCAATCATGTGAAAAGCAACATGAAAGCAAATAAGAAGAACCTGTCAAAGTCTAGAACTCTTGATTAGTTTGATTCCATAATAAACAAATGGATGAATTGCAAAAAGCAAGTGCATATTTATTATCTGGATTGCAGGCTACACTAATAAACAAGGTATGCAAAGTGGTGCAATGGATCGCTGGGTCTTACCACCTTGGTGAAAACTTGCTGGGACCCGAGGAGTATATATGCCTCCAGCAAAGGCTTTAGCAGATACCACTGGGGAACAGGCTTCAGCAGATACCATTGGGGAACAGGCTTTGACCCCATACGTGATATCTTTTCCCTTCAAGGTCATAGAACATCACTGGAACAGAACAATACATCCACACAGAGCAAACTTGAACTAATATAAACTTTCTTGCAATTAATTTTCACACTTTAATCGTTGTAAATACCTAAAGAGTTACATATGCCAAGTAAGAGAACATAAAAGTGACTGCATGTTGTGTAATAGAACTTCAAGGCCCTAGGCATAGTTGTCTATAAAAATCTCATACAGCGTTTATGAGAACAGCAACATGAAAACAAATAAGAAGAACCCGTCAAAGTCTAGAACTCTAGATTAGTTTGATTCCATAATAACCCAATGGATGAATTGCAAAAAGCAAGTGCATATTTACTATCTGGATGGCAGGCTACACTAATAAACAAGGTATGCAAAGTGGTGCAATGGATCGCTGGGTCCTACCACCTTGGTGAAAACTTGCTGGGACCCGAGGGGTATATATGCCTCCAGCAAAGGCTTCAGCAGATACCATTGGGGAACAGGCTTTGACCCCATACGTGATATCTTTTCCCTTCAAGGTCATAGAAAATAGTACAAATACAGCAGCCGCACACTCAAAAACTGTGCAAGATCAATTTATTAGCAAGCTTTCGGTCTTGCGACCTTCTTCAAGCATACAAACAAAGTGAATGTGGCCATACAAAAGGGCTCTTGCCAATCACCTCTCCTAATTGCATAATGCCAGACACCTGTGTTGACATAGCTAAGGCTACAGGAATAGGGAACATGGGAAATGTAGTTCAACATAGCCTATATCAAGTGTAGCCTTAGGTACATGGTCTACTGAAAACAAAAACAAAAAAACACATAAATTACATCAAAACTTCAAATAGAAAAATACATTACATGATAACCCTGCATCAACACAAATAGAAAGAAACCACTATTCTATGCAAATATCAGGCTGTAACCATCATGAAGCATATAATAGTCTATAGTGATGAGATTAAAGGAACACGCTCATATCAAACTCCTCATTAAGACCCAGTGGTTGTAGAGCTTCTAACATATAGATCCAATACAGCTCTCTCTGACATAGTCGCCTGTCAACATCACCTCCTCTCTGAGAAGTAACCTGTTCTATTCCCTGAAACCTGAGGGAGGATAGAGGATGTGAATGGTTATTAAAATGGCGGGCAACAGGATAATTCATATCATTTTGTCTTATTGAACTTTTGTGTTCACTAATTCTTTGCTTCAGAGGGCGAATAGTTTTACCAATAAAGATCATATCACACGTGCATTTAAGCATATATACAACATTTTTAGTGTTGCATGTGATAATCCCTCTTACTGGAAAAGAATTCCCTGTTCTAGGATGTGTGAAAGTGTTTGTTTTCCACGTATTGTGGCACTGGGCACAGTTACCACAAGGGTAATTTCCATGTTTGAGGGGAGCTAAAAGTGTCTGTCTGGGACTTGGTAATATATTGGCTCGGACCAATTTATTTCGTAGGTTTGGCCCCCTTTTGTAAACAAAAAGGGGTGGATCTTTGAAATGTTGAATAAGAGCTGGGTCTGAGGTCAAAATGTGCCAATATTTAAGGATGGTACTCTTAAGCATGTGAGCCTGAGGGGTATAGGTGGTAATACAGGTTACTGAAAAATTGTTTTCTTTCTGGATACTTTTTGTCAATAAGATCTGTCTTGATTTCGAAAGGGCAGCCTGATGGGCGTCCTCAACACACTGAGCAGAATAACCCCTTTCTAGAAACCTTTGTTTCATTTCCAAATTTTTTCTATGTAATCTTCATCAGAATGGCATATGCGCCTCAGTCTATAAAACTGACTCTTAGGTCAGCCATTTTTCAAGGCTTTAGGATGGGCACTACTTGCCAAAAGGAAGGTGTTACGGTCAGTGGGTTTCCTATAAAGTGTGGTAATGAGGCCTCCATCCTTTAACTCAATCCACATGTCAAGAAAAGATACACGTTGTATATCATATTCAATTGAGAATTTTAAATCAGCATAGACACCATTCAAAAAAGACACAAACTCTAAGAGTTCTTCCCTTTTCCCTTGAAAAAGACAGAATATATCATCAAGATATCTGTACCACTTAAGGATTTTTTGACAAAAGGGGTTCCTGTCAAGATTGAAGACAAAGTTACACTCAAACATACCCATATATAAATTGGCAAAGTCTGGAGCGAAGGTGGAGCCCATAGATGTGCCTTTTAGCTGTAAATAAAACTCCCCTACAAAAGAAAAGTAATTTAGCTTAAGGACTAGAGAGGCCAATTCACAAATGAATTCACTGGGGGGAAAATCAGTGCGATCTTGGAGGTAAAAACCTAAGGCCTCTAATCCTCGTTCATGGGGTATATTTGTATAGAGGCTTTCTACATCTAATGTGACCAGAAAAATATCACCAGGTAGATCTTTAATTTCTGAGATTTTATTAATGACATCAGTTGAGTCCTTGATGTAGGATGGAAGTTTAGAAACATACGGCTTAATATAATGATCCACATAGTTAGACAAGGGTTCCAAAAGGGAATCATTAGAAGCCACAATGGGTCGACCTTTTGGCTCTATAAGGCTCTTGTGGATCTTTGGTAGCATATAGAATATAGGAATCACAGGATGTTCACAATTAAGGAAATCATATATATCTCTTGATATCCAGTTTAAAGATAAAGCCATGTTCGTGACATTAAGAATTTTCTTTTGAAAATCTAAGGTAGGATTAGCCTTAAGCTTCCTGTAGAACTGTTCGTCATTTAGCTGGCGATAAGCTTCTTTTTTGTAATCAGCCAAATTTTGCACAACAATCGCACCTCCCTTATCGGCTGGTTTGATAATGATATCACTGTCTCTAGAGAGTTCTTCTATGGCCAATCTTTCATGATAGGTCATATTAGAATAGGAGTAGTTTCTCGTGTACTTGTCCAGAATTTCTTTTTCAACCACTCTGCAAAATGTTTGAATAGTAGAATTTTCACAGCTAGGAATGAATTTACTCTTGTTCCTAAAAACAGATTTATCAGATCTTTGCATATCAGAATCACCAAACATGTGCTTCAGTTTAAGCTTTCTAAAAAAGCGAAATAAATCTATTTTAATTTCAAAGGGATCAACTGAGCATGTAGGAACAAAACTTAGTCAAGGTCATAGAACATCACTGGAACAGAACAATACATCCACACAGAGCAAACTTGAACTAATATGAACTTTTTCTTACAATTAATTTTCACACTTCATTTATATAGTGAACAGTGGTGTTGTAAATACCTAAAGAGTTACATATGCCAAGTAAGAAAACATATAAGTGGCTACATGTGGTGTGATAGAACTTCAAGGCCCTAGGCATAGTTGCCTATAAAAATCTCATACAGCAATCATGTGAAAAGCAACATGAAAGCAAATAAGAAGAACCCGTCAAAGTCTAGAACTCTTGATTAGTTTGATTCCATGATAACCCAATGGATGAATTGCAAAGCAAGTGCATATTTATTATCCGGAGGGCAGGCTACACGAATAAACAAGGTATGCAAAGGGGCAAAATGGATCGCTGGGTCCTACCACCTTGGTGAAAACTTGCTGGGACCCGAGGGGTATATATGCCTCCAGCAAAGGCTTCAGCAGATACCATTGGGGAACAGGCTTTAGCAGATACCATTGGGGAACAGGCTTTGACCCCATAGGTGATATATTTTCCCTTCAAGATTTAGTAATAGAAAATCACTGGAACAGAACAAACTTGAACTAATATAAACTTCCTCTTAGGATTAATTTTCACATTTTTATCATATAGTGACCAGTGGTGTTGTAAATACCTACAGAGTTACATATGCCAAGTAAGAAAACATAAAAGTGGCTACATGTTGTGTGATAGAACTTCAAGGCCCTAGGCATAGTTGTCTATAAAAATCTCATACAGCAATCATGAGAACAGCAACATGAAAACAAATAAGAAGAACCCGTCAAAGTCTAGAACTCTTGATTAGTTTGATTCCATAATAACCCAATGGATGAATTGCAAAGCAAGTGCATATTTATTATCTGGAGGGCAGGCTAAACGAATAAACAAGGTATGCAAAGGGGCGAAATGGATCGCTGGGTCCTACCACCTTGGTGAAAACTTGCTGGGACCCGAGGGGTATATATGCCTCCAGCAAAGGCTTCAGCAGATACCATTGGGGAACAGGCTTTGACCCCAGAGGTGATATCTTTTCCCTTCAAGGTTTAGTCATAGAACATCACTGGAAAAGAACAATACATCCACACAGAGCAAACTTGAACTAATAAAAACTTTTTCTTACAATCAATTTTCACACTTTAATCATATAGTGAACAGTGGTGTTGTAAATACCTAAAGAGTTACATATGCCAAGTAAGAAAACATACAAGTGGCTACATGTGGTGTGATAGAACTTCAAGTCCCTAGGCATAGTTGTCTATAAAAATCTCATACAGCAATCATGTGAAAAGCAACATGAAAGCAAATAAGAAGAACCCGTCAAAGTCTAGAACTCTTGATTAGTTTGATTCCATAATAACCCAATGGATGAATTGCAAAAAGCAAGTGCATATTTATTATCTGGAGGGTAGGCTACACGAATAAACAAGGTATGCAAATGGGGCGAAATGGATCGCTGGGTCCTACCACCTTGGTGAAAACTTGCTGGGACCCGAGGAGTATATATATCTCCAGCAAAGGCTTAAGCAGACACCATTGGGGAACAGGCTTTGACCCCATACGTGATATCTTTTCCCTTCAAGGTTTAGTCATAGAACATCACTGGAACAGAACAATACATCCACACAGAGCAAACTTGAACTAATATAAACTTTTTCTTACAATTAATTTTCACACTTTAATAGTTGTAAATACCTAAAGAGTTACATATGCCAAGTAAGAAAACATATAAGTGGCTACATGTGGTGTGATAGAACTTCAAGGCCCTAGGCATAGTTGTCTATAAAAATCTCATACAGCAATCATGTGAAAAGCAACATGAAAGCAAATAAGAAGAACCCGTCAAAGTCTAGAACTCTTGATTAGTTTGATTCCATAATAACCCAATGGATGAATTGCAAAAAGCAAGTGCATATTTATTATCTGGAGGGCAGGCTACACGAATAAAAAAGGTATGCAAATGGGGCGAAATGGATCGCTGGGTCCTACCACCTTTGTGAAAACTTGCTGGGACCCGAGGAGTATATATGCCAAGAAAACATATAAGTGGCTACATGTGGTGTGATAGAACTTCAAGGCCCTAGGCATAGTTGTCTATAAAATTCTCATACAGCAATCATGTGAAAAGCAACATGCAAGCAAATAAGAAGAACCCGTCAAAGTCTAGAACTCTTGATTAGTTTGATTCCATAATAACCCAATGGATGAATTGCAAAAAGCAAGTGCATATTTACTATCTGGATGGCAGACTACAAGAATAAACAAGGTATGCAAAGTGGTGTAATAGATCGCTGGGTCCTACCACCTTGGTGAAAACTTGCTGGGACCCGAGGGGTATATATGCCTCCAGCAAAGGCTTCAGCAGATACCATTGGGGAACAGGCTTCAGCAGATACCATTGGGGAACAGGCTTTGACCCCATACAGTAGGTGATATATTTTCCCTTCAAGATTTAGTAATAGAAAATCACTGGAACAGAACAATACATCCACACAGAGCAAACTTGAACTAATATAAACTTCATCTTAGGATTCATTTTCACACTTTTATCATATAGTGACCAGTGGTGTTGTAAATACCTACAGAGTTACATATGCCAAGTAAGAAAACATAAAAGTGGCTACATGTTGTGTGATAGAACTTCAAGGCCCTAGGCATAGTTGTCTATAAAAATCTCATACAGCAATCATGAGAACAGCTACATGAAAACAAATAAGAAGAACCCGTCAAAGTCTAGAACTCTTGATTAGTTTGATTCCATAATAACCCAATGGATGAATTGCAAAGCAAGTGCATATTTATTATCTGGAGGGCAGGCTAAACGAATAAAAAATGTATGCAAAGGGGCAAAATGGATCGCTGGGTCCTACCACCTTGGTGAAAACTTGCTGGGACCCGAGGGGTATATATGCCTCCAGCAAAGGCTTCAGCAGATACCATTGGGGAACGTCTCCGGTTACTTAACTGTAACCTTGTTCCCTGAGAAAGCGGAACGAGATGCTGCGCTGCTCAGCGCATTGGGAACATATTTTATCGTGACCAGCTGTGAATATTGTGTATAACACGTCAATGAAATTGACCCGGAGGTAATATAGCCTTGGTCGGTGACGTCATCGGCGCGCCCCCACGACACGAGGCTATAAGTAGATGAGCCACAGGTGCATCGTCAGGATATTTTGTCTGAAGAGCAGTCCTGGGACATCTTCAGCACGGCAAAGTAGCGCAGCATCTCGTTCCGCTTTCTCAGGGAACAAGGTTACAGTTAAGTAACCGGAGACGTTCCCTTTCGAAAGCTACAATCGATGCTGCGCTGCTCAGCGCATTGGGAACGAGAATACCCACGCCGCCGTGCTTGAACATGTCTGGACCCCCACGGTTGTGCAGGTGTGTTTCACAAGAACGCAAGAAGGCCTAGACATTAGCTTGTGATGTCGACTCAAGGACATGAGAGCCCGGAGTGGCATGAACATCCAAACTATAAAATCTTATGAACGTGTGCGGAGAGGACCAACCTGCCGCATCACAAACATGTTGCAAAGGGGCCCCCCTTGCCAGAGCACTAGAAAAGGCGACCCCCCTGGTGGAGTGAGCTCTAAGACCTATAGGCAAAGTTTGCCCATGCCCCTCATAAGCAAGAGCGATAGCATCCCTGACCCAATGAGACATAGTCTGCTTGGTAGCAGCTCCTCCTCTGTTGCTGCCCCCATAACAGACGAACAATTGATCCGACTTACGCCACTGGCTAGTGCGGTGGACGTAAGCCTGAAGAGCACGGACTGGACACAGCCTATGAGATCTCTCCTGCTCCGGCGTTGAGAACGGCGGGGAGCAGAAAGCCTCAAGAGTGACAGGATGTACAGCCGAAAACGGAACCTTAGGCAGGTAATCAGGATGTGGATGCAAAATCACTTTCACCATACCTGGGGCAAAGTCTAAGCAGGATGGCGAGATAGACAGAGCCTGCATATACCCAATTCTCTTCAAGGAAGTTATTGCCATCAGAAAAAAACATTTTTAGAGTCAGAAGTTTATCAGACGCTGATTCTATTGGTTCAAAGGGGGTGTCAACCAGACCCTCAAGAACTATAGCTAAATCCCATGAAGGGACCTTGGTTCTTACTGGAGGCCTCAGTCGCCTGGCTCCCCGAAGGAAGCGTGAGAGCAGAGGGTGTCTCCCAAGTGACGCCCCGTCAACTAAGGCGTGGCAAGCCGAAAGAGCGGCCACATAAACCTTAAGAGTGGCAGGACATGTGCCTGTTGATAATTTCTCTTGCATGAAGTCCAGCACTGAAGCAATCTGGCAGTTAACTGGATCTACATTGTGTTCAACGCACCACCTTTCAAAAACACCCCACTTAATAGCATAACTTCTTCTAGTAGAGGAAGCCCTAGCACTCAGAATGGTCTCAATAACATCCGATGAAAGCCCAGTGTCTCTTAATTGGTTCCCATCAGGGGCCAAACATAAAGATTCCACAGGTCGGGCCTGGGATGGAATATCGTGCCCTCCGCCTGAGACAGAAGGTCCCTCCTCTCCGGAATCGCCCACGGCGAGCCGTCGAGGAGAGCTATTATCTCCGAGAACCACACTCTGTTCGGCCAACGTGGCGCTATCAGCAAGAGGCAAGACCCTTGTTGGCGAACTCTGGCTAACACTCCCGGGAGCAGAGAAACTGGAGGAAAACGCATACATGCACATTCTAGGCCATGTGTGCGCCATCGCATCCAGACCCAGGGGCTGGGTGATTCAGAGATAAGTAGAGGGAACATTGCGCTTTCTAATAAGAGGCGAAGAGGTCCACCTCCGCTTCGTATCCAAATCTGTTTGACTACTTCTGGGTGGAGTTTCCATTCCCCTCTCAGTAGTTTCTGTCTGGACAGTAAATCCGCTCCCACATTCAGGTGCCCTGAGATGTAAACTGCCCTGAGTGACAGGAACTTTTCCTGGGCCCAGAGAAAGATGTGCCCCGCTATCCTGTTCAGATTGCGTGAGCACAAACTTCCCTGGTGATATGTAAGAGACTGCCGCTGTGCCGCACTAGGACATGACAGTCTCTCAACTGAGAGAGAATGTATTTCAGGGCCAGAAATACAGTCATCAGCTTGAAGCAGTTGATGCCCCTCATTTCCCTTGAGCTGGACGACCATTTAAGACCGCTCCCCAGCCCATCAGGGATGCGTCTGCCGTTAGCATTTTGCGATAGCAAGACACACCTAAAGTGGGACCCAAAGCAAGGAACCGGGGTCTGAACCACATAGAAAGGGAACGAAGCCGCAGCGCGTAACCCTTACCATAAACATGGATTTTAGAAAGTGCACGAAGCGTTCAGCGCGTGACTCACCATAAACATGGATTTTAGAAAGGACACGAAGCACTCAGCGAGTGTTCTTGCCTTTATTTGCCCTTGGGGATTGAAATCCCCCGTTTTGAGCCACAACTGACATGGTCTCATGCGCAAAAGGCCCAGAGGAATCATTGTGGACGCAGCTGCCATGAGACCTATGTAATGTCCTGACCTAGCTAGATGTTGCTTAGGGTGTTAAAATTGGTCCTGACACAAGCGGGAGACAATTATGCCCGATGGTGACAGAGTCTCATTTAACCCCAAACATGTTACCCTCAGGGTGGGAGAGAGAACGCCCTTGGCGTTGACCTCAGCCCTCTAGAGATAACATGGCTAAGTCAAATGTAAGGACCCAAAATTGGTAAGCTTTGCCCCCAAAAGCAAACTTGGGAACCTCCTGTGTTGTGGCAATATTCTATATGAAAATATACGTCCCTCAGATCGATCATGACGAACCAAACGTGATGTTGAATTTACGACACAATCGTTTTACAGTTAACATCTTGAACTTGAGTGCTTTAACTGTACGGTTTAAGCCTCAAAGATCGAAGATTGGACGCAACCCCCCATCCTTCTTGGGGACCAGGAAGTATCTGCTGTAATAGCCTGACTCTCTCTCTGGAAGAGGAACATGTTCTATGGCCTCTTTGCTCAGCAGAGATTGTAGCTCTTGTGACAGTACATGCGCCAGTTCCGGTCTCACGGAAGTGAATACCACGCCGTTGAAACGCGGAGGACGATTAATAAATTGGATTCTATCCTATTTGTACTGTACTTAATACCCAAGTAGAAAAACCTGGCAGAAGTTTCCACGCTGCCAGACTCTCTGAGAGTGGTATCAACTTAACACTTCCTTTTGAGGGGATATTAGATGTTCTGTGTCCTGGATGACAGCAGAAAAGCAGCAGAACATCTAACATTTCGCTGGAAACCGCTGCTCCCCGAATCACCAGAGGTGGCGAGGAAGTACAGTAGTTTCGTGAGGGTGTCAGGTAGGAGCTGTTTGATTTACATGTCTCGTCCCGTAGGGGCACACCCCCACAGACCTGGGACAAAACAACCCTCAGGATTTTGTCTTAGGTCTATTATACAGCTGCTGAGTACAACGAGCCGGTCCCCAGTTTTCACGAAGGGGAGCACAACTCGTTACACTCTGCTTTTGAACCCTCCTAAAATGATGATGAGCAAAAAGAAGAGAAGAAAATGTCTCTTCAGACTGGCCCATCATCGTATAACCACACACCCCCGCACCCATGATAGTCTTAATACGTCAAGGGCACAAAGATGCACGAAGAATAAGGTTTTCCCATGACCGAGTTAACGTCATGGAGATCCTCAAGGAGGGCAGTCTAGCTGTAATCCGACCATCACACAAGTCACCACCTCGAGAACCTCTCAAACGTTTTAACATAACGAGAGATGTGTTCGGAGGCAGCTTTAATTCCTCAGAATTAAATGTGGCCAGAGAACAGCCAGACAATATAATATTATATATAATACATACATAAATATATATAATTATATTATATAAATATTGTATATATAAATATAAATATCAGTTCCTCAGCAATAAACACATCCCAATCAGACAAGCAAACACGGTCTGGATGATAGGCTGTGTTTAAATCTTTGATAAGATCAACCTGGTATGCCTTTAACACGGACATGGTGTACAATGCAGTACCAGCCTAACCGCTGAAAATGCATCTGATAATGTGATCCCAGGGGAGAGATAGCCCGCGAGCGTCTCTCCAAACTGAGGCAATATCATATAATCGCGTGCCCTCGCACCCGCGATAGAAGAATGGCTCGATGTCGAGGACACAAGACATAAATATTTACAATCTTTATTTATTTATAGACTGTTTTATGGGACTTTTTTTGTTGTGATCAGATCAATCTGGCCACTGCACGAGCGATCTCCTTTTATCATCACGGGAGAAACGCTCGGAGGCGGCAAACACTTAATGTTTAGTGTTTAACTCTTAATGTTCTCTGCCCGAGCCGAAGAAGCGCCGAGGCACGCTTCGGTAGTCAGGCAAAAGGACATCGCGATCTGGAGAGAGAGCGAGCGATAGGGAAGCACCGTCTCTCGCTTCTCAGCCAGATCGCACGCGAGCCCCACAATCATTATGGGCGCTACCCCCTTCGAAATAAGCAACGCGAACGCGAAGCACTTTAACTGAGAAATTTTCTGCACACTGCCTGAATAAACTAACTCCTAGCAAAGATCTGTAGCAGATAAAAGGTAGAGAGAGAGTTTTGACGTTCACACATGCGCAGTAATGGTCTGAAGACAAAAGACCTGACGATGCACCTGTGGCTCATCTACTTATAGCCTCGTGTCGTGGGGGCGCGCCGATGACGTCACCGACCGAGGCTATATTACCTCCGGGTCAATTTCATTGACGTGTTATACACAATATTCACAGCTGGTCACGATAAAATATGTTCCCAATGCGCTGAGCAGCGCAGCATCGATTGTAGCTTTCGAAAGGGAACAGGCTTTGACCCCATAGGTGATATCTTTTCCCTTCAAGGTTTAGTCATAGAACATCACTGGAACAGAACAATACATCCACACAGAGCAAACTTGAACTAAAATAAACTTTTTCTTGCAATTAATTTTCACACTTTAATCGTTGTAAATACCTAAAGAGTTACATATGCCAATGTTACGTCTTCCCCTTAAAGAGCATCTTGCAGGTAAAAAAAAAATCAAAATGAATATATAACCGTGTATGAAAATACCATATGAAAAGATAATGCAGGATTTAAAATGTTTTAAAACGACATAATGACACAAATTTAGTAGATAAAGTGAGCGTTTCTTTGACTGCTCGTACAAACCACTTTTGTTTCAACATCGCGTCATTTTACGTCACACGAGGGAGATGTGTGCTGTGCTCTGCCGCAGCTCAGTGCCGGGCGTGAGACAGTGTGTTTTCAGTAGTTTTTGTATTTCAATTTATCATCGTCATGGTAAATTTATGTGTTTGTGGAGCTTGCAAAAACTCCAGCCTGTCAGGACATCGAGTCCACCGGTTTCCTAACAAGAAAAAGGACGGTGCTATCATTCGTGCCTGGGTGCGGGTTGTGCAGGTGAAGAGACGGGATTTCTCTTCCGCGTCGGCTTCGGAAAACGCGGTCGTGGGTAGCGTTCACTTCAGATCGGAGTATTATCATCCCGGCGATATGAAGAAGTTCAACATGGGATACCGAAGTAAGAACCGGGTGAGACTCAGAGCTAGTGCGGTTCCTTCAGTGCACGCATCTTCGGGTTCTCCCGCTGGATGTAGGCGCGAGCACAACATCAACTGGCAAACGCAATGTAAGCGGAACGAAACTAAGCTACTCGTTATTGTGTTTGTGTGGACCGTTTATCAGTTTGGACCAGTCCAGCGCGAGCCTGATCAAGCAACACTGTAGCCTAACTGCGAGGTAAATAAAGAATTCGCCAATGAAGTAATAACATCGCTGCGAGATCTAACGTTAGTAAGCAGGGGCTTAGTTTGTGGGGGGGTTGGGGGGGAGATAACCCACCCCAATATTTAATACTCTCGATGAGAGACTGCTAAGTTATATCACGTAACGTTAGTCTGGGCGGATATTAATGAGCATGACAAACGCCTGATCAAAGCTTAGTTTCTGTTATTGTAAGTTCCAATATGTTCTGTCTGACATTAATCCTGGCCTGTCCCTGCTCTCTTGGCAGCCTAGCAGGCTCATAATTGTATGGCTGTGGTCCGTCAACAATTTCCTCAGCGTCCGAAATGTCATTGCAATCCTTATTTCCCTGTTGTGTGAATCGACCGCTCTCCCTCGTGCTACGTCACGACTCTCGCCAGTCACGCCCATTTTCAGATGCGGAAGTACAATTTTCTCACAAAAACGACTCCAGAAGCCATTGTAGCATATTTATAAGTTTTTTTTAAAGAAAATCTAGTTCCTACATTATTTTTCTATACATTGACTTGTTGGGTCTTCTAACCTAGAAGTTGCTCTTTAATCTAGGGGTAAATAGGGAACGACGAACAAAAAAAGTGGAGAGACTTTGAGAAGCTCCAGCTCTCCAGTCCCAGAGTCACAGAAGAATAAATGAACCAACAAGTTTATTCTCTCATGGCGTGTCTGCCTTTTATTTAACGTCAGCAGGCGTTATAAAAAGAAAGATATAAAGTAGAGAAACATATTACAAAATAAATTCAAACAAAAGTATTACCTCGGGAGGAGGGCCCAAGTCAAAAGAAAACAAAACAATACCTCTAACTACAAAGGGAATAACATTAACTTACCTATACAAAACGAAAAGCAAAACAAAACATATAACTTCCCTCACTCCCTAACTAATCCATAAACAGGAGAAAAGTAATGGGTATCCTCTCCCCCCTACATTACCCATAAAAACTTAGCTAATCATAAATAACAAAAGCTACAGAGGCACATTCTCACACACATTGTGAACATACACCACAGAGCACAACTCGCTCGTCTGGACTTGGAGAGCGGAACAGAGAGAGAGAGAGAGAGAGAGAGAGAGAGAAACACATGCACCGGCAAATAACACTCTTGGTATACAATACACAAATGAATACGTCCTTAGACATAACACCCCCACCAATAAATTTTTCCTATATTCCCCCAATTTTAGGAAAAACAAAAACAACCTTTCTTATGGTTCAGCACACACTACTCTGGACAGCGGATTTTCAGTGCCTTTCAAATGTCTAATATCCAGGTTGTATTCCTGTAAAATTAATGCCCATCGCATCAAACGCTGGTTGGCATTACACATACGGGAAAGAAACGTCAGAGGGTTATGGTCAGTGAATACAATAATGGGCACGCTACTACCTCCCAAATAAACCTCAAAGTGCTGGAGCGCCAGCACTAAAGCAAGAGCTTCCTTCTCAATTGTGCTGTAGTTACTTTGGCACTTTGAACGATCCAAGATGGCGCCGCGGATGGCTGCCTCGGTGTTGAGCTCTCCAGTTGTTACACTGTTTGTGTTAGTTTGTCCTGTTTTATGTTTGTCATTCGCTATCAGTTATACCAGGGACGAACTGCTGAACATTCGGCAGTGCACACCAACTGATCACCAACCAGTTTTTGATTCTTCTGGCGTTTTGCGGAACATTGTCGTCGGTTGCGCCGCTGCACTGTGGAAACAGTATAAGACGCGCAGGCGTGGGAAGCGAGCCGGCACACTCGTGAAGCTCAGGCAGCGCGGATTCAGAACGGCCCTGCCTAGCATCCATCTGGCGAATGTCCGCTCTCTCCCTAACAAAATGGACGAACTACTTCTGCTCTCACGCAATAACAAGGACTTTACCAACTCTGCTGCTCTGTGTTTCACGGAAACCTGGCTGAACGAAGCCATTCCGGACAGCGCGTTACATCTACCGGACTTTCAGCTGTTCAGAGCGGATCGCGATATGGAGTCAACGGGGAAAACGCGCGGTGGTGGGACATACTTTTACATCAACAGAAGGTGGTGTACTGATGTAACTGTGTTAAGGAAGATGTGCTGTCCTGATGTGGAAGTGCTTTTCATTAACTGTAAGCCGTTCTACTCGCCGCGGGAGTTTTCCTCGCTCGTTCTCATCAGTGTTTACATTCCACCGCAAGCACACGTGAGTACGGCGCTGCAACAGCTGGCTGATCTGATCACAGAAACAGAACAACAACACCCGGACTCTGTTCTTATCATTCTCGGAGACTTTAATCAGGCAAAACTCACACGTGAACTGCCTAAATTCAAACAGCACATTACATGCCCCACCAGAGACAATAATATTTTGGACCATTGCTACACCACAACAAAGGATGCATATCGCTCCGTCGCCAGAGCAGCTCTAGGACTTTCCGATCACTGCCTGGTTCATCTTCTACCAACTTACAGGCAAAAACTTAAAACTGCTAAGCCAGTAATAAGGACTGTAAAGAGATGGACCAACGACACAGAGCAGGTCTTACAAGCCTGTTTTGAATGCACTGACTGGAGTGTTTTTGAAGCTGCTGCCAGCGATCTGGACGAGCTCACAGAGACTGTAACATCATACATCAGTTTCTGTGAGGATTTATGCATCCCTACCAGGACTTACTTATCATTCAACAATGATAAACCATGGTTCACACCAAAACTCAGACAGCTTCGTCAGGTCAAAGAAGATGCCTACAGGAGTGGGGATAGGATCTTGTATAATCAGGCCAGGAACACATTGACAAAGGAGATTGAAGTGGCTAAGAAGAGCTATGCCAAAAAGCTGGAAAACCAGTTTTACTCCAACGACCCTGCATCAGTGTGGAAAGGCCTGAAAGACATTACCAACTACAAGTCACCATCCCCCAGCATCGACAGCAACAAGCATCTTGCGAACGAGCTGAATGTCTTTTACTGTAGATTTGAGACCCCCGATCAGACACCCCATACCCGCCCTGACCATCTCTCTACACAGCCATCAACACCTCCAGCCATCCCCCTCCCCTCCCCCCCTGCACTTCAGATCAGTGAGGATAATGTGCGTCAGATCTTCAGGAAACAGAAGAGAAGGAAAGCACCAGGCCCAGACGGTGTTTCACCAGCCTGTCTGAAAACCTGCGCTGACCAGCTGGCCTCTATCTTCTCACTGATCTTCAACAGATCACTGGAGCAGTGCAAAGTCCCTTTCTGCTTTAAACGCTCCACCATCATCCCAATCCCGAAGAAACCAAAGATCACAGGACTCAATGACTACAGACCTGTTGCCTTAACATCTGTGGCCATGAAGTCATTCGAAAGACTGGTGTTAGCATATCTGAAGGACATCACTGGACCCTTGCTGGACCCCCTGCAGTTTGCCTACAGAGCAAACCGGTCTGTGGATGATGTGGTCAATATGGGACTGCATTACACCCTACAACATCTGGACAAACCAGGGACCTATGCAAGGATTCTGTTCGTGGACTTTAGTTCTGCCTTCAACACCATCGTCCCATCACTGCTCCAGACCAAACTGACCCAGCTCTCTGTCCCTAGCTCCATCTGTCAATGGATCACCAGCTTTCTGACAGACAGACAACAGCTAGTCAGAATGGGCAAAATCACGTCCGACAGCCGCACCATCAGCACCGGTGCTCCCCAGGGATGTGTTCTCTCACCACTGTTCTTCTCCCTGTACACAAATGACTGCACCTCTAAAGACACCTCTGTCAAGCTCCTGAAGTTTGCGGACGACACTACTGTTATCGGACTCATCCGGAACGGTGACGAGTCTGCGTACAGACAGGAGGTGGAGCAGCTGGCTCTTTGGTGCAGTTATAACAACCTGGAGCTGAACACGCTCAAAACAGTGGAGATGATCGTGGACTTCAGGAGAAACCCCCCTGCACTCCCTTCACTCACCATCATGGACAGAACTGTGACTGCAGTAGAGTCATTCAGGTTCCTGGGCACCACCATCTCTCAGGATCTGAAGTGGGACACTCACATTGACTCTATTGTGAAGAAAGCCCAACAGAGACTGTACTTCCTGCGTCAGCTGAGGAAATTCAACCTGCCACAGGAGCTGCTCGTACAGTTCTACTCAGCTGTCATCCAGTCCATCCTCTGCACTTCCATCACCGTCTGGTTCGGCTCTGCTACCAAAACCGACCTCCGTAGACTACAGCGGATAGTTCGGACTGCTGAGCGAATCACTGGCACTACCCTTCCCACACTCAAAGTACTGCACTCATCCAGAGTGAGTAAAAGGGCTCGCAAAATCACTCTGGACCCGTCACACCCAGCACACTTTCTGTTTGAACTGTTACCGTCTGGTCGACGCTACAGAGCACCGAGCACAAAAACAACCAGACACAGGAAAAGTTTCTTTCCCCAGGCCATCTACCTCATGAACACTTAATGTTCCCCTACTGTGGAACAAACATGTGCAATACTTCCCTCAGACATTTCATTACAGCACCTTATAACTTTATATATATTTATAATTTATAATCTTTTATTTTTATTTTATTTTTATTTTTTCTATTTTTTATTTATACCTATGTTACTTGTCACTTGTCTTGTCACTTTATATTGTATGTGTACTGGAAGCTGTCACCAAGACAAATTCCTCGTATGCGCAAGCATACTTGGCAATAAAGCTCTTTCTGATTCTGATTCTGATTCTGAAAACTTTTTGGAAAAATAGCATACAGGATGATCAATATTCATATGGTCCTCCTGTAACAATACTGCTCCTGCCCCAGATGAACTTGCATCCACATGCAGCTTAAATGGACGGTAGAAATCCGGAGCCTTAAGAACGGGTGCGTGACACAAAAGATCTTTAGCAGACAAAAAAGCATGCTCGCACTCATTAGAACATACAAATGTTCTCTTATCACTGAGTAGATCAGTAAGTGGGGTCACAACACTGGAGAAATTTTGACAAAAACTTCTATAATACCCACACATTCCAAGGAAACGTCTTAGCTCACGTTTATTAGATGGAGATGGATAAGCTGTTATCGCAGAAACCGTCGCTTCTATCGGTCTCACACTCCCTTGACCCACCTTCTTTCCCAAGTATGTCACCTCCGCTTTCGCAAATTCACACTTTGCGAGATTTACAGTCAGAGAAGCGTCTGACAATCGAGTAAACAATAACTCAAGTTTAGTCATATGTTCTGTCCAACTGTCTGAATAGAGCACCACATCATCTATGTATGCATCACACTTCGGTACATCAGATAAAACCTTCTGCATAAGCCTTTGAAACGTTGCAGGAGCATTTCGCATCCCGAAAGCAAGGACAGTATATTGAAGAAAGTTATCGGGTGTAGCAAAGGCGGAAATTTCTGAAGTCCGTGGCGTAAGAGGCACCTGCCAGTACCCTTTTAACAGATCTATCTTCGTCACATATTTGGCTGCTCCCACCCTATCAATACAGTCTTCAATACGAGGCAGTGGGAACGAGTCAGGTGTTGAAAGACTATTAACTTTCCTATAATCCGTACAAAAGCGATATGTGGAGTCTGATTTGGGTACTAGCAAGCATGGGGAGCTCCATGGACTCTGACTTGGCACGGCTAACCCATTTTCAATAGATATTCTACCTCGCACTTCATAATTTCCCGTTTTTTTGGATTCACCCTATACGGATGTTGTTTCACCGGAAATGCACTTCCCACTTCAATGTCATGACATAAGACAGATGTTCTACTAGGTACATCTAAAAAAAGTGAGGGAAAAGACTGGATCAAATTACACACATCCTCATACTGTCTTTCAGATAAATTTACCAAATAACTGCATAAATCACCTAAAATGCTGGAATTCTTCAGATGAGGGGGTAGGGGGTAGAGGGGTAGAAGTTTAGAAGTTTCCACCTATAGCTGGTGTGTGGTGAGCGCACTGGCGCCGTTGTTCTGTGGCTGCCGTCGCATCATCCAAGTGGATGCTGCACACTGGTGGTGGTTGAGGAGAGACCCCTGATATGATTGTAAAGCGCTTTGGGTGTACAGTAGTACATATGAAAGCGCTATATAAATGCCTCATTCAAAATTCATTCAAAATTCAAAGTTTGAGCAACACCATCGTCTTCTACAGCACAATAGGCAGTTATAGTGACCACTGAAGAAACCAATGGCACATCTACAGACAGATCATTTTTCGGTTCCCTCTCCACATATGCCTTAAGCATGTTCACATGGCAAACTCTAGTTTTTCGCCGACGATCAGGAGTTTGAATAACGTAATCAGTTTCACTGAGCTTTTGCTCTATGACATATGGTCCTGAAAACTTGGCTTGCAAAGCATCACCAGGCACTGGTAAAAGCACAAGAACAGAGTCACCGACCTGCAGATTCCTCTGAACACTCTTTTTGTCAAACTGCTGCTTCATTTTCGACTGAACAATAGATAGATGGGCTTTAGCTACATCACAAGCTTTATGAAGTCTCTCACTGAAAAAACTCACATAATCCAAGAGAGATACAGAAGAAGGATTTTTCATCAGCAAATGTTCATACAGCAGTTTTAGCGGACCTCGCACGGTGTGCCCGAACACCAGTTCGGCGGGACTAAACCCCAAGGACTCCTGAACTGCTTCTCTGGCAGCGAATAACAGAAAAGGCAACCCCTCCACCCAATCCTTTCCCGTCTGCAGGGTTTGATGGAACCTTTCCAAGGCTCCTTGGGACTCAGGGTGATAAGGACTAGATACTCGGTGCTCAATTCCTAATTCCTTCAAAACTTGTGCGAAAGTTTTAGAAGTAAAATTAGTTCCTTGATCGCTCTGTATTACTCTAGGTAGACCAAACGTGGTAAAAAACTTAACCAAGTCTTTTACTACCGTCTGTGCTTTCAACGAACGCAAGGGAATGGCCTCAGGGAATCTAGTAGCTGCACACATGATTGTTAGCACATACTGGTGTCCTGATTTGGACTTGGGCAGCGGACCCACACAATCAACAATAAGCCGTTCAAATGGTTCTTCTATTACCGGTATGGGATACAGAGGGGCCACGGGTACCTTCTGATTAGGCTTTCCAATACGCTGACACACATCACAAGAGCGACAAAAGTTAACAACGATGATCGAAGATAGAACTCTTGATTAGTTTGATTCCATAATAACCAAATGGATGAATTGCAAAGCAAGTGCATATTTATTATCTGGAGGGCAGGCTACACGAATAAACAAGGTATGTAAAGGGGCAAAATGGATCGCTGGGTCCTACCACCTTGGTGAAAACTTGCTGGGACCCGAGGGGTATATATGCCTCCAGCAAAGGCTTCAGCAGATACCATTGGGGAACAGGCTTTGACCCCATAGGTGATATCTTTTCCCTTCAAGGTTTAGTCATAGAACATCACTGGAACAGAACAATACATCCACACAGAGCAAACTTGGAACTAATATAAACTTTTTCTTGCAATTAATTTTCACACTTTAATCGTTGAAAATACCTAAAGAGTTACATATGCCAAGTAAGAAAACATATAAGTGGCTACATGTGGTGTGATAGAACTTCAAGGCCCTAGGCATAGTTGTCTATAAAATTCTCATACAGCAATCATGTGAAAAGCAACATGAAAGCAAATAAGAAGAACCCGTCAAAGTCTAGAACTCTTGATTAGTTTGATTCCATAATAACCCAATGGATGAATTGCAAAAAGCAAGTGCATATTTACTATCTGGATGGCAGACTACACGAATAAACAAGGTATGCAAAGTAGTGTAATAGAACGCTTGGTCCTACCACCTTGGTGAAAACTTGCTGGGACCCGAGGGGTATATATTCCTCCAGCAAAGGCTTCAGCAGATACCATTGGGGAACAGGCTTTGACCCCATACGTGATATCTTTTCCCTTCCAGGTTTAGTCATAGAACATCACTGGAACAGAACAATACATCCACACAGAGCAAACTTGAACTAATATAAACTTTTTCTAACAATTAATTTTCACACTTTAATCATATAGTGAACAGTGGTGTTGTAAATACCTAAAGAGTTACATATGCCAAGTAAGAAAACATATAAGTGGCTACATGTGGTGTGATAGAACTTCAAGGCCCTAGGCATAGTTGTCTATAAAAATCTCATACAGCAATCATGTGAAAAGCAACATGAAAGCAAATAAGAAGAACCCGTCAAAGTCTAGAACTCTTGATTAGTTTGATTCCATAATAACCAAATGGATGAATTGCAAAGCAAGTGCATATTTATTATCTGGAAGGCAGGCTACACGAATAAATAAGGTATGTAAAGGGGCAAAATGGATCGCTGGGTCCTACCACCTTGGTGAAAACTTGCTGGGACCCGAGGGGCATACTGTATGCCTCCAGCAAAGGCTTCAACAGATACCTTTGGGGAACAGGCTTTGACCCCATAGGTGATATCTCTTCCCTTCAAGGTTTAGTCATAGAACATCACTGAAACAGAACAATACATCCACACAGAGCAAACTTGGAACTAATATAAACTTTTTCTTGCAATTAATTTTCACACTTTAATCGTTGTAAATACCTAAAGAGTTACATATGCCAAGTAAGAAAACATATAAGTGGCTACATGTGGTGTGATAGAACTTCAAGGCCCTAGGCATAGTTGTCTATAAAATTCTCATACAGCAATCATGTGAAAAGCAACATGAAAGCAAATAAGAAGAACCCGTCAAAGTCTAGAACTCTTGATTAGTTTGATTCCATAATAACCCAATGGATGAATTGCAAAAAGCAAGTGCATATTTACTATCTGGATGGCAGACTACACGAATAAACAAGGTATGCAAAGTAGTGTAATAGAACGCTGGGTCCTACCACCTTGGTGAAAACTTGCTGGGACCCGAGGGGTATATATTCCTCCAGCAAAGGCTTCAGCAGTTACCATTGGGGAACAGGCTTTGACCCCATACGTGATATCTTTTCCCTTCAAGGTTTAGTCACAGAACATCACTGGAACAGAACAATACATCCACACAGAGCAAACTTGAACTAATATAAACTTCTTCTTAGGATTAATTTTCAAACTTTAATCGTTGTACATACCTAAAGAGTTACATATGCCAAGTAAGAAAACATAAGTGGCTACATGTGGTGTGATAGAACTTCAAGGCCCTAGGCATAGTTGTCTATAAAAATCTCATACAGCAATCATGTGAAAAGCAACATGAAAGCAAATAAGAAGAACCCGTCAAAGTCTAGAACTCTTGATTAGTTTGATTCCATGATAACCCAATGGATGAATTGCAAAGCAAGTGCATATTTATTATCCGGAGGGCAGGCTACACGAATAAACAAGGTATGCAAAGGGGCAAAATGGATCGCTGGGTCCTACCACCTTGGTGAAAACTTGCTGGGACCCGAGGGGTATATATGCCTCCAGCAAAGGCTTCAGCAGATACCATTGGGGAACAGGCTTTAGCAGATACCATTGGGGAGCAGGCTTCAGCAGATACCATTGGGGAACAGGCTTTGACCCCATAGGTGATATATTTTCCCTTCAAGATTTAGTAAAAGAAAATCACTGGAACAGAACAATACATCCACACAGAGCAAACTTGAACTAATATAAACTTCATCTTAGGATTAATTTTCACACTTTAATCATATATTGAACAGTGGTGTTGTAAATACCTAAAGAGTTACATATGCCAAGTAAGAAAACATATAAGTGGCTACATGTGGTGTGATAGAACTTCAAGGCCCTAGGCAAAGTTGTCTATACAATTCTCATACAGCAATCATGTGAAAAGCAACATGAAAGCAAATAAGAAGAACCCGTCAAAGTCTAGAACTCTTGATTAGTTTGATTCCATAATAACCCAATGGATGAATTGCAAAAAGCAAGTGCATATTTACTATCTGGATGACAGACTACACGAATAAACAAGGTATGCAAAGTAGTGTAATAGAACGCTTGGTCCTACCACCTTGGTGAAAACTTGCTGGGACCCGAGGGGTATATATTCCTCCAGCAAAGGCTTCAGCAGATACCATTGGGGAACAGGCTTTGACCCCATACGTGATATCTTTTCCCTTCCAGGTTTAGTCATAGAACATCACTGGAACAGAACAACACATCCACACAGAGCAAACTTGAACTAATATAAACTTTTTCTAACAATTAATTTTCACACTTTAATCATATAGTGAACAGTGGTGTTGTAAATACCTAAAGAGTTACATATGCCAAGTAAGAAAACATATAAGTGGCTACATGTGGTGTGATAGAACTTCAAGGCCCTAGGCATAGTTGTCTATAAAAATCTCATACAGCAATCATGTGAAAAGCAACATGAAAGCAAATAAGAAGAACCCGTCAAAGTCTAGAACTCTTGATTAGTTTGATTCCATAATAACCAAATGGATGAATTGCAAAGCAAGTGCATATTTATTATCTGGAGGGCAGGCTACACGAATAAACAAGGTATGTAAAGGGGCAAAATGGATCGCTGGGTCCTACCACCTTGGTGAAAACTTGCTGGGACCCGAGGGGTATATATGCCTCCAGCAAAGGCTTCAGCAGATACCATTGGGGAACAGGCTTTAGCAGATACCATTGGGGAACAGGCTTCAGCAGATACCATTGGGGAACAGGCTTTGACCCCATAGGTGATATATTTTCCCTTCAAGATTTAGTAAAAGAAAATCACTGGAACAGAACAATACATCCACACAGAGCAAACTTGAACTAATATAAACTTCATCTTAGGATTAATTTTCACACTTTAATCATATATTGAACAGTGGTGTTGTAAATACCTAAAGAGTTACATATGCCAAGTAAGAAAACATATAAGTGGCTACATGTGGTGTGATAGAACTTCAAGGCCCTAGGCAAAGTTGTCTATACAATTATCATACAGCAATCATGTGAAAAGCAACATGAAAGCAAATAAGAAGAACCTGTCAAAGTCTAGAACTCTTGATTAGTTTGATTCCATAATAACCCAATGGATGAATTGCAAAAAGCAAGTGCATATTTACTATCTGGATGGCAGACTACACGAATAAACAAGGTATGCAAAGTAGTGTAATAGAACGCTTGGTCCTACCACATTGGTGAAAACTTGCTGGGACCCGAGGGGTATATATTCCTCCAGCAAAGGCTTCAGCAGATACCATTGGGGAACAGGCTTTGACCCCATACGTGATATCTTTTCCCTTCCAGGTTTAGTCATAGAACATCACTGGAACAGAACAATACATCCACACAGAGCAAACTTGAACTAATATAAACTTTTTCTAACAATTCATTTTCACACTTTAATCATATAGTGAAGAGTGGTGTTGTAAATACCTAAAGAGTTACATATGCCAAGTAAGAAAACATATGAGTGGCTACATGTGGTGTGATAGAACTTCAAGGCCCTAGGCATAGTTGTCTATAAAAATCTCATACAGCAATCATGTGAAAAGCAACATGAAAGCAAATAAGAAGAACCCGTCAAAGTCTAGAACTCTTGATTAGTTTGATTCCATAATAACCAAATGGATGAATTGCAAAGCAAGTGCATATTTATTATCTGGAGGGCAGGCTACACGAATAAACAAGGTATGTAAAGGGGCAAAATGGATCGCTGGGTCCTACCACCTTGGTGAAAACTTGCTGGGACCCGAGGGGTATACTGTATGCCTCCAGCAAAGGCTTCAGCAGATACCATTGGGGAACAGGCTTTGACCCCATAGGTGATATCTTTTCCCTTCAAGGTTTAGTCATAGAACATCACTGGAACAGAACAATACATCCACACAGAGCAAACTTGGAACTAATATAAACTTTTTCTTGCAATTAATTTTCACACTTTAATCATTGTAAATACCTAAAGAGTTACATATGCCAAGTAAGAAAACATATAAGTGGCTACATGTGGTGTGATAGAACTTCAAGGCCCTAGGCATAGTTGTCTATAAAATTCTCATACAGCAATCATGTGAAAAGCAACATGAAAGCAAATAAGAAGAACCCGTCAAAGTCTAGAACTCTTGATTAGTTTGATTCCATAATAACCCAATGGATGAATTGCAAAAAGCAAGTGCATATTTACTATCTGGATGGCAGACTACACGAATAAACAAGGTATGCAAAGTAGTGTAATAGAACGCTGGGTCCTACCACCTTGGTGAAAACTTGCTGGGACCCGAGGGGTATATATTCCTCCAGCAAAGGCTTCAGCAGATACCATTGGGGAACAGGCTTTGACCCCATACGTGATATCTTTTCCCTTCAAGGTTTAGTCACAGAACATCACTGGAACAGAACAATACATCCACACAGAGCAAACTTGAACTAATATAAACTTCTTCTTAGGATTAATTTTCAAACTTTAATCGTTGTACATACCTAAAGAGTTACATATGCCAAGTAAGAAAACATAAGTGGCTACATGTGGTGTGATAGAACTTCAAGGCCCTAGGCATAGTTGTCTATAAAAATCTCATACAGCAATCATGTGAAAAGCAACATGAAAGCAAATAAGAAGAACCCGTCAAAGTCTAGAACTCTTGATTAGTTTGATTCCATGATAACCCAATGGATGAATTGCAAAGCAGGTGCATATTTATTATCCGGAGGGCAGGCTACACGAATAAACAAGGTATGCAAAGGGGCAAAATGGATCGCTGGGTCCTACCACCTTGGTGAAAACTTGCTGGGACCCGAGGGGTATATATGCCTCCAGCAAAGGCTTCAGCAGATACCATTGTGGAACAGGCTTTAGCAGATACCATTGGGGAACAGGCTTCAGCAGATACCATTGGGGAACAGGCTTTGACCCCATAGGTGATATATTTTCCCTTCAAGATTTAGTAAAAGAAAATCACTGGAACAGAACAATACATCCACACAGAGCAAACTTGAACTAATATAAACTTCATCTTAGGATTAATTTTCACACTTTAATCATATATTGAACAGTGGTGTTGTAAATACCTAAAGAGTTACATATGCCAAGTAAGAAAACATATAAGTGGCTACATGTGGTGTGATAGAACTTCAAGGCCCTAGGCAAAGTTGTCTATACAATTTTCATACAGCAATCATGTGAAAAGCAACATGAAAGCAAATAAGAAGAACCCGTCAAAGTCTAGAACTCTTGATTAGTTTGATTCCATAATAACCCAATGGATGAATTGCAAAAAGCAAGTGCATATTTACTATCTGGATGACAGACTACACGAATAAACAAGGTATGCAAAGTAGTGTAATAGAACGCTTGGTCCTACCACCTTGGTGAAAACTTGCTGGGACCCGAGGGGTATATATTCCTCCAGCAAAGGCTTCAGCAGATACCATTGGGGAACAGGCTTTGACCCCATAGGTGATATATTTTCCCTTCAAGATTTAGTAAAAGAAAATCACTGGAACAGAACAATACATCCACACAGAGCAAACTTGAACTAATATAAACTTCATCTTAGGATTAATTTTCACACTTTAATCATATATTGAACAGTGTTGTTGTAAATACCTAAAGAGTTACATATGCCAAGTAAGAAAACATATAAGTGGTGTAAATAGCAATTTTTATCTCACTTGGAAAAACAGCATCACAGGTGTAAGACAACACTCAAAAGGCAAAATTGTAATAAAGAAGAAAAAGGCTTTATTCTTTGAGGAATCTTTTCGCAACCGCAGCCACCCAGATGTGAAACAGAAAGCCTCCTGACATAATAAAACTGAGACATTTTATACAGGTTTCTGACATTCTTGACTCCTCTTTCCCAGTTTCTGTAAATTTCCTTAAAGACATCTTATATCTCAAGCTAGTATGGACTGGTTCTACCCCCCCTGGGCAGGTCATGCTGTTCTTTGTCCCTGAGAAGCCAAAAGGCCTTCATTTACAATCTTTGTCCCTGAGAAGCCAAAAGGCCTTCATTTACAATCTAGATGACCTCCTGCTGTTCTTTATCCCCTAAGGGGATGGCATGGGACCCCTTGTTTATTGTTAAACGACCCCTGTATTCTCCTGGCTGGATCCTTTCTCGTGCTCAGGTGTGAGTTTTATCACCCTGTCTTCCTGTCCCTTTCCCGCTGTTAGAAAACCCTCACAGAAATATATATGGTCAGATGCTTTTACACCAGGGGTGGGCAAACTACGGCCCGCGGGCCACATACGGCCCGCTAGGCTGTTTAATCCGGCCCGTCGAGTATTTAAAAAATTGTCTTAAGATCGCATTAATTTAGCCTTTTTCTTGCAATACTTTGCGTTATATATAAATTGCGTTGCATATATTTGACAATCGGAATATCAGATATTTCATGCCATAGCTAACAAATGTAAAAAAAGGAAAAATGACATAAAAGCAGATCATCATTCATTCAGCGCTGTTGTGGCTGCGGTGTGTCACGTAACAAGCTAGACGCGTCACCATGGAAACCAAACAGACAGCAACTTAAGCGCATAGACTTGGTGCACGTTAATGTTTTTTCCTTTTTTTGAAAACTCACAGAGAAAAAAATGTTTGGTAACCGCTTGCACACGTTAAGTTTTTCCTTTGATTTTTCTGCTATTTAGTTTTGCTACTCTGGATTTGTGGATGTATCCTCCTGACTGATTCCGTTTACAAAACCTTTATCGCCCGGCTTTCGACTACGCTCCCCTGACGTCTGCCATGTACAGAACCCGGTTTTGTTCATTAAATGTTCTGATCTGCATTTGCTTTTTATGTTTTATTTTATTATACTTAAAATAAATTTGTATATTCGTTTATTTCGTTTTTTTTTAAATTTTCGTTTTTTAAAAATTAACCTCAAAACATAACATGCTAAATGGGGGATATCTAGCATAAAAAAAATGTATTGTCAGAATGTCGTCTCTCAGTTGTTGAATTTCGCGCAGACATTGCCACAACGTAAATGTGTTTGCCCAGCCCGATCTCATGAAAGTGCGAATACCACGAATTGTATTGTAGTTCTTATGAAACGCAGTTTTCGCGTGCATATGATACGCACTTAAAGGGATAGTTCGCCCAAAAATGAAAATTCGGTCATCATTTACTCACCCTCAAGTTGTTTCAAACCTGTATGAATTTCTTTTTTTCTGCTGAACACAAAAGAAGATATTTTGAAAAATCTCGGGTAAACCAAACAGTTGATGGACTCCATTGACTTCCATAGTATTTTTTTTCCTACTATGGAAGTCAATGGGGTCCATCAACTGTTTGGTTACCGACATTTTTCAAAATATCTTCTTTTGTGTTCAGCAGAAAAAAGAAATTCATACAGGAACAACTTGAGGGTGAGTAAATGACAGAATTTTCATTTTTGGGCGAACTATCCCTTTAATAGCGTGTAATAGGCACGCACTCTGCACCCCTAATCCTAACCAAAGGGTTTACAGTGCGCAGCATATGCACGCAAAAAAAAAAAAAATATTTTTGGCGTATAAATGGCACGAGAATTTAAATTCGTGGTATAAAGATACGCAATTTAATGAGATCGTGTTTTATAATCTGCTACTGGGCCGGCCCTCTGTCAAATTTTAAAACCCAGTGTGGCCCTTGAGCCAAAAAGTTTGCCCACCCCTGTTTTACACACACTCAAATGAAATCAACAAGTTTAAATGAATGGACACAAGAACAATGAATTTTTCATTAACATCTCCCCCCTGTTTATCATTCTCTGATAACCAATAAAATAATAAAAATTCATTTCTATTTTCTAAAATCAATCAAACCCATTTTACTATTGAATCCCCAAGAATACAATCACTTCAAGTCTTTACATCACAGTTATACTCCTCATTACTGACTTTCATATACCTGATCATTTTACTTGAGTCTTGTAGAAAAATTAAGATGGCTTAAAATGGAAAAAAAAAAGAAATAACATTAATAAAAGAATAGTAAATAGTACAGTCAATCAATGATATCAAAACCTAAACAATCAAAGTTTAGGAAAACCCGTTCATTGTTCCAGAAAGGCAAGAAAGAATTTATCACATCTCTATGTAAATCTCGTCGCTGTCATAGTCATACTGCTGCTCATCAGTAGCTGAACGCATAATTATTTTTACTGCTTGTACTGATGTCATTGTTTTGGCTGTTCCTGCTCTAATCAGTCTTTGTACTGAGCTTGAAACACACTTCATAATGCATGGTAAACAAAACAGAATTAATAATCCCATACCCACAATTGGCACGACAGTTTGAATTATTCTGAAAATCCACCCAGACCATGCGGACATCAGCCACTCCATCCACTCACTACCAGCAGCCTGAGGCGGCTCCTTTACAGCTTCTCTCATGTGCTCGATGATATTGGTTAAGTTGTCACTGTAATCAGGAATGTTAAAACAACACGATACTCCCAACATTTTGCAAACTCCACCCCTCTCTGCCGTGAGAGTGTCCAAAACCAATCTATTTTGAATGACGGCTTCGCGAACTAATTTCATCTCATCGTTTATTAGGGTAAAGGCATTTTCTGTGCTATTGGCTATTGCTAGTACCGTCCATGCTAACCCATTGATCTTGTTGATTGCTACAGTTGTTCCCACCCCCAGGAAAATTGACCAACCTATGTTTGCCCCTGGTGTTGTCCACGGGTCTGCCAATGTATATCCTGCATAATTATTTGGCAAAGCATCAGGCAAAATGTTAATATCTCTTTTTTCTCTTTTACCCCCTTTGTTTGGCAAGTACACAGAAGTACCCACATTCATTAAGGCTGGATAGCAACACCCTGACCAGTTCTTTTTTGGCATACGGTGATATGCTCTATCACCACAGACCCAAACTGCTGCAGGTGAACTTTGATACAGTTTACCAAATGGACACTTAAAGGCGATCTCTTTGTCGTTGACGTTTGCTGTGCAATTGTCCATTGTCCCATCCATTACGTTGATTTTGATCCTGCAATCAGACCACCCAACTTTCAGTGATCTCGGTCTGTTGAAGCAAACACAAACATCTCCCTGTGCGGAGGTTACTCTCAGAGGTGGAATTGCAATCTCAGTGTTGTTGTACTGCTCAACATGATCGCAGTTGTCAGCAGGCTGTTCCGTTGGTGTCCCTCCTCTCTCTAACTCCACAGCAGCTTTTAGCACATCAGTCATCTGCTGAGGAATCAGACACTTAGTTTCATTAACAGTAGCCGCCACTAGGGGGACAGCTTTCCATGCATGTGACATTTGAAGACACATCCAGCAGCTCGTCTTGATTTGTAGCTCCTCCTTCTGCAAAAGTGCCAGTGCACACGCCTTGTTTCCCTGGCATTTCATCATTGCTTTCTTTACTTCAGGATTTATCTGACCTTTGCCTGTGTCTTCGTCCCCCATCCAGGCCAGTTCTTCTTCAGTAGCCTGTTCGACCTCGGGTGGCACAGGTGACAAGAAAGGTGCCGTCGTTGTTGCTGCTTGTGGTCTGGTTGCCTCGATTACCATAATGTCTATTGTCTCATACCAGTCAGTTTCAGTCAAGTCCAGGGCACAGTAGTACCTGCCTTGGTCAGCACGTGTCGCATGTTTCAATTCCACTCTCATCCCGTATCTGTTGCTACTCATTTTGTCTTCAGCGTACACCTGAAATCTTTCATCGTATTCTGTCCTGTAGTGATGAGCGTATGCTTTTACGTCGGTCCACTTACATGGGCTTTCGCAGAAGTAGAAATGTGCGTGCTCTTGGTTATGTCCATCGCACCCAAGACAGTTCTTTTGGAATGGGTTACACTTGAAAGCCACACTTGATCCCTCCTCTATCGTGACGATGCTTCCGTGCAGTCCTTTCACCAGCTCCACTTCCGTGAATGTGTCTCTTTTATCACGCTGTCTGATGATGCTGTTCAGCACAGATGTTTCAGAACAAATAGTCACTGATATCAAGGTTAAGATGAACGTGCTTTTACAAAGTCCGCACATTCCCGGTATTCTGAATGGATGCCATGGCTTTGAATGATCCATCTTGTCTAATTCTGCAACTGTGTTTTTACCACTCAGAGTCTTATCGGTCTTTGTTGATGTGCAGTGTGCAATCTGATACTGCCTGTGCAATCAGAACCCTCCTTTTCTCCCAGCTTCCTTCTCACAGCTCGTATTTCACTCCGCTTGTTGCTGCTGCTAGAATGTGGGGATCTGTTGCCAGTAAATCTTTACGTTCTGTTAGTTCAATGGTCAATGTCTCTGACTGTACAAATGGCTTTATTCTGCACACTGGTCTCACCACTTTCTCTGAGTGATCTTGCACCTGCTTGTCTTTAGGGCTTATTGTTGAGCTTGCTGCTGTCTTTGGGACTCCTCCTCCTGTTGCTCTTCCGATATGGGCGGAACCTTCCTGCAGTGGCTGGCATGAACCCAAGTCGCTCGTTCCCCGACCTTCACCGCCGTGTACGTGACCAGCAAGACTTGGAACGGTCCTAGCCACCGTTTCGCTCTCCAGCTTTTCCTCCTGAGGTCGCGGATCACCACGTAATCACCTGGTCTGACGTTGTGCAGGAACGTCTCTGCCACCTTGCTCTGAGCTGCCTTTACCTGCACAGAAACAGCAGATAGCAGACACGACATTTCTTTGCAGTAATTCAACATTTCATTCTCACACACATCTGTTGATGGAAGCCGCCTTTTTTCCCCCACTATACCCATGAATGGTGGTCTACCAAATAGAATTTCAAATGGGCTCAAATTCGTTTTTACTCTCTTTCTCATTCTCATGTACATCAGTACAATGGGTAGTGCCTTCACCCATGACAATCCCGTTTCTTCGCAACATTTTGCCAGTTTGGTCTTCACCGTCTGGTTCTCACGTTCAACCGCACCTCCGCTGGCAGCGTGATATGCACAGTGTGTTCTCAGATCGATTCCCAAGAACTGACCCACCTGTTTGATCGTCTCATTGACGAAATGACGCCCGTTATCTGAGCTTATCTTCTTTGGCACGCCCCATCGGGGCAGGATCTCGGTTAGCAGCGCTTTCGCCACTGCCGCAGCATCCTGTTTTGAGGTGGGAAAAATTTCCACCCACTTTGAAAACATATCAACAAAAACCAGACAATATTTCTGTTTTCCACAAGGGGTCAGTTCAATGAAATCGACCATCAAATATTCGAATGGCCCGTCTGGGGCTGGCTGGCTTGCCAGCGGTGTTTTGATGCCCCGTGCAATGTTGTATGCGGTACAAATCACACATTTTTTGCAAAAATTTTCAGCATATATTGTGAACCCTTTGGTAAACCACAATTCTCTCATTTGCATAATCATCCCCGCCTTTGACACATGATCTTTCCCATGTGTCAATCTAGAATAATGCTGGAAAAAGTGGCTTGGCAGGCACGGCTTCCCCCCAACAGATGTCCATACATCATCCACAAGGCGGCAGCCTGCCGCCTTCCATTTGTTTTTCTCAGGTCCTGTGGAAAAAGACTGCATGCTCTGTAAACAAGGAGAAATGTTGTTATGAAGGTTAATGTCAATTGATACACAGGTGGCGGCGCTGCTATCTGCTGCAGTCTGGGTTGTTGCCGCTGTTTTTGCCGCCATATCTGCTCTGGCATTGCCTGTGGAGATAGAAGTCTTATCGTTAGTGTGCGCTGCGCATTTACAGACTGCAATTTTGTCTGGAAGCAGAATGGCCTCCAAAAGGTCAGATACCAAAGTAGCATTCAGTATGGGTCGACCGTCAGACTTCAAAAACTTCCTGTGTTTCCACAGAGCGCCAAAATCGTGTGTGACCCCAAAAGCATAACGCGAGTCTGTGTAAATCGTCACGCATTTACCAGTCATTAGTCTGCATGCTTCAGTCAGGGCGACTAACTCAGCTGCCTGTGCTGAGTAGTGAGATGGCAATCTGCCAGATTTTACAGTTTCAAATTCAGTTGTCACCGCATAACCTACATTATTCTGTCCTGTTTGTGGATTTTTTTGACGCAGATCCATCCACAAAGAGGACATTGTCACAGTTTTCAAGCGGAATGTCTAACAAATCTGGCCGTGGCGTGCATAGTTGTTCGAGAGCAGACAAACAACAGTGGTGCTCTTCGCCATCCTGCTGCGTTGGCAAAAGAGTCGCTGGATTCAGTCTCGTACATCTTTTGACAGTGACATTTGGCATATCAAGCAAAATCGTATGATACCTCAGCCATCGGGCTGTAGACAAGTGTGAGGTTCTCTGCTCCTGCAAGATCAAAGACACCGCATGTGGGACCTCTAAGGTCAAATCAGCATAGCCCACAAACTCTCTTGAAGCCATTACGGCCAGCTCAGCTGCCGCCACTGCCCGGAGGCAGTGTGGCAGTCCTGCTGCTACAGGGTCTAGTTTGCTGGAGAAATAGGCTACAGGTCTGGAACGATCTCCGTGTTTTTGCAGGAGCACAGAAGCCATAAAGCCATTTCTCTCATCGACCATTTGCGTGAACGGACGGTCAACGACCGGAAGGCCTAACGATGGAGCCATACACAACTGCCTTTTCATGTTATCAAATGCTATCTCAGCTTCACTTGTCCAAACAAGTCTGTCACATGATCTCAACCCCTTCCCTGTTGTAAGGGCTCGTAGGGGCTGTTCTAAAATGGCATAATTGGGGATAAACGTCCTGCAGTAAGCACACATCCCCAAAAATGACAACATCTGTTTTTTTGTTACAGGTTTTGGGGCTTCTTTTATGCCCTGCACCCTTTTCTGTGACAATGCTTTGCTATTCGGTCTGATAACATGCCCCAAGAAGGTCACTTCCTGTTTCACAAACTGCAGCTTGGAAAGGCTGGCCTTGTGGCCCTCCCTCTCGAGATGCTTGAGGAGAGACACACTGTCAGCCCTGCACACAGCTTCATTCACTGAACAAATCAAAAGGTCATCAACATATGACAACAGTGCTGTTCCTTCTGACAAAGTCAAATTCTCAATACTTCTTCTGAGCGCTTCATTGTATAAAGTTGGGGCCTCACAAAAACCCTGACATAATCTCGTAAATGTGTACCCCTTGCCATTGAAATCAAATGCAAACCAAAACTGGCTTTTCTCATCAACTGGAACGCTAAAGAAAGCATTAGCCAAATCTACCACAGTAAAATATGTTGCATTTTCTGGAATCTGAGTTAGAATGGTATAAGGATTGGGTACCCGGGGGGCGCGAGCGATGATTGCTGAATTCACCGCCTGGAGGTCCTGAACAAATCTCCATTGCAATGGCTCACCTGGGTTCTGTGCTTTCTTTACAGGAAAAATGGGGGTTCTGACAGGTGAATCATTGCAAGGTCTAATTACTCCCTCCTTCAGCAGAGCATCAAACACTGGTTTTATGCCCTCTATTGCCTCACGTTTCAAGGGATATTGCGCTTTACATGGTCTGAAATCAGATTTTGGTGTTATCACAACTGGTTCACATCCCTTAATGAGGCCTACGTCATATTTGGTTTTTGCCCACAGGTTTGGTGGTATTTGTGCCAAAGAAATATCGATTTCTGAAGCAGAAATACCCCCCTGTGCTGTCACATTTTTCCCAATAGCAATCATGTCTCTTTTGACCTCAAGTTTAAAATCACAGTTTGACTTAAATGCCCCCACACTCTTGCTCTCTGCTGTGTGTGTGTCAACTTTCACCCAGTCTGTGGCTGATAAACACCTTTTCACAAACAGCCCTACATCTCTCCATTGCTGGCTTATGGCCTTCGAGACAGATAAGTGGCATGCAGTGTTCTCCGTCATCAGATAGCAAGCCTTCTGACTGTCAGACAACACTGCAGACAACGCACACACATTCTCTGTCCAGAAAATCTTGTCAAATTTCACACTCTCATCCTGCACAGCAGTAAACCACATTTTCTCAAAATCTGAATCACGTTCGGCCACCACATGTGAAGTACAATGCATTTTCTCATTTGTCATAAACTCTGTATTGACTGGGTTTGTGCGATTCTTTGCCAATTTCAAAATCTTTTCTGCCCCATCAATATTTGTAACCTGCCAGACATAAGCCCACTTCGGCTCAATTTTAGTGCAAGTAATTTGTGATGTCTCCTCTATGCTAATTCCATACTGATCGGCACAGAGAGACAAATTTAATTTACACATTAGATCACGGGCCATCAGAGGTGCGGGACAGCCGGGTGACCAAACAAACTCGTGTTTGAAAAAGCGTCCACCCTCCGTTTCGCACTCTAACGGCTCGGTTAACCGGTCAGAAATCAAATGGCCTGAGGCTGAAGTGCTCTCAAACACTTTTCCGGTTAAATTCGGAATGCATGGTAAATCACATGGTCGTAATGTTGACAGGCTCGCTCCAGAATCGACTAAGAACTCAATAACTACCCCTTTGACCCGTAATGGATAAATAGGCATTTCAGAAAACCCTGCGCTTTTGTACAATCTCATACACTCATCATTCACAGCTTTGTTCACAGTTTCATCAGACACACAAAGTGGTTTGCAAGCAGTTTCTTCATTGCAAGAAGCAGAAAAAGAATCAGTGTATGTGTTTGTGTTTGCGTCGTGTGTGCATGTGTTAGTAAGAATATTTTCACTTCCCTTTGCTGTAGCCAGAGATCCGCCACCAAGAATCGAACTCTCTCCGTCCCGCTCCCCCGCCCCCTCGTTTCAATCAGACTTGACGGTTGGGCACGCGGAGGCCCAGTGGCCCTCCTTTTTGCAAATTCGACACTTTGGACAGTCTCTGAGTGTGTGGTCATCCGTTGCACAAATGTAACAGTTCCATCTTGGTCTAGCAGCAGCTCTTCCTCTCTGTCCTTTACGATTAACATGATTCGATCTGTGCTGTTCAGGCTTGCTGGGTTGTTGTGATTGTTGTTGTTGCACAACTACCATCGTGACTGGCTTTGTCTTCTCGCTCCTTTCTTCGATGTCTCTTTCGGCGTGAATGGCGTGTTGTAGCATTCTATGCAGGCGACGACTCGTTTTCGCTGCCCTCCTGATCTCAGGTTTCAGCCCTTGTAGGAAGTAGCCCATCAGGTGTTTCTCCCACGTGCTCGCCTTTGTTCCCCTGTCTGCTGGCTCCGCTATGCCGCTATACTTTGCAAAAGTCTCAAAAAGTTTGTAATAATAGCTTCTCACCGTCTCGTCCTTTTCCTGGACGCAGCATGTGATTTTTTCGGTGTCCACACGTGCAGGGAAGGCTTCAATGATGTGCTTTGAGAAGTTTTCCACTTCGTTCTTGTAGGGCTCGTTGCTGACATGTTCCCAGGTCGCGTGCACTCTTCTCACGTCTGCTTTTGTCAGCTTGCCAGCCACCTTGCCCCAGTTCGCAGCGCCCATTCTTGTCGCTAACAATCGTTTCAGTTCTTGTGTTGTTGGGCTGAATTCCCTGCACACAGCAAGCAGTTCGTTTGCAAAGTCCTCGCCCGCGTCTCGCGGATCTGGCAAATGTGCCATTGCATCCTTCATTTCTGACATAGTCCATGCTCTGAAAACTAGCATTGGGCCGTCCGTGCCCGCAACTTCAACCATCGGAGCAGTCACATTCGACACTTTAACCTTTGCCGCTGTGAAACTGCCCTTTTCTTGCTTCATTTGTGATCTTGTGAGCCTTGGCAGACCGCTTGTCCCCGGTCTATCGTCTTTCGGGGTGTCCGGAACTGTCTTCCCGGAAACTTCCCCCTCTCCGTCGTCTTCGCTGCTTGCCGCGGCCTGTGCTGAGGAGTCTGCCTCCCCCTGCTGTACTGGCGGTGCTGGTAGCTGTCCCTGAAGCCTTGCTGTTACCATTTGTGCAACTCGCTCTGCGGTCTCCGCCTCTGCTTGCGCTGCTCTTGCCTCTGCCTCTGCTCGCGCTGCCTCTGCTTGCGCGGCTCTTCGGTTGGCTTCTTCCAGTTCGATTCGCGCTCTGTCCTGTGCCAGTTGTTCTGCGGTTCTCGGGGGTAATGGAGAGCGGTCCAGATCAAGATCGACCTTTAGGGCCGAAATCTCTGCCACGGGATAGTGATTTGTGTTGTACGCTGGTGGCGGAGCTGTTGCCACCTCGGACACATGTGGAAAAGCACATACATTCGGTTCATTAGTAGCATTCTGTTCCAATGGAACTGTTTTTACACACACAACATTCTCAGCACTAAATGCTAATTCTTTTTGTATTTGTTTTCGTTCCCGTCTATCAGCTTCTTCTACCCAACACAATATAGTCGTTTCGCAATCCACACAAATATGCTTGACACGCATACAACAGCTTCTCTGTTTTCCTGCGTTCTTTTCCACTGACTCTTTCACGACATTAAGTCTTATTTTACTCAATGTTCCCGCTTCAGGGAAATCATGATATTTGATCAGTTTCTGTATGTCAGTCATACATTTACCACCATAATTATTTCTCATCTGACAGAAAATTGGTGTATAAAAATTATCTGTTTTACTGCTTGATGATCCCATTTTGGCTGAACCTACTTTCTGGATTTCACAATTCGACACGTGCCTTACAGTATCTGTCAAACGTCTTCAACAGACCCGATCTTTCCCTTACCCCAAGATCGGTCGGGTGGTTTGTAATTACGTTTTACTCAAAAACTTCCTATAAGCACTTTCTAGCGCTCGATTAATTCTGATTTGACGTGACTCCTTCGTCCACTTAATTAAAATTTGATGTGGCTCCTCCGTCCACTTAATTAAATTTGATGTTGGGTTACTAGCGCCTTTGAGTAAAACTAATTAATCAATACAGTTGTGATTATCTGAATCACGGTGGATCCCCGTCCACTAACGAGCTGAGTGAGGCCGAAACCGGTCCGAATCTGTCAGATCGATTTCTCCCTCAAAAATTGTGATTATCTGAATCACCCTCACACTCGTACCAAAAGCAAGCTCAGCCAACCTGGTTCATGTTCAGTTCACTCACAATTATCAATCCACACTTAAACTTCAATAAAACAATTTGCCGTTTCTTACCCAGAGATGCTTTTCTGTTTTTTTTTTTTTTTTTTTTTTTCTCGCAATCGTCGCGGATTTTTTTAATCCTGGTGGGAGTTTTCTTTCACTGGCCCTGAGTGCGGGGTTTTGCCTCTCTCTCTCGTAATCTGTTGAGTTTCTATCTCAAACCGTCGAGGTATGAGACGGCCGCCTGTTGCTGCCGAGGTCGTGCACTTTCCCGTCAAATCCGTTCTCAGGACCAGGAGAAGAAGCGTCCGCACAGGATCCCTCTTCTGACACCAGCTGTAAATAGCAATTTTTATCTCACTTGGAAAAACAGCATCACAGGTGTAAGACAACACTCAAAAGGCAAAATTGTAATAAAGAAGAAAAAGGCTTTATTCTTTGAGGAATCTTTTCGCAACCGCAGCCACCCAGATGTGAAACAGAAAGCCTCCTGACATAATAAAACTGAGACATTTTATACAGGTTTCTGACATTCTTGACTCCTCCTTTCCCAGTTTCTGTAAATTTCCTTAAAGACATCTTATATCTCAAGCTAGTATGGACTGGTTCTGCCCCCCCTGGGCAGGTCATGCTGTTCTTTGTCCCTGAGAAGCCAAAAGGCCTTCATTTACAATCTTTGTCCCTGAGAAGCCAAAAGGCCTTCATTTACAATCTAGATGACCTCCTGCTGTTCTTTATCCCCTAAGGGGATGGCATGGGACCCCTTGTTTATTGTTAAACGACCCCTGTATTCTCCTGGCTGGATCCTTTCAAGTGCTCAGGTGTGAGTTTTATCACCCTGTCTTCCTGTCCCTTTCCCGCTGTTAGAAAACCCTCACAGAAATATATATGGTCAGATGCTTTTACACACTCTCAAATGAAATCAACAAGTTTAAATGAATGGACACAAGAACAATGAATTTTTCATTAACAGTGGCTACATGTGGTGTGATAGAACTTCAAGGCCCTAGGCAAAGTTGTCTATACAATTTTCATACAGCAATCATGTGAAAAGCAACATGAAAGCAAATAAGAAGAACCCGTCAAAGTCTAGAACTCTTGATTAGTTTGATTCCATAATAACCCAATGGATGAATTGCAAAAAGCAAGTGCATATTTACTATCTGGATGACAGACTACACGAATAAACAAGGTATGCAAAGTAGTGTAATAGAACGCTTGGTCCTACCACCTTGGTGAAAACTTGCTGGGACCCGAGGGGTATATATTCCTCCAGCAAAGGCTTCAGCAGATACCATTGGGGAACAGGCTTTGACCCCATACGTGATATCTTTTCCCTTCCAGGTTTAGTCATAGAACATCACTGGAACAGAACAATACATCCACACAGAGCAAACTTGAACTAATATAAACTTTTTCTAACAATTAATTTTCACACTTTAATCATATAGTGAACAGTGGTGTTGTAAATACCTAAAGAGTTACATATGCCAAGTAAGAAAACATATAAGTGGCTACATGTGGTGTGATAGAACTTCAAGGCCCTAGGCATAGTTGTCTATAAAAATCTCATACAGCAATCATGTGAAAAGCAACATGAAAGCAAATAAGAAGAACCCGTCAAAGTCTAGAACTCTTGATTAGTTTGATTCCATGATAACCCAATGGATGAATTGCAAAGCAAGTGCATATTTATTATCCGGAGGGCAGGCTACACGAATAAACAAGGTATGCAAAGGGGCAAAATGGATCGCTGGGTCCTACCACCTTGGTGAAAACTTGCTGGGACCCGAGGGGTATATATGCCTCCAGCAAAGGCTTCAGCAGATACCATTGGGGAACAGGCTTTAGCAGATACCATTGGGGAACAGGCTTCAGCAGATACCATTGGGGAACAGGCTTTGACCCCATAGGTGATATATTTTCCCTTCAAGATTTAGTAAAAGAAAATCACTGGAACAGAACAATACATCCACACAGGGCAAACTTGAACTAATATAAACTTCATCTTAGGATTAATTTTCACACTTTAATCATATATTGAACAGTGGTGTTGTAAATACCTAAAGAGTTACATATGCCAAGTAAGAAAACATATAAGTGGCTACATGTGGTGTGATAGAACTTCAAGGCCCTAGGCAAAGTTGTCTATACAATTCTCATACAGCAATCATGTGAAAAGCAACATGAAAGCAAATAAGAAGAACCCGTCAAAGTCTAGAACTCTTGATTAGTTTGATTCCATAATAACCCAATGGATGAATTGCAAAAAGCAAGTGCATATTTACTATCTGGATGACAGACTACACGAATAAACAAGGTATGCAAAGTAGTGTAATAGAACGCTTGGTCCTACCACCTTGGTGAAAACTTGCTGGGACCCGAGGGGTATATATTCCTCCAGCAAAGGCTTCATCAGATACCATTGGGGAACAGGCTTTGACCCCATACGTGATATCTTTTCCCTTCCAGGTTTAGTCATAGAACATCACTGGAACAGAACAACACATCCACACAGAGCAAACTTGAACTAATATAAACTTTTTCTAACAATTAATTTTCACACTTTAATCATATAGTGAACAGTGGTGTTGTAAATACCTAAAGAGTTACATATGCCAAGTAAGAAAACATATAAGTGGCTACATGTGGTGTGATAGAACTTCAAGGCCCTAGGCATAGTTGTCTATAAAAATCTCATACAGCAATCATGTGAAAAGCAACATGAAAGCAAATAAGAAGAACCCGTCAAAGTCTAGAACTCTTGATTAGTTTGATTCCATAATAACCAAATGGATGAATTGCAAAGCAAGTGCATATTTATTATCTGGAGGGCAGGCTACACGAATAAACAAGGTATGTAAAGGGGCAAAATGGATCGCTGGGTCCTACCACCTTGGTGAAAACTTGCTGGGACCCGAGGGGTATATATGCCTCCAGCAAAGGCTTCAGCAGATACCATTGGGGAACAGGCTTTAGCAGATACCATTGGGGAACAGGCTTTGACCCCATAGGTGATATATTTTCCCTTCAAGATTTAGTAAAAGAAAATCACTGGAACAGAACAATACATCCACACAGAGCAAACTTGAACTAATATAAACTTCATCTTAGGATTAATTTTCACACTTTAATCATATATTGAACAGTGGTGTTGTAAATACCTAAAGAGTTACATATGCCAAGTAAGAAAACATATAAGTGGCTACATGTGGTGTGATAGAACTTCAAGGCCCTAGGCAAAGTTGTCTATACAATTATCATACAGCAATCATGTGAAAAGCAACATGAAAGCAAATAAGAAGAACCTGTCAAAGTCTAGAACTCTTGATTAGTTTGATTCCATAATAACCCAATGGATGAATTGCAAAAAGCAAGTGCATATTTACTATCTGGATGACAGACTACACGAATAAACAAGGTATGCAAAGTAGTGTAATAGAACGCTTGGTCCTACCACATTGGTGAAAACTTGCTGGGACCCGAGGGGTATATATTCCTCCAGCAAAGGCTTCAGCAGATACCATTGGGGAACAGGCTTTGACCCCATACGTGATATCTTTTCCCTTCCAGGTTTAGTCATAGAACATCACTGGAACAGAACAATACATCCACACAGAGCAAACTTGAACTAATATAAACTTTTTCTAACAATTAATTTTCACACTTTAATCATATAGTGAACAGTGGTGTTGTAAATACCTAAAGAGTTACATATGCCAAGTAAGAAAACATATAAGTGGCTACATGTGGTGTGATAGAACTTCAAGGCCCTAGGCATAGTTGTCTATAAAAATCTCATACAGCAATCATGTGAAAAGCAACATGAAAGCAAATAAGAAGAACCCGTCAAAGTCTAGAACTCTTGATTAGTTTGATTCCATAATAACCAAATGGATGAATTGCAAAGCAAGTGCATATTTATTATCTGGAGGGCAGGCTACACGAATAAACAAGGTATGTAAAGGGGCAAAATGGATCGCTGGGTCCTACCACCTTGGTGAAAACTTGCTGGGACCCGAGGGGTATACTGTATGCCTCCAGCAAAGGCTTCAGCAGATACCATTGGGGAACAGGCTTTGACCCCATAGGTGATATCTTTTCCCTTCAAGGTTTAGTCATAGAACATCACTGGAACAGAACAATACATCCACACAGAGCAAACTTGGAACTAATATAAACTTTTTCTTGCAATTAATTTTCACACTTTAATCATTGTAAATACCTAAAGAGTTACATATGCCAAGTAAGAAAACATATAAGTGGCTACATGTGGTGTGATAGAACTTCAAGGCCCTAGGCATAGTTGTCTATAAAATTCTCATACAGCAATCATGTGAAAAGCAACATGAAAGCAAATAAGAAGAACCCGTCAAAGTCTAGAACTCTTGATTAGTTTGATTCCATAATAACCCAATGGATGAATTGCAAAAAGCAAGTGCATATTTACTATCTGGATGGCAGACTACACGAATAAACAAGGTATGCAAAGTAGTGTAATAGAACGCTGGGTCCTACCACCTTGGTGAAAACTTGCTGGGACCCGAGGGGTATATATTCCTCCAGCAAAGGCTTCAGCAGATACCATTGGGGAACAGGCTTTGACCCCATACGTGATATCTTTTCCCTTCAAGGTTTAGTCACAGAACATCACTGGAACAGAACAATACATCCACACAGAGCAAACTTGAACTAATATAAACTTCTTCTTAGGATTAATTTTCAAACTTTAATCGTTGTACATACCTAAAGAGTTACATATGCCAAGTAAGAAAACATAAGTGGCTACATGTGGTGTGATAGAACTTCAAGGCCCTAGGCATAGTTGTCTATAAAAATCTCATACAGCAATCATGTGAAAAGCAACATGAAAGCAAATAAGAAGAACCCGTCAAAGTCTAGAACTCTTGATTAGTTTGATTCCATAATAACCAAATGGATGAATTGCAAAGCAAGTGCATATTTATTATCTGGAGGGCAGGCTACACGAATAAACAAGGTATGTAAAGGGGCAAAATGGATCGCTGGGTCCTACCACCTTGGTGAAAACTTGCTGGGACCCGAGGGGTATATATGCCTCCAGCAAAGGCTTCAGCAGATACCATTGGGGAACAGGCTTTAGCAGATACCATTGGGGAACAGGCTTCAGCAGATACCATTGGGGAACAGGCTTTGACCCCATAGGTGATATATTTTCCCTTCAAGATTTAGTAAAAGAAAATCACTGGAACAGAACAATACATCCACACAGAGCAAACTTGAACTAATATAAACTTCATTTTAGGATTAATTTTCACACTTTAATCATATATTGAACAGTGGTGTTGTAAATACCTAAAGAGTTACATATGCCAAGTAAGAAAACATATAAGTGGCTACATGTGGTGTGATAGAACTTCAAGGCCCTAGGCAAAGTTGTCTATACAATTATCATACAGCAATCATGTGAAAAGCAACATGAAAGCAAATAAGAAGAACCTGTCAAAGTCTAGAACTCTTGATTAGTTTGATTCCATAATAACCCAATGGATGAATTGCAAAAAGCAAGTGCATATTTACTATCTGGATGACAGACTACACGAATAAACAAGGTATGCAAAGTAGTGTAATAGAACGCTTGGTCCTACCACCTTGGTGAAAACTTGCTGGGACCCGAGGGGTATATATTCCTCCAGCAAAGGCTTCAGCAGATACCATTGGGGAACAGGCTTTGACCCCATACGTGATATCTTTTCCCTTCCAGGTTTAGTCATAGAACATCACTGGAACAGAACAATACATCCACACAGAGCAAACTTGAACTAATATAAACTTTTTCTAACAATTAATTTTCACACTTTAATCATATAGTGAACAGTGGTGTTGTAAATACCTAAAGAGTTACATATGCCAAGTAAGAAAACATATAAGTGGCTACATGTGGTGTGATAGAACTTCAAGGCCCTAGGCATAGTTGTCTATAAAAATCTCATACAGCAATCATGTGAAAAGCAACATGAAAGCAAATAAGAAGAACCCGTCAAAGTCTAGAACTCTTGATTAGTTTGATTCCATAATAACCAAATGGATGAATTGCAAAGCAAGTGCATATTTATTATCTGGAGGGCAGGCTACACGAATAAACAAGGTATGTAAAGGGGCAAAATGGATCGCTGGGTCCTACCACCTTGGTGAAAACTTGCTGGGACCCGAGGGGTATACTGTATGCCTCCAGCAAAGGCTTCAGCAGATACCATTGGGGAACAGGCTTTGACCCCATAGGTGATATCTTTTCCCTTCAAGGTTTAGTCATAGAACATCACTGGAACAGAACAATACATCCACACAGAGCAAACTTGGAACTAATATAAACTTTTTCTTGCAATTAATTTTCACACTTTAATCATTGTAAATACCTAAAGAGTTACATAGGCCAAGTAAGAAAACATATAAGTGGCTACATGTGGTGTGATAGAACTTCAAGGCCCTAGGCATAGTTGTCTATAAAATTCTCATACAGCAATCATGTGAAAAGCAACATGAAAGCAAATAAGAAGAACCCGTCAAAGTCTAGAACTCTTGATTAGTTTGATTCCATAATAACCCAATGGATGAATTGCAAAAAGCAAGTGCATATTTACTATCTGGATGGCAGACTACACGAATAAACAAGGTATGCAAAGTAGTGTAATAGAACGCTGGGTCCTACCACCTTGGTGAAAACTTGCTGGGACCCGAGGGGTATATATTCCTCCAGCAAAGGCTTCAGCAGATACCATTGGGGAACAGGCTTTGACCCCATACGTGATATCTTTTCCCTTCAAGGTTTAGTCACAGAACATCACTGGAACAGAACAATACATCCACACAGAGCAAACTTGAACTAATATAAACTTCTTCTTAGGATTAATTTTCAAACTTTAATCGTTGTACATACCTAAAGAGTTACATATGCCAAGTAAGAAAACATAAGTGGCTACATGTGGTGTGATAGAACTTCAAGGCCCTAGGCATAGTTGTCTATAAAAATCTCATACAGCAATCATGTGAAAAGCAACATGAAAGCAAATAAGAAGAACCCGTCAAAGTCTAGAACTCTTGATTAGTTTGATTCCATGATAACCCAATGGATGAATTGCAAAGCAGGTGCATATTTATTATCCGGAGGGCAGGCTACACGAATAAACAAGGTATGCAAAGGGGCAAAATGGATCGCTGGGTCCTACCACCTTGGTGAAAACTTGCTGGGACCCGAGGGGTATATATGCCTCCAGCAAAGGCTTCAGCAGATACCATTGGGGAACAGGCTTTAGCAGATACCATTGGGGAACAGGCTTCAGCAGATACCATTGGGGAACAGGCTTTGACCCCATAGGTGATATATTTTCCCTTCAAGATTTAGTAAAAGAAAATCACTGGAACAGAACAATACATCCACACAGAGCAAACTTGAACTAATATAAACTTCATCTTAGGATTAATTTTCACACTTTAATCATATATTGAACAGTGGTGTTGTAAATACCTAAAGAGTTACATATGCCAAGTAAGAAAACATATAAGTGGCTACATGTGGTGTGATAGAACTTCAAGGCCCTAGGCAAAGTTGTCTATACAATTATCATACAGCAATCATGTGAAAAGCAACATGAAAGCAAATAAGAAGAACCTGTCAAAGTCTAGAACTCTTGATTAGTTTGATTCCATAATAACCCAATGGATGAATTGCAAAAAGCAAGTGCATATTTACTATCTGGATGACAGACTACACGAATAAACAAGGTATGCAAAGTAGTGTAATAGAACGCTTGGTCCTACCACATTGGTGAAAACTTGCTGGGACCCGAGGGGTATATATTCCTCCAGCAAAGGCTTCAGCAGATACCATTGGGGAACAGGCTTTGACCCCATACGTGATATCTTTTCCCTTCCAGGTTTAGTCATAGAACATCACTGGAACAGAACAATACATCCACACAGAGCAAACTTGAACTAATATAAACTTTTTCTAACAATTAATTTTCACACTTTAATCATATAGTGAACAGTGGTGTTGTAAATACCTAAAGAGTTACATATGCCAAGTAAGAAAACATATAAGTGGCTACATGTGGTGTGATAGAACTTCAAGGCCCTAGGCATAGTTGTCTATAAAAATCTCATACAGCAATCATGTGAAAAGCAACATGAAAGCAAATAAGAAGAACCCGTCAAAGTCTAGAACTCTTGATTAGTTTGATTCCATAATAACCAAATGGATGAATTGCAAAGCAAGTGCATATTTATTATCTGGAGGGCAGGCTACACGAATAAACAAGGTATGTAAAGGGGCAAAATGGATCGCTGGGTCCTACCACCTTGGTGAAAACTTGCTGGGACCCGAGGGGTATACTGTATGCCTCCAGCAAAGGCTTCAGCAGATACCATTGGGGAACAGGCTTTGACCCCATAGGTGATATCTTTTCCCTTCAAGGTTTAGTCATAGAACATCACTGGAACAGAACAATACATCCACACAGAGCAAACTTGGAACTAATATAAACTTTTTCTTGCAATTAATTTTCACACTTTAATCATTGTAAATACCTAAAGAGTTACATATGCCAAGTAAGAAAACATATAAGTGGCTACATGTGGTGTGATAGAACTTCAAGGCCCTAGGCATAGTTGTCTATAAAATTCTCATACAGCAATCATGTGAAAAGCAACATGAAAGCAAATAAGAAGAACCCGTCAAAGTCTAGAACTCTTGATTAGTTTGATTCCATAATAACCCAATGGATGAATTGCAAAAAGCAAGTGCATATTTACTATCTGGATGGCAGACTACACGAATAAACAAGGTATGCAAAGTAGTGTAATAGAACGCTGGGTCCTACCACCTTGGTGAAAACTTGCTGGGACCCGAGGGGTATATATTCCTCCAGCAAAGGCTTCAGCAGATACCATTGGGGAACAGGCTTTGACCCCATACGTGATATCTTTTCCCTTCAAGGTTTAGTCACAGAACATCACTGGAACAGAACAATACATCCACACAGAGCAAACTTGAACTAATATAAACTTCTTCTTAGGATTAATTTTCAAACTTTAATCGTTGTACATACCTAAAGAGTTACATATGCCAAGTAAGAAAACATAAGTGGCTACATGTGGTGTGATAGAACTTCAAGGCCCTAGGCATAGTTGTCTATAAAAATCTCATACAGGTTTACAGAAAACATCTTCTGATGCACAATCTTGGACACATCATCAGTGTTGTTTCCAGGAGTCATTGGGTGTTTCGGGTCTTACAACAGACACCCTCGTCCGGGCGACCCGGCCGAGGCTGATCAGACCCCGGCCTGTGTCCAAGTGGCATTCTACTGCCCCCACTGCTCTCCCCTCTTTAACCAGAGCCATCTGGATGCTTTTTCTGCTGCCTCCACGTTGTTGCCTATGGCTCTTCTTCGGTTGGCTCCTGTTATGCCCAGCGTACCGTAGGCCTTGCTCAGGGAGTAACTGGCAAATCCCCTACTGCCCACCTCTACTGGCATACACCTGGTCCTCCATCCGTTCCTTCGACAATCCTCCACCAGTTCTTGATATTTCTCCCTCTTTCTCTCTTGAGCTTCCTCCATCCTCTCCTCCCAGGGCACTGTCAGCTCTAGCAAGATCAGCTGTTTTGTGGCCTCAGAGACCAAGATGATGTCAGGTCTCAATTTGGACTGGGTGATGTGTGTTGGAATTTTAAGCTGCCTTTCCAGGTCAACTGTCATCACCCAGTCTCTGGCCGTGGAGAGCAAACCTACAGAGCAGTTTTTCAATGATCTCTCTGGCTTTTGTCCTTCCTTGATGAAGTGAATGGCCTTGGCTGTAACTTGGGTGTATCGGCTATCCTTGATCCCCTTACTGATTGCCTCAGCGATGGATTTGAGAACCTGGTCGTGCCTCCATCGATACCGACCCTCACCCAGTGCCTTGGAGCAGCTGCTCAGGATGTGTTCTAATGTCCCTGTTTTGGAACAAAGAGGGCATGCCGGTGTTTCTATTTTTCCCCATGTGCACAGGTTGGATGGACTTGGGAGGATGTCATAGACCCCCTGAATCAAGAACTTGATTCTCTGGGGGTTCCACTTCCAAATTTCCTTCCAGGTGACACTCCGCTCCATTGCCTGCTCCCACTTCATCCAGGCGCCTTGCTGCCGCATGGCCACTGCTCTGCTGGTTCGCTCTTCCTCGACTGAAGCTCGCACCTCCTCCTGTACAAGCCTCTGCCTCTCCTTTCCGCTGGCAGAGTCATATCGGGTTGCTGTTAGACTCCCAAGTCCGGCTCTGCCTTGCGCCACTGTTCCAAGGATGGCCTTGTGCTTCAGCCTCGTCTCTGCCTGCTGGACTGCCTCGGCTGCCTTCCACTTCCTCCCTGTCCTCACAACAATCCCTGCGCCAGACACTTTGGCATCTCTGGAACCAGAGTACTGCAGGTGTTCCCTTGTCCGTGCAACGATGAACTCCTCCCTGACTGAGCTAAAAGGGAGCCTGAGCTTGTTAGTGTTCCCATATAGCCCAATGTTACTTAGGCTACGCGGCAAGCCCAGCCATCTGCGTAGATAGCTGCTCACCTTTTGCTCAAAACCTTCAACCACTGTCATGGGGACCTCATAGATAAGCAGAGGCCAGAGGATTCTTGGGAGGATTCCATGCTGGTATACCCAGGCCTTGAATCTTCCAGGGAGCCCAGACTTATCCACTGTTCTCAACCATCCCTCCAGGTCAGCACCAGTTGCCTTGATGGAGTCTCTGTCATTCAGGCTGCAGTTGAAGACCTTACCGAGGCTCTTCACTGGTCTCTCAGTGACTGACGGGATCTGGTGTTCTCCCAGCCTGAAATGGAATCTGTTTGTAACCTTCCCCTTCTTTAGGACCAGAGATCTGGACTTTGCAGGTTTGAAGCTCATGCGTGCCCATGACATGAGTCTCTCCAACCCCTGGAGGATCCACCTGGCTCCTGGTACTGCCGTTGTTGTCACTGTGAGGTCGTCCATGAATGCTCTTATGGGAGGTTGCCTTACTCCAGCCTTGCTCAGGGGGCCTCTGCACTCTGTTTCAGCTGCCTTGACCAGCATATTCATGGCCAGCGAAAAGAGGGTCACTGAGATGGTACAGCCAGTGATTATCCCCACCTCCAGCTGGTGCCAGTCAGATGTTAGCTGGCCAGTGGAGACTCTCAAGCTGAACTTGTTGTAATAGTCCAGGATGAGATCTTTCACCTTCTGTGGTACATGGTGTTTCTCCAGTGCGACCTCCACCAGCTTATGAGGTATTGAGCCATAGGCATTGGTGAGGTCCAGCCACAGTACAGCCAGGTCCCCTCTGCCTTCTCTTGCTTCCCTGATGAGCTGGGTTACCACGCCTGTGTGTTCCAGACACCCAGGCACTCCTGGTATTCCTCCCTTTTGCACAGACGTGTCGATGTACTTATTGCTCAACAGGAAGTTGGAGAGCCTCTTGGCCACGATGCTGAAGAAGATTTTACTCTCCACACTGAGCAAGGAGATGACCCGGAACTGGTCGATGTTCTCAGACTTCTCCTCTTTTGGTATGCACACTCCCTCCGCATACCTCCATGACTGGGCGATCTTCCCTCTCCTCCAGATCACCTTCAGGGCCTTCCAAAGCCGATGTAATAGCTTTGGGCAGTGCTTGTACACCTTATAGGGCACTCCACTTGGGCCTGGTGCTGAGCTCGATCTTGCTCTCCTCACCACTTCCTCCACTTCCCTTAGGCGGGGCTCCTTCAGGTCGAAGTCTGATGAAGGCTCTGGTGGTGTTATCAGCGCATTGCATGGACCCAGCGTTTGTTCTCTGATGGAGTCACTATAGGTGGCCTTGAGGTGGTCGTTTATGGCATCCTTGGAGCAGGTGAGGCGGCCAGCCCTCTTTTGGCCAAGGAGCTGCTTGGTCAGCTTAAATGGGTTGGCCAAGAATGCTGCCCTCTTCCTGGCTCTCTCCTTCCGCCTCCTTCTGCGGAACTCTGCCCTCCGTAAGGTCAAGAGTTGCTTCCTTAGGATTGCTCTCAGGTCCGCTAGGCCAGCTCTCTCGACTTCCCCCGCTGATTTGTATTGCCTCTTTAGCAGCCTGAGTTCGTCCCTAAGGCACTGAATTTTCTTTACTCTGTGGCTTGGAGCATATGCAGATGGCGCTGGCTTAGGTGCCTCAGTTCCAAATCGCTCGGCTGCGATATTCACTATGAGGGTGGTCATTGTTCTCAATCGGTGGTCCACGTCACCCTTGGCTGTCCCTTCCAGGACCTGACTTACATCTTCATCAAATTGTTGCCACTCAACTCTCTTGTGGGATTTGGGCCACTGGATCTTTGGTTGGACCGCAGGAGCACAGCCATTTGTTGTGGCTGCAGCTTGCTGGCTTTGGAGGCCATGAGCATTGTCAGGAGATGCTGTCTCTTGGGTTATAGTGGCAGGTGAGCTGCTGGCAGCAGGTATTGGCGACACTAGGAGGCTCTGGGCACTGTGGGTTGCCTCCGGGCCTGGCTCCTCCTGCGTCTTATCAGAAGTCACTTCTGTGCGTTGTGTCGTCGTTGCCGCTGTCAAGCATCTCATTCTGCCTTGATGGATTTTTAAACACAGCAATCATGTGAAAAGCAACATGAAAGCAAATAAGAAGAACCCGTCAAAGTCTAGAACTCTTGATTAGTTTGATTCCATAATAACCAAATGGATGAATTGCAAAGCAAGTGCATATTTATTATCTGGAGGGCAGGCTACACGAATAAACAAGGTATGTAAAGGGGCAAAATGGATCGCTGGGTCCTACCACCTTGGTGAAAACTTGCTGGGACCCGAGGGGTATATATGCCTCCAGCAAAGGCTTCAGCAGATACCATTGGGGAACAGGCTTTAGCAGATACCATTGGGGAACAGGCTTCAGCAGATACCATTGGGGAACAGGCTTTGACCCCATAGGTGATATATTTTCCCTTCAAGATTTAGTAAAAGAAAATCACTGGAACAGAACAATACATCCACACAGAGCAAACTTGAACTAATATAAACTTCATCTTAGGATTAATTTTCACACTTTAATCATATATTGAACAGTGGTGTTGTAAATACCTAAAGAGTTACATATGCCAAGTAAGAAAACATATAAGTGGCTACATGTGGTGTGATAGAACTTCAAGGCCCTAGGCAAAGTTGTCTATACAATTATCATACAGCAATCATGTGAAAAGCAACATGAAAGCAAATAAGAAGAACCTGTCAAAGTCTAGAACTCTTGATTAGTTTGATTCCATAATAACCCAATGGATGAATTGCAAAAAGCAAGTGCATATTTACTATCTGGATGACAGACTACACGAATAAACAAGGTATGCAAAGTAGTGTAATAGAACGCTTGGTCCTACCACATTGGTGAAAACTTGCTGGGACCCGAGGGGTATATATTCCTCCAGCAAAGGCTTCAGCAGATACCATTGGGGAACAGGCTTTGACCCCATACGTGATATCTTTTCCCTTCCAGGTTTAGTCATAGAACATCACTGGAACAGAACAATACATCCACACAGAGCAAACTTGAACTAATATAAACTTTTTCTAACAATTAATTTTCACACTTTAATCATATAGTGAACAGTGGTGTTGTAAATACCTAAAGAGTTACATATGCCAAGTAAGAAAACATATAAGTGGCTACATGTGGTGTGATAGAACTTCAAGGCCCTAGGCATAGTTGTCTATAAAAATCTCATACAGCAATCATGTGAAAAGCAACATGAAAGCAAATAAGAAGAACCCGTCAAAGTCTAGAACTCTTGATTAGTTTGATTCCATAATAACCAAATGGATGAATTGCAAAGCAAGTGCATATTTATTATCTGGAGGGCAGGCTACACGAATAAACAAGGTATGTAAAGGGGCAAAATGGATCGCTGGGTCCTACCACCTTGGTGAAAACTTGCTGGGACCCGAGGGGTATACTGTATGCCTCCAGCAAAGGCTTCAGCAGATACCATTGGGGAACAGGCTTTGACCCCATAGGTGATATCTTTTCCCTTCAAGGTTTAGTCATAGAACATCACTGGAACAGAACAATACATCCACACAGAGCAAACTTGGAACTAATATAAACTTTTTCTTGCAATTAATTTTCACACTTTAATCATTGTAAATACCTAAAGAGTTACATATGCCAAGTAAGAAAACATATAAGTGGCTACATGTGGTGTGATAGAACTTCAAGGCCCTAGGCATAGTTGTCTATAAAATTCTCATACAGCAATCATGTGAAAAGCAACATGAAAGCAAATAAGAAGAACCCGTCAAAGTCTAGAACTCTTGATTAGTTTGATTCCATAATAACCCAATGGATGAATTGCAAAAAGCAAGTGCATATTTACTATCTGGATGGCAGACTACACGAATAAACAAGGTATGCAAAGTAGTGTAATAGAACGCTGGGTCCTACCACCTTGGTGAAAACTTGCTGGGACCCGAGGGGTATATATTCCTCCAGCAAAGGCTTCAGCAGATACCATTGGGGAACAGGCTTTGACCCCATACGTGATATCTTTTCCCTTCAAGGTTTAGTCACAGAACATCACTGGAACAGAACAATACATCCACACAGAGCAAACTTGAACTAATATAAACTTCTTCTTAGGATTAATTTTCAAACTTTAATCGTTGTACATACCTAAAGAGTTACATATGCCAAGTAAGAAAACATAAGTGGCTACATGTGGTGTGATAGAACTTCAAGGCCCTAGGCATAGTTGTCTATAAAAATCTCATACAGCAATCATGTGAAAAGCAACATGAAAGCAAATAAGAAGAACCCGTCAAAGTCTAGAACTCTTGATTAGTTTGATTCCATAATAACCAAATGGATGAATTGCAAAGCAAGTGCATATTTATTATCTGGAGGGCAGGCTACACGAATAAACAAGGTATGTAAAGGGGCAAAATGGATCGCTGGGTCCTACCACCTTGGTGAAAACTTGCTGGGACCCGAGGGGTATATATGCCTCCAGCAAAGGCTTCAGCAGATACCATTGGGGAACAGGCTTTAGCAGATACCATTGGGGAACAGGCTTTGACCCCATAGGTGATATATTTTCCCTTCAAGATTTAGTAAAAGAAAATCACTGGAACAGAACAATACATCCACACAGAGCAAACTTGAACTAATATAAACTTCATCTTAGGATTAATTTTCACACTTTAATCATATATTGAACAGTGGTGTTGTAAATACCTAAAGAGTTACATATGCCAAGTAAGAAAACATATAAGTGGCTACATGTGGTGTGATAGAACTTCAAGGCCCTAGGCAAAGTTGTCTATACAATTATCATACAGCAATCATGTGAAAAGCAACATGAAAGCAAATAAGAAGAACCTGTCAAAGTCTAGAACTCTTGATTAGTTTGATTCCATAATAACCCAATGGATGAATTGCAAAAAGCAAGTGCATATTTACTATCTGGATGACAGACTACACGAATAAACAAGGTATGCAAAGTAGTGTAATAGAACGCTTGGTCCTACCACATTGGTGAAAACTTGCTGGGACCCGAGGGGTATATATTCCTCCAGCAAAGGCTTCAGCAGATACCATTGGGGAACAGGCTTTGACCCCATACGTGATATCTTTTCCCTTCCAGGTTTAGTCATAGAACATCACTGGAACAGAACAATACATCCACACAGAGCAAACTTGAACTAATATAAACTTTTTCTAACAATTAATTTTCACACTTTAATCATATAGTGAACAGTGGTGTTGTAAATACCTAAAGAGTTACATATGCCAAGTAAGAAAACATATAAGTGGCTACATGTGGTGTGATAGAACTTCAAGGCCCTAGGCATAGTTGTCTATAAAAATCTCATACAGCAATCATGTGAAAAGCAACATGAAAGCAAATAAGAAGAACCCGTCAAAGTCTAGAACTCTTGATTAGTTTGATTCCATAATAACCAAATGGATGAATTGCAAAGCAAGTGCATATTTATTATCTGGAGGGCAGGCTACACGAATAAACAAGGTATGTAAAGGGGCAAAATGGATCGCTGGGTCCTACCACCTTGGTGAAAACTTGCTGGGACCCGAGGAGTATATATGCCTCCAGCAAAGGCTTCAGCAGATACCATTGGGGAACAGGCTTTAGCAGATACCATTGGGGAACAGGCTTCAGCAGATACCATTGGGGAACAGGCTTTGACCCCATAGGTGATATATTTTCCCTTCAAGATTTAGTAAAAGAAAATCACTGGAACAGAACAATACATCCACACAGAGCAAACTTGAACTAATATAAACTTCATCTTAGGATTAATTTTCACACTTTAATCATATATTGAACAGTGGTGTTGTAAATACCTAAAGAGTTACATATGCCAAGTAAGAAAACATATAAGTGGCTACATGTGGTGTGATAGAACTTCAAGGCCCTAGGCAAAGTTGTCTATACAATTATCATACAGCAATCATGTGAAAAGCAACATGAAAGCAAATAAGAAGAACCTGTCAAAGTCTAGAACTCTTGATTAGTTTGATTCCATAATAACCCAATGGATGAATTGCAAAAAGCAAGTGCATATTTACTATCTGGATGACAGACTACACGAATAAACAAGGTATGCAAAGTAGTGTAATAGAACGCTTGGTCCTACCACATTGGTGAAAACTTGCTGGGACCCGAGGGGTATATATTCCTCCAGCAAAGGCTTCAGCAGATACCATTGGGGAACAGGCTTTGACCCCATACGTGATATCTTTTCCCTTCCAGGTTTAGTCATAGAACATCACTGGAACAGAACAATACATCCACACAGAGCAAACTTGAACTAATATAAACTTTTTCTAACAATTAATTTTCACACTTTAATCATATAGTGAACAGTGGTGTTGTCAATACCTAAAGAGTTACATATGCCAAGTAAGAAAACATATAAGTGGCTACATGTGGTGTGATAGAACTTCAAGGCCCTAGGCATAGTTGTCTATAAAAATCTCATACAGCAATCATGTGAAAAGCAACATGAAAGCAAATAAGAAGAACCCGTCAAAGTCTAGAACTCTTGATTAGTTTGATTCCATAATAACCAAATGGATGAATTGCAAAGCAAGTGCATATTTATTATCTGGAGGGCAGGCTACACGAATAAACAAGGTATGTAAAGGGGCAAAATGGATCGCTGGGTCCTACCACCTTGGTGAAAACTTGCTGGGACCCGAGGGGTATACTGTATGCCTCCAGCAAAGGCTTCAGCAGATACCATTGGGGAACAGGCTTTGACCCCATAGGTGATATCTTTTCCCTTCAAGGTTTAGTCATAGAACATCACTGGAACAGAACAATACATCCACACAGAGCAAACTTGGAACTAATATAAACTTTTTCTTGCAATTAATTTTCACACTTTAATCATTGTAAATACCTAAAGAGTTACATATGCCAAGTAAGAAAACATATAAGTGGCTACATGTGGTGTGATAGAACTTCAAGGCCCTAGGCATAGTTGTCTATAAAATTCTCATACAGCAATCATGTGAAAAGCAACATGAAAGCAAATAAGAAGAACCCGTCAAAGTCTAGAACTCTTGATTAGTTTGATTCCATAATAACCCAATGGATGAATTGCAAAAAGCAAGTGCATATTTACTATCTGGATGGCAGACTACACGAATAAACAAGGTATGCAAAGTAGTGTAATAGAACGCTGGGTCCTACCACCTTGGTGAAAACTTGCTGGGACCCGAGGGGTATATATTCCTCCAGCAAAGGCTTCAGCAGATACCATTGGGGAACAGGCTTTGACCCCATACGTGATATCTTTTCCCTTCAAGGTTTAGTCACAGAACATCACTGGAACAGAACAATACATCCACACAGAGCAAACTTGAACTAATATAAACTTCTTCTTAGGATTAATTTTCAAACTTTAATCGTTGTACATACCTAAAGAGTTACATATGCCAAGTAAGAAAACATAAGTGGCTACATGTGGTGTGATAGAACTTCAAGGCCCTAGGCATAGTTGTCTATAAAAATCTCATACAGCAATCATGTGAAAAGCAACATGAAAGCAAATAAGAAGAACCCGTCAAAGTCTAGAACTCTTGATTAGTTTGATTCCATAATAACCAAATGGATGAATTGCAAAGCAAGTGCATATTTATTATCTGGAGGGCAGGCTACACGAATAAACAAGGTATGTAAAGGGGCAAAATGGATCGCTGGGTCCTACCACCTTGGTGAAAACTTGCTGGGACCCGAGGGGTATATATGCCTCCAGCAAAGGCTTCAGCAGATACCATTGGGGAACAGGCTTTAGCAGATACCATTGGGGAACAGGCTTCAGCAGATACCATTGGGGAACAGGCTTTGACCCCATAGGTGATATATTTTCCCTTCAAGATTTAGTAAAAGAAAATCACTGGAACAGAACAATACATCCACACAGAGCAAACTTGAACTAATATAAACTTCATCTTAGGATTAATTTTCACACTTTAATCATATATTGAACAGTGGTGTTGTAAATACCTAAAGAGTTACATATGCCAAGTAAGAAAACATATAAGTGGCTACATGTGGTGTGATAGAACTTCAAGGCCCTAGGCAAAGTTGTCTATACAATTATCATACAGCAATCATGTGAAAAGCAACATGAAAGCAAATAAGAAGAACCTGTCAAAGTCTAGAACTCTTGATTAGTTTGATTCCATAATAACCCAATGGATGAATTGCAAAAAGCAAGTGCATATTTACTATCTGGATGACAGACTACACGAATAAACAAGGTATGCAAAGTAGTGTAATAGAACGCTTGGTCCTACCACCTTGGTGAAAACTTGCTGGGACCCGAGGGGTATATATTCCTCCAGCAAAGGCATCAGCAGATACCATTGGGGAACAGGCTTTGACCCCATACGTGATATCTTTTCCCTTCCAGGTTTAGTCATAGAACATCACTGGAACAGAACAATACATCCACACAGAGCAAACTTGAACTAATATAAACTTTTTCTAACAATTAATTTTCACACTTTAATCATATAGTGAACAGTGGTGTTGTAAATACCTAAAGAGTTACATATGCCAAGTAAGAAAACATATAAGTGGCTACATGTGGTGTGATAGAACTTCAAGGCCCTAGGCATAGTTGTCTATAAAAATCTCATACAGCAATCATGTGAAAAGCAACATGAAAGCAAATAAGAAGAACCCGTCAAAGTCTAGAACTCTTGATTAGTTTGATTCCATAATAACCAAATGGATGAATTGCAAAGCAAGTGCATATTTATTATCTGGAGGGCAGGCTACACGAATAAACAAGGTATGTAAAGGGGCAAAATGGATCGCTGGGTCCTACCACCTTGGTGAAAACTTGCTGGGACCCGAGGGGTATACTGTATGCCTCCAGCAAAGGCTTCAGCAGATACCATTGGGGAACAGGCTTTGACCCCATAGGTGATATCTTTTCCCTTCAAGGTTTAGTCATAGAACATCACTGGAACAGAACAATACATCCACACAGAGCAAACTTGGAACTAATATAAACTTTTTCTTGCAATTAATTTTCACACTTTAATCATTGTAAATACCTAAAGAGTTACATAGGCCAAGTAAGAAAACATATAAGTGGCTACATGTGGTGTGATAGAACTTCAAGGCCCTAGGCATAGTTGTCTATAAAATTCTCATACAGCAATCATGTGAAAAGCAACATGAAAGCAAATAAGAAGAACCCGTCAAAGTCTAGAACTCTTGATTAGTTTGATTCCATAATAACCCAATGGATGAATTGCAAAAAGCAAGTGCATATTTACTATCTGGATGGCAGACTACACGAATAAACAAGGTATGCAAAGTAGTGTAATAGAACGCTGGGTCCTACCACCTTGGTGAAAACTTGCTGGGACCCGAGGGGTATATATTCCTCCAGCAAAGGCTTCAGCAGATACCATTGGGGAACAGGCTTTGACCCCATACGTGATATCTTTTCCCTTCAAGGTTTAGTCACAGAACATCACTGGAACAGAACAATACATCCACACAGAGCAAACTTGAACTAATATAAACTTCTTCTTAGGATTAATTTTCAAACTTTAATCGTTGTACATACCTAAAGAGTTACATATGCCAAGTAAGAAAACATAAGTGGCTACATGTGGTGTGATAGAACTTCAAGGCCCTAGGCATAGTTGTCTATAAAAATCTCATACAGCAATCATGTGAAAAGCAACATGAAAGCAAATAAGAAGAACCCGTCAAAGTCTAGAACTCTTGATTAGTTTGATTCCATGATAACCCAATGGATGAATTGCAAAGCAGGTGCATATTTATTATCCGGAGGGCAGGCTACACGAATAAACAAGGTATGCAAATGGGCAAAATGGATCGCTGGGTCCTACCACCTTGGTGAAAACTTGCTGGGACCCGAGGGGTATATATGCCTCCAGCAAAGGCTTCAGCAGATACCATTGGGGAACAGGCTTTAGCAGATACCATTGGGGAACAGGCTTCAGCAGATACCATTGGGGAACAGGCTTTGACCCCATAGGTGATATATTTTCCCTTCAAGATTTAGTAAAAGAAAATCACTGGAACAGAACAATACATCCACACAGAGCAAACTTGAACTAATATAAACTTCATCTTAGGATTAATTTTCACACTTTAATCATATATTGAACAGTGGTGTTGTAAATACCTAAAGAGTTACATATGCCAAGTAAGAAAACATATAAGTGGCTACATGTGGTGTGATAGAACTTCAAGGCCCTAGGCAAAGTTGTCTATACAATTATCATACAGCAATCATGTGAAAAGCAACATGAAAGCAAATAAGAAGAACCTGTCAAAGTCTAGAACTCTTGATTAGTTTGATTCCATAATAACCCAATGGATGAATTGCAAAAAGCAAGTGCATATTTACTATCTGGATGACAGACTACACGAATAAACAAGGTATGCAAAGTAGTGTAATAGAACGCTTGGTCCTACCACATTGGTGAAAACTTGCTGGGACCCGAGGGGTATATATTCCTCCAGCAAAGGCTTCAGCAGATACCATTGGGGAACAGGCTTTGACCCCATACGTGATATCTTTTCCCTTCCAGGTTTAGTCATAGAACATCACTGGAACAGAACAATACATCCACACAGAGCAAACTTGAACTAATATAAACTTATTCTAACAATTAATTTTCACACTTTAATCATATAGTGAACAGTGGTGTTGTAAATATCTAAAGAGTTACATATGCCAAGTAAGAAAACATATAAGTGGCTACATGTGGTGTGATAGAACTTCAAGGCCCTAGGCATAGTTGTCTATAAAAATCTCATACAGCAATCATGTGAAAAGCAACATGAAAGCAAATAAGAAGAACCCGTCAAAGTCTAGAACTCTTGATTAGTTTGATTCCATGATAACCCAATGGATGAATTGCAAAGCAAGTGCATATTTATTATCCGGAGGGCAGGCTACACGAATAAACAAGGTATGCAAAGGGGCAAAATGGATCGCTGGGTCCTACCACCTTGGTGAAAACTTGCTGGGACCCGAGGGGTATATATGCCTCCAGCAAAGGCTTCAGCAGATACCATTGGGGAACAGGCTTTAGCAGATACTATTGGGGAACAGGCTTCAGCAGATACCATTGGGGAACAGGCTTTGACCCCATAGGTGATATATTTTCCCTTCAAGATTTAGTAAAAGAAAATCACTGGAACAGAACAATACATCCACACAGAGCAAACTTGAACTAATATAAACTTCATCTTAGGATTAATTTTCACACTTTAATCATATATTGAACAGTGGTGTTGTAAATACCTAAAGAGTTACATATGCCAAGTAAGAAAACATATAAGTGGCTACATGTGGTGTGATAGAACTTCAAGGCCCTAGGCAAAGTTGTCTATACAATTCTCATACAGCAATCATGTGAAAAGCAACATGAAAGCAAATAAGAAGAACCCGTCAAAGTCTAGAACTCTTGATTAGTTTGATTCCATAATAACCCAATGGATGAATTGCAAAAAGCAAGTGCATATTTACTATCTGGATGACAGACTACACGAATAAACAAGGTATGCAAAGTAGTGTAATAGAACGCTTGGTCCTACCACCTTGGTGAAAACTTGCTGGGACCCGAGGGGTATATATTCCTCCAGCAAAGGCTTCAGCAGATACCATTGGGGAACAGGCTTTGACCCCATACGTGATATCTTTTCCCTTCCAGGTTTAGTCATAGAACATCACTGGAACAGAACAACACATCCACACAGAGCAAACTTGAACTAATATAAACTTTTTCTAACAATTAATTTTCACACTTTAATCATATAGTGAACAGTGGTGTTGTAAATACCTAAAGAGTTACATATGCCAAGTAAGAAAACATATAAGTGGCTACATGTGGTGTGATAGAACTTCAAGGCCCTAGGCATAGTTGTCTATAAAAATCTCATACAGCAATCATGTGAAAAGCAACATGAAAGCAAATAAGAAGAACCCGTCAAAGTCTAGAACTCTTGATTAGTTTGATTCCATAATAACCAAATGGATGAATTGCAAAGCAAGTGCATATTTATTATCTGGAGGGCAGGCTACACGAATAAACAAGGTATGTAAAGGGGCAAAATGGATCGCTGGGTCCTACCACCTTGGTGAAAACTTGCTGGGACCCGAGGGGTATATATGCCTCCAGCAAAGGCTTCAGCAGGTACCATTGGGGAACAGGCTTTAGCAGATACCATTGGGGAACAGGCTTTGACCCCATACGTGATATCTTTTCCCTTCAAGGTTTAGTCACAGAACATCACTGGAACAGAACAATACATCCACACAGAGCAAACTTGAACTAATATAAACTTTTTCTAACAATTAATTTTCACACTTTAATCATATAGTGAACAGTGGTGTTGTAAATACCTAAAGAGTTACATATGCCAAGTAAGAAAACATATAAGTGGCTACATGTGGTGTGATAGAACTTCAAGGCCCTAGGCATAGTTGTCTATAAAAATCTCATACAGCAATCATGTGAAAAGCAACATGAAAGCAAATAAGAAGAACCCGTCAAAGTCTAGAACTCTTGATTAGTTTGATTCCATAATAACCAAATGGATGAATTGCAAAGCAAGTGCATATTTATTATCTGGAGGGCAGGCTACACGAATAAACAAGGTATGTAAAGGGGCAAAATGGATCGCTGGGTCCTACCACCTTGGTGAAAACTTGCTGGGACCCGAGGGGTATATATTCCTCCAGCAAAGGCTTCAGCAGATACCATTGGGGAACAGGCTTTGACCCCATACGTGATATCTTTTCCCTTCAAGGTTTAGTCACAGAACATCACTGGAACAGAACAATACATCCACACAGAGCAAACTTGAACTAATATAAACTTCTTCTTAGGATTAATTTTCAAACTTTAATCGTTGTACATACCTAAAGAGTTACATATGCCAAGTAAGAAAACATAAGTGGCTACATGTGGTGTGATAGAACTTCAAGAACCCGTCAAAGTCTAGAACTCTTGATTAGTTTGATTCCATAATAACCCAATGGATGAATTGCAAAAAGCAAGTGCATATTTACTATCTGGATGGCAGACTACACGAATAAACAAGGTATGCAAAGTAGTGTAATAGAACGCTTGGTCCTACCACCTTGGTGAAAACTTGCTGGGACCCGAGGGGTATATATTCCTCCAGCAAAGGCTTCAGCAGATACCATTGGGGAACAGGCTTTGACCCCATACGTGATATCTTTTCCCTTCCAGGTTTAGTCATAGAACATCACTGGAACAGAACAATACATCCACACAGAGCAAACTTGAACTAATATAAACTTCTTCTTAGGATTAATTTTCAAACTTTAATCGTTGTACATACCTAAAGAGTTACATATGCCAAGTAAGAAAACATAAGTGGCTACATGTGGTGTGATAGAACTTCAAGGCCCTAGGCATAGTTGTCTATAAAAATCTCATACAGCAATCATGTGAAAAGCAACATGAAAGCAAATAAGAAGAACCCGTCAAAGTCTAGAACTCTTGATTAGTTTGATTCCATGATAACCCAATGGATGAATTGCAAAGCAAGTGCATATTTATTATCCGGAGGGCAGGCTACACGAATAAACAAGGTATGCAAAGGGGCAAAATGGATCGCTGGGTCCTACCACCTTGGTGAAAACTTGCTGGGACCCGAGGGGTATATATGCCTCCAGCAAAGGCTTCAGCAGATACCATTGGGGAACAGGCTTTAGCAGATACTATTGGGGAACAGGCTTCAGCAGATACCATTGGGGAACAGGCTTTGACCCCATAGGTGATATATTTTCCCTTCAAGATTTAGTAAAAGAAAATCACTGGAACAGAACAATACATCCACACAGAGCAAACTTGAACTAATATAAACTTCATCTTAGGATTAATTTTCACACTTTAATCATATATTGAACAGTGGTGTTGTAAATACCTAAAGAGTTACATATGCCAAGTAAGAAAACATATAAGTGGCTACATGTGGTGTGATAGAACTTCAAGGCCCTAGGCAAAGTTGTCTATACAATTCTCATACAGCAATCATGTGAAAAGCAACATGAAAGCAAATAAGAAGAACCCGTCAAAGTCTAGAACTCTTGATTAGTTTGATTCCATAATAACCCAATGGATGAATTGCAAAAAGCAAGTGCATATTTACTATCTGGATGACAGACTACACGAATAAACAAGGTATGCAAAGTAGTGTAATAGAACGCTTGGTCCTACCACATTGGTGAAAACTTGCTGGGACCCGAGGGGTATATATTCCTCCAGCAAAGGCTTCAGCAGATACCATTGGGGAACAGGCTTTGACCCCATACGTGATATCTTTTCCCTTCCAGGTTTAGTCATAGAACATCACTGGAACAGAACAATACATCCACACAGAGCAAACTTGAACTAATATAAACTTTTTCTAACAATTAATTTTCACACTTTAATCATATAGTGAACAGTGGTGTTGTAAATACCTAAAGAGTTACATATGCCAAGTAAGAAAACATATAAGTGGCTACATGTGGTGTGATAGAACTTCAAGGCCCTAGGCATAGTTGTCTATAAAAATCTCATACAGCAATCATGTGAAAAGCAACATGAAAGCAAATAAGAAGAACCCGTCAAAGTCTAGAACTCTTGATTAGTTTGATTCCATAATAACCAAATGGATGAATTGCAAAGCAAGTGCATATTTATTATCTGGAGGGCAGGCTACACGAATAAACAAGGTATGTAAAGGGGCAAAATGGATCGCTGGGTCCTACCACCTTGGTGAAAACTTGCTGGGACCCGAGGAGTATATATGCCTCCAGCAAAGGCTTCAGCAGATACCATTGGGGAACAGGCTTTAGCAGATACCATTGGGGAACAGGCTTCAGCAGATACCATTGGGGAACAGGCTTTGACCCCATAGGTGATATATTTTCCCTTCAAGATTTAGTAAAAGAAAATCACTGGAACAGAACAATACATCCACACAGAGCAAACTTGAACTAATATAAACTTCATCTTAGGATTAATTTTCACACTTTAATCATATATTGAACAGTGGTGTTGTAAATACCTAAAGAGTTACATATGCCAAGTAAGAAAACATATAAGTGGCTACATGTGGTGTGATAGAACTTCAAGGCCCTAGGCAAAGTTGTCTATACAATTATCATACAGCAATCATGTGAAAAGCAACATGAAAGCAAATAAGAAGAACCTGTCAAAGTCTAGAACTCTTGATTAGTTTGATTCCATAATAACCCAATGGATGAATTGCAAAAAGCAAGTGCATATTTACTATCTGGATGACAGACTACACGAATAAACAAGGTATGCAAAGTAGTGTAATAGAACGCTTGGTCCTACCACATTGGTGAAAACTTGCTGGGACCCGAGGGGTATATATTCCTCCAGCAAAGGCTTCAGCAGATACCATTGGGGAACAGGCTTTGACCCCATACGTGATATCTTTTCCCTTCCAGGTTTAGTCATAGAACATCACTGGAACAGAACAATACATCCACACAGAGCAAACTTGAACTAATATAAACTTTTTCTAACAATTAATTTTCACACTTTAATCATATAGTGAACAGTGGTGTTGTCAATACCTAAAGAGTTACATATGCCAAGTAAGAAAACATATAAGTGGCTACATGTGGTGTGATAGAACTTCAAGGCCCTAGGCATAGTTGTCTATAAAAATCTCATACAGCAATCATGTGAAAAGCAACATGAAAGCAAATAAGAAGAACCCGTCAAAGTCTAGAACTCTTGATTAGTTTGATTCCATAATAACCAAATGGATGAATTGCAAAGCAAGTGCATATTTATTATCTGGAGGGCAGGCTACACGAATAAACAAGGTATGTAAAGGGGCAAAATGGATCGCTGGGTCCTACCACCTTGGTGAAAACTTGCTGGGACCCGAGGGGTATACTGTATGCCTCCAGCAAAGGCTTCAGCAGATACCATTGGGGAACAGGCTTTGACCCCATAGGTGATATCTTTTCCCTTCAAGGTTTAGTCATAGAACATCACTGGAACAGAACAATACATCCACACAGAGCAAACTTGGAACTAATATAAACTTTTTCTTGCAATTAATTTTCACACTTTAATCATTGTAAATACCTAAAGAGTTACATATGCCAAGTAAGAAAACATATAAGTGGCTACATGTGGTGTGATAGAACTTCAAGGCCCTAGGCATAGTTGTCTATAAAATTCTCATACAGCAATCATGTGAAAAGCAACATGAAAGCAAATAAGAAGAACCCGTCAAAGTCTAGAACTCTTGATTAGTTTGATTCCATAATAACCCAATGGATGAATTGCAAAAAGCAAGTGCATATTTACTATCTGGATGGCAGACTACACGAATAAACAAGGTATGCAAAGTAGTGTAATAGAACGCTGGGTCCTACCACCTTGGTGAAAACTTGCTGGGACCCGAGGGGTATATATTCCTCCAGCAAAGGCTTCAGCAGATACCATTGGGGAACAGGCTTTGACCCCATACGTGATATCTTTTCCCTTCAAGGTTTAGTCACAGAACATCACTGGAACAGAACAATACATCCACACAGAGCAAACTTGAACTAATATAAACTTCTTCTTAGGATTAATTTTCAAACTTTAATCGTTGTACATACCTAAAGAGTTACATATGCCAAGTAAGAAAACATAAGTGGCTACATGTGGTGTGATAGAACTTCAAGGCCCTAGGCATAGTTGTCTATAAAAATCTCATACAGCAATCATGTGAAAAGCAACATGAAAGCAAATAAGAAGAACCCGTCAAAGTCTAGAACTCTTGATTAGTTTGATTCCATAATAACCAAATGGATGAATTGCAAAGCAAGTGCATATTTATTATCTGGAGGGCAGGCTACACGAATAAACAAGGTATGTAAAGGGGCAAAATGGATCGCTGGGTCCTACCACCTTGGTGAAAACTTGCTGGGACCCGAGGGGTATATATGCCTCCAGCAAAGGCTTCAGCAGATACCATTGGGGAACAGGCTTTAGCAGATACCATTGGGGAACAGGCTTCAGCAGATACCATTGGGGAACAGGCTTTGACCCCATAGGTGATATATTTTCCCTTCAAGATTTAGTAAAAGAAAATCACTGGAACAGAACAATACATCCACACAGAGCAAACTTGAACTAATATAAACTTCATCTTAGGATTAATTTTCACACTTTAATCATATATTGAACAGTGGTGTTGTAAATACCTAAAGAGTTACATATGCCAAGTAAGAAAACATATAAGTGGCTACATGTGGTGTGATAGAACTTCAAGGCCCTAGGCAAAGTTGTCTATACAATTATCATACAGCAATCATGTGAAAAGCAACATGAAAGCAAATAAGAAGAACCTGTCAAAGTCTAGAACTCTTGATTAGTTTGATTCCATAATAACCCAATGGATGAATTGCAAAAAGCAAGTGCATATTTACTATCTGGATGACAGACTACACGAATAAACAAGGTATGCAAAGTAGTGTAATAGAACGCTTGGTCCTACCACCTTGGTGAAAACTTGCTGGGACCCGAGGGGTATATATTCCTCCAGCAAAGGCTTCAGCAGATACCATTGGGGAACAGGCTTTGACCCCATACGTGATATCTTTTCCCTTCCAGGTTTAGTCATAGAACATCACTGGAACAGAACAATACATCCACACAGAGCAAACTTGAACTAATATAAACTTTTTCTAACAATTAATTTTCACACTTTAATCATATAGTGAACAGTGGTGTTGTAAATACCTAAAGAGTTACATATGCCAAGTAAGAAAACATATAAGTGGCTACATGTGGTGTGATAGAACTTCAAGGCCCTAGGCATAGTTGTCTATAAAAATCTCATACAGCAATCATGTGAAAAGCAACATGAAAGCAAATAAGAAGAACCCGTCAAAGTCTAGAACTCTTGATTAGTTTGATTCCATAATAACCAAATGGATGAATTGCAAAGCAAGTGCATATTTATTATCTGGAGGGCAGGCTACACGAATAAACAAGGTATGTAAAGGGGCAAAATGGATCGCTGGGTCCTACCACCTTGGTGAAAACTTGCTGGGACCCGAGGGGTATACTGTATGCCTCCAGCAAAGGCTTCAGCAGATACCATTGGGGAACAGGCTTTGACCCCATAGGTGATATCTTTTCCCTTCAAGGTTTAGTCATAGAACATCACTGGAACAGAACAATACATCCACACAGAGCAAACTTGGAACTAATATAAACTTTTTCTTGCAATTAATTTTCACACTTTAATCATTGTAAATACCTAAAGAGTTACATAGGCCAAGTAAGAAAACATATAAGTGGCTACATGTGGTGTGATAGAACTTCAAGGCCCTAGGCATAGTTGTCTATAAAATTCTCATACAGCAATCATGTGAAAAGCAACATGAAAGCAAATAAGAAGAACCCGTCAAAGTCTAGAACTCTTGATTAGTTTGATTCCATAATAACCCAATGGATGAATTGCAAAAAGCAAGTGCATATTTACTATCTGGATGGCAGACTACACGAATAAACAAGGTATGCAAAGTAGTGTAATAGAACGCTGGGTCCTACCACCTTGGTGAAAACTTGCTGGGACCCGAGGGGTATATATTCCTCCAGCAAAGGCTTCAGCAGATACCATTGGGGAACAGGCTTTGACCCCATACGTGATATCTTTTCCCTTCAAGGTTTAGTCACAGAACATCACTGGAACAGAACAATACATCCACACAGAGCAAACTTGAACTAATATAAACTTCTTCTTAGGATTAATTTTCAAACTTTAATCGTTGTACATACCTAAAGAGTTACATATGCCAAGTAAGAAAACATAAGTGGCTACATGTGGTGTGATAGAACTTCAAGGCCCTAGGCATAGTTGTCTATAAAAATCTCATACAGCAATCATGTGAAAAGCAACATGAAAGCAAATAAGAAGAACCCGTCAAAGTCTAGAACTCTTGATTAGTTTGATTCCATGATAACCCAATGGATGAATTGCAAAGCAGGTGCATATTTATTATCCGGAGGGCAGGCTACACGAATAAACAAGGTATGCAAATGGGCAAAATGGATCGCTGGGTCCTACCACCTTGGTGAAAACTTGCTGGGACCCGAGGGGTATATATGCCTCCAGCAAAGGCTTCAGCAGATACCATTGGGGAACAGGCTTTAGCAGATACCATTGGGGAACAGGCTTCAGCAGATACCATTGGGGAACAGGCTTTGACCCCATAGGTGATATATTTTCCCTTCAAGATTTAGTAAAAGAAAATCACTGGAACAGAACAATACATCCACACAGAGCAAACTTGAACTAATATAAACTTCATCTTAGGATTAATTTTCACACTTTAATCATATATTGAACAGTGGTGTTGTAAATACCTAAAGAGTTACATATGCCAAGTAAGAAAACATATAAGTGGCTACATGTGGTGTGATAGAACTTCAAGGCCCTAGGCAAAGTTGTCTATACAATTATCATACAGCAATCATGTGAAAAGCAACATGAAAGCAAATAAGAAGAACCTGTCAAAGTCTAGAACTCTTGATTAGTTTGATTCCATAATAACCCAATGGATGAATTGCAAAAAGCAAGTGCATATTTACTATCTGGATGACAGACTACACGAATAAACAAGGTATGCAAAGTAGTGTAATAGAACGCTTGGTCCTACCACATTGGTGAAAACTTGCTGGGACCCGAGGGGTATATATTCCTCCAGCAAAGGCTTCAGCAGATACCATTGGGGAACAGGCTTTGACCCCATACGTGATATCTTTTCCCTTCCAGGTTTAGTCATAGAACATCACTGGAACAGAACAATACATCCACACAGAGCAAACTTGAACTAATATAAACTTATTCTAACAATTAATTTTCACACTTTAATCATATAGTGAACAGTGGTGTTGTAAATATCTAAAGAGTTACATATGCCAAGTAAGAAAACATATAAGTGGCTACATGTGGTGTGATAGAACTTCAAGGCCCTAGGCATAGTTGTCTATAAAAATCTCATACAGCAATCATGTGAAAAGCAACATGAAAGCAAATAAGAAGAACCCGTCAAAGTCTAGAACTCTTGATTAGTTTGATTCCATGATAACCCAATGGATGAATTGCAAAGCAAGTGCATATTTATTATCCGGAGGGCAGGCTACACGAATAAACAAGGTATGCAAAGGGGCAAAATGGATCGCTGGGTCCTACCACCTTGGTGAAAACTTGCTGGGACCCGAGGGGTATATATGCCTCCAGCAAAGGCTTCAGCAGATACCATTGGGGAACAGGCTTTAGCAGATACTATTGGGGAACAGGCTTCAGCAGATACCATTGGGGAACAGGCTTTGACCCCATAGGTGATATATTTTCCCTTCAAGATTTAGTAAAAGAAAATCACTGGAACAGAACAATACATCCACACAGAGCAAACTTGAACTAATATAAACTTCATCTTAGGATTAATTTTCACACTTTAATCATATATTGAACAGTGGTGTTGTAAATACCTAAAGAGTTACATATGCCAAGTAAGAAAACATATAAGTGGCTACATGTGGTGTGATAGAACTTCAAGGCCCTAGGCAAAGTTGTCTATACAATTCTCATACAGCAATCATGTGAAAAGCAACATGAAAGCAAATAAGAAGAACCCGTCAAAGTCTAGAACTCTTGATTAGTTTGATTCCATAATAACCCAATGGATGAATTGCAAAAAGCAAGTGCATATTTACTATCTGGATGACAGACTACACGAATAAACAAGGTATGCAAAGTAGTGTAATAGAACGCTTGGTCCTACCACCTTGGTGAAAACTTGCTGGGACCCGAGGGGTATATATTCCTCCAGCAAAGGCTTCAGCAGATACCATTGGGGAACAGGCTTTGACCCCATACGTGATATCTTTTCCCTTCCAGGTTTAGTCATAGAACATCACTGGAACAGAACAACACATCCACACAGAGCAAACTTGAACTAATATAAACTTTTTCTAACAATTAATTTTCACACTTTAATCATATAGTGAACAGTGGTGTTGTAAATACCTAAAGAGTTACATATGCCAAGTAAGAAAACATATAAGTGGCTACATGTGGTGTGATAGAACTTCAAGGCCCTAGGCATAGTTGTCTATAAAAATCTCATACAGCAATCATGTGAAAAGCAACATGAAAGCAAATAAGAAGAACCCGTCAAAGTCTAGAACTCTTGATTAGTTTGATTCCATAATAACCAAATGGATGAATTGCAAAGCAAGTGCATATTTATTATCTGGAGGGCAGGCTACACGAATAAACAAGGTATGCAAAGGGGCAAAATGGATCGCTGGGTCCTACCACCTAGGTGAAAACTTGCTGGGACCCGAGGGGTATATATGCCTCCAGCAAAGGCTTCAGCAGATACCATTGGGGAACAGGCTTTAGCAGATACCATTGGGGAACAGGCTTCAGCAGATACCATTGGGGAACAGGCTTTGACCCCATAGGTGATATATTTTCCCTTCAAGATTTAGTAAAAGAAAATCACTGGAACAGAACAATACATCCACACAGAGCAAACTTGAACTAATATAAACTTCATCTTAGGATTAATTTTCACACTTTAATCATATATTGAACAGTGGTGTTGTAAATACCTAAAGAGTTACATATGCCAAGTAAGAAAACATATAAGTGGCTACATGTGGTGTGATAGAACTTCAAGGCCCTAGGCAAAGTTGTCTATACAATTATCATACAGCAATCATGTGAAAAGCAACATGAAAGCAAATAAGAAGAACCTGTCAAAGTCTAGAACTCTTGATTAGTTTGATTCCATAATAACCCAATGGATGAATTGCAAAAAGCAAGTGCATATTTACTATCTGGATGACAGACTACACGAATAAACAAGGTATGCAAAGTAGTGTAATAGAATGCTTGGTCCTACCACATTGGTGAAAACTTGCTGGGACCCGAGGGGTATATATTCCTCCAGCAAAGGCTTCAGCAGATACCATTGGGGAACAGGCTTTGACCCCATACGTGATATCTTTTCCCTTCCAGGTTTAGTCATAGAACATCACTGGAACAGAACAATACATCCACACAGAGCAAACTTGAACTAATATAAACTTTTTCTAACAATTAATTTTCACACTTTAATCATATAGTGAACAGTGGTGTTGTAAATACCTAAAGAGTTACATATGCCAAGTAAGAAAACATATAAGTGGCTACATGTGGTGTGATAGAACTTCAAGGCCCTAGGCATAGTTGTCTATAAAAATCTCATACAGCAATCATGTGAAAAGCAACATGAAAGCAAATAAGAAGAACCCGTCAAAGTCTAGAACTCTTGATTAGTTTGATTCCATAATAACCAAATGGATGAATTGCAAAGCAAGTGCATATTTATTATCTGGAGGGCAGGCTACACGAATAAACAAGGTATGTAAAGGGGCAAAATGGATCGCTGGGTCCTACCACCTTGGTGAAAACTTGCTGGGACCCGAGGGGTATACTGTATGCCTCCAGCAAAGGCTTCAGCAGATACCATTGGGGAACAGGCTTTGACCCCATAGGTGATATCATTTCCCTTCAAGGTTTAGTCATAGAACATCACTGGAACAGAACAATACATCCACACAGAGCAAACTTGGAACTAATATAAACTTTTTCTTGCAATTAATTTTCACACTTTAATCGTTGTAAATACCTAAAGAGTTACATATGCCAAGTAAGAAAACATAAGTGGCTACATGTGGTGTGATAGAACTTCAAGGCCCTAGGCATAGTTGTCTATAAAATTCTCATACAGCAATCATGTGAAAAGCAACATGAAAGCAAATAAGAAGAACCCGTCAAAGTCTAGAACTCTTGATTAGTTTGATTCCATAATAACCCAATGGATGAATTGCAAAAAGCAAGTGCATATTTACTATCTGGATGGCAGACTACACGAATAAACAAGGTATGCAAAGTAGTGTAATAGAACGCTGGGTCCTACCACCTTGGTGAAAACTTGCTGGGACCCGAGGGGTATATATTCCTCCAGCAAAGGCTTCAGCAGATACCATTGGGGAACAGGCTTTGACCCCATACGTGATATCTTTTCCCTTCAAGGTTTAGTCACAGAACATTGTAACGGAAAGCAGATGATCAGGTCTGCCTTTGTGTTGATCAATCAAATCTAATCAACAAACAAAAGGTACTGATTAACCCCTCAAAACAAAACAACAGTGTTAGCAGATGCTCGGTCAGGTCCCCTGAGTTAATCTCATCAACTCAAGAAGATATTCACACTGAAAACGAAGGACAAAGTTCACCACGCGGTTCCACGTGTGCACGACTCTGCATACACACACACAAAACACAGACTCCTTATCATGCCCGACCACTTGTGGTCAAAATTACCTTTTTAAAATGTTTAAAATGTATTTCTTGCTGTGCTTATGATACTTATACCCGAAATACGATATCTATAAGCTTTATTGATATGTAATCAGTTTAATATGCATGTAATCACGAGAAATCCCGTTTCTTTGTGTTGTTGACTAACAGAATTGTCATTCGCGGTATTGTTTTGTTCAGAAGAACACAACGGTGTTGAATATTTAGCACAGAATATTAGAGGATGCATTATTTGATTAATACCAGTTTTATAAATGTTTATGAACGAAGTTTATTCCGCCAGCATTAGTTAGAAGAGGCGTGTACCTTTCCAAATGAAAGGACATGACCACAATACGTCCTCCCAGGCGATTGGGTCACGCACGCAAGGGGGCGTGACTTGAGCTCCTTCAAAACACAGCGGGCTCTCTCACCTCTCTCTCTCTCACCTCGCTCTCATCCTTCCTCCTCTTCTACCGGCGCGACGCTTCCCCGAGGAACATCCCGGAAGGCCTCGGACAAACACATGTTCGAGTCGTAGCAGCCGTTCCTTTGCAACTAAGTTATATTTGCCTCTTCCTTCACGGAAGATGAAGACGAACTTTCTCAGTAACGTTACATTTCAGTGAGCCTTTTCAAGCTTCCCGCGACACCGGAAGACGCAGTCGAAACAGGACCTCGTCCGCGCTTTCAGCATCAACCAAACAGAGAACAGACGTGCAAGTATATTTATCTGATAAAAGCTGCTTTTCTGGGGTCCGTCGTTTAGGTTTCTGTATGTAACAATTACTAGCTTTTCCCTTCTCTCTTTTTCTCTCTTTCTTTCTTTCATTTCATTTTATTCTTATCACGTATGTTATTATTGTTTAAATGTTTGTTTGTGTTTATTGTTTGCATTTTTACGTACGTTTCTAGTCGTAGCTCATATAATCTTTAGTCACATTTATTAAAATCCATTTATACTTTTCACTGTCTCTGTGTTTGAAAACCCACCATTCTAAAGTCAATGAAACAAAAGATCTTAAGCTACAAGCTCGATATTAGACTACATTCAGTAGTTTTAATTAATAAACTCAGAAGGTTTGAGGTCCGTGGCCAGGAGATCAAACTTTCTTGGAGTTTGTAAAGAGATAACCCTTCTTAACTGTGATAATCTCACCTTTATTCGCTGGAAGAATAACGATTAGATCAGTTACAGAACCAGTTAATCTCCATAATTGATAAAATAAAGGTACATGCGACTTATGAATTATTAATACTTATTAATATTTCCAAAATTCCCTATATTCTTGAGCTAATTCAAATTTACCCAAAGTCGTATTCGCTACAACATCACTGGAACAGAACAATACATCCACACAGAGCAAACTTGAACTAATATAAACTTCTTCTTAGGATTAATTTTCAAACTTTAATCGTTGTACATACCTAAAGAGTTACATATGCCAAGTAAGAAAACATAAGTGGCTACATGTGGTGTGATAGAACTTCAAGGCCCTAGGCATAGTTGTCTATAAAAATCTCATACAGCAATCATGTGAAAAGCAACATGAAAGCAAATAAGAAGAACCCGTCAAAGTCTAGAACTCTTGATTAGTTTGATTCCATGATAACCCAATGGATGAATTGCAAAGCAGGTGCATATTTATTATCCGGAGGGCAGGCTACACGAATAAACAAGGTATGCAAAGGGGCAAAATGGATCGCTGGGTCCTACCACCTTGGTGAAAACTTGCTGGGACCCGAGGGGTATATATGCCTCCAGCAAAGGCTTCAGCAGATACCATTGTGGAACAGGCTTTAGCAGATACCATTGGGGAACAGGCTTCAGCAGATACCATTGGGGAACAGGCTTTGACCCCATAGGTGATATATTTTCCCTTCAAGATTTAGTAAAAGAAAATCACTGGAACAGAACAATACATCCACACAGAGCAAACTTGAACTAATATAAACTTCATCTTAGGATTAATTTTCACACTTTAATCATATATTGAACAGTGGTGTTGTAAATACCTAAAGAGTTACATATGCCAAGTAAGAAAACATATAAGTGGCTACATGTGGTGTGATAGAACTTCAAGGCCCTAGGCAAAGTTGTCTATACAATTTTCATACAGCAATCATGTGAAAAGCAACATGAAAGCAAATAAGAAGAACCCGTCAAAGTCTAGAACTCTTGATTAGTTTGATTCCATAATAACCCAATGGATGAATTGCAAAAAGCAAGTGCATATTTACTATCTGGATGACAGACTACACGAATAAACAAGGTATGCAAAGTAGTGTAATAGAACGCTTGGTCCTACCACCTTGGTGAAAACTTGCTGGGACCCGAGGGGTATATATTCCTCCAGCAAAGGCTTCAGCAGATACCATTGGGGAACAGGCTTTGACCCCATACGTGATATCTTTTCCCTTCCAGGTTTAGTCATAGAACATCACTGGAACAGAACAATACATCCACACAGAGCAAACTTGAACTAATATAAACTTTTTCTAACAATTAATTTTCACACTTTAATCATATAGTGAACAGTGGTGTTGTAAATACCTAAAGAGTTACATATGCCAAGTAAGAAAACATATAAGTGGCTACATGTGGTGTGATAGAACTTCAAGGCCCTAGGCATAGTTGTCTATAAAAATCTCATACAGCAATCATGTGAAAAGCAACATGAAAGCAAATAAGAAGAACCCGTCAAAGTCTAGAACTCTTGATTAGTTTGATTCCATGATAACCCAATGGATGAATTGCAAAGCAAGTGCATATTTATTATCCGGAGGGCAGGCTACACGAATAAACAAGGTATGCAAAGGGGCAAAATGGATCGCTGGGTCCTACCACCTTGGTGAAAACTTGCTGGGACCCGAGGGGTATATATGCCTCCAGCAAAAGCTTCAGCAGATACCATTGGGGAACAGGCTTTAGCAGATACCATTGGGGAACAGGCTTCAGCAGATACCATTGGGGAACAGGCTTTGACCCCATAGGTGATATATTTTCCCTTCAAGATTTAGTAAAAGAAAATCACTGGAACAGAACAATACATCCACACAGAGCAAACTTGAACTAATATAAACTTCATCTTAGGATTAATTTTCACACTTTAATCATATATTGAACAGTGGTGTTGTAAATACCTAAAGAGTTACATATGCCAAGTAAGAAAACATATAAGTGGCTACATGTGGTGTGATAGAACTTCAAGGCCCTAGGCAAAGTTGTCTATACAATTCTCATACAGCAATCATGTGAAAAGCAACATGAAAGCAAATAAGAAGAACCCGTCAAAGTCTAGAACTCTTGATTAGTTTGATTCCATAATAACCCAATGGATGAATTGCAAAAAGCAAGTGCATATTTACTATCTGGATGACAGACTACACGAATAAACAAGGTATGCAAAGTAGTGTAATAGAACGCTTGGTCCTACCACCTTGGTGAAAACTTGCTAGGACCCGAGGGGTATATATTCCTCCAGCAAAGGCTTCAGCAGATACCATTGGGGAACAGGCTTTGACCCCATACGTGATATCTTTTCCCTTCCAGGTTTAGTCATAGAACATCACTGGAACAGAACAATACATCCACACAGAGCAAACTTGAACTAATATAAACTTTTTCTAACAATTAATTTTCACACTTTAATCATATAGTGAACAGTGGTGTTGTAAATACCTAAAGAGTTACATATGCCAAGTAAGAAAACATATAAGTGGCTACATGTGGTGTGATAGAACTTCAAGGCCCTAGGCATAGTTGTCTATAAAAATCTCATACAGCAATCATGTGAAAAGCAACATGAAAGCAAATAAGAAGAACCCGTCAAAGTCTAGAACTCTTGATTAGTTTGATTCCATAATAACCAAATGGATGAATTGCAAAGCAAGTGCATATTTATTATCTGGAGGGCAGGCTACACGAATAAACAAGGTATGTAAAGGGGCAAAATGGATCGCTGGGTCCTACCACCTTGGTGAAAACTTGCTGGGACCCGAGGGGTATACTGTATGCCTCCAGCAAAGGCTTCAGCAGATACCATTGGGGAACAGGCTTTGACCCCATAGGTGATATCTTTTCCCTTCAAGGTTTAGTCATAGAACATCACTGGAACAGAACAATACATCCACACAGAGCAAACTTGGAACTAATATAAACTTTTTCTTGCAATTAATTTTCACACTTTAATCATTGTAAATACCTAAAGAGTTACATATGCCAAGTAAGAAAACATATAAGTGGCTACATGTGGTGTGATAGAACTTCAAGGCCCTAGGCATAGTTGTCTATAAAATTCTCATACAGCAATCATGTGAAAAGCAACATGAAAGCAAATAAGAAGAACCCGTCAAAGTCTAGAACTCTTGGTTAGTTTGATTCCATAATAACCCAATGGATGAATTGCAAAAAGCAAGTGCATATTTACTATCTGGATGGCAGACTACACGAATAAACAAGGTATGCAAAGTAGTGTAATAGAACGCTGGGTCCTACCACCTTGGTGAAAACTTGCTGGGACCCGAGGGGTATATATTCCTCCAGCAAAGGCTTCAGCAGGTACCATTGGGGAACAGGCTTTGACCCCATACGTGATATCTTTTCCCTTCAAGGTTTAGTCACAGAACATCACTGGAACAGAACAATACATCCACACAGAGCAAACTTGAACTAATATAAACTTCTTCTTAGGATTAATTTTCAAACTTTAATCGTTGTACATACCTAAAGAGTTACATATGCCAAGTAAGAAAACATAAGTGGCTACATGTGGTGTGATAGAACTTCAAGGCCCTAGGCATAGTTGTCTATAAAAATCTCATACAGCAATCATGTGAAAAGCAACATGAAAGCAAATAAGAAGAACCCGTCAAAGTCTAGAACTCTTGATTAGTTTGATTCCATGATAACCCAATGGATGAATTGCAAAGCAGGTGCATATTTATTATCCGGAGGGCAGGCTACACGAATAAACAAGGTATGCAAAGGGGCAAAATGGATCGCTGGGTCCTACCACCTTGGTGAAAACTTGCTGGGACCCGAGGGGTATATATGCCTCCAGCAAAGGCTTCAGCAGATACCATTGTGGAACAGGCTTTAGCAGATACCATTGGGGAACAGGCTTCAGCAGATACCATTGGGGAACAGGCTTTGACCCCATAGGTGATATATTTTCCCTTCAAGATTTAGTAAAAGAAAATCACTGGAACAGAACAATACATCCACACAGAGCAAACTTGAACTAATATAAACTTCATCTTAGGATTAATTTTCACACTTTAATCATATATTGAACAGTGGTGTTGTAAATACCTAAAGAGTTACATATGCCAAGTAAGAAAACATATAAGTGGCTACATGTGGTGTGATAGAACTTCAAGGCCCTAGGCAAAGTTGTCTATACAATTTTCATACAGCAATCATGTGAAAAGCAACATGAAAGCAAATAAGAAGAACCCGTCAAAGTCTAGAACTCTTGATTAGTTTGATTCCATAATAACCCAATGGATGAATTGCAAAAAGCAAGTGCATATTTACTATCTGGATGACAGACTACACGAATAAACAAGGTATGCAAAGTAGTGTAATAGAACGCTTGGTCCTACCACCTTGGTGAAAACTTGCTGGGACCCGAGGGGTATATATTCCTCCAGCAAAGGCTTCAGCAGATACCATTGGGGAACAGGCTTTGACCCCATACGTGATATCTTTTCCCTTCCAGGTTTAGTCATAGAACATCACTGGAACAGAACAATACATCCACACAGAGCAAACTTGAACTAATATAAACTTTTTCTAACAATTAATTTTCACACTTTAATCATATAGTGAACAGTGGTGTTGTAAATACCTAAAGAGTTACATATGCCAAGTAAGAAAACATATAAGTGGCTACATGTGGTGTGATAGAACTTCAAGGCCCTAGGCATAGTTGTCTATAAAAATCTCATACAGCAATCATGTGAAAAGCAACATGAAAGCAAATAAGAAGAACCCGTCAAAGTCTAGAACTCTTGATTAGTTTAAATCCATGATAACCCAATGGATGAATTGCAAAGCAAGTGCATATTTATTATCCGGAGGGCAGGCTACACGAATAAACAAGGTATGCAAAGGGGCAAAATGGATCGCTGGGTCCTACCACCTTGGTGAAAACTTGCTGGGACCCGAGGGGTATATATGCCTCCAGCAAAGGCTTCAGCAGATACCATTGGGGAACAGGCATAGCAGATACCATTGGGGAACAGGCTTCAGCAGATACCATTGGGGAACAGGCTTTGACCCCATAGGTGATATATTTTCCCTTCAAGATTTAGTAAAAGAAAATCACTGGAACCGAACAATACATCCACACAGGGCAAACTTGAACTAATATAAACTTCATCTTAGGATTAATTTTCACACTTTAATCATATATTGAACAGTGGTGTTGTAAATACCTAAAGAGTTACATATGCCAAGTAAGAAAACATATAAGTGGCTACATGTGGTGTGATAGAACTTCAAGGCCCTAGGCAAAGTTGTCTATACAATTCTCATACAGCAATCATGTGAAAAGCAACATGAAAGCAAATAAGAAGAACCCGTCAAAGTCTAGAACTCTTGATTAGTTTGATTCCATAATAACCCAATGGATGAATTGCAAAAAGCAAGTGCATATTTACTATCTGGATGACAGACTACACGAATAAACAAGGTATGCAAAGTAGTGTAATAGAACGCTTGGTCCTACCACCTTGGTGAAAACTTGCTGGGACCCGAGGGGTATATATTCCTCCAGCAAAGGCTTCAGCAGATACCATTGGGGAACAGGCTTTGACCCCATACGTGATATCTTTTCCCTTCCAGGTTTAGTCATAGAACATCACTGGAACAGAACAACACATCCACACAGAGCAAACTTGAACTAATATAAACTTTTTCTAACAATTAATTTTCACACTTTAATCATATAGTGAACAGTGGTGTTGTAAATACCTAAAGAGTTACATATGCCAAGTAAGAAAACATATAAGTGGCTACATGTGGTGTGATAGAACTTCAAGGCCCTAGGCATAGTTGTCTATAAAAATCTCATACAGCAATCATGTGAAAAGCAACATGAAAGCAAATAAGAAGAACCCGTCAAAGTCTAGAACTCTTGATTAGTTTGATTCCATAATAACCAAATGGATGAATTGCAAAGCAAGTGCATATTTATTATCTGGAGGGCAGGCTACACGAATAAACAAGGTATGTAAAGGGGCAAAATGGATCGCTGGGTCCTACCACCTTGGTGAAAACTTGCTGGGACCCGAGGGGTATATATGCCTCCAGCAAAGGCTTCAGCAGATACCATTGGGGAACAGGCTTTAGCAGATACCATTGGGGAACAGGCTTCAGCAGGTACCATTGGGGAACAGGCTTTGACCCCATAGGTGATATATTTTCCCTTCAAGATTTAGTAAAAGAAAATCACTGGAACAGAACAATACATCCACACAGAGCAAACTTGAACTAATATAAACTTCATCTTAGGATTAATTTTCACACTTTAATCATATATTAAACAGTGGTGTTGTAAATACCTAAAGAGTTACATATGCCAAGTAAGAAAACATAAGTGGCTACATGTGGTGTGATAGAACTTCAAGGCCCTAGGCAAAGTTGTCTATAAAATTCTCATACAGCAATCATGTGAAAAGCAACATGAAAGCAAATAAGAAGAACCCGTCAAAGTCTAGAACTCTTGATTAGTTTGATTCCATAATAACCCAATGGATGAATTGCAAAAAGCAAGTGCATATTTACTATCTGGATGACAGACTACACGAATAAACAAGGTATGCAAAGTAGTGTAATAGAACGCTTGGTCCTACCACCTTGGTGAAAACTTGCTGGGACCCGAGGGGTATATATTCCTCCAGCAAAGGCTTCAGCAGATACCATTGGGGAACAGGCTTTGACCCCATACGTGATATCTTTTCCTTTCCAGGTTTAGTCATAGAACATCACTGGAACAGAACAATACATCCACACAGAGCAAACTTGAACTAATATAAACTTTTTCTAACAATTAATTTTCACACTTTAATCATATAGTGAACAGTGGTGTTGTAAATACCTAAAGAGTTACATATGCCAAGTAAGAAAACATATAAGTGGCTACATGTGGTGTGATAGAACTTCAAGGCCCTAGGCATAGTTGTCTATAAAAATCTCATACAGCAATCATGTGAAAAGCAACATGAAAGCAAATAAGAAGAACCCGTCAAAGTCTAGAACTCTTGATTAGTTTGATTCCATAATAACCAAATGGATGAATTGCAAAGCAAGTGCATATTTATTATCTGGAGGGCAGGCTACACGAATAAACAAGGTATGTAAAGGGGCAAAATGGATCGCTGGGTCCTACCACCTTGGTGAAAACTTGCTGGGACCCGAGGGGTATACTGTATGCCTCCAGCAAAGGCTTCAGCAGATACCATTGGGGAACAGGCTTTGACCCCATAGGTGATATCTTTTCCCTTCAAGGTTTAGTCATAGAACATCACTGGAACAGAACAATACATCCACACAGAGCAAACTTGGAACTAATATAAACTTTTTCTTGCAATTAATTTTCACACTTTAATCATTGTAAATACCTAAAGAGTTACATATGCCAAGTAAGAAAACATATAAGTGGCTACATGTGGTGTGATAGAACTTCAAGGCCCTAGGCATAGTTGTCTATAAAATTCTCATACAGCAATCATGTGAAAAGCAACATGAAAGCAAATAAGAAGAACCCGTCAAAGTCTAGAACTCTTGATTAGTTTGATTCCATAATAACCCAATGGATGAATTGCAAAAAGCAAGTGCATATTTACTATCTGGATGGCAGACTACACGAATAAACAAGGTATGCAAAGTAGTGTAATAGAACGCTGGGTCCTACCACCTTGGTGAAAACTTGCTGGGACCCGAGGGGTATATATTCCTCCAGCAAAGGCTTCAGCAGATACCATTGGGGAACAGGCTTTGACCCCATACGTGATATCTTTTCCCTTCAAGGTTTAGTCACAGAACATCACTGGAACAGAACAATACATCCACACAGAGCAAACTTGAACTAATATAAACTTCTTCTTAGGATTAATTTTCAAACTTTAATCGTTGTACATACCTAAAGAGTTACATATGCCAAGTAAGAAAACATAAGTGGCTACATGTGGTGTGATAGAACTTCAAGGCCCTAGGCATAGTTGTCTATAAAAATCTCATACAGCAATCATGTGAAAAGCAACATGAAAGCAAATAAGAAGAACCCGTCAAAGTCTAGAACTCTTGATTAGTTTGATTCCATGATAACCCAATGGATGAATTGCAAAGCAGGTGCATATTTATTATCCGGAGGGCAGGCTACACGAATAAACAAGGTATGTAAAGGGGCAAAATGGATCGCTGGGTCCTACCACCTTGGTGAAAACTTGCTGGGACCCGAGGGGTATATATGCCTCCAGCAAAGGCTTCAGCAGATACCATTGTGGAACAGGCTTTAGCAGATACCATTGGGGAACAGGCTTCAGCAGATACCATTGGGGAACAGGCTTTGACCCCATAGGTGATATATTTTCCCTTCAAGATTTAGTAAAAGAAAATCACTGGAACAGAACAATACATCCACACAGAGCAAACTTGAACTAATATAAACTTCATCTTAGGATTAATTTTCACACTTTAATCATATATTGAACAGTGGTGTTGTAAATACCTAAAGAGTTACATATGCCAAGTAAGAAAACATATAAGTGGCTACATGTGGTGTGATAGAACTTCAAGGCCCTAGGCAAAGTTGTCTATACAATTTTCATACAGCAATCATGTGAAAAGCAACATGAAAGCAAATAAGAAGAACCCGTCAAAGTCTAGAACTCTTGATTAGTTTGATTCCATAATAACCCAATGGATGAATTGCAAAAAGCAAGTGCATATTTACTATCTGGATGACAGACTACACGAATAAACAAGGTATGCAAAGTAGTGTAATAGAACGCTTGGTCCTACCACCTTGGTGAAAACTTGCTGGGACCCGAGGGGTATATATTCCTCCAGCAAAGGCTTCAGCAGATACCATTGGGGAACAGGCTTTGACCCCATACGTGATATCTTTTCCCTTCCAGGTTTAGTCATAGAACATCACTGGAACAGAACAATACATCCACACAGAGCAAACTTGAACTAATATAAACTTTTTCTAACAATTAATTTTCACACTTTAATCATATAGTGAACAGTGGTGTTGTAAATACCTAAAGAGTTACATATGCCAAGTAAGAAAACATATAAGTGGCTACATGTGGTGTGATAGAACTTCAAGGCCCTAGGCATAGTTGTCTATAAAATTCTCATACAGCAATCATGTGAAAAGCAACATGAAAGCAAATAAGAAGAACCCGTCAAAGTCTAGAACTCTTGATTAGTTTGATTCCATAATAACCCAATGGATGAATTGCAAAAAGCAAGTGCATATTTACTATCTGGATGGCAGACTACACGAATAAACAAGGTATGCAAAGTAGTGTAATAGAACGCTTGGTCCTACCACCTTGGTGAAAACTTGCTGGGACCCGAGGGGTATATATTCCTCCAGCAAAGGCTTCAGCAGATACCATTGGGGAACAGGCTTTGACCCCATACGTGATATCTTTTCCCTTCCAGGTTTAGTCATAGAACATCACTGGAACAGAACAACACATCCACACAGAGCAAACTTGAACTAATATAAACTTTTTCTAACAATTAATTTTCACACTTTAATCATATAGTGAACAGTGGTGTTGTAAATACCTAAAGAGTTACATATGCCAAGTAAGAAAACATATAAGTGGCTACATGTGGTGTGATAGAACTTCAAGGCCCTAGGCATAGTTGTCTATAAAAATCTCATACAGCAATCATGTGAAAAGCAACATGAAAGCAAATAAGAAGAACCCGTCAAAGTCTAGAACTCTTGATTAGTTTGATTGCATAATAACCAAATGGATGAATTGCAAAGCAAGTGCATATTTATTATCTGGAGGGCAGGCTACACGAATAAACAAGGTATGTAAAGGGGCAAAATGGATCGCTGGGTCCTACCACCTTGGTGAAAACTTGCTGGGACCCGAGGGGTATATATGCCTCCAGCAAAGGCTTCAGCAGATACCATTGGGGAACAGGCTTTAGCAGATACCATTGGGGAACAGGCTTCAGCAGATACCATTGGGGAACAGGCTTCAGCAGATACCATTGGGGAACAGGCTTTGACCCCATAGGTGATATATTTTCCCTTCAAGATTTAGTAAAAGAAAATCACTGGAACAGAACAATACATCCACACAGAGCAAACTTGAACTAATATAAACTTCATCTTAGGATTAATTTTCACACTTTAATCATATATTGAACAGTGGTGTTGTAAATACCTAAAGAGTTACATATGCCAAGTAAGAAAACATATAAGTGGCTACATGTGGTGTGATAGAACTTCAAGGCCCTAGGCGAAGTTGTCTATAAAAATCTCATACAGCAATCATGTGAAAAGCAACATGAAAGCAAATAAGAAGAACCCGTCAAAGTCTAGAACTCTTGATTAGTTTGATTCCATAATAACCAAATGGATGAATTGCAAAGCAAGTGCATATTTATTATCTGGAGGGCAGGCTACACGAATAAACAAGGTATGTAAAGGGGCAAAATGGATCGCTGGGTCCTACCACCTTGGTGAAAACTTGCTGGGACCCGAGGGGTATACTGTATGCCTCCAGCAAAGGCTTCAGCAGATACCATTGGGGAACAGGCTTTGACCCCATAGGTGATATCTTTTCCCTTCAAGGTTTAGTCATAGAACATCACTGGAACAGAACAATACATCCACACAGAGCAAACTTGGAACTAATATAAACTTTTTCTTGCAATTAATTTTCACACTTTAATCATTGTAAATACCTAAAGAGTTACATATGCCAAGTAAGAAAACATATAAGTGGCTACATGTGGTGTGATAGAACTTCAAGGCCCTAGGCATAGTTGTCTATAAAATTCTCATACAGCAATCATGTGAAAAGCAACATGAAAGCAAATAAGAAGAACCCGTCAAAGTCTAGAACTCTTGATTAGTTTGATTCCATAATAACCCAATGGATGAATTGCAAAAAGCAAGTGCATATTTACTATCTGGATGGCAGACTACACGAATAAACAAGGTATGCAAAGTAGTGTAATAGAACGCTGGGTCCTACCACCTTGGTGAAAACTTGCTGGGACCCGAGGGGTATATATTCCTCCAGCAAAGGCTTCAGCAGATACCATTGGGGAACAGGCTTTGACCCCATACGTGATATCTTTTCACTTCAAGGTTTAGTCACAGAACATCACTGGAACAGAACAATACATCCACACAGAGCAAACTTGAACTAATATAAACTTCTTCTTAGGATTAATTTTCAAACTTTAATCGTTGTACATACCTAAAGAGTTACATATGCCAAGTAAGAAAACATAAGTGGCTACATGTGGTGTGATAGAACTTCAAGGCCCTAGGCATAGTTGTCTATAAAAATCTCATACAGCAATCATGTGAAAAGCAACATGAAAGCAAATAAGAAGAACCCGCCAAAGTCTAGAACTCTTGATTAGTTTGATTCCATGATAACCCAATGGATGAATTGCAAAGCAAGTGCATATTTATTATCCGGAGGGCAGGCTACACGAATAAACAAGGTATGCAAAGGGGCAAAATGGATCGCTGGGTCCTACCACCTTGGTGAAAACTTGCTGGGACCCGAGGGGTATATATGCCTCCAGCAAAGGCTTCAGCAGATACCATTGGGGAACAGGCTTTAGCAGATACCATTGGGGAACAGGCTTCAGCAGATACCATTGGGGAACAGGCTTTGACCCCATAGGTGATATATTTTCCCTTCAAGATTTAGTAAAAGAAAATCACTGGAACAGAACAATACATCCACACAGGGCAAACTTGAACTAATATAAACTTCATCTTAGGATTAATTTTCACACTTTAATCATATATTGAACAGTGGTGTTGTAAATACCTAAAGAGTTACATATGCCAAGTAAGAAAACATATAAGTGGCTACATGTGGTGTGATAGAACTTCAAGGCCCTAGGCAAAGTTGTCTATACAATTCTCATACAGCAATCATGTGAAAAGCAACATGAAAGCAAATAAGAAGAACCCGTCAAAGTCTAGAACTCTTGATTAGTTTGATTCCATAATAACCCAATGGATGAATTGCAAAAAGCAAGTGCATATTTACTATCTGGATGACAGACTACACGAATAAACAAGGTATGCAAAGTAGTGTAATAGAACGCTTGGTCCTACCACCTTGGTGAAAACTTGCTGGGACCCGAGGGGTATATATTCCTCCAGCAAAGGCTTCAGCAGATACCATTGGGGAACAGGCTTTGACCCCATACGTGATATCTTTTCCCTTCCAGGTTTAGTCATAGAACATCACTGGAACAGAACAATACATCCACACAGAGCAAACTTGAACTAATATAAACTTTTTCTAACAATTAATTTTCACACTTTAATCATATAGTGAACAGTGGTGTTGTAAATACCTAAAGAGTTACATATGCCAAGTAAGAAAACATATAAGTGGCTACATGTGGTGTGATAGAACTTCAAGGCCCTAGGCATAGTTGTCTATAAAAATCTCATACAGCAATCATGTGAAAAGCAACATGAAAGCAAATAAGAAGAACCCGTCAAAGTCTAGAACTCTTGATTAGTTTGATTCCATAATAACCAAATGGATGAATTGCAAAGCAAGTGCATATTTATTATCTGGAGGGCAGGCTACACGAATAAACAAGGTATGTAAAGGGGCAAAATGGATCGCTGGGTCCTACCAGCTTGGTGAAAACTTGCTGGGACCCGAGGGGTATACTGTATGCCTCCAGCAAAGGCTTCAGCAGATACCATTGGGGAACAGGCTTTGACCCCATAAGTGATATCTTTTCCCTTCAAGGTTTAGTCATAGAACATCACTGGAACAGAACAATACATCCACACAGAGCAAACTTGGAACTATTATAAACTTTTTCTTGCAATTAATTTTCACACTTTAATCGTTGTAAATACCTAAAGAGTTACATATGCCAAGTAAGAAAACATATAAGTGGCTACATGTGGTGTGATAGAACTTCAAGGCCCTAGGCATAGTTGTCTATAAAATTCTCATACAGCAATCATGTGAAAAGCAACATGAAAGCAAATAAGAAGAACCCGTCAAAGTCTAGAACTCTTGATTAGTTTGATTCCATAATAACCCAATGGATGAATTGCAAAAAGCAAGTGCATATTTACTATCTGGATGGCAGACTACACGAATAAACAAGGTATGCAAAGTAGTGTAATAGAACGCTGGGTCCTACCACCTTGGTGAAAACTTGCTGGGACCCGAGGGGTATATATTCCTCCAGCAAAGGCTTCAGCAGATACCATTGGGGAACAGGCTTTGACCCCATACGTGATATCTTTTCCCTTCAAGGTTTAGTCACAGAACATCACTGGAACAGAACAATACATCCACACAGAGCAAACTTGAACTAATATAAACTTCTTCTTAGGATTAATTTTCAAACTTTAATCGTTGTACATACCTAAAGAGTTACATATGCCAAGTAAGAAAACATAAGTGGCTACATGTGGTGTGATAGAACTTCAAGGCCCTAGGCATAGTTGTCTATAAAAATCTCATACAGCAATCATGTGAAAAGCAACATGAAAGCAAAAAGAAGAACCCGTCAAAGTCTAGAACTCTTGATTAGTTTGATTCCATGATAACCCAATGGATGAATTGCAAAGCAAGTGCATATTTATTATCCGGAGGGCAGGCTACACGAATAAACAAGGTATGCAAAGGGGCAAAATGGATCGCTGGGTCCTACCACCTTGGTGAAAACTTGCTGGGACCCGAGGGGTATATATGCCTCCAGCAAAGGCTTCAGCAGATACCATTGGGGAACAGGCTTTAGCAGATACCATTGGGGAACAGGCTTCAGCAGATACCATTGGGGAACAGGCTTTGACCCCATAGGTGATATATTTTCCCTTCAAGATTTAGTAAAAGAAAATCACTGGAACAGAACAATACATCCACACAGAGCAAACTTGAACTAATATAAACTTCATCTTAGGATTAATTTTCACACTTTAATCATATATTGAACAGTGGTGTTGTAAATACCTAAAGAGTTACATATGCCAAGTAAGAAAACATATAAGTGGCTACATGTGGTGTGATAGAACTTCAAGGCCCTAGGCAAAGTTGTCTATACAATTCTCATACAGCAATCATGTGAAAAGCAACATGAAAGCAAATAAGAAGAACCCGTCAAAGTCTAGAACTCTTGATTAGTTTGATTCCATAATAACCCAATGGATGAATTGCAAAAAGCAAGTGCATATTTACTATCTGGATGACAGACTACACGAATAAACAAGGTATGCAAAGTAGTGTAATAGAACGCTTGGTCCTACCACCTTGGTGAAAACTTGCTGGGACCCGAGGGGTATATATTCCTCCAGCAAAGGCTTCAGCAGATACCATTGGGGAACAGGCTTTGACCCCATACGTGATATCTTTTCCCTTCCAGGTTTAGTCATAGAACATCACTGGAACAGAACAACACATCCACACAGAGCAAACTTGAACTAATATAAACTTTTTCTAACAATTAATTTTCACACTTTAATCATATAGTGAACAGTGGTGTTGTAAATACCTAAAGAGTTACATATGCCAAGTAAGAAAACATATAAGTGGCTACATGTGGTGTGATAGAACTTCAAGGCCCTAGGCATAGTTGTCTATAAAAATCTCATACAGCAATCATGTGAAAAGCAACATGAAAGCAAATAAGAAGAACCCGTCAAAGTCTAGAACTCTTGATTAGTTTGATTCCATAATAACCAAATGGATGAATTGCAAAGCAAGTGCATATTTATTATCTGGAGGGCAGGCTACACGAATAAACAAGGTATGTAAAGGGGCAAAATGGATCGCTGGGTCCTACCACCTTGGTGAAAACTTGCTGGGACCCGAGGGGTATATATGCCTCCAGCAAAGGCTTCAGCAGATACCATTGGGGAACAGGCTTTGACCCCATAGGTGATATCTTTTCCCTTCAAGGTTTAGTCATAGAACATCACTGGAACAGAACAATACATCCACACAGAGCAAACTTGGAACTAATATAAACTTTTTCTTGCAATTAATTTTCACACTTTAATCATTGTAAATACCTAAAGAGTTACATATGCCAAGTAAGAAAACATATAAGTGGCTACATGTGGTGTGATAGAACTTCAAGGCCCTAGGCATAGTTGTCTATAAAATTCTCATACAGCAATCATGTGAAAAGCAACATGAAAGCAAATAAGAAGAACCCGTCAAAGTCTAGAACTCTTGATTAGTTTGATTCCATAATAACCCAATGGATGAATTGCAAAAAGCAAGTGCATATTTACTATCTGGATGGCAGACTACACGAATAAACAAGGTATGCAAAGTAGTGTAATAGAACGCTGGGTCCTACCACCTTGGTGAAAACTTGCTGGGACCCGAGGGGTATATATTCCTCCAGCAAAGGCTTCAGCAGATACCATTGGGGAACAGGCTTTGACCCCATACGTGATATCTTTTCCCTTCAAGGTTTAGTCACAGAACATCACTGGAACAGAACAATACATCCACACAGAGCAAACTTGAACTAATATAAACTTCTTCTTAGGATTAATTTTCAAACTTTAATCGTTGTACATACCTAAAGAGTTACATATGCCAAGTAAGAAAACATAAGTGGCTACATGTGGTGTGATAGAACTTCAAGGCCCTAGGCATAGTTGTCTATAAAAATCTCATACAGCAATCATGTGAAAAGCAACATGAAAGCAAATAAGAAGAACCCGTCAAAGTCTAGAACTCTTGATTAGTTTGATTCCATGATAGCCCAATGGATGAATTGCAAAGCAAGTGCATATTTATTATCCGGAGGGCAGGCTACACGAATAAACAAGGTATGCAAAGGGGCAAAATGGATCGCTGGGTCCTACCACCTTGGTGAAAACTTGCTGGGACCCGAGGGGTATATATGCCTCCAGCAAAGGCTTCAGCAGATACCATTGGGGAACAGGCTTTAGCAGATACTATTGGGGAACAGGCTTCAGCAGATACCATTGGGGAACAGGCTTTGACCCCATAGGTGATATATTTTCCCTTCAAGATTTAGTAAAAGAAAATCACTGGAACAGAACAATACATCCACACAGAGCAAACTTGAACTAATATAAACTTCATCTTAGGATTAATTTTCACACTTTAATCATATATTGAACAGTGGTGTTGTAAATACCTAAAGAGTTACATATGCCAAGTTAGAAAACATATAAGTGGCTACATGTGGTGTGATAGAACTTCAAGGCCCTAGGCAAAGTTGTCTATACAATTCTCATACAGCAGTCATGTGAAAAGCAACATGAAAGCAAATAAGAAGAACCCGTCAAAGTCTAGAACTCTTGATTAGTTTGATTCCATAATAACCCAATGGATGAATTGCAAAAAGCAAGTGCGTATTTACTATCTGGATGACAGACTACACGAATAAACAAGGTATGCAAAGTAGTGTAATAGAACGCTTGGTCCTACCACCTTGGTGAAAACTTGCTGGGACCCGAGGGGTATATATTCCTCCAGCAAAGGCTTCAGCAGATACCATTGGGGAACAGGCTTTGACCCCATACGTGATATCTTTTCCCTTCCAGGTTTAGTCATAGAACATCACTGGAACAGAACAACACATCCACACAGAGCAAACTTGAACTAATATAAACTTCATCTTAGGATTAATTTTCACACTTTAATCATATATTGAACAGTGGTGTTGTAAATACCTAAAGAGTTACATATGCCAAGTAAGAAAACATATAAGTGGCTACATGTGGTGTGATAGAACTTCAAGGCCCTAGGCAAAGTTGTCTATACAATTCTCATACAGCAATCATGTGAAAAGCAACATGAAAGCAAATAAGAAGAACCCGTCAAAGTCTAGAACTCTTGATTAGTTTGATTCCATAATAACCCAATGGATGAATTGCAAAAAGCAAGTGCATATTTACTATCTGGATGACAGACTACACGAATAAACAAGGTATGCAAAGTAGTGTAATAGAACGCTTGGTCCTACCACATTGGTGAAAACTTGCTGGGACCCGAGGGGTATATATTCCTCCAGCAAAGGCTTCAGCAGATACCATTGGGGAACAGGCTTTGACCCCATACGTGATATATTTTCCCTTCCAGGTTTAGTCATAGAACATCACTGGAACAGAACAATACATCCACACAGAGCAAACTTGAACTAATATAAACTTTTTCTAACAATTAATTTTCACACTTTAATCATATAGTGAACAGTGGTGTTGTAAATACCTAAAGAGTTACATATGCCAAGTAAGAAAACATATAAGTGGCTACATGTGGTGTGATAGAACTTCAAGGCCCTAGGCATAGTTGTCTATGAAAATCTCATACAGCAATCATGTGAAAAGCAACATGAAAGCAAATAAGAAGAACCCGTCAAAGTCTAGAACTCTTGATTAGTTTGATTCCATAATAACCAAATGGATGAATTGCAAAGCAAGTGCATATTTATTATCTGGAGGGCAGGCTACACGAATAAACAAGGTATGTAAAGGGGCAAAATGGATCGCTGGGTCCTACCACCTTGGTGAAAACTTGCTGGGACCCGAGGGGTATATATGCCTCCAGCAAAGGCTTCAGCAGATACCATTGGGGAACAGGCTTTAGCAGATACCATTGGGGAACAGGCTTCAGCAGATACCATTGGGGAACAGGCTTTGACCCCATAGGTGATATCTTTTCCCTTCAAGGTTTAGTCATAGAACATCACTGGAACAGAACAATACATCCACACAGAGCAAACTTAGAACTAATATAAACTTTTTCTTGCAATTAATTTTCACACTTTAATCGTTGTAAATACCTAAAGAGTTACATATGCCAAGTAAGAAAACATATAAGTGGCTACATGTGGTGTGATAGAACTTCAAGGCCCTAGGCATAGTTGTCTATAAAATTCTCATACAGCAATCATGTGAAAAGCAACATGAAAGCAAATAAGAAGAACCCGTCAAAGTCTAGAACTCTTGATTAGTTTGATTCCATAATAACCCAATGGATGAATTGCAAAAAGCAAGTGCATATTTACTATCTGGATGGCAGACTACACGAATAAACAAGGTATGCAAAGTAGTGTAATAGAACGCTGGGTCCTACCACCTTGGTGAAAACTTGCTGGGACCCGAGGGGTATATATTCCTCCAGCAAAGGCTTCAGCAGATACCATTGGGGAACAGGCTTTGATCCCATACGTGATATCTTTTCCCTTCAAGGTTTAGTCACAGAACATCACTGGAACAGAACAATACATCCACACAGAGCAAACTTGAACTAATATAAACTTCTTCTTAAGATTAATTTTCAAACTTTAATCGTTGTACATACCTAAAGAGTTACATATGCCAAGTAAGAAAACATAAGTGGCTACATGTGGTGTGATAGAACTTCAAGGCCCTAGGCATAGTTGTCTATAAAAATCTCATACAGCAATCATGTGAAAAGCAACATGAAAGCAAATAAGAAGAACCCGTCAAAGTCTAGAACTCTTGATTAGTTTGATTCCATGATAACCCAATGGATGAATTGCAAAGCAAGTGCATATTTATTATCCGGAGGGCAGGCTACACGAATAAACAAGGTAGGCAAAGGGGCAAAATGGATCGCTGGGTCCTACCACCTTGGTGAAAACTTGCTGGGACCCGAGGGGTATATATGCCTCCAGCAAAGGCTTCAGCAGATACCATTGGGGAACAGGCTTTGACCCCATACGTGATATCTTTTCCCTTCAAGGTTTAATCACAGAACATCACTGGAACAGAACAATACATCCACACAGAGCAAACTTGAACTAATATAAACTTCTTCTAACAATTAATTTTCACACTTTAATCATATAGTGAACAGTGGTGTTGTAAATACCTAAAGAGTTACATATGCCAAGTAAGAAAACATATAAGTGGCTACATGTGGTGTGATAGAACTTCAAGGCCCTAGGCAAAGTTGTCTATAAAATTCTCATACAGCAATCATGTGAAAAGCAACATGAAAGCAAATAAGAAGAACCCGTCAAAGTCTAGAACTCTTGATTAGTTTGATTCCATAATAACCCAATGGATGAATTGCAAAAAGCAAGTGCATATTTACTATCTGGATGACAGACTACACGAATAAACAAGGTATGCAAAGTAGTGTAATAGAACGCTTGGTCCTACCACCTTGGTGAAAACTTGCTGGGACCCGAGGGGTATATATTCCTCCAGCAAAGGCTTCAGCAGATACCATTGGGGAACAGGCTTTGACCCCATACGTGATATCTTTTCCCTTCCAGGTTTAGTCATAGAACATCACTGGAACAGAACAATACATCCACACAGAGCAAACTTGAACTAATATAAACTTTTTCTAACAATTAATTTTCACACTTTAATCATAAAGTGAACAGTGGTGTTGTAAATACCTAAAGAGTTACATATGCCAATTAAGAAAACATATAAGTGGCTACATGTGGTGTGATAGAACTTCAAGGCCCTAGGCATAGTTGTCTATAAAAATCTCATACAGCAATCATGTGAAAAGCAACATGAAAGCAAATAAGAAGAACCCGTCAAAGTCTAGAACTCTTGATTAGTTTGATTCCATGATAACCCAATGGATGAATTGCAAAGCAAGTGCATATTTATTATCTGGAGGGCAGGCTACACGAATAAACAAGGTATGCAAAGGGGCAAAATGGATCGCTGGGTCCTACCACCTTGGTGAAAACTTGCTGGGACCCGAGGGGTATATATGCCTCCAGCAAAGGCTTCAGCAGATACCATTGGGGAACAGGCTTTAGCAGATACCATTGGGGAACAGGCTTTGACCCCATAGGTGATATCTTTTCCCTTCAAGGTTTAGTCATAGAACATCACTGGAACAGAACAATACATCCACACAGAGCAAACTTAGAACTAATATAAACTTTTTCTTGCAATTAATTTTCACACTTTAATCGTTGTAAATACCTAAAGAGTTACATATGCCAAGTAAGAAAACATATAAGTGGCTACATGTGGTGTGATAGAACTTCAAGGCCCTAGGCATAGTTGTCTATAAAATTATCATACAGCAATCATGTGAAAAGCAACATGAAAGCAAATAAGAAGAACCCGTCAAAGTCTAGAACTCTTGATTAGTTTGATTCCATAATAACCAAATGGATGAATTGCAAAGCAAGTGCATATTTATTATCTGGATGGCAGACTACACGAATAAACAAGGTATGCAAAGTAGTGTAATAGAACGCTTGGTCCTACCACCTTGGTGAAAACTTGCTGGGACCCGAGGGGTATATATTCCTCCAGCAAAGGCTTCAGCAGATACCATTGGGGAACAGGCTTTGACCCCATACGTGATATCTTTTCCCTTCCAGGTTTAGTCATAGAACATCACTGGAACAGAACAATACATCCACACAGAGCAAACTTGAACTAATATAAACTTTTTCTAACAATTAATTTTCACACTTTAATCATAAAGTGAACAGTGGTGTTGTAAATACCTAAAGAGTTACATATGCCAATTAAGAAAACATATAAGTGGCTACATGTGGTGTGATAGAACTTCAAGGCCCTAGGCATAGTTGTCTATAAAAATCTCATACAGCAATCATGTGAAAAGCAACATGAAAGCAAATAAGAAGAACCCGTCAAAGTCTAGAACTCTTGATTAGTTTGATTCCATGATAACCCAATGGATGAATTGCAAAGCAAGTGCATATTTATTATCTGGAGGGCAGGCTACACGAATAAACAAGGTATGCAAAGGGGCAAAATGGATCGCTGGGTCCTACCACCTTGGTGAAAACTTGCTGGGACCCGAGGGGTATATATGCCTCCAGCAAAGGCTTCAGCAGATACCATTGGGGAACAGGCTTTAGCAGATACCATTGGGGAACAGGCTTTGACCCCATAGGTGATATCTTTTCCCTTTAAGGTTTAGTCATAGAACATCACTGGAACAGAACAATACATCCACACAGAGCAAACTTAGAACTAATATAAACTTTTTCTTGCAATTAATTTTCACACTTTAATCGTTGTAAATACCTAAAGAGTTACATATGCCAAGTAAGAAAACATATAAGTAGCTACATGTGGTGTGATAGAACTTCAAGGCCCTAGGCATAGTTGTCTATAAAATTCTCATACAGCAATCATGTGAAAAGCAACATGAAAGCAAATAAGAAGAACCCGTCAAAGTCTAGAACTCTTGATTAGTTTGATTCCATAATAACCAAATGGATGAATTGCAAAGCAAGTGCATATTTATTATCTGGATGGCAGACTACACGAATAAACAAGGTATGCAAAGTAGTGTAATAGAACGCTTGGTCCTACCACCTTGATGAAAACTTGCTGGGACCCGAGGGGTATATATTCCTCCAGCAAAGGCTTCAGCAGATACCATTGGGGAACAGGCTTTGACCCCATACGTGATATCTTTTCCCTTCAAGGTTTAGTCACAGAACATCACTGGAACAGAACAATACATCCACACAGAGCAAACTTGAACTAATATAAACTTCTTCTTAGGATTAATTTTCAAACTTTAATCGTTGTACATACCTAAAGAGTTACATATGCCAAGTAAGAAAACATAAGTGGCTACATGTGGTGTGATAGAACTTCAAGGCCCTAGGCATAGTTGTCTATAAAAATCTCATACAGCAATCATGTGAAAAGCAACATGAAAGCAAATAAGAAGAACCCGTCAAAGTCTAGAACTCTTGATTAGTTTGATTCCATGATAACCCAATGGATGAATTGCAAAGCAAGTGCATATTTATTATCCGGAGGGCAGGCTACACGAATAAACAAGGTATGCAAAGGGGCAAAATGGATCGCTGGGTCCTACCACCTTGGTAAAAACTTGCTGGGACCCGAGGGGTATATATGCCTCCAGCAAAGGCTTCAGCAGATACCATTGGGGAACAGGCTTTAGCAGATACCATTGGGGAACAGGCTTCAGCAGATACCATTGGGGAACAGGCTTTGACCCCATAGGTGATATATTTTCCCTTCAAGATTTAGTAAAAGAAAATCACTGGAACAGAACAATACATCCACACAGAGCAAACTTGAACTAATATAAACTTCATCTTAGGATTAATTTTCACACTTTAATCATATATTGAACAGTGGTGTTGTAAATACCTAAAGAGTTACATATGCCAAGTAAGAAAACATATAAGTGGCTACATGTGGTGTGATAGAACTTCAAGGCCCTAGGCATAGTTGTCTATAAAAATCTCATACAGCAATCATGTGAAAAGCAACATGAATGCAAATAAGAAGAACCCGTCAAAGTCTAGAACTCTTGATTAGTTTGATTCCATAATAACCCAATGGATGAATTGCAAAAAGCAAGTGCATATTTATTATCTGGAGGGTAGGCTACACGAATAAACAAGGTATGCAAATAGGGCGAAATGGATCGCTGGGTCCTACCACCTTGGTGAAAACTTGCTGGGACCTGAGGAGTATATATGCCTCCAGCAAAGGCTTAAGCAGATACCATTGGGGAACAGGCTTTGACCCCATACGTGATATCTTTTCCCTTCAAGGTTTAGTCACAGAACATCACTGGAACAGAACAATACATCCACACAGAGCAAACTTGAACTAATATAAACTTCTTCTTAGGATTAATTTTCAAACTTTAATCGTTGTACATACCTAAAGAGTTACATATGCCAAGTAAGAAAACATATAAGTGGCTACATGTGGTGTGATAGAACTTCAAGGCCCTAGGCATAGTTGTCTATAAAATTCTATTACAGCAATCATGTGAAAAGCAACATGAAAGCAAATAAGAAGAACCCGTCAAAGTCTAGAACTCTTGATTAGTTTGATTCCATAATAACCCAATGGATGAATTGCAAAAAGCAAGTGCATATTTACTATCTGGATGGCAGACTACACGAATAAACAAGGTATGCAAAGTGGTGAAATAGAACGCTGGGTCCTACCACCTTGGTGAAAACTTGCTGGGACCCGAGGGGTATATATGCCTCCAGCAAAGGCTTCAGAACATACCATTGGGAACAGGCTTTGACCCCATAGGTGATTTTTTTTCCCTTCAAGGTTTAGTCATAGAGCATCACTGGAACAGAACAATACATCCACACAGAGCAAACTTGAACTAATATAAACTTTTTCTTGCAATTAATTTTCACACTTTAATCATTGTAAATACCTAAAGAGTTACATATGCCAAGTAAGAAAACATATAAGTGGCTACATGTGGTGTGATAGAACTTCAAGGCCCTAGGCATAGTTGTCTATAAAAATCTCATACAGCAATCATGTGAAAAGCAACATGAAAGCAAATAAGAAGAACCCGTCAAAGTCTAGAACTCTTGATTAGTTTGATTCCATGATAGCCCAATGGATGAATTGCAAAGCAAGTGCATATTTATTATCCGGAGGGCAGGCTACACGAATAAACAAGGTATGCAAAGGGGCAAAATGGATCGCTGGGTCCTACCACCTTGGTGAAAACTTGCTGGGACCCGAGGGGTATATATGCCTCCAGCAAAGGCTTCAGCAGATACCATTGGGGAACAGGCTTTAGCAGATACTATTGGGGAACAGGCTTCAGCAGATACCATTGGGGAACAGGCTTTGACCCCATAGGTGATATATTTTCCCTTCAAGATTTAGTAAAAGAAAATCACTGGAACAGAACAATACATCCACACAGAGCAAACTTGAACTAATATAAACTTCATCTTAGGATTAATTTTCACACTTTAATCATATATTGAACAGTGGTGTTGTAAATACCTAAAGAGTTACATATGCCAAGTTAGAAAACATATAAGTGGCTACATGTGGTGTGATAGAACTTCAAGGCCCTAGGCAAAGTTGTCTATACAATTCTCATACAGCAGTCATGTGAAAAGCAACATGAAAGCAAATAAGAAGAACCCGTCAAAGTCTAGAACTCTTGATTAGTTTGATTCCATAATAACCCAATGGATGAATTGCAAAAAGCAAGTGCGTATTTACTATCTGGATGACAGACTACACGAATAAACAAGGTATGCAAAGTAGTGTAATAGAACGCTTGGTCCTACCACCTTGGTGAAAACTTGCTGGGACCCGAGGGGTATATATTCCTCCAGCAAAGGCTTCAGCAGATACCATTGGGGAACAGGCTTTGACCCCATACGTGATATCTTTTCCCTTCCAGGTTTAGTCATAGAACATCACTGGAACAGAACAACACATCCACACAGAGCAAACTTGAACTAATATAAACTTCATCTTAGGATTAATTTTCACACTTTAATCATATATTGAACAGTGGTGTTGTAAATACCTAAAGAGTTACATATGCCAAGTAAGAAAACATATAAGTGGCTACATGTGGTGTGATAGAACTTCAAGGCCCTAGGCAAAGTTGTCTATACAATTCTCATACAGCAATCATGTGAAAAGCAACATGAAAGCAAATAAGAAGAACCCGTCAAAGTCTAGAACTCTTGATTAGTTTGATTCCATAATAACCCAATGGATGAATTGCAAAAAGCAAGTGCATATTTACTATCTGGATGACAGACTACACGAATAAACAAGGTATGCAAAGTAGTGTAATAGAACGCTTGGTCCTACCACATTGGTGAAAACTTGCTGGGACCCGAGGGGTATATATTCCTCCAGCAAAGGCTTCAGCAGATACCATTGGGGAACAGGCTTTGACCCCATACGTGATATATTTTCCCTTCCAGGTTTAGTCATAGAACATCACTGGAACAGAACAATACATCCACACAGAGCAAACTTGAACTAATATAAACTTTTTCTAACAATTAATTTTCACACTTTAATCATATAGTGAACAGTGGTGTTGTAAATACCTAAAGAGTTACATATGCCAAGTAAGAAAACATATAAGTGGCTACATGTGGTGTGATAGAACTTCAAGGCCCTAGGCATAGTTGTCTATGAAAATCTCATACAGCAATCATGTGAAAAGCAACATGAAAGCAAATAAGAAGAACCCGTCAAAGTCTAGAACTCTTGATTAGTTTGATTCCATAATAACCAAATGGATGAATTGCAAAGCAAGTGCATATTTATTATCTGGAGGGCAGGCTACACGAATAAACAAGGTATGTAAAGGGGCAAAATGGATCGCTGGGTCCTACCACCTTGGTGAAAACTTGCTGGGACCCGAGGGGTATATATGCCTCCAGCAAAGGCTTCAGCAGATACCATTGGGGAACAGGCTTTAGCAGATACCATTGGGGAACAGGCTTCAGCAGATACCATTGGGGAACAGGCTTTGACCCCATAGGTGATATCTTTTCCCTTCAAGGTTTAGTCATAGAACATCACTGGAACAGAACAATACATCCACACAGAGCAAACTTAGAACTAATATAAACTTTTTCTTGCAATTAATTTTCACACTTTAATCGTTGTAAATACCTAAAGAGTTACATATGCCAAGTAAGAAAACATATAAGTGGCTACATGTGGTGTGATAGAACTTCAAGGCCCTAGGCATAGTTGTCTATAAAATTCTCATACAGCAATCATGTGAAAAGCAACATGAAAGCAAATAAGAAGAACCCGTCAAAGTCTAGAACTCTTGATTAGTTTGATTCCATAATAACCCAATGGATGAATTGCAAAAAGCAAGTGCATATTTACTATCTGGATGGCAGACTACACGAATAAACAAGGTATGCAAAGTAGTGTAATAGAACGCTGGGTCCTACCACCTTGGTGAAAACTTGCTGGGACCCGAGGGGTATATATTCCTCCAGCAAAGGCTTCAGCAGATACCATTGGGGAACAGGCTTTGATCCCATACGTGATATCTTTTCCCTTCAAGGTTTAGTCACAGAACATCACTGGAACAGAACAATACATCCACACAGAGCAAACTTGAACTAATATAAACTTCTTCTTAAGATTAATTTTCAAACTTTAATCGTTGTACATACCTAAAGAGTTACATATGCCAAGTAAGAAAACATAAGTGGCTACATGTGGTGTGATAGAACTTCAAGGCCCTAGGCATAGTTGTCTATAAAAATCTCATACAGCAATCATGTGAAAAGCAACATGAAAGCAAATAAGAAGAACCCGTCAAAGTCTAGAACTCTTGATTAGTTTGATTCCATGATAACCCAATGGATGAATTGCAAAGCAAGTGCATATTTATTATCCGGAGGGCAGGCTACACGAATAAACAAGGTAGGCAAAGGGGCAAAATGGATCGCTGGGTCCTACCACCTTGGTGAAAACTTGCTGGGACCCGAGGGGTATATATGCCTCCAGCAAAGGCTTCAGCAGATACCATTGGGGAACAGGCTTTGACCCCATACGTGATATCTTTTCCCTTCAAGGTTTAATCACAGAACATCACTGGAACAGAACAATACATCCACACAGAGCAAACTTGAACTAATATAAACTTCTTCTAACAATTAATTTTCACACTTTAATCATATAGTGAACAGTGGTGTTGTAAATACCTAAAGAGTTACATATGCCAAGTAAGAAAACATATAAGTGGCTACATGTGGTGTGATAGAACTTCAAGGCCCTAGGCAAAGTTGTCTATAAAATTCTCATACAGCAATCATGTGAAAAGCAACATGAAAGCAAATAAGAAGAACCCGTCAAAGTCTAGAACTCTTGATTAGTTTGATTCCATAATAACCCAATGGATGAATTGCAAAAAGCAAGTGCATATTTACTATCTGGATGACAGACTACACGAATAAACAAGGTATGCAAAGTAGTGTAATAGAACGCTTGGTCCTACCACCTTGGTGAAAACTTGCTGGGACCCGAGGGGTATATATTCCTCCAGCAAAGGCTTCAGCAGATACCATTGGGGAACAGGCTTTGACCCCATACGTGATATCTTTTCCCTTCCAGGTTTAGTCATAGAACATCACTGGAACAGAACAATACATCCACACAGAGCAAACTTGAACTAATATAAACTTTTTCTAACAATTAATTTTCACACTTTAATCATAAAGTGAACAGTGGTGTTGTAAATACCTAAAGAGTTACATATGCCAATTAAGAAAACATATAAGTGGCTACATGTGGTGTGATAGAACTTCAAGGCCCTAGGCATAGTTGTCTATAAAAATCTCATACAGCAATCATGTGAAAAGCAACATGAAAGCAAATAAGAAGAACCCGTCAAAGTCTAGAACTCTTGATTAGTTTGATTCCATGATAACCCAATGGATGAATTGCAAAGCAAGTGCATATTTATTATCTGGAGGGCAGGCTACACGAATAAACAAGGTATGCAAAGGGGCAAAATGGATCGCTGGGTCCTACCACCTTGGTGAAAACTTGCTGGGACCCGAGGGGTATATATGCCTCCAGCAAAGGCTTCAGCAGATACCATTGGGGAACAGGCTTTAGCAGATACCATTGGGGAACAGGCTTTGACCCCATAGGTGATATCTTTTCCCTTCAAGGTTTAGTCATAGAACATCACTGGAACAGAACAATACATCCACACAGAGCAAACTTAGAACTAATATAAACTTTTTCTTGCAATTAATTTTCACACTTTAATCGTTGTAAATACCTAAAGAGTTACATATGCCAAGTAAGAAAACATATAAGTGGCTACATGTGGTGTGATAGAACTTCAAGGCCCTAGGCATAGTTGTCTATAAAATTCTCATACAGCAATCATGTGAAAAGCAACATGAAAGCAAATAAGAAGAACCCGTCAAAGTCTAGAACTCTTGATTAGTTTGATTCCATAATAACCAAATGGATGAATTGCAAAGCAAGTGCATATTTATTATCTGGATGGCAGACTACACGAATAAACAAGGTATGCAAAGTAGTGTAATAGAACGCTTGGTCCTACCACCTTGGTGAAAACTTGCTGGGACCCGAGGGGTATATATTCCTCCAGCAAAGGCTTCAGCAGATACCATTGGGGAACAGGCTTTGACCCCATACGTGATATCTTTTCCCTTCCAGGTTTAGTCATAGAACATCACTGGAACAGAACAATACATCCACACAGAGCAAACTTGAACTAATATAAACTTTTTCTAACAATTAATTTTCACACTTTAATCATAAAGTGAACAGTGGTGTTGTAAATACCTAAAGAGTTACATATGCCAATTAAGAAAACATATAAGTGGCTACATGTGGTGTGATAGAACTTCAAGGCCCTAGGCATAGTTGTCTATAAAAATCTCATACAGCAATCATGTGAAAAGCAACATGAAAGCAAATAAGAAGAACCCGTCAAAGTCTAGAACTCTTGATTAGTTTGATTCCATGATAACCCAATGGATGAATTGCAAAGCAAGTGCATATTTATTATCTGGAGGGCAGGCTACACGAATAAACAAGGTATGCAAAGGGGCAAAATGGATCGCTGGGTCCTACCACCTTGGTGAAAACTTGCTGGGACCCGAGGGGTATATATGCCTCCAGCAAAGGCTTCAGCAGATACCATTGGGGAACAGGCTTTAGCAGATACCATTGGGGAACAGGCTTTGACCCCATAGGTGATATCTTTTCCCTTTAAGGTTTAGTCATAGAACATCACTGGAACAGAACAATACATCCACACAGAGCAAACTTAGAACTAATATAAACTTTTTCTTGCAATTAATTTTCACACTTTAATCGTTGTAAATACCTAAAGAGTTACATATGCCAAGTAAGAAAACATATAAGTAGCTACATGTGGTGTGATAGAACTTCAAGGCCCTAGGCATAGTTGTCTATAAAATTCTCATACAGCAATCATGTGAAAAGCAACATGAAAGCAAATAAGAAGAACCCGTCAAAGTCTAGAACTCTTGATTAGTTTGATTCCATAATAACCAAATGGATGAATTGCAAAGCAAGTGCATATTTATTATCTGGATGGCAGACTACACGAATAAACAAGGTATGCAAAGTAGTGTAATAGAACGCTTGGTCCTACCACCTTGATGAAAACTTGCTGGGACCCGAGGGGTATATATTCCTCCAGCAAAGGCTTCAGCAGATACCATTGGGGAACAGGCTTTGACCCCATACGTGATATCTTTTCCCTTCAAGGTTTAGTCACAGAACATCACTGGAACAGAACAATACATCCACACAGAGCAAACTTGAACTAATATAAACTTCTTCTTAGGATTAATTTTCAAACTTTAATCGTTGTACATACCTAAAGAGTTACATATGCCAAGTAAGAAAACATAAGTGGCTACATGTGGTGTGATAGAACTTCAAGGCCCTAGGCATAGTTGTCTATAAAAATCTCATACAGCAATCATGTGAAAAGCAACATGAAAGCAAATAAGAAGAACCCGTCAAAGTCTAGAACTCTTGATTAGTTTGATTCCATGATAACCCAATGGATGAATTGCAAAGCAAGTGCATATTTATTATCCGGAGGGCAGGCTACACGAATAAACAAGGTATGCAAAGGGGCAAAATGGATCGCTGGGTCCTACCACCTTGGTAAAAACTTGCTGGGACCCGAGGGGTATATATGCCTCCAGCAAAGGCTTCAGCAGATACCATTGGGGAACAGGCTTTAGCAGATACCATTGGGGAACAGGCTTCAGCAGATACCATTGGGGAACAGGCTTTGACCCCATAGGTGATATATTTTCCCTTCAAGATTTAGTAAAAGAAAATCACTGGAACAGAACAATACATCCACACAGAGCAAACTTGAACTAATATAAACTTCATCTTAGGATTAATTTTCACACTTTAATCATATATTGAACAGTGGTGTTGTAAATACCTAAAGAGTTACATATGCCAAGTAAGAAAACATATAAGTGGCTACATGTGGTGTGATAGAACTTCAAGGCCCTAGGCATAGTTGTCTATAAAAATCTCATACAGCAATCATGTGAAAAGCAACATGAATGCAAATAAGAAGAACCCGTCAAAGTCTAGAACTCTTGATTAGTTTGATTCCATAATAACCCAATGGATGAATTGCAAAAAGCAAGTGCATATTTATTATCTGGAGGGTAGGCTACACGAATAAACAAGGTATGCAAATAGGGCGAAATGGATCGCTGGGTCCTACCACCTTGGTGAAAACTTGCTGGGACCTGAGGAGTATATATGCCTCCAGCAAAGGCTTAAGCAGATACCATTGGGGAACAGGCTTTGACCCCATACGTGATATCTTTTCCCTTCAAGGTTTAGTCACAGAACATCACTGGAACAGAACAATACATCCACACAGAGCAAACTTGAACTAATATAAACTTCTTCTTAGGATTAATTTTCAAACTTTAATCGTTGTACATACCTAAAGAGTTACATATGCCAAGTAAGAAAACATATAAGTGGCTACATGTGGTGTGATAGAACTTCAAGGCCCTAGGCATAGTTGTCTATAAAATTCTATTACAGCAATCATGTGAAAAGCAACATGAAAGCAAATAAGAAGAACCCGTCAAAGTCTAGAACTCTTGATTAGTTTGATTCCATAATAACCCAATGGATGAATTGCAAAAAGCAAGTGCATATTTACTATCTGGATGGCAGACTACACGAATAAACAAGGTATGCAAAGTGGTGAAATAGAACGCTGGGTCCTACCACCTTGGTGAAAACTTGCTGGGACCCGAGGGGTATATATGCCTCCAGCAAAGGCTTCAGAACATACCATTGGGAACAGGCTTTGACCCCATAGGTGATTTTTTTTCCCTTCAAGGTTTAGTCATAGAGCATCACTGGAACAGAACAATACATCCACACAGAGCAAACTTGAACTAATATAAACTTTTTCTTGCAATTAATTTTCACACTTTAATCATTGTAAATACCTAAAGAGTTACATATGCCAAGTAAGAAAACATATAAGTGGCTACATGTGGTGTGATAGAACTTCAAGGCCCTAGGCATAGTTGTCTATAAAAATCTCATACAGCAATCATGTGAAAAGCAACATGAAAGCAAATAAGAAGAACCCGTCAAAGTCTAGAACTCTTGATTAGTTTGATTCCATGATAACCCAATGGATGAATTGCAAAGCAAGTGCATATTTATTATCTGGAGGATAGTGAACAGTGGTGTTGTAAATACCTAAAGAGTTACATATGCCAAGTAAGAAAATATATAAGTGGCTATATGTGGTGTGATAGAACTTCAAGGCCCTAGGCATAGTTGTCTATAAAAATCTCATACAGCAATCATGAGAACAGTCAGAGGTGTATAGTCCAGGGGTCAGAAAGTCCTGCCATATGTTTATTCCACCCATGAACTCAGCCAGCTGATTTAACTAATAAGTTCTATCTCCTGGCTGAATTAGCAAATCCAGGTGATTGGAACAAAATACTGAGGAGGACTTTTACTTTCTGAACCTGGACTTTACACCTCTGGCCACATGTCAGCCAAGAGCAAAAGAAATAAACCAGAACTGGACCTTATCTGAGCCACAAAACCTGTGCATATTAAATATGGAGTCATCTCAGTCTTAATAAGCCTGTTAACAAGCAGAATCACTGAAGGGAAAGAAGAGAATAGAAAAAGAGACGAGCAGAAACACAAGAACTACAACTGACTTCAGACACAGCCTTAGATGAAATCAACTGAAGAGAAAAGAAGACATTAAATCTGTGATCTCAGCAGAGGAGGATTAATCAACTCCACAAACAGCATTACCAGCTTCACTTATTACTAACCAGACTGACTTTATTTCTGTCAGAAGTCTACAGAAGTTTTTATTGAGAATTAACAGAGGTTTAACTCTAATGTGGTTCATTTGAAGTCACCATAATAGTGATTACTGTTTCCATTAGTTGGGCTCTTAACTCTTATGATAGACGGTGTGTTTGTTAAACACATTTGCAGCAGCAAAAGAAGGTAAAGTCAAATGAGATCAGGTGATGATGGTTACCTGTTGATGGTTTTATAATCGTCATGAAGTAGCCTGAATCACTGATGTTTCCAAAGGATGGTGAGAGGCTTTCTTTTCCATAACAAACACGCCATACCATACAAACACACAGTCACACCAGCCAGAAAAATAATAATAATGTTAGGGATTATTTTTGCCAAAGGGTGACACCCTTTATTCAGTACAGTTTATGGCGACTGTACTGGGGCGTTGGATGTTATGTGATATAGGGACTATTTTACACCAGGGGTACCCTTTATACAGTACAGCTTATTGTGACTGTACTGGGGCGTTAGGACCCACTAAGGCCACAGGTTGATCAGACCTGCAGGCCTCTCTAACACCTCTTCCAGCAGCTACCCAGTCTCCCAGGAGGTTTCCCATCCAGATAAAGACCAGGCTCAACCCTACTTAGCTTCGATGGGAGTGCAGTTGGAAGCTTCAGGTTGACCACTGCTGGCTGGTACTGCTTTCTTTGCGAGAGTTATAAAGACCAACTAATGGAAACAAGAATCACCATTATGGTGATTTCAAATGAAACAGAGAGTTAAAACCCTGTTAATTCTCAGTGGACATCTGGCAGATGTAAGATGTCAAAGTTTCTGAATAAAACTCTGACACAGCAAAGCAGATTTTAGATCTTTTAGTGAACTTTTAAATCTCCGTTGCAATTGTTTACATTTCTGTTTCGCGCTTGGTTTTCTTCTCTCCTGTTTATGCTGTCTCAACACCACAAAACCGAATCTAACGCGCCCCCTTGTGGGCTGAATGAACAATGTCTGCTTTCAAACTAAAATACATCACATGTGGAAATAATATAACATAACATCACATGTTATAAATCGTAAACATTACAATGTCTAAATCCAGAGGTGTATAGTCCAGGGGTCAGAAAGCAGAAGTCCTGCCATATGTTTATTCCACCCATGAACTCAGCCAGCTGATTTAACTAATTAGTTCTATCTCCTGGCTGAATTAGCAAATCCAGGTGATTGGAACAAAACACTGAGGAGGACTTTTACTTTCTGAACCTGGACTTTACACCTCTGGGAACAGCAACATGAAAAAAATAAGAAGAAACCGTCAAAGTCTAGAACTCTTGATTAGTTTGATTCCATAATAACCCAATGGATGAATTGCAAAAAGCAAGTGCATATTTACTATCTGGATGGCAGGCTACACGAATAAACAAGGTATGCAAAGTGGTGCAATGGATCGCTGGGTCCTACCACCTTGGTGAAAACTTGCTGGGACCCGAGGGGTATATATGCCTCCAGCAAAGGCTTCAGCAGATACCATTGGGGAACAGGCTTTGACCCCATAGGTGATATCTTTTCCCTTCAAGGTTTAGTCATAGAACATCACTGGAACAGAACAATACATCCACACAGAGCAAACTTGAACTAATATAAACTTTTTCTTGCAATTAATTTTCACACTTTATATAGTGAACAGTGGTGTTGTAAATACCTAAAGAGTTACATATGCCAAGTAAGAAAACATATAAGTGGCTACATGTGGTGTGATAGAACTTCAAGGCCCTAGGCATAGTTGTCTATAAAAATCTCAAACAGCAATCATGTGAAAAGCAACATGAATGCAAATAAGAAGAACCCGTCAAAGTCTAGAACTCTTGATTAGTTTGATTCCATAATAACCCAATGGATGAATTGCAAAAAGCAAGTGCATATTTATTATCTGGAGGGTAGGCTACACGAATAAACAAGGTATGCAAATAGGGCGAAATGGATCGCTGGGTCCTACCACCTTGGTGAAAACTTGCTGGGACCTGAGGAGTATATATGCCTCCAGCAAAGGCTTAAGCAGATACCATTGGGGAACAGGCTTTGACCCCATACGTGATATCTTTTCCCTTCAAGGTTTAGTCACAGAACATCACTGGAACAGAACAATACATCCACACAGAGCAAACTTGAACTAATATAAACTTCTTCTTAGGGTTAATTTTCAAACTTTAATCGTTGTACATACCTAAAGAGTTACATATGCCAAGTAAGAAAACATATAAGTGGCTACATGTGGTGTGATAGAACTTCAAGGCCCTAGACATAGTTGTCTATAAAAATCTCATACAGCAATCATGTGAAAAGCAACATGAAAGCAAATAAGAAGAACCCGTCAAAGTCTAGAACTCTTGATTAGTTTGATTCCATGATAACCCAATGGATGAATTGCAAAGCAAGTGCATATTTATTATCCGGAGGGCAGGCTACACGAATAAACAAGGTATGCAAAGGGGCAAAATGGATCGCTGGGTCCTACCACCTTGGTGAAAACTTGCTGGGACCCGAGGGGTATATATGCCTCCAGCAAAGGCTTCAGCAGGTACCATTGGGGAACAGGCTTTAGCAGATACCATTGGGGAACAGGCTTCAGCAGATACCATTGGGGAACAGGCTTTGACCCCATAGGTGATATATTTTCCCTTCAAGATTTAGTAATAGAAAATCACTGGAACAGAACAATACATCCACACAGAGCAAACTTGAACTAATATAAACTTCTTCTTAGGATTAATTTTCACACTTTAATCATATAGTCAAGTCAAGTCATCTTCATTTATATAGCGCTTTTAACAATGTAGATTGTCTCAAAGCAGCTTTACAGAGATAAGCGTATAATTTAAGGTAACAGAGATTGTTTCGGCTTTACAGCAGAGTTAAGTTATTTCCATCTAAAGTTAGTTTTAATTGATTTGGTTCCGTCGCAATGATCATTTGTTATTAAATTAGGGGCCGCTAAGACGACACCATTCTCTCTACGCAGACTTTAAACGCGAACCTGTGAGAAACGCTGATGGCGGTCACATGCGCATTTAGAATGGGTTCTATAGTTATGTGCGTTAGAATATACGCAGGTTTGGAATTCCCTACAAGCCAAGCCTAAACAAAATACTTGTCTTTCCTTATAAATTTTGATAAGGATCAAAATAGTGAACAGTCACTTCATATATTCACTTCATATAGTGAGCAGTCGTGTTGTAAATACCTAAAGAGTTACATATGCCAAGTAAGAAAACATATAAGTGGCTACATGTGGTGTGATAGAACTTCAAGGCCCTAGGCATAGTTGTCTATAAAAATCTCATACAGCAATCATGTGAAAAGCAACATGAATGCAAATAAGAAGAACCCGTCAAAGTCTAGAACTCTTGATTAGTTTGATTCCATAATAACCCAATGGATGAATTGCAAAAAGCAAGTGCATATTTATTATCTGGAGGGTAGGCTACATGAATAAACAAGGTATGCAAATAGGGCGAAATGGATCGCTGGGTCCTACCACCTTGGTGAAAACTTGCTGGGACCTGAGGAGTATATATGCCTCCAGCAAAGGCTTAAGCAGATACCATTGGGGAACAGGCTTTGACCCCATACGTGATATCTTTTCCCTTCAAGGTTTAGTCACAGAACATCACTGGAACAGAACAATACATCCACACAGAGCAAACTTGAACTAATATAAACTTCTTCTTAGGATTAATTTTCAAACTTTAATCGTTGTACATACCTAAAGAGTTACATATGCCAAGTAAGAAAACATATAAGTGGCTACATGTGGTGTGATAGAACTTCAAGGCCCTAGGCATAGTTGTCTATAAAATTCTCATACAGCAATCATGTGAAAAGCAACATGAAAGCAAATAAGAAGAACCCGTCAAAGTCTAGAACTCTTGATTAGTTTGATTCCATAATAACCCAATGGATGAATTGCAAAGCAAGTGCATATTTATTATCTGGAGGGCAGGCTACACGAATAAACAAGCTATGCAAAGGGGCAAAATGGATCGCTAGGTCCTACCACCTTGGTGAAAACTTGCTGGGACCCGAGGGGTATATATGCCTCCAGCAAAGGCTTCAGCAGATACCATTGGGAACAGGCTTTGACCCCATAGGTGATATCTTTTCCCTTCAAGGTTTAGTCACAGAACATCACTGGAACAGAACAATACATCCACACAGAGCAAACTTGAGCTAATATGAACTTTTTCTTACAATTAATTTTCACACTTTATTTATATAGTGAACAGTGATGTTGTAAATACCTAAAGAGTTACATATGCCAAGTAAGAAAACATATAAGTGGCTACATGTGGTGTGATAGAACTTCAAGGCCCTAGGCATAGTTGTCTATAAAAATCTCATACAGCAATCATGTGAAAAGCAACATGAAAGCAAATAAGAAGAACCCGTCAAAGTCTAGAACTCTTGATTAGTTTGATTCCATGATAACCCAATGGATGAATTGCAAAGCAAGTGCATATTTATTATCTGGAGGATAGTGAACAGTGGTGTTGTAAATACCTAAAGAGTTACATATGCCAAGTAAGAAAATATATAAGTGGCTATATGTGGTGTGATAGAACTTCAAGGCCCTAGGCATAGTTGTCTATAAAAATCTCATACAGCAATCATGAGAACAGTCAGAGGTGTATAGTCCAGGGGTCAGAAAGTCCTGCCATATGTTTATTCCACCCATGAACTCAGCCAGCTGATTTAACTAATAAGTTCTATCTCCTGGCTGAATTAGCAAATCCAGGTGATTGGAACAAAATACTGAGGAGGACTTTTACTTTCTGAACCTGGACTTTACACCTCTGGCCACATGTCAGCCAAGAGCAAAAGAAATAAACCAGAACTGGACCTTATCTGAGCCACAAAACCTGTGCATATTAAATATGGAGTCATCTCAGTCTTAATAAGCCTGTTAACAAGCAGAATCACTGAAGGAAAGAAGAGAATAGAAAAAGAGACGAGCAGAAACACAAGAACTACAACTGACTTCAGACACAGCCTTAGATGAAATCAACTGAAGAGAAAAGAAGACATTAAATCTGTGATCTCAGCAGAGGAGGATTAATCAACTCCACAAACAGCATTACCAGCTTCACTTATTACTAACCAGACTGACTTTATTTCTGTCAGAAGTCTACAGAAGTTTTTATTGAGAATTAACAGAGGTTTAACTCTAATGTGGTTCATTTGAAGTCACCATAATAGTGATTACTGTTCCCATTAGTTGGGCTCTTAACTCTTATGATAGACGGTGTGTTTGTTAAACACATTTGCAGCAGCAAAAGAAGGTAAAGTCAAATGAGATCAGGTGATGATGGTTACCTGTTGATGGTTTTATAATCGTCATGAAGTAGCCTGAATCACTGATGTTTCCAAAGGATGGTGAGAGGCTTTCTTTTCCATAACAAACACGCCATACCATACAAACACACAGTCACACCAGCCAGAAAAATAATAATAATGTTAGGGATTATTTTTGCCAAAGGGTGACACCCTTTATTCAGTACAGTTTATGGCGACTGTACTGGGGCGTTGGATGTTAGTTGATATAGGGACTATTTTACACCAGGGGTACCCTTTATACAGTACAGCTTATTGTGACTGTACTGGGGCGTTAGGACCCACTAAGGCCACAGGTTGATCAGACCTGCAGGCCTCTCTAACACCTCTTCCAGCAGCTACCCAGTCTCCCAGGAGGTTTCCCATCCAGATAAAGACCAGGCTCAACCCTACTTAGCTTCGATGGGAGTGCAGTTGGAAGCTTCAGGTTGACCACTGCTGGCTGGTACTGCTTTCTTTGCAAGAGTTATAAAGACCAACTAATGGAAACAAGAATCACCATTATGGTGATTTCAAATGAAACAGAGAGTTAAAACCCTGTTAATTCTCAGTGGACATCTGGCAGATGTAAGATGTCAAAGTTTCTGAATAAAACTCTGACACAGCAAAGCAGATTTTAGATCTTTTAGTGAACTTATAAATCTCCGTTGCAATTGTTTACATTTCTGTTTCGCGCTTGGTTTTCTTCTCTCCTGTTTACGCTGTCTCAACACCACAAAACCGAATCTAACGCGCCCCCTTGTGGGCTGAATGAACAATGTCTGCTTTCAAACTAAAATACATCACATGTGGAAATAATATAACATAACATCACATGTTATAAATCGTAAACATTACAATGTCTAAATCCAGAGGTGTATAGTCCAGGGGTCAGAAAGCAGAAGTCCTGCCATATGTTTATTCCACCCATGAACTCAGCCAGCTGATTTAACTAATTAGTTCTATCTCCTGGCTGAATTAGCAAATCCAGGTGATTGGAACAAAACACTGAGGAGGACTTTTACTTTCTGAACCTGGACTTTACACCTCTGGGAACAGCAACATGAAAAAAATAAGAAGAAACCGTCAAAGTCTAGAACTCTTGATTAGTTTGATTCCATAATAACCCAATGGATGAATTGCAAAAAGCAAGTGCATATTTACTATCTGGATGACAGACTACACGAATAAACAAGGTATGCAAAGTAGTGTAATAGAACGCTTGGTCCTACCACCTTGGTGAAAACTTGCTGGGACCCGAGGGGTATATATTCCTCCAGCAAAGGCTTCAGCAGATACCATTGGGGAACAGGCTTTGACCCCATACGTGATATCTTTTCCCTTCCAGGTTTAGTCATAGAACATCACTGGAACAGAACAACACATCCACACAGAGCAAACTTGAACTAATATAAACTTTTTCTAACAATTAATTTTCACACTTTAATCATATAGTGAACAGTGGTGTTGTAAATACCTAAAGAGTTACATATGCCAAGTAAGAAAACATATAAGTGGCTACATGTGGTGTGATAGAACTTCAAGGCCCTAGGCATAGTTGTCTATAAAAATCTCATACAGCAATCATGTGAAAAGCAACATGAAAGCAAATAAGAAGAACCCGTCAAAGTCTAGAACTCTTGATTAGTTTGATTCCATAATAACCAAATGGATGAATTGCAAAGCAAGTGCATATTTATTATCTGGAGGGCAGGCTACACGAATAAACAAGGTATGTAAAGGGGCAAAATGGATCGCTGGGTCCTACCACCTTGGTGAAAACTTGCTGGGACCCGAGGGGTATATATTCCTCCAGCAAAGGCTTCAGCAGATACCATTGGGGAACAGGCTTTGACCCCATACGTGATATCTTTTCCCTTCAAGGTTTAGTCACAGAACATCACTGGAACAGAACAATACATCCACACAGAGCAAACTTGAACTAATATAAACTTCTTCTTAGGATTAATTTTCAAACTTTAATCGTTGTACATACCTAAAGAGTTACATATGCCAAGTAAGAAAACATAAGTGGCTACATGTGGTGTGATAGAACTTCAAGAACCCGTCAAAGTCTAGAACTCTTGATTAGTTTGATTCCATAATAACCCAATGGATGAATTGCAAAAAGCAAGTGCATATTTACTATCTGGATGGCAGACTACACGAATAAACAAGGTATGCAAAGTAGTGTAATAGAACGCTTGGTCCTACCACCTTGGTGAAAACTTGCTGGGACCCGAGGGGTATATATTCCTCCAGCAAAGGCTTCAGCAGATACCATTGGGGAACAGGCTTTGACCCCATACGTGATATCTTTTCCCTTCCAGGTTTAGTCATAGAACATCACTGGAACAGAACAATACATCCACACAGAGCAAACTTGAACTAATATAAACTTCTTCTTAGGATTAATTTTCAAACTTTAATCGTTGTACATACCTAAAGAGTTACATATGCCAAGTAAGAAAACATAAGTGGCTACATGTGGTGTGATAGAACTTCAAGGCCCTAGGCATAGTTGTCTATAAAAATCTCATACAGCAATCATGTGAAAAGCAACATGAAAGCAAATAAGAAGAACCCGTCAAAGTCTAGAACTCTTGATTAGTTTGATTCCATGATAACCCAATGGATGAATTGCAAAGCAAGTGCATATTTATTATCCGGAGGGCAGGCTACACGAATAAACAAGGTATGCAAAGGGGCAAAATGGATCGCTGGGTCCTACCACCTTGGTGAAAACTTGCTGGGACCCGAGGGGTATATATGCCTCCAGCAAAGGCTTCAGCAGATACCATTGGGGAACAGGCTTTAGCAGATACTATTGGGGAACAGGCTTCAGCAGATACCATTGGGGAACAGGCTTTGACCCCATAGGTGATATATTTTCCCTTCAAGATTTAGTAAAAGAAAATCACTGGAACAGAACAATACATCCACACAGAGCAAACTTGAACTAATATAAACTTCATCTTAGGATTAATTTTCACACTTTAATCATATATTGAACAGTGGTGTTGTAAATACCTAAAGAGTTACATATGCCAAGTAAGAAAACATATAAGTGGCTACATGTGGTGTGATAGAACTTCAAGGCCCTAGGCAAAGTTGTCTATACAATTCTCATACAGCAATCATGTGAAAAGCAACATGAAAGCAAATAAGAAGAACCCGTCAAAGTCTAGAACTCTTGATTAGTTTGATTCCATAATAACCCAATGGATGAATTGCAAAAAGCAAGTGCATATTTACTATCTGGATGACAGACTACACGAATAAACAAGGTATGCAAAGTAGTGTAATAGAACGCTTGGTCCTACCACCTTGGTGAAAACTTGCTGGGACCCGAGGGGTATATATTCCTCCAGCAAAGGCTTCAGCAGATACCATTGGGGAACAGGCTTTGACCCCATACGTGATATCTTTTCCCTTCCAGGTTTAGTCATAGAACATCACTGGAACAGAACAACACATCCACACAGAGCAAACTTGAACTAATATAAACTTTTTCTAACAATTAATTTTCACACTTTAATCATATAGTGAACAGTGGTGTTGTAAATACCTAAAGAGTTACATATGCCAAGTAAGAAAACATATAAGTGGCTACATGTGGTGTGATAGAACTTCAAGGCCCTAGGCATAGTTGTCTATAAAAATCTCATACAGCAATCATGTGAAAAGCAACATGAAAGCAAATAAGAAGAACCCGTCAAAGTCTAGAACTCTTGATTAGTTTGATTCCATAATAACCAAATGGATGAATTGCAAAGCAAGTGCATATTTATTATCTGGAGGGCAGGCTACACGAATAAACAAGGTATGTAAAGGGGCAAAATGGATCGCTGGGTCCTACCACCTTGGTGAAAACTTGCTGGGACCCGAGGGGTATATATGCCTCCAGCAAAGGCTTCAGCAGATACCATTGGGGAACAGGCTTTAGCAGATACCATTGGGGAACAGGCTTCAGCAGATACCATTGGGGAACAGGCTTTGACCCCATAGGTGATATATTTTCCCTTCAAGATTTAGTAAAAGAAAATCACTGGAACAGAACAATACATCCACACAGAGCAAACTTGAACTAATATAAACTTCATCTTAGGATTAATTTTCACACTTTAATCATATATTGAACAGTGGTGTTGTAAATACCTAAAGAGTTACATATGCCAAGTAAGAAAACATATAAGTGGCTACATGTGCTGTGATAGAACTTCAAGGCCCTAGGCAAAGTTGTCTATACAATTATCATACAGCAATCATGTGAAAAGCAACATGAAAGCAAATAAGAAGAACCTGTCAAAGTCTAGAACTCTTGATTAGTTTGATTCCATAATAACCCAATGGATGAATTGCAAAAAGCAAGTGCATATTTACTATCTGGATGACAGACTACACGAATAAACAAGGTATGCAAAGTAGTGTAATAGAACGCTTGGTCCTACCACCTTGGTGAAAACTTGCTGGGACCCGAGGGGTATATATTCCTCCAGCAAAGGCTTCAGCAGATACCATTGGGGAACAGGCTTTGACCCCATACGTGATATCTTTTCCCTTCCAAGTTTAGTCATAGAACATCACTGGAACAGAACAATACATCCACACAGAGCAAACTTGGAACTAATATAAACTTTTTCTTGCAATTAATTTTCACACTTTAATCGTTGAAAATACCTAAAGAGTTACATATGCCAAGTAAGAAAACATATAAGTGGCTACATGTGGTGTGATAGAACTTCAAGGCCCTAGGCATAGTTGTCTATAAAAATCTCATACAGCAATCATGTGAAAAGCAACATGAAAGCAAATAAGAAGAACCCGTCAAAGTCTAGAACTCTTGATTAGTTTGATTCCATGATAACCCAATGGATGAATTGCAAAGCAAGTGCATATTTATTATCCGGAGGGCAGGCTACACGAATAAACAAGGTATGCAAAGTAGTGTAATAGAACGCTGGGTCCTACCACCTTGGTGAAAACTTGCTGGGACCCGAGGGGTATATATTCCTCCAGCAAAGGCTTCAGCAGTTACCATTGGGGAACAGGCTTTGACCCCATACGTGATATCTTTTCCCTTCAAGGTTTAGTCACAGAACATCACTGGAACAGAACAATACATCCACACAGAGCAAACTTGAACTAATATAAACTTCTTCTTAGGATTAATTTTCAAACTTTAATCGTTGTACATACCTAAAGAGTTACATATGCCAAGTAAGAAAACATAAGTGGCTACATGTGGTGTGATAGAACTTCAAGGCCCTAGGCATAGTTGTCTATAAAAATCTCATACAGCAATCATGTGAAAAGCAACATGAAAGCAAATAAGAAGAACCCGTCAAAGTCTAGAACTCTTGATTAGTTTGATTCCATAATAACCCAATGGATGAATTGCAAAAAGCAAGTGCATATTTATTATCTGGATGGCAGACTACACGAATAAACAAGGTATGCAAAGTAGTGTAATAGAACGCTGGGTCCTACCACCTTGGTGAAAACTTGCTGGGACCCGAGGGGTATATATTCCTCCAGCAAAGGCTTCAGCAGATACCATTGGGGAACAGGCTTTGACCCCATACGTGATATCTTTTCCCTTCAAGGTTTAGTCACAGAACATCACTGGAACAGAACAATACATCCACACAGAGCAAACTTGAACTAATATAAACTTCTTCTTAGGATTAATTTTCAAACTTTAATCGTTGTACATACCTAAAGAGTTACATATGCCAAGTAAGAAAACATAAGTGGCTACATGTGGTGTGATAGAACTTCAAGGCCCTAGGCATAGTTGTCTATAAAAATCTCATACAGCAATCATGTGAAAAGCAACATGAAAGCAAATAAGAAGAACCCGCCAAAGTCTAGAACTCTTGATTAGTTTGATTCCATGATAACCCAATGGATGAATTGCAAAGCAGGTGCATATTTATTATCCGGAGGGCAGGCTACACGAATAAACAAGGTATGCAAAGGGGCAAAATGGATCGCTGGGTCCTACCACCTTGGTGAAAACTTGCTGGGACCCGAGGGGTATATATGCCTCCAGCAAAGGCTTCAGCAGATACCATTGGGGAACAGGCTTTAGCAGATACCATTGGGGAACAGGCTTCAGCAGATACCATTGGGGAACAGGCTTTGACCCCATAGGTGATATATTTTCCCTTCAAGATTTAGTAAAAGAAAATCACTGGAACAGAACAATACATCCACACAGAGCAAACTTGAACTAATATAAACTTCATCTTAGGATTAATTTTCACACTTTAATCATATATTGAACAGTGGTGTTGTAAATACCTAAAGAGTTACATATGCCAAGTAAGAAAACATATAAGTGGCTACATGTGGTGTGATAGAACTTCAAGGCCCTAGGCAAAGTTGTCTATACAATTCTCATACAGCAATCATGTGAAAAGCAACATGAAAGCAAATAAGAAGAACCCGTCAAAGTCTAGAACTCTTGATTAGTTTGATTCCATAATAACCCAATGGATGAATTGCAAAAAGCAAGTGCATATTTACTATCTGGATGACAGACTACACGAATAAACAAGGTATGCAAAGTAGTGTAATAGAACGCTTGGTCCTACCACCTTGGTGAAAACTTGCTGGGACCCGAGGGGTATATATTCCTCCAGCAAAGGCTTCAGCAGATACCATTGGGGGAACAGGCTTTGACCCCATACGTGATATCTTTTCCCTTCCAGGTTTAGTCATAGAACATCACTGGAACAGAACAATACATCCACACAGAGCAAACTTGAACTAATATAAACTTTTTCTAACAATTAATTTTCACACTTTAATCATATAGTGAACAGTGGTGTTGTAAATACCTAAAGAGTTACATATGCCAAGTAAGAAAACATATAAGTGGCTACATGTGGTGTGATAGAACTTCAAGGCCCTAGGCATAGTTGTCTATAAAAATCTCATACAGCAATCATGTGAAAAGCAACATGAAAGCAAATAAGAAGAACCCGTCAAAGTCTAGAACTCTTGATTAGTTTGATTCCATAATAACCAAATGGATGAATTGCAAAGCAAGTGCATATTTATTATCTGGAGGGCAGGCTACACGAATAAACAAGGTATGTAAAGGGGCAAAATGGATCGCTGGGTCCTACCACCTTGGTGAAAACTTGCTGGGACCCGAGGGGTATACTGTATGCCTCCAGCAAAGGCTTCAGCAGATACCATTGGGGAACAGGCTTTGACCCCATAGGTGATATCTTTTCCCTTCAAGGTTTAGTCATAGAACATCACTGGAACAGAACAATACATCCACACAGAGCAAACTTGGAACTAATATAAACTTTTTCTTGCAATTAATTTTCACACTTTAATCGTTGTAAATACCTAAAGAGTTACATATGCCAAGTAAGAAAACATATAAGTGGCTACATGTGGTGTGATAGAACTTCAAGGCCCTAGGCATAGTTGTCTATAAAATTCTCATACAGCAATCATGTGAAAAGCAACATGAAAGCAAATAAGAAGAACCCGTCAAAGTCTAGAACTCTTGATTAGTTTGATTCCATAATAACCCAATGGATGAATTGCAAAAAGCAAGTGCATATTTATTATCTGGATGGCAGACTACACGAATAAACAAGGTATGCAAAGTAGTGTAATAGAACGCTGGGTCCTACCACCTTGGTGAAAACTTGCTGGGACCCAAGGGGTATATATTCCTCCAGCAAAGGCTTCAGCAGTTACCATTGGGGAACAGGCTTTGACCCCATACGTGATATCTTTTCCCTTCAAGGTTTAGTCACAGAACATCACTGGAACAGAACAATACATCCACACAGAGCAAACTTGAACTAATATAAACTTCTTCTTAGGATTAATTTTCAAACTTTAATCGTTGTACATACCTAAAGAGTTACATATGCCAAGTAAGAAAACATAAGTGGCTACATGTGGTGTGATAGAACTTCAAGGCCCTAGGCATAGTTGTCTATAAAAATCTCATACAGCAATCATGTGAAAAGCAACATGAAAGCAAATAAGAAGAACTCGTCAAAGTCTAGAACTCTTGATTAGTTTGATTCCATGATAACCCAATGGATGAATTGCAAAGCAAGTGCATATGTATTATCCGGAGGGCAGGCTACACGAATAAACAATGTATGCAAAGGGGCAAAATGGATCGCTGGGTCCTACCACCTTGGTGAAAACTTGCTGGGACCCGAGGGGTATATATGCCTCCAGCAAAGGCTTCAGCAGATACCATTGGGGAACAGGCTTCAGCAGATACCATTGGGGAACAGGCTTTGACCCCATAGGTGATATATTTTCCCTTCAAGATTTAGTAAAAGAAAATCACTGGAACAGAACAATACATCCACACAGAGCAAACTTGAACTAATATAAACTTCATCTTAGGATTAATTTTCACACTTTAATCATATATTGAACAGTGGTGTTGTAAATACCTAAAGAGTTACATATGCCAAGTAAGAAAACATATAAGTGGCTACATGTGGTGTGATAGAACTTCAAGGCCCTAGGCATAGTTGTCTATAAAAATCTCATACAGCAATCATGTGAAAAGCAACATGAAAGCAAATAAGAAGAACCCGTCAAAGTCTAGAACTCTTGATTAGTTTGATTCCATAATAACCCAATGGATGAATTGCAAAAACCAAGTGCATATTTACTATCTGGATGACAGACTACACGAATAAACAAGGTATGCAAAGTAGGGTAATAGAACGCTTGGTCCTACCACCTTGGTGAAAACTTGCTGGGACCCGAGGGGTATATATTCCTCCAGCAAAGGCTTCAGCAGATACCATTGGGGAACAGGCTTTGACCCCATACGTGATATCTTTTCCCTTCCAGGTTTAGTCATAGAACATCACTGGAACAGAACAATACATCCACACAGAGCAAACTTGAACTAACATAAACTTTTTCTAACAATTAATTTTCACACTTTAATCATATAGTGAACAGTGGTGTTGTAAATACCTAAAGAGTTACATATGCAAGGTAAGAAAACATATAAGTGGCTACATGTGGTGTGATAGAACTTCAAGGCCCTAGGCATAGTTGTCTATAAAAATCTCATACAGCAATCATGTGAAAAGCAACATGAAAGCAAATAAGAAGAACCCGTCAAAGTCTAGAACTCTTGATTAGTTTGATTCCATAATAACCAAATGGATGAATTGCAAAGCAAGTGCATATTTATTATCTGGAGGGCAGGCTACACAAATAAACAAGGTATGTAAACGGGCAAAATGGATCGCTGGGTCCTACCACCTTGGTGAAAACTTGCTGGGACCCGAGGGGTATATATGCCTCCAGCAAAGGCTTCAGCAGATACCATTGGGGAACAGGCTTTAGCAGATACCATTGGGGAACAGGCTTCAGCAGATACCATTGGGGAACAGGCTTTGACCCCATAGGTGATATATTTTCCCTTCAAGATTTAGTAAAAGAAAATCACTGGAACAGAACAATACATCCACACAGAGCAAACTTGAACTAATATAAACTTCATCTTAGGATTAATTTTCACACTTTAATCATATATTGAACAGTGGTGTTGTAAATACCTAAAGAGTTACATATGCCAAGTAAGAAAACATATAAGTGGCTACATGTGGTGTGATAGAACTTCAAGGCCCTAGGCAAAGTTGTCTATAAAATTCTCATACAGCAATCATGTGAAAAGCAACATGAAAGCAAATAAGAAGAACCCGTCAAAGTCTAGAACTCTTGATTAGTTTGATTCCATAATAACCAAATGGATGAATTGCAAAGCAAGTGCATATTTATTATCTGGAGGGCAGGCTACACGAATAAACAAGGTATGTAAAGGGGCAAAATGGATCGCTGGGTCCTACCACCTTGGTGAAAACTTGCTGGGACCCGAGGGGTATATATGCCTCCAGCAAAGGCTTCAGCAGATACAATTGGGGAACAGGCTTTGACCCCATACGTGATATCTTTTCCCTTCCAGGTTTAGTCATAGAACATCACTGGAACAGAACAACACATCCACACAGAGCAAACTTGAACTAATATAAACTTTTTCTAACAATTAATTTTCACACTTTAATCATATAGTGAACAGTGGTGTTGTAAATACCTAAAGAGTTACATATGCCAAGTAAGAAAACATATAAGTGGCTACATGTGGTGTGATAGAACTTCAAGGCCCTAGGCATAGTTGTCTATAAAAATCTCATACAGCAATCATGTGAAAAGCAACATGAAAGCAAATAAGAAGAACCCGTCAAAGTCTAGAACTCTTGATTAGTTTGATTCCATAATAACCAAATGGATGAATTGCAAAGCAAGTGCATATTTATTATCTGGAGGGCAGGCTACACGAATAAACAAGGTATGTAAAGGGGCAAAATGGATCGCTGGGTCCTACCACCTTGGTGAAAACTTGCTGGGACCCGAGGGGTATATATGCCTCCAGCAAAGGCTTCAGCAGATACCATTGGGGAACAGGCTTTAGCAGATACCATTGGGGAACAGGCTTCAGCAGATACCATTGGGGAACAGGCTTTGACCCCATAGGTGATATATTTTCCCTTCAAGATTTAGTAAAAGAAAATCACTGGAACAGAACAATACATCCACACAGAGCAAACTTGAACTAATATAAACTTCATCTTAGGATTAATTTTCACACTTTAATCATATATTGAACAGTGGTGTTGTAAATACCTAAAGAGTTACATATGCCAAGTAAGAAAACATATAAGTGGCTACATGTGCTGTGATAGAACTTCAAGGCCCTAGGCAAAGTTGTCTATACAATTATCATACAGCAATCATGTGAAAAGCAACATGAAAGCAAATAAGAAGAACCTGTCAAAGTCTAGAACTCTTGATTAGTTTGATTCCATAATAACCCAATGGATGAATTGCAAAAAGCAAGTGCATATTTACTATCTGGATGACAGACTACACGAATAAACAAGGTATGCAAAGTAGTGTAATAGAACGCTTGGTCCTACCACATTGGTGAAAACTTGCTGGGACCCGAGGGGTATATATTCCTCCAGCAAAGGCTTCAGCAGATACCATTGGGGAACAGGCTTTGACCCCATACGTGATATCTTTTCCCTTCCAGGTTTAGTCATAGAACATCACTGGAACAGAACAATACATCCACACAGAGCAAACTTGAACTAATATAAACTTTTTCTAACAATTAATTTTCACACTTTAATCATATAGTGAACAGTGGTGTTGTAAATACCTAAAGAGTTACATATGCCAAGTAAGAAAACATATAAGTGGCTACATGTGGTGTGATAGAACTTCAAGGCCCTAGACATAGTTGTCTATAAAAATCTCATACAGCAATCATGTGAAAAGCAACATGAAAGCAAATAAGAAGAACCCGTCAAAGTCTAGAACTCTTGATTAGTTTGATTCCATAATAACCAAATGGATGAATTGCAAAGCAAGTGCATATTTATTATCTGGAGGGCAGGCTACACGAATAAACAAGGTATGTAAAGGGGCAAAATGGATCGCTGGGTCCTACCACCTTGGTGAAAACTTGCTGGGACCCGAGGGGTATACTGTATGCCTCCAGCAAAGGCTTCAGCAGATACCATTGGGGAACAGGCTTTGACCCATAGGTGATATCTTTTCCCTTCAAGGTTTAGTCATAGAACATCACTGGAACAGAACAATACATCCACACAGAGCAAACTTGGAACTAATATAAACTTTTTCTTGCAATTAATTTTCACACTTTAATCGTTGTAAATACCTAAAGAGTTACATATGCCAAGTAAGAAAACATATAAGTGGCTACATGTGGTGTGATAGAACTTCAAGGCCCTAGGCATAGTTGTCTATAAAATTCTCATACAGCAATCATGTGAAAAGCAACATGAAAGCAAATAAGAAGAACCCGTCAAAGTCTAGAACTCTTGATTAGTTTGATTCCATAATAACCCAATGGATGAATTGCAAAAAGCAAGTGCATATTTACTATCTGGATGACAGACTACACGAATAAACAAGGTATGCAAAGTAGTGTAATAGAACGCTTGGTCCTACCACCTTGGTGAAAACTTGCTGGGACCCGAGGGGTATATATTCCTCCAGCAAAGGCTTCAGCAGATACCATTGGGGGAACAGGCTTTGACCCCATACGTGATATCTTTTCCCTTCCAGGTTTAGTCATAGAACATCACTGGAACAGAACAATACATCCACACAGAGCAAACTTGAACTAATATAAACTTTTTCTAACAATTAATTTTCACACTTTAATCATATAGTGAACAGTGGTGTTGTAAATACCTAAAGAGTTACATATGCCAAGTAAGAAAACATATAAGTGGCTACATGTGGTGTGATAGAACTTCAAGGCCCTAGGCATAGTTGTCTATAAAAATCTCATACAGCAATCATGTGAAAAGCAACATGAAAGCAAATAAGAAGAACCCGTCAAAGTCTAGAACTCTTGATTAGTTTGATTCCATAATAACCAAATGGATGAATTGCAAAGCAAGTGCATATTTATTATCTGGAGGGCAGGCTACACGAATAAACAAGGTATGTAAAGGGGCAAAATGGATCGCTGGGTCCTACCACCTTGGTGAAAACTTGCTGGGACCCGAGGGGTATACTGTATGCCTCCAGCAAAGGCTTCAGCAGATACCATTGGGGAACAGGCTTTGACCCCATAGGTGATATCTTTTCCCTTCAAGGTTTAGTCATAGAACATCACTGGAACAGAACAATACATCCACACAGAGCAAACTTGGAACTAATATAAACTTTTTCTTGCAATTAATTTTCACACTTTAATCGTTGTAAATACCTAAAGAGTTACATATGCCAAGTAAGAAAACATATAAGTGGCTACATGTGGTGTGATAGAACTTCAAGGCCCTAGGCATAGTTGTCTATAAAATTCTCATACAGCAATCATGTGAAAAGCAACATGAAAGCAAATAAGAAGAACCCGTCAAAGTCTAGAACTCTTGATTAGTTTGATTCCATAATAACCCAATGGATGAATTGCAAAAAGCAAGTGCATATTTATTATCTGGATGGCAGACTACACGAATAAACAAGGTATGCAAAGTAGTGTAATAGAACGCTGGGTCCTACCACCTTGGTGAAAACTTGCTGGGACCCAAGGGGTATATATTCCTCCAGCAAAGGCTTCAGCAGTTACCATTGGGGAACAGGCTTTGACCCCATACGTGATATCTTTTCCCTTCAAGGTTTAGTCACAGAACATCACTGGAACAGAACAATACATCCACACAGAGCAAACTTGAACTAATATAAACTTCTTCTTAGGATTAATTTTCAAACTTTAATCGTTGTACATACCTAAAGAGTTACATATGCCAAGTAAGAAAACATAAGTGGCTACATGTGGTGTGATAGAACTTCAAGGCCCTAGGCATAGTTGTCTATAAAAATCTCATACAGCAATCATGTGAAAAGCAACATGAAAGCAAATAAGAAGAACTCGTCAAAGTCTAGAACTCTTGATTAGTTTGATTCCATGATAACCCAATGGATGAATTGCAAAGCAAGTGCATATGTATTATCCGGAGGGCAGGCTACACGAATAAACAATGTATGCAAAGGGGCAAAATGGATCGCTGGGTCCTACCACCTTGGTGAAAACTTGCTGGGACCCGAGGGGTATATATGCCTCCAGCAAAGGCTTCAGCAGATACCATTGGGGAACAGGCTTCAGCAGATACCATTGGGGAACAGGCTTTGACCCCATAGGTGATATATTTTCCCTTCAAGATTTAGTAAAAGAAAATCACTGGAACAGAACAATACATCCACACAGAGCAAACTTGAACTAATATAAACTTCATCTTAGGATTAATTTTCACACTTTAATCATATATTGAACAGTGGTGTTGTAAATACCTAAAGAGTTACATATGCCAAGTAAGAAAACATATAAGTGGCTACATGTGGTGTGATAGAACTTCAAGGCCCTAGGCATAGTTGTCTATAAAAATCTCATACAGCAATCATGTGAAAAGCAACATGAAAGCAAATAAGAAGAACCCGTCAAAGTCTAGAACTCTTGATTAGTTTGATTCCATAATAACCCAATGGATGAATTGCAAAAACCAAGTGCATATTTACTATCTGGATGACAGACTACACGAATAAACAAGGTATGCAAAGTAGGGTAATAGAACGCTTGGTCCTACCACCTTGGTGAAAACTTGCTGGGACCCGAGGGGTATATATTCCTCCAGCAAAGGCTTCAGCAGATACCATTGGGGAACAGGCTTTGACCCCATACGTGATATCTTTTCCCTTCCAGGTTTAGTCATAGAACATCACTGGAACAGAACAATACATCCACACAGAGCAAACTTGAACTAACATAAACTTTTTCTAACAATTAATTTTCACACTTTAATCATATAGTGAACAGTGGTGTTGTAAATACCTAAAGAGTTACATATGCAAGGTAAGAAAACATATAAGTGGCTACATGTGGTGTGATAGAACTTCAAGGCCCTAGGCATAGTTGTCTATAAAAATCTCATACAGCAATCATGTGAAAAGCAACATGAAAGCAAATAAGAAGAACCCGTCAAAGTCTAGAACTCTTGATTAGTTTGATTCCATAATAACCAAATGGATGAATTGCAAAGCAAGTGCATATTTATTATCTGGAGGGCAGGCTACACAAATAAACAAGGTATGTAAAGGGGCAAAATGGATCGCTGGGTCCTACCACCTTGGTGAAAACTTGCTGGGACCCGAGGGGTATATATGCCTCCAGCAAAGGCTTCAGCAGATACCATTGGGGAACAGGCTTTAGCAGATACCATTGGGGAACAGGCTTCAGCAGATACCATTGGGGAACAGGCTTTGACCCCATAGGTGATATATTTTCCCTTCAAGATTTAGTAAAAGAAAATCACTGGAACAGAACAATACATCCACACAGAGCAAACTTGAACTAATATAAACTTCATCTTAGGATTAATTTTCACACTTTAATCATATATTGAACAGTGGTGTTGTAAATACCTAAAGAGTTACATATGCCAAGTAAGAAAACATATAAGTGGCTACATGTGGTGTGATAGAACTTCAAGGCCCTAGGCAAAGTTGTCTATAAAATTCTCATACAGCAATCATGTGAAAAGCAACATGAAAGCAAATAAGAAGAACCCGTCAAAGTCTAGAACTCTTGATTAGTTTGATTCCATAATAACCAAATGGATGAATTGCAAAGCAAGTGCATATTTATTATCTGGAGGGCAGGCTACACGAATAAACAAGGTATGTAAAGGGGCAAAATGGATCGCTGGGTCCTACCACCTTGGTGAAAACTTGCTGGGACCCGAGGGGTATATATGCCTCCAGCAAAGGCTTCAGCAGATACAATTGGGGAACAGGCTTTGACCCCATACGTGATATCTTTTCCCTTCCAGGTTTAGTCATAGAACATCACTGGAACAGAACAACACATCCACACAGAGCAAACTTGAACTAATATAAACTTTTTCTAACAATTAATTTTCACACTTTAATCATATAGTGAACAGTGGTGTTGTAAATACCTAAAGAGTTACATATGCCAAGTAAGAAAACATATAAGTGGCTACATGTGGTGTGATAGAACTTCAAGGCCCTAGGCATAGTTGTCTATAAAAATCTCATACAGCAATCATGTGAAAAGCAACATGAAAGCAAATAAGAAGAACCCGTCAAAGTCTAGAACTCTTGATTAGTTTGATTCCATAATAACCAAATGGATGAATTGCAAAGCAAGTGCATATTTATTATCTGGAGGGCAGGCTACACGAATAAACAAGGTATGTAAAGGGGCAAAATGGATCGCTGGGTCCTACCACCTTGGTGAAAACTTGCTGGGACCCGAGGGGTATATATGCCTCCAGCAAAGGCTTCAGCAGATACCATTGGGGAACAGGCTTTAGCAGATACCATTGGGGAACAGGCTTCAGCAGATACCATTGGGGAACAGGCTTTGACCCCATAGGTGATATATTTTCCCTTCAAGATTTAGTAAAAGAAAATCACTGGAACAGAACAATACATCCACACAGAGCAAACTTGAACTAATATAAACTTCATCTTAGGATTAATTTTCACACTTTAATCATATATTGAACAGTGGTGTTGTAAATACCTAAAGAGTTACATATGCCAAGTAAGAAAACATATAAGTGGCTACATGTGCTGTGATAGAACTTCAAGGCCCTAGGCAAAGTTGTCTATACAATTATCATACAGCAATCATGTGAAAAGCAACATGAAAGCAAATAAGAAGAACCTGTCAAAGTCTAGAACTCTTGATTAGTTTGATTCCATAATAACCCAATGGATGAATTGCAAAAAGCAAGTGCATATTTACTATCTGGATGACAGACTACACGAATAAACAAGGTATGCAAAGTAGTGTAATAGAACGCTTGGTCCTACCACATTGGTGAAAACTTGCTGGGACCCGAGGGGTATATATTCCTCCAGCAAAGGCTTCAGCAGATACCATTGGGGAACAGGCTTTGACCCCATACGTGATATCTTTTCCCTTCCAGGTTTAGTCATAGAACATCACTGGAACAGAACAATACATCCACACAGAGCAAACTTGAACTAATATAAACTTTTTCTAACAATTAATTTTCACACTTTAATCATATAGTGAACAGTGGTGTTGTAAATACCTAAAGAGTTACATATGCCAAGTAAGAAAACATATAAGTGGCTACATGTGGTGTGATAGAACTTCAAGGCCCTAGACATAGTTGTCTATAAAAATCTCATACAGCAATCATGTGAAAAGCAACATGAAAGCAAATAAGAAGAACCCGTCAAAGTCTAGAACTCTTGATTAGTTTGATTCCATAATAACCAAATGGATGAATTGCAAAGCAAGTGCATATTTATTATCTGGAGGGCAGGCTACACGAATAAACAAGGTATGTAAAGGGGCAAAATGGATCGCTGGGTCCTACCACCTTGGTGAAAACTTGCTGGGACCCGAGGGGTATACTGTATGCCTCCAGCAAAGGCTTCAGCAGATACCATTGGGGAACAGGCTTTGACCCATAGGTGATATCTTTTCCCTTCAAGGTTTAGTCATAGAACATCACTGGAACAGAACAATACATCCACACAGAGCAAACTTGGAACTAATATAAACTTTTTCTTGCAATTAATTTTCACACTTTAATCGTTGTAAATACCTAAAGAGTTACATATGCCAAGTAAGAAAACATATAAGTGGCTACATGTGGTGTGATAGAACTTCAAGGCCCTAGGCATAGTTGTCTATAAAATTCTCATACAGCAATCATGTGAAAAGCAACATGAAAGCAAATAAGAAGAACCCGTCAAAGTCTAGAACTCTTGATTAGTTTGATTCCATAATAACCCAATGGATGAATTGCAAAAAGCAAGTGCATATTTACTATCTGGATGGCAGGCTACACGAATAAACAAGGTATGCAAAGTAGTGTAATAGAACGCTGGGTCCTACCACCTTGGTGAAAACTTGCTGGGACCCGAGGGGTATATATTCCTCCAGCAAAGGCTTCAGCAGTTACCATTGGGGAACAGGCTTTGACCCCATACGTGATATCTTTTCCCTTCAAGGTTTAGTCACAGAACATCACTGGAACAGAACAATACATCCACACAGAGCAAACTTGAACTAATATAAACTTCTTCTTAGGATTAATTTTCAAACTTTAATCGTTGTACATACCTAAAGAGTTACATATGCCAAGTAAGAAAACATAAGTCGCTACATGTGGTGTGATAGAACTTCAAGGCCCTAGGCATAGTTGTCTATAAAAATCTCATACAGCAATCATGTGAAAAGCAACATGAAAGCAAATAAGAAGAACCCGTCAAAGTCTAGAACTCTTGATTAGTTTGATTCCATAATAACCCAATGGATGAATTGCAAAAAGCAAGTGCATATTTATTATCTGGATGGCAGACTACACGAATAAACAAGGTATGCAAAGTAGTGTAATAGAACGCTGGGTCCTACCACCTTGGTGAAAACTTGCTGGGACCCGAGGGGTATATATTCCTCCAGCAAAGGCTTCAGCAGATACCATTGGGGAACAGGCTTTGACCCCATACGTGATATCTTTTCCCTTCAAGGTTTAGTCACAGAACATCACTGGAACAGAACAATACATCCACACAGAGCAAACTTGAACTAATATAAACTTCTTCTTAGGATTAATTTTCAAACTTTAATCGTTGTACATACCTAAAGAGTTACATATGCCAAGTAAGAAAACATAAGTGGCTACATGTGGTGTGATAGAACTTCAAGGCCCTAGGCATAGTTGTCTATAAAAATCTCATACAGCAATCATGTGAAAAGCAACATGAAAGCAAATAAGAAGAACCCGCCAAAGTCTAGAACTCTTGATTAGTTTGATTCCATGATAACCCAATGGATGAATTGCAAAGCAGGTGCATATTTATTATCCGGAGGGCAGGCTACACGAATAAACAAGGTATGCAAAGGGGCAAAATGGATCGCTGGGTCCTACCACCTTGGTGAAAACTTGCTGGGACCCGAGGGGTATATATGCCTCCAGCAAAGGCTTCAGCAGATACCATTGGGGAACAGGCTTTAGCAGATACCATTGGGGAACAGGCTTTGACCCCATAGGTGATATATTTTCCCTTCAAGATTTAGTAAAAGAAAATCACTGGAACAGAACAATACATCCACACAGAGCAAACTTGAACTAATATAAACTTCATCTTAGGATTAATTTTCACACTTTAATCATATATTGAACAGTGGTGTTGTAAATACCTAAAGAGTTACATATGCCAAGTAAGAAAACATATAAGTGGCTACATGTGGTGTGATAGAACTTCAAGGCCCTAGGCAAAGTTGTCTATACAATTCTCATACAGCAATCATGTGAAAAGCAACATGAAAGCAAATAAGAAGAACCCGTCAAAGTCTAGAACTCTTGATTAGTTTGATTCCATAATAACCCAATGGATGAATTGCAAAAAGCAAGTGCATATTTACTATCTGGATGACAGACTACACGAATAAACAAGGTATGCAAAGTAGTGTAATAGAACGCTTGGTCCTACCACCTTGGTGAAAACTTGCTGGGACCCGAGGGGTATATATTCCTCCAGCAAAGGCTTCAGCAGATACCATTGGGGGAACAGGCTTTGACCCCATACGTGATATCTTTTCCCTTCCAGGTTTAGTCATAGAACATCACTGGAACAGAACAATACATCCACACAGAGCAAACTTGAACTAATATAAACTTTTTCTAACAATTAATTTTCACACTTTAATCATATAGTGAACAGTGGTGTTGTAAATACCTAAAGAGTTACATATGCCAAGTAAGAAAACATATAAGTGGCTACATGTGGTGTGATAGAACTTCAAGGCCCTAGGCATAGTTGTCTATAAAAATCTCATACAGCAATCATGTGAAAAGCAACATGAAAGCAAATAAGAAGAACCCGTCAAAGTCTAGAACTCTTGATTAGTTTGATTCCATAATAACCAAATGGATGAATTGCAAAGCAAGTGCATATTTATTATCTGGAGGGCAGGCTACACGAATAAACAAGGTATGTAAAGGGGCAAAATGGATCGCTGGGTCCTACCACCTTGGTGAAAACTTGCTGGGACCCGAGGGGTATACTGTATGCCTCCAGCAAAGGCTTCAGCAGATACCATTGGGGAACAGGCTTTGACCCCATAGGTGATATCTTTTCCCTTCAAGGTTTAGTCATAGAACATCACTGGAACAGAACAATACATCCACACAGAGCAAACTTGGAACTAATATAAACTTTTTCTTGCAATTAATTTTCACACTTTAATCGTTGTAAATACCTAAAGAGTTACATATGCCAAGTAAGAAAACATATAAGTGGCTACATGTGGTGTGATAGAACTTCAAGGCCCTAGGCATAGTTGTCTATAAAATTCTCATACAGCAATCATGTGAAAAGCAACATGAAAGCAAATAAGAAGAACCCGTCAAAGTCTAGAACTCTTGATTAGTTTGATTCCATAATAACCCAATGGATGAATTGCAAAAAGCAAGTGCATATTTATTATCTGGATGGCAGACTACACGAATAAACAAGGTATGCAAAGTAGTGTAATAGAACGCTGGGTCCTACCACCTTGGTGAAAACTTGCTGGGACCCAAGGGGTATATATTCCTCCAGCAAAGGCTTCAGCAGTTACCATTGGGGAACAGGCTTTGACCCCATACGTGATATCTTTTCCCTTCAAGGTTTAGTCACAGAACATCACTGGAACAGAACAATACATCCACACAGAGCAAACTTGAACTAATATAAACTTCTTCTTAGGATTAATTTTCAAACTTTAATCGTTGTACATACCTAAAGAGTTACATATGCCAAGTAAGAAAACATAAGTGGCTACATGTGGTGTGATAGAACTTCAAGGCCCTAGGCATAGTTGTCTATAAAAATCTCATACAGCAATCATGTGAAAAGCAACATGAAAGCAAATAAGAAGAACTCGTCAAAGTCTAGAACTCTTGATTAGTTTGATTCCATGATAACCCAATGGATGAATTGCAAAGCAAGTGCATATGTATTATCCGGAGGGCAGGCTACACGAATAAACAATGTATGCAAAGGGGCAAAATGGATCGCTGGGTCCTACCACCTTGGTGAAAACTTGCTGGGACCCGAGGGGTATATATGCCTCCAGCAAAGGCTTCAGCAGATACCATTGGGGAACAGGCTTCAGCAGATACCATTGGGGAACAGGCTTTGACCCCATAGGTGATATATTTTCCCTTCAAGATTTAGTAAAAGAAAATCACTGGAACAGAACAATACATCCACACAGAGCAAACTTGAACTAATATAAACTTCATCTTAGGATTAATTTTCACACTTTAATCATATATTGAACAGTGGTGTTGTAAATACCTAAAGAGTTACATATGCCAAGTAAGAAAACATATAAGTGGCTACATGTGGTGTGATAGAACTTCAAGGCCCTAGGCATAGTTGTCTATAAAAATCTCATACAGCAATCATGTGAAAAGCAACATGAAAGCAAATAAGAAGAACCCGTCAAAGTCTAGAACTCTTGATTAGTTTGATTCCATAATAACCCAATGGATGAATTGCAAAAACCAAGTGCATATTTACTATCTGGATGACAGACTACACGAATAAACAAGGTATGCAAAGTAGGGTAATAGAACGCTTGGTCCTACCACCTTGGTGAAAACTTGCTGGGACCCGAGGGGTATATATTCCTCCAGCAAAGGCTTCAGCAGATACCATTGGGGAACAGGCTTTGACCCCATACGTGATATCTTTTCCCTTCCAGGTTTAGTCATAGAACATCACTGGAACAGAACAATACATCCACACAGAGCAAACTTGAACTAACATAAACTTTTTCTAACAATTAATTTTCACACTTTAATCATATAGTGAACAGTGGTGTTGTAAATACCTAAAGAGTTACATATGCAAGGTAAGAAAACATATAAGTGGCTACATGTGGTGTGATAGAACTTCAAGGCCCTAGGCATAGTTGTCTATAAAAATCTCATACAGCAATCATGTGAAAAGCAACATGAAAGCAAATAAGAAGAACCCGTCAAAGTCTAGAACTCTTGATTAGTTTGATTCCATAATAACCAAATGGATGAATTGCAAAGCAAGTGCATATTTATTATCTGGAGGGCAGGCTACACAAATAAACAAGGTATGTAAAGGGGCAAAATGGATCGCTGGGTCCTACCACCTTGGTGAAAACTTGCTGGGACCCGAGGGGTATATATGCCTCCAGCAAAGGCTTCAGCAGATACCATTGGGGAACAGGCTTTAGCAGATACCATTGGGGAACAGGCTTCAGCAGATACCATTGGGGAACAGGCTTTGACCCCATAGGTGATATATTTTCCCTTCAAGATTTAGTAAAAGAAAATCACTGGAACAGAACAATACATCCACACAGAGCAAACTTGAACTAATATAAACTTCATCTTAGGATTAATTTTCACACTTTAATCATATATTGAACAGTGGTGTTGTAAATACCTAAAGAGTTACATATGCCAAGTAAGAAAACATATAAGTGGCTACATGTGGTGTGATAGAACTTCAAGGCCCTAGGCAAAGTTGTCTATAAAATTCTCATACAGCAATCATGTGAAAAGCAACATGAAAGCAAATAAGAAGAACCCGTCAAAGTCTAGAACTCTTGATTAGTTTGATTCCATAATAACCAAATGGATGAATTGCAAAGCAAGTGCATATTTATTATCTGGAGGGCAGGCTACACGAATAAACAAGGTATGTAAAGGGGCAAAATGGATCGCTGGGTCCTACCACCTTGGTGAAAACTTGCTGGGACCCGAGGGGTATATATGCCTCCAGCAAAGGCTTCAGCAGATACAATTGGGGAACAGGCTTTGACCCCATACGTGATATCTTTTCCCTTCCAGGTTTAGTCATAGAACATCACTGGAACAGAACAACACATCCACACAGAGCAAACTTGAACTAATATAAACTTTTTCTAACAATTAATTTTCACACTTTAATCATATAGTGAACAGTGGTGTTGTAAATACCTAAAGAGTTACATATGCCAAGTAAGAAAACATATAAGTGGCTACATGTGGTGTGATAGAACTTCAAGGCCCTAGGCATAGTTGTCTATAAAAATCTCATACAGCAATCATGTGAAAAGCAACATGAAAGCAAATAAGAAGAACCCGTCAAAGTCTAGAACTCTTGATTAGTTTGATTCCATAATAACCAAATGGATGAATTGCAAAGCAAGTGCATATTTATTATCTGGAGGGCAGGCTACACGAATAAACAAGGTATGTAAAGGGGCAAAATGGATCGCTGGGTCCTACCACCTTGGTGAAAACTTGCTGGGACCCGAGGGGTATATATGCCTCCAGCAAAGGCTTCAGCAGATACCATTGGGGAACAGGCTTTAGCAGATACCATTGGGGAACAGGCTTCAGCAGATACCATTGGGGAACAGGCTTTGACCCCATAGGTGATATATTTTCCCTTCAAGATTTAGTAAAAGAAAATCACTGGAACAGAACAATACATCCACACAGAGCAAACTTGAACTAATATAAACTTCATCTTAGGATTAATTTTCACACTTTAATCATATATTGAACAGTGGTGTTGTAAATACCTAAAGAGTTACATATGCCAAGTAAGAAAACATATAAGTGGCTACATGTGCTGTGATAGAACTTCAAGGCCCTAGGCAAAGTTGTCTATACAATTATCATACAGCAATCATGTGAAAAGCAACATGAAAGCAAATAAGAAGAACCTGTCAAAGTCTAGAACTCTTGATTAGTTTGATTCCATAATAACCCAATGGATGAATTGCAAAAAGCAAGTGCATATTTACTATCTGGATGACAGACTACACGAATAAACAAGGTATGCAAAGTAGTGTAATAGAACGCTTGGTCCTACCACATTGGTGAAAACTTGCTGGGACCCGAGGGGTATATATTCCTCCAGCAAAGGCTTCAGCAGATACCATTGGGGAACAGGCTTTGACCCCATACGTGATATCTTTTCCCTTCCAGGTTTAGTCATAGAACATCACTGGAACAGAACAATACATCCACACAGAGCAAACTTGAACTAATATAAACTTTTTCTAACAATTAATTTTCACACTTTAATCATATAGTGAACAGTGGTGTTGTAAATACCTAAAGAGTTACATATGCCAAGTAAGAAAACATATAAGTGGCTACATGTGGTGTGATAGAACTTCAAGGCCCTAGACATAGTTGTCTATAAAAATCTCATACAGCAATCATGTGAAAAGCAACATGAAAGCAAATAAGAAGAACCCGTCAAAGTCTAGAACTCTTGATTAGTTTGATTCCATAATAACCAAATGGATGAATTGCAAAGCAAGTGCATATTTATTATCTGGAGGGCAGGCTACACGAATAAACAAGGTATGTAAAGGGGCAAAATGGATCGCTGGGTCCTACCACCTTGGTGAAAACTTGCTGGGACCCGAGGGGTATACTGTATGCCTCCAGCAAAGGCTTCAGCAGATACCATTGGGGAACAGGCTTTGACCCATAGGTGATATCTTTTCCCTTCAAGGTTTAGTCATAGAACATCACTGGAACAGAACAATACATCCACACAGAGCAAACTTGGAACTAATATAAACTTTTTCTTGCAATTAATTTTCACACTTTAATCGTTGTAAATACCTAAAGAGTTACATATGCCAAGTAAGAAAACATATAAGTGGCTACATGTGGTGTGATAGAACTTCAAGGCCCTAGGCATAGTTGTCTATAAAATTCTCATACAGCAATCATGTGAAAAGCAACATGAAAGCAAATAAGAAGAACCCGTCAAAGTCTAGAACTCTTGATTAGTTTGATTCCATAATAACCCAATGGATGAATTGCAAAAAGCAAGTGCATATTTACTATCTGGATGGCAGACTACACGAATAAACAAGGTATGCAAAGTAGTGTAATAGAACGCTGGGTCCTACCACCTTGGTGAAAACTTGCTGGGACCCGAGGGGTATATATTCCTCCAGCAAAGGCTTCAGCAGATACCATTGGGGAACAGGCTTTGACCCCATACGTGATATCTTTTCCCTTCAAGGTTTAGTCACAGAACATCACTGGAACAAAACAATACATCCACACAGAGCAAACTTGAACTAATATAAACTTCTTCTTAGGATTAATTTTCAAACTTTAATCGTTGTACATACCTAAAGAGTTACATATGCCAAGTAAGAAAACATAAGTGGCTACATGTGGTGTGATAGAACTTCAAGGCCCTAGGCATAGTTGTCTATAAAAATCTCATACAGCAATCATGTGAAAAGCAACATGAAAGCAAATAAGAAGAACCCGTCAAAGTCTAGAACTCTTGATTAGTTTGATTCCATGATAACCCAATGGATGAATTGCAAAGCAAGTGCATATTTATTATCCGGAGGGCAGGCTACACGAATAAACAAGGTATGCAAAGGGGCAAAATGGATCGCTGGGTCCTACCACCTTGGTGAAAACTTGCTGGGACCCGAGGGGTATATATGCCTCCAGCAAAGGCTTCAGCAGATACCATTGGGGAACAGGCTTTAGCAGATACCATTGGGGAACAGGCTTCAGCAGATACCATTGGGGAACAGGCTTTGACCCCATAGGTGATATATTTTCCCTTCAAGATTTAGTAAAAGAAAATCACTGGAACAGAACAATACATCCACACAGAGCAAACTTGAACTAATATAAACTTCATCTTAGGATTAATTTTCACACTTTAATCATATATTGAACAGTGGTGTTGTAAATACCTAAAGAGTTACATATGCCAAGTAAGAAAACATATAAGTGGCTACATGTGGTGTGATAGAACTTCAAGGCCCTAGGCAAAGTTGTCTATACAATTCTCATACAGCAATCATGTGAAAAGCAACATGAAAGCAAATAAGAAGAACCCGTCAAAGTCTAGAACTCTTGATTAGTTTGATTCCATAATAACCCAATGGATGAATTGCAAAAAGCAAGTGCATATTTACTATCTGGATGACAGACTACACGAATAAACAAGGTATGCAAAGTAGGGTAATAGAACGCTTGGTCCTACCACCTTGGTGAAAACTTGCTGGGACCCGAGGGGTATATATTCCTCCAGCAAAGGCTTCAGCAGATACCATTGGGGAACAGGCTTTGACCCCATACGTGATATCTTTTCCCTTCCAGGTTTAGTCATAGAACATCACTGGAACAGAACAATACATCCACACAGAGCAAACTTGAACTAACATAAACTTTTTCTAACAATTAATTTTCACACTTTAATCATATAGTGAACAGTGGTGTTGTAAATACCTAAAGAGTTACATATGCAAGGTAAGAAAACATATAAGTGGCTACATGTGGTGTGATAGAACTTCAAGGCCCTAGGCATAGTTGTCTATAAAAATCTCATACAGCAATCATGTGAAAAGCAACATGAAAGCAAATAAGAAGAACCCGTCAAAGTCTAGAACTCTTGATTAGTTTGATTCCATAATAACCAAATGGATGAATTGCAAAGCAAGTGCATATTTATTATCTGGAGGGCAGGCTACACAAATAAACAAGGTATGTAAAGGGGCAAAATGGATCGCTGGGTCCTACCACCTTGGTGAAAACTTGCTGGGACCCGAGGGGTATATATGCCTCCAGCAAAGGCTTCAGCAGATACCATTGGGGAACAGGCTTTAGCAGATACCATTGGGGAACAGGCTTCAGCAGATACCATTGGGGAACAGGCTTTGACCCCATAGGTGATATATTTTCCCTTCAAGATTTAGTAAAAGAAAATCACTGGAACAGAACAATACATCCACACAGAGCAAACTTGAACTAATATAAACTTCATCTTAGGATTAATTTTCACACTTTAATCATATATTGAACAGTGGTGTTGTAAATACCTAAAGAGTTACATATGCCAAGTAAGAAAACATATAAGTGGCTACATGTGGTGTGATAGAACTTCAAGGCCCTAGGCAAAGTTGTCTATAAAATTCTCATACAGCAATCATGTGAAAAGCAACATGAAAGCAAATAAGAAGAACCCGTCAAAGTCTAGAACTCTTGATTAGTTTGATTCCATAATAACCAAATGGATGAATTGCAAAGCAAGTGCATATTTATTATCTGGAGGGCAGGCTACACGAATAAACAAGGTATGTAAAGGGGCAAAATGGATCGCTGGGTCCTACCACCTTGGTGAAAACTTGCTGGGACCCGAGGGGTATACTGTATGCCTCCAGCAAAGGCTTCAGCAGATACCATTGGGGAACAGGCTTTGACCCCATAGGTGATATCTTTTCCCTTCAAGGTTTAGTCACAGAACATCACTGGAACAGAACAATACATCCACACAGAGCAAACTTGAACTAATATAAACTTCTTCTTAGGATTAATTTTCAAACTTTAATCGTTGTACATACCTAAAGAGTTACATATGCCAAGTAAGAAAACATAAGTGGCTACATGTGGTGTTATAGAACTTCAAGGCCCTAGGCATAGTTGTCTATAAAAATCTCATACAGCAATCATGTGAAAAGCAACATGAAAGCAAATAAGAAGAACCCGTCAAAGTCTAGAACTCTTGATTAGTTTGATTCCATGATAACCCAATGGATGAATTGCAAAGCAAGTGCATATTTATTATCCGGAGGGCAGGCTACACGAATAAACAAGGTATGCAAAGTAGTGTAATAGAACGCTGGGTCCTACCACCTTGGTGAAAACTTGCTGGGACCCGAGGGGTATATATTCCTCCAGCAAAGGCTTCAGCAGTTACCATTGGGGAACAGGCTTTGACCCCATACGTGATATCTTTTCCCTTCAAGGTTTAGTCACAGAACATCACTGGAACAGAACAATACATCCACACAGAGCAAACTTGAACTAATATAAACTTCTTCTTAGGATTAATTTTCAAACTTTAATCGTTGTACATACCTAAAGAGTTACATATGCCAAGTAAGAAAACATAAGTGGCTACATGTGGTGTGATAGAACTTCAAGGCCCTAGGCATAGTTGTCTATAAAAATCTCATACAGCAATCATGTGAAAAGCAACATGAAAGCAAATAAGAAGAACCCGTCAAAGTCTAGAACTCTTGATTAGTTTGATTCCATAATAACCCAATGGATGAATTGCAAAAAGCAAGTGCATATTTACTATCTGGATGACAGACTACACGCAGTGGCGGATTTAGCAAATTGGGGGCCCAAGGCGAAGGTATGTATGGGCCCCCCATCCGATCTTTAAAGGTGCAATGTGTCATATTTCTGAGGATCTATTGACAGAAATGCAATATAAGATCCATAACTATGTTTTCAGTGGTGTATAAAGACCTTACTTAATGAACCGTTATGTTCTTATTACCTTAGAATGAGTCATTTATATCTACATAACCGCGGGAACCCCCTTCTATGAAGAACGACTTATTGTGACGTCTAAAAATCACACACTGCACCTTTAAAAGAGAGCGAAATCTTTTTTTTACAGACTGAATGGTGAATAGGCAGGTAAAGGTTGGAGAGGAGAAATAAAACTTCCCCTTTAAACCTTGCATACACTTATTCACTCCTAAACAGAAACGTTACAATGTTTACATGGTACAATTTCTGGTAAGCTCTGTTTTTTTTTTTTTTTTTTTTTTTTTTTTGCTTGACAAATTTCACCATTTCGATTCAATTCTTGTGATTTTATTCAATATTGACTCATTTGGATACATATTAGGTACACAAGATAGGCGTTAATTTTTCTCAAGAAAAAAAAACTCACATAATGCTGTGAACATACAGAGAGCCATATCAGCTGGTATTATTTAAGGTTAAAAATAACTAAAATTAAACAATGCTTTTTTATTATAATTAAATTATAAGTAAACAATATACTAAATAAATAATATAGTAGGCCTACACATAGGCCCTATTTAGCTAAATACTCTTTATATCTTATTTTTCTAGTCAACTAACATGCTATAGCCTATATTATGGTAACTAAATGGCTTTCCTGAGGAACGTTAGGCTAAATGTTATGTGACGATTGTTCTCCAGCTGTTTTACCTCTTTCCGCGGTTGAAAAACACTGATTGGTCGATATTATGAATAAGGAATACATTTTGGTAAGTTATTACCGAAGATGATCAGTTCACGTGCCTCTAGGGATCGGTCACGTCACATTACAAGCTCCAAACGGTATTTATTATTTCGTAATAGAATTGACAGAATCTGAGACCTGAGATTTTTCATATCATAAGTAATTTAAACTGCTCTGTTTTGTCTGTCGGTCTCCATGTCCTCTTTGCTTCACGATCTTTCTGTGCGTTGGACGTTTGTTGTTCCTAGCCATAAAAAAGTTTGTCATCTTTGGCAGCTTTCCCAAATAGCCTACTTACAGTATCTGAGTCTTTTTTTTCTTTTATTTGAGACGCTTGGATAACTTCGAAACTTTTAATTTTCACGTTTAGACTCATCTTGCTCTGTTTGTGTATTTCCTGTATCGTTGTTGTCATTGTCAGCGGGCATCACAAAAAAGTTTGTTACCTTATTCTGCAATTTTTCCTCCTTTTTTCAGCACCGCTTGTGTAGCTTCGCTTCATTTTTACTCTACTACTCTGTACACTCTGTCAATCACTTCTTTTTCTCTGTCAGTTTTTTGTCGCAATACACCCTTGTCACTTTCGCAGATGCGTGAGATAATGGAATAGTCCAATGTAGTGAGGTGGGGGGCCCCCTCCTTTCTGCGACTAATGATTTGATGCCATTTTTCGCAAATGGAGATTTAGAAATATATAATTTGCGAAAAAAAAAAAAAAAAAAAAAAAAACTTAAGCATAAATTAATGGGGCATTTTGGGGGCCCCTAGGTAGCTTGGGGCCCAAGGCAATTGCCGACCTTTGCCTAATGGTAAAGTCCGCCCCTGACTACACGAATAAACAAGGTATGCAAAGTAGTGTAATAGAACGCTGGGTCCTACCACCTTGGTGAAAACTTGCTGGGACCCGAGGGGTATATATTCCTCCAGCAAAGGCTTCAGCAGTTACCATTGGGGAACAGGCTTTGACCCCATACGTGATATCTTTTCCCTTCAAGGTTTAGTCACAGAACATCACTGGAACAGAACAATACATCCACACAGAGCAAACTTGAACTAATATAAACTTCTTCTTAGGATTAATTTTCAAACTTTAATCGTTGTACATACCTAAAGAGTTACATATGCCAAGTAAGAAAACATAAGTGGCTACATGTGGTGTGATAGAACTTCAAGGCCCTAGGCATAGTTGTCTATAAAAATCTCATACAGCAATCATGTGAAAAGCAATATGAAAGCAAATAAGAAGAACCCGTCAAAGTCTAGAACTCTTGATTAGTTTGATTCCATAATAACCCAATGGATGAATTGCAAAAAGCAAGTGCATATTTACTATCTGGATGACAGACTACACGAATAAACAAGGTATGCAAAGTAGTGTAATAGAACGCTTGGTCCTACCACCTTGGTGAAAACTTGCTGGGACCCGAGGGGTATATATTCCTCCAGCAAAGGCTTCAGCAGATACCATTGGGGAACAGGCTTTGACCCCATAGGTGATATCTTTTCCCTTCCAGGTTTAGTCATAGAACATCACTGGAACAGAACAACACATCCACACAGAGCAAACTTGAACTAATATAAACTTTTTCTAACAATTAATTTTCACACTTTAATCATATAGTGAACAGTGGTGTTGTAAATACCTAAAGAGTTACATATATCAAGTAAGAAAACATATAAGTGGCTACATGTGGTGTGATAGAACTTCAAGGCCCTAGGCATAGTTGTCTATAAAAATCTCATACAGCAATCATGTGAAAAGCAACATGAAAGCAAATAAGAAGAACCCGTCAAAGTCTAGAACTCTTGATTAGTTTGATTTCATAATAACCAAATGGATGAATTGCAAAGCAAGTGCATATTTATTATCTGGAGGGCAGGCTACACGAATAAACAAGGTATGTAAAGGGGCAAAATGGATCGCTGGGTCCTACCACCTTGGTGAAAACTTGCTGGGACCCGAGGGGTATATATGCCTCCAGCAAAGGCTTCAGCAGATTCCATTGGGGAACAGGCTTTAGCAGATACCATTGGGGAACAGGCTTCAGCAGATACCATTGGGGAACAGGCTTTGACCCCATAGGTGATATATTTTCCCTTCAAGATTTAGTAAAAGAAAATCACTGGAACAGAACAATACATCCACACAGAGCAAACTTGAACTAATATAAACTTCATCTTAGGATTAATTTTCACACTTTAATCATATATTGAACAGTGGTGTTGTAAATACCTAAAGAGTTACATATGCCAAGTAAGAAAACATATAAGTGGCTACATGTGGTGTGATAGAACTTCAAGGCCCTAGGCAAAGTTGTCTATACAATTCTCATACAGCAATCATGTGAAAAGCAACATGAAAGCAAATAAGAAGAACCCGTCAAAGTCTAGAACTCTTGATTAGTTTGATTCCATAATAACCCAATGGATGAATTGCAAAAAGCAAGTGCATATTTACTATCTGGATGACAGACTACACGAATAAACAAGGTATGCAAAGTAGTGTAATAGAACGCTTGGTCCTACCACCTTGGTGAAAACTTGCTGGGACCCGAGGGGTATATATTCCTCCAGCAAAGGCTTCAGCAGATACCATTGGGGGAACAGGCTTTGACCCCATACGTGATATCTTTTCCCTTCCAGGTTTAGTCATAGAACATCACTGGAACAGAACAATACATCCACACAGAGCAAACTTGAACTAATATAAACTTTTTCTAACAATTAATTTTCACACTTTAATCATATAGTGAACAGTGGTGTTGTAAATACCTAAAGAGTTACATATGCCAAGTAAGAAAACATATAAGTGGCTACATGTGGTGTGATAGAACTTCAAGGCCCTAGGCATAGTTGTCTATAAAAATCTCATACAGCAATCATGTGAAAAGCAACATGAAAGCAAATAAGAAGAACCCGTCAAAGTCTAGAACTCTTGATTAGTTTGATTCCATAATAACCAAATGGATGAATTGCAAAGCAAGTGCATATTTATTATCTGGAGGGCAGGCTACACGAATAAACAAGGTATGTAAAGGGGCAAAATGGATCGCTGGGTCCTACCACCTTGGTGAAAACTTGCTGGGACCCGAGGGGTATACTGTATGCCTCCAGCAAAGGCTTCAGCAGATACCATTGGGGAACAGGCTTTGACCCCATAGGTGATATCTTTTCCCTTCAAGGTTTAGTCATAGAACATCACTGGAACAGAACAATACATCCACACAGAGCAAACTTGGAACTAATATAAACTTTTTCTTGCAATTAATTTTCACACTTTAATCGTTGTAAATACCTAAAGAGTTACATATGCCAAGTAAGAAAACATATAAGTGGCTACATGTGGTGTGATAGAACTTCAAGGCCCTAGGCATAGTTGTCTATAAAATTCTCATACAGCAATCATGTGAAAAGCAACATGAAAGCAAATAAGAAGAACCCGTCAAAGTCTAGAACTCTTGATTAGTTTGATTCCATAATAACCCAATGGATGAATTGCAAAAAGCAAGTGCATATTTATTATCTGGATGGCAGACTACACGAATAAACAAGGTATGCAAAGTAGTGTAATAGAACGCTGGGTCCTACCACCTTGGTGAAAACTTGCTGGGACCCAAGGGGTATATATTCCTCCAGCAAAGGCTTAAGCAGTTACCATTGGGGAACAGGCTTTGACCCCATACGTGATATCTTTTCCCTTCAAGGTTTAGTCACAGAACATCACTGGAACAGAACAATACATCCACACAGAGCAAACTTGAACTAATATAAACTTCTTCTTAGGATTAATTTTCAAACTTTAATCGTTGTACATACCTAAAGAGTTACATATGCCAAGTAAGAAAACATAAGTGGCTACATGTGGTGTGATAGAACTTCAAGGCCCTAGGCATAGTTGTCTATAAAAATCTCATACAGCAATCATGTGAAAAGCAACATGAAAGCAAATAAGAAGAACCCGTCAAAGTCTAGAACTCTTGATTAGTTTGATTCCATGATAACCCAATGGATGAATTGCAAAGCAAGTGCATATGTATTATCCGGAGGGCAGGCTACACGAATAAACAATGTATGCAAAGGGGCAAAATGGATCGCTGGGTCCTACCACCTTGGTGAAAACTTGCTGGGACCCGAGGGGTATATATGCCTCCAGCAAAGGCTTCAGCAGATACCATTGGGGAACAGGCTTCAGCAGATACCATTGGGGAACAGGCTTTGACCCCATAGGTGATATATTTTCCCTTCAAGATTTAGTAAAAGAAAATCACTGGAACAGAACAATACATCCACACAGAGCAAACTTGAACTAATATAAACTTCATCTTAGGATTAATTTTCACACTTTAATCATATATTGAACAGTGGTGTTGTAAATACCTAAAGAGTTACATATGCCAAGTAAGAAAACATATAAGTGGCTACATGTGGTGTGATAGAACTTCAAGGCCCTAGGCATAGTTGTCTATAAAAATCTCATACAGCAATCATGTGAAAAGCAACATGAAAGCAAATAAGAAGAACCCGTCAAAGTCTAGAACTCTTGATTAGTTTGATTCCATAATAACCCAATGGATGAATTGCAAAAAGCAAGTGCATATTTACTATCTGGATGACAGACTACACGAATAAACAAGGTATGCAAAGTAGGGTAATAGAACGCTTGGTCCTACCACCTTGGTGAAAACTTGCTGGGACCCGAGGGGTATATATTCCTCCAGCAAAGGCTTCAGCAGATACCATTGGGGAAAAGGCTTTGACCCCATACGTGATATCTTTTCCCTTCCAGGTTTAGTCATAGAACATCACTGGAACAGAACAATACATCCACACAGAGCAAACTTGAACTAACATAAACTTTTTCTAACAATTAATTTTCACACTTTAATCATATAGTGAACAGTGGTGTTGTAAATACCTAAAGAGTTACATATGCAAGGTAAGAAAACATATAAGTGGCTACATGTGGTGTGATAGAACTTCAAGGCCCTAGGCATAGTTGTCTATAAAAATCTCATACAGCAATCATGTGAAAAGCAACATGAAAGCAAATAAGAAGAACCCGTCAAAGTCTAGAACTCTTGATTAGTTTGATTCCATAATAACCAAATGGATGAATTGCAAAGCAAGTGCATATTTATTATCTGGAGGGCAGGCTACACAAATAAACAAGGTATGTAAAGGGGCAAAATGGATCGCTGGGTCCTACCACCTTGGTGAAAACTTGCTGGGACCCGAGGGGTATATATGCCTCCAGCAAAGGCTTCAGCAGATACCATTGGGGAACAGGCTTTAGCAGATACCATTGGGGAACAGGCTTCAGCAGATACCATTGGGGAACAGGCTTTGACCCCATAGGTGATATATTTTCCCTTCAAGATTTAGTAAAAGAAAATCACTGGAACAGAACAATACATCCACACAGAGCAAACTTGAACTAATATAAACTTCATCTTAGGATTAATTTTCACACTTTAATCATATATTGAACTGTGGTGTTGTAAATACCTAAAGAGTTACATATGCCAAGTAAGAAAACATATACGTGGCTACATGTGGTGTGATAGAACTTCAAGGCCCTAGGCAAAGTTGTCTATAAAATTCTCATACAGCAATCATGTGAAAAGCAACATGAAAGCAAATAAGAAGAACCCGTCAAAGTCTAGAACTCTTGATTAGTTTGATTCCATAATAACCAAATGGATGAATTGCAAAGCAAGTGCATATTTATTATCTGGAGGGCAGGCTACACGAATAAACAAGGTATGTAAAGGGGCAAAATGGATCGCTGGGTCCTACCACCTTGGTGAAAACTTGCTGGGACCCGAGGGGTATACTGTATGCCTCCAGCAAAGGCTTCAGCAGATACCATTGGGGAACAGGCTTTGACCCCATAGGTGATATCTTTTCCCTTCAAGGTTTAGTCACAGAACATCACTGGAACAGAACAATACATCCACACAGAGCAAACTTGAACTAATATAAACTTCTTCTTAGGATTAATTTTCAAACTTTAATCGTTGTACATACCTAAAGAGTTACATATGCCAAGTAAGAAAACATAAGTGGCTACATGTGGTGTTATAGAACTTCAAGGCCCTAGGCATAGTTGTCTATAAAAATCTCATACAGCAATCATGTGAAAAGCAACATGAAAGCAAATAAGAAGAACCCGTCAAAGTCTAGAACTCTTGATTAGTTTGATTCCATAATAACCAAATGGATGAATTGCAAAGCAAGTGCATATTTATTATCTGGAGGGCAGGCTACACGAATAAACAAGGTATGTAAAGGGGCAAAATGGATCGCTGGGTCCTACCACCTTGGTGAAAACTTGCTGGGACCCGAGGGGTATACTGTATGCCTCCAGCAAAGGCTTCAGCAGATACCATTGGGGAACAGGCTTTGACCCCATAGGTGATATCTTTTCCCTTCAAGGTTTAGTCATAGAACATCACTGGAACAGAACAATACATCCACACAGAGCAAACTTGGAACTAATATAAACTTTTTCTTGCAATTAATTTTCACACTTTAATCGTTGTAAATACCTAAAGAGTTACATATGCCAAGTAAGAAAACATAAGTGGCTACATGTGGTGTGATAGAACTTCAAGGCCCTAGGCATAGTTGTCTATAAAAATCTCATACAGCAATCATGTGAAAAGCAACATGAAAGCAAATAAGAAGAACCCGTCAAAGTCTAGAACTCTTGATTAGTTTGATTCCATGATAACCCAATGGATGAATTGCAAAGCAAGTGCATATGTATTATCCAGAGGGCAGGCTACACGAATAAACAATGTATGCAAAGGGGCAAAATGGATCGCTGGGTCCTACCACCTTGGTGAAAACTTGCTGGGACCCGAGGGGTATATATGCCTCCAGCAAAGGCTTCAGCAGATACCATTGGGGAACAGGCTTCAGCAGATACCATTGGGGAACAGGCTTTGACCCCATAGGTGATATATTTTCCCTTCAAGATTTAGTAAAAGAAAATCACTGGAACAGAACAATACATCCACACAGAGCAAACTTGAACTAATATAAACTTCATCTTAGGATTAATTTTCACACTTTAATCATATATTGAACAGTGGTGTTGTAAATACCTAAAGAGTTACATATGCCAAGTAAGAAAACATATAAGTGGCTACATGTGGTGTGATAGAACTTCAAGGCCCTAGGCATAGTTGTCTATAAAATTCTCATACAGCAATCATGTGAAAAGCAACATGAAAGCAAATAAGAAGAACCCGTCAAAGTCTAGAACTCTTGATTAGTTTGATTCCATAATAACCCAATGGATGAATTGCAAAAAGCAAGTGCATATTTACTATCTGGATGGCAGACTACACGAATAAACAAGGTATGCAAAGTAGTGTAATAGAACGCTGGGTCCTACCACCTTGGTGAAAACTTGCTGGGACCCGAGGGGTATATATTCCTCCAGCAAAGGCTTCAGCAGTTACCATTGGGGAACAGGCTTTGACCCCATACGTGATATCTTTTCCCTTCAAGGTTTAGTCACAGAACATCACTGGAACAGAACAATACATCCACACAGAGCAAACTTGAACTAATATAAACTTCTTCTTAGGATTAATTTTCAAACTTTAATCGTTGTACATACCTAAAGAGTTACATGTGCCAAGTAAGAAAACATAAGTGGCTACATGTGGTGTGATAGAACTTCAAGGCCCTAGGCATAGTTGTCTATAAAAATCTCATACAGCAATCATGTGAAAAGCAACATGAAAGCAAATAAGAAGAACCCGTCAAAGTCTAGAACTCTTGATTAGTTTGATTCCATGATAACCCAATGGATGAATTGCAAAGCAAGTGCATATTTATTATCCAGAGGGCAGGCTACACGAATAAACAAGGTATGCAAAGGGGTAAAATGGATCGCTGGGTCCTACCACCTTGGTGAAAACTTGCTGGGACCCGAGGGGTATATATGCCTCCAGCAAAGGCTTCAGCAGATACCATTGGGGAACAGGCTTTAGCAGATACCATTGGGGAACAGGCTTCAGCAGATACCATTGGGGAACAGGCTTTGACCCCATAGGTGATATATTTTCCCTTCAAGATTTAGTAAAAGAAAATCACTGGAACAGAACAATACATCCACACAGAGCAAACTTGAACTAATATAAACTTCATCTTAGGATTAATTTTCACACTTTAATCATATATTGAACAGTGGTGTTGTAAATACCTAAAGAGTTACATATGCCAAGTAAGAAAACATAAGTGGCTACATGTGGTGTGATAGAACTTCAAGGCCCTAGGCAAAGTTGTCTATAAAATTCTCATACAGCAATCATGTGAAAAGCAACATGAAAGCAAATAAGAAGAACCCGTCAAAGTCTAGAACTCTTGATTAGTTTGATTCCATAATAACCCAATGGATGAATTGCAAAAAGCAAGTGCATATTTACTATCTGGATGACAGACTACACGAATAAACAAGGTATGCAAAGTAGTGTAATAGAACGCTTGGTCCTACCACCTTGGTGAAAACTTGCTGGGACCCGAGGGGTATATATTCCTCCAGCAAAGGCTTCAGCAGATACCATTGGGGAACAGGCTTTGACCCCATACGTGATATCTTTTCCCTTCCAGGTTTAGTCATAGAACATCACTGGAACAGAACAATACATCCACACAGAGCAAACTTGAACTAATATAAACTTTTTCTAACAATTAATTTTCACACTTTAATCATATAGTGAACAGTGGTGTTGTAAACACCTAAAGAGTTACATATGCCAAGTAAGAAAACATATAAGTGGCTACATGTGGTGTGATAGAACTTCAAGGCCCTAGGCATAGTTGTCTATAAAAATCTCATACAGCAATCATGTGAAAAGCAACATGAAAGCAAATAAGAAGAACCCGTCAAAGTCTAGAACTCTTGATTAGTTTGATTCCATAATAACCAAATGGATGAATTGCAAAGCAAGTGCATATTTATTATCTGGAGGGCAGGCTACACGAATAAACAAGGTATGTAAAGGGGCAAAATGGATCGCTGGGTCCTACCACCTTGGTGAAAACTTGCTGGGACCCGAGGGGTATATATGCCTCCAGCAAAGGCTTCAGCAGATACCATTGGGGAACAGGCTTTAGCAGATACCATTGGGGAACAGGCTTCAGCAGATACCATTGGGGAACAGGCTTTGACCCCATAGGTGATATATTTTCCCTTCAAGATTTAGTAAAAGAAAATCACTGGAACAGAACAATACATCCACACAGAGCAAACTTGAACTAATATAAACTTCATCTTAGGATTAATTTTCACACTTTAATCATATATTGAACAGTGGTGTTGTAAATACCTGAAGAGTTACATATGCCAAGTAAGAAAACATAGAAGTGGCTACATGTGGTGTGATAGAACTTCAAGGCCCTAGGCAAAGTTGTCTATAAAATTCTCATACAGCAATCATGTGAAAAGCAACATGAAAGCAAATAAGAAGAACCCGTCAAAGTCTAGAACTCTTGATTAGTTTGATTCCATAATAACCCAATGGATGAATTGCAAAAAGCAAGTGCATATTTACTATCTGGATGACAGACTACACGAATAAACAAGGTATGCAAAGTAGTGTAATAGAACGCTTGGTCCTACCACCTTGGTGAAAACTTGCTGGGACCCGAGGGGTATATATTCCTCCAGCAAAGGCTTCAGCAGATACCATTGGGAAACAGGCTTTGACCCCATATGTGATATCTTTTCCCTTCCAGGTTTAGTCATAGAACATCACTGGAACAGAACAATACATCCACACAGAGCAAACTTGAACTAATATAAACTTTTTCTAACAATTAATTTTCACACTTTAATCATATAGTGAACAGTGGTGTTGTAAACACCTAAAGAGTTACATATGCCAAGTAAGAAAACATATAAGTGGCTACATGTGGTGTGATAGAACTTCAAGGCCCTAGGCATAGTTGTCTATAAAAATCTCATACAGCAATCATGTGAAAAGCAACATGAAAGCAAATAAGAAGAACCCGTCAAAGTCTAGAACTCTTGATTAGTTTGATTCCATAATAACCAAATGGATGAATTGCAAAGCAAGTGCATATTTATTATCTGGAGGGCAGGCTACACGAATAAACAAGGTATGTAAAGGGGCAAAATGGATCGCTGGGTCCTACCACCTTGGTGAAAACTTGCTGGGACCCGAGGGGTATATATTCCTCCAGCAAAGGCTTCAGCAGATACCATTGGGGAACAGGCTTTGACCCCATACGTGATATCTTTTCCCTTCAAGGTTTAGTCACAGAACATCACTGGAACAGAACAATACATCCACACAGAGCAAACTTGAACTAATATAAACTTCTTCTTAGGATTAATTTTCAAACTTTAATCGTTGTACATACCTAAAGAGTTACATATGCCAAGTAAGAAAACATAAGTGGCTACATGTGGTGTGATAGAACTTCAAGGCCCTAGGCATAGTTGTCTATAAAAATCTCATACAGCAATCATGTGAAAAGCAACATGAAAGCAAATAAGAAGAACCCGTCAAAGTCTAGAACTCTTGATTAGTTTGATTCCATGATAACCCAATGGATGAATTGCAAAGCAAGTGCATATTTATTATCCGGAGGGCAGGCTACACGAATAAACAAGGTATGCAAAGGGGCAAAATGGATCGCTGGGTCCTACCACCTTGGTGAAAACTTGCTGGGACCCGAGGGTTATATATGCCTCCAGCAAAGGCTTCAGCAGATACCATTGGGGAACAGGCTTTAGCAGATACCATTGGGGAACAGGCTTCAGCAGATACCATTGGGGAACAGGCTTTGACCCCATAGGTGATATATTTTCCCTTCAAGATTTAGTAAAAGAAAATCACTGGAACAGAACAATACATCCACACAGAGCAAACTTGAACTAATATAAACTTCATCTTAGGATTAATTTTCACACTTTAATCATATATTGAACAGTGGTGTTGTAAATACCTAAAGAGTTACATATGCCAAGTAAGAAAACATATAAGTGGCTACATGTGGTGTGATAGAACTTCAAGGCCCTAGGCAAAGTTGTCTATACAATTCTCATACAGCAATCATGTGAAAAGCAACATGAAAGCAAATAAGAAGAACCCGTCAAAGTCTAGAACTCTTGATTAGTTTGATTCCATAATAACCCAATGGATGAATTGCAAAAAGCAAGTGCATATTTACTATCTGGATGACAGACTACACGAATAAACAAGGTATGCAAAGTAGTGTAATAGAACGCTTGGTCCTACCACCTTGGTGAAAACTTGCTGGGACCCGAGGGGTATATATTCCTCCAGCAAAGGCTTCAGCAGATACCATTGGGGAACAGGCTTTGACCCCATACGTGATATCTTTTCCCTTCCAGGTTTAGTCATAGAACATCACTGGAACAGAACAATACATCCACACAGAGCAAACTTGAACTAATATAAACTTTTTCTAACAATTAATTTTCACACTTTAATCATATAGTGAACAGTGGTGTTGTAAATACCTAAAGAGTTACATATGCCAAGTAAGAAAACATATAAGTGGCTACATGTGGTGTGATAGAACTTCAAGGCCCTAGGCATAGTTGTCTATAAAAATCTCATACAGCAATCATGTGAAAAGCAACATGAAAGCAAATAAGAAGAACCCGTCAAAGTCTAGAACTCTTGATTAGTTTGATTCCATAATAACCAAATGGATGAATTGCAAAGCAAGTGCATATTTATTATCTGGAGGGCAGGCTACACGAATAAACAAGGTATGTAAAGGGGCAAAATGGATCGCTGGGTCCTACCACCTTGGTGAAAACTTGCTGGGACCCGAGGGGTATATATGCCTCCAGCAAAGGCTTCAGCAGATACCATTGGGGAACAGGCTTTAGCAGATACCATTGGGGAACAGGCTTCAGCAGATACCATTGGGGAACAGGCTTTGACCCCATAGGTGATATATTTTCCCTTCAAGATTTAGTAAAAGAAAATCACTGGAACAGAACAATACATCCACACAGAGCAAACTTGAACTAATATAAACTTCATCTTAGGATTAATTTTCACACTTTAATCATATATTGAACAGTGGTGTTGTAAATACCTAAAGAGTTACATATGCCAAGTAAGAAAACATATAAGTGGCTACATGTGGTGTGATAGAACTTCAAGGCCCTAGGCAAAGTTGTCTATACAATTCTCATACAGCAATCATGTGAAAAGCAACATGAAAGCAAATAAGAAGAACCCGTCAAAGTCTAGAACTCTTGATTAGTTTGATTCCATAATAACCCAATGGATGAATTGCAAAAAGCAAGTGCATATTTACTATCTGGATGACAGACCAAGGGCGCATGCGCACGCGGCGACCAGCAGAAGGAAAAACTCGGCGTCCTGTTTTGTTGTTTTGAAGAGTCTATGTGCATGTTTTATGTTTAGTTTGTGTTTTTTTTCTCATGACAAAGTGTGCTTAACACAAACTATCCGTTGGGTCAGATGGAGCTGATCATTTTAATCGCTTGTTGGATTTTGTTTGACCTGAATCTCGTTTGCTATGGAACTATGGTGCCGGCTCAGAGGATTCAGTACACCAGGGATCAACTACTGGCTTGGAACTCACCGAGTCTACTCAGTGGTCAGTACCCGCTTTCTAAACTTCCAGGCGGCATACTTCGGAGGGTGAATTGCAATTCTGCACCGGGAGATGATGCTGGGATAGTTAAGAAAAGAAAGCGAGGGAAAAGGGGAGGTGTTCGTCAGCGACTACGGAGTAAACAGCTGACACGTATCGCTCTGCCGTCATTGATCGTGGGAAACGTACAGTCACTACGGAACAAACTCGACGAGTTGCAAGGAAATGTTCGTTTCCTGCAGGATTACAGAAACAGCTGTGCAATGGCATTCACAGAATCCTGGCTAACTGAGCAGGATTTGGACAACGGCTTGAGTGTTGATGGTTTTGGCATTCCATTTCGCACAGACAGGAACGCAGAAATTACAGGTAAATCCCGTGGTGGGGGTGTATGCCTTTATGTCAACAAACGCTATTGTACTTCTGTGACTGTTCGGGAGAACATTTGTACACCCGATATGGAGTTATTGTCGGTATCTCTTCGTCCATTTTATCTGCCTCGAGAATTTCCACAAATTTTTATAACTGTTGTGTACATTCACCCCAAAGCAAACAACATCATTGCATCGAACACTGTATCTGATGTTGTTCAAGGACTTCAAAACATTTCACCAGAGGCACCGAATTTTATTTTGGGAGATTTTAATCATGTGTCACTTAAAAAGTCCTTGCCAAATTTTTACCAGTACATCACATGCCCAACAAGACATTATAAGACGCTGGATCTCTGTTATGGGAATATAAAGGGGGCTTATAAGTCTGTACCTTTGTCAGCATTGGGATCTGCTGATCATAATTGTGTACAGCTCCTTCTTATTTATAGACCATTATTTAAGAGAGAAAAACCCCATACAAGAGAAGTTAAAATGTGGACAGATGACTCTACCGCCCGTTTACAAGGGTGCTTTGATTGTACAGATTGGGAGGTCTTCAAAGACTCTTGTGAACATATTGATGAATTGACTGATGTCGTTTGTTCATACATAACCTTTTGTGAGGATATGATTGTGCCTACACGTAAATTTAAGGTTTTCTCTAATACTAAACCATGGATGACAAAATCAGTCAAATCAAGTTTGCGGAACAAGCAATTAGCCTATAGGCAGGGGGATAGATTAGAGAGGGTAACAGCGAGGAAGGAGGTTAGAACAGAGATCTTTAAAGCTAAACAAGCATATAAAGTTAAGTTAGAAAAAAACTTGGCAGATAATAACTTAGGTTCAGCTTGGTCGGGTATGAAGAAAATTGCGGGTATACAGCATAATGTAAATAAGAGTACTGTGTGTATTGACGGTTTTAGATCAAATGATTACTTTTCAAATGCTCTTAATATGTTTTATTCTAGGTTTGAGAGTTTTGATTTTAAAAATGAGGTAGAAGAACTAAGATGCCTGTGTAATGATGATTCCCATATGGTCTTAGAACAGGCAGCAGTGGAGAAAATTTTTCTCTCCACTAAGGAGAACAAGAGTCCGGGTCCAGACCATACAGGTGGGAGAATTTTAAAGCACTGTGCGAAGCAACTAACTTCAATATTTTCTGATATTTTTAATTGGTCACTACGGGTACAAAAAGTACCTAACCTGTGGAAAAAGTCTATTATTATTCCTGTTCCCAAATGCAACAAGCCTAAAGTGTTAAATGATCTGAGACCAGTTGCCCTCACTTCTTTAGTGATGAAATCTTTCGAGAAATTAGTAAAATCTGAGCTTTTAAGTAAGACTGGACAAGTCCTCGATCCTTTGCAATTTGCATACAGAGCAAATAGAAGTGTTGAGGATGCTTCACTTATGTTATTAAATTTACTGACTAAGCATTTAGAGGGGAAAAATACTCACGCAAGATTGTTGTTCATTGACTTCGCATCTGCTTTTAACACTATTCAACCCCACATATTAGCTAGGAGACTGTTAGAATATTTTAAGTTGAACCACAACTTAGTGGGATGGTTACTAGATTTTTTAACCAATAGAACGCAGAGGGTAAAAGTAAATGGTAGCTTTTCTGATGTACTAAGTTTATCCACAGGATCACCACAAGGCTGTGTTCTTTCGCCCTTATTATACATTCTATACACCAACATGTGTCAAAGCTCACACGAAAATAGGATATTTATCAAGTTTGCTGACGATACAGTGATAGTGAGCCTGCTACAGGGGGATGAGTCTGGCCATGGTCCTGTTGTAGAGGATTTTGTAACCTGGTGTGATGATTCCTATCTAAAATTAAATGTTACTAAAACGAAGGATATGATTATTGATTTTAGAACACGCCCTGTTAATCATGTCACTACGATTATTAAAGGGGAGGCTGTGGATCAGGTAGAGAATTTTAAATATCTTGGTATAGTTATAGATTCTAAATTGTCATTCGAGCTGAATAGTGAAATGGTATGTAAGAAGGGTCACCAACGTTTGAGTTGTCTTAGGAAACTTGCAAAATTTCACATTGATAGACGCATGTTGACATTATTTTATTCTGCTTTTATTGAATCAGTTCTGTCATTCTCCATTGGGGTGTGGTATGGAAGCCTGTCAGTAAAGAACAAAAACTCTTTAAACCAAATTGTAAGGTGGGCGAGTAGAATAATAGGTGTAAATCAAAGGAATTTAGGATGTATTTATAAAAAACAGCTGTATCGGAAAGCAAGTACTGTCCTGAGTGATCTGTCGCATCCCTTACGTATTGATTTTAAGTTACTTCCGTCTGGTCGCCGGTTTGCAGCCTCAAGATGGAAAACAAGACGGTACAGGAATACTTTTGTCCCAGCCGCAATTGAAGTTTTAAATAATATTAGTACGAGAGAAGTTTTAGGATTTGTAAATTAATTTGGATAGCAAATGATTTATGTGTTGCGGTGCAGTTTGTCATGATGATTATTTGTAAATTTGTATGTGTATTAGTTGTATGTAGTTATGTCTATTATGTGTGGACAACTGAATTCTTTTTTACTGCATAACAAATTTACCTACGGGTATGAAATAAAACTACCTAACCTAACCTAGACTACACGAATAAACAAGGTATGCAAAGTAGTGTAATAGAACACTTGGTCCTACCACCTTGGTGAAAACTTGCTGGGACCCGAGGGGTATATAATCCTCCAGCAAAGGCTTCAGCAGATACAATTGGGGAACAGGCTTTGACCCCATACGTGATATCTTTTCCCTTCCAGGTTTAGTCATAGAACATCACTGGAACAGAACAACACATCCACACAGAGCAAACTTGAACTAATATAAACTTTTTCTAACAATTAATTTTCACACTTTAATCATATAGTGAACAGTGGTGTTGTAAATACCTAAAGAGTTACATATGCCAAGTAAGAAAACATATAAGTGGCTACATGTGGTTTGATAGAACTTCAAGGCCCTAGGCAAAGTTGTCTATACAATTCTCATACAGCAATCATGTGAAAAGCAACATGAAAGCAAATAAGAAGAACCCGTCAAAGTCTAGAACTCTTGATTAGTTTGATTCCATAATAACCCAATGGATGAATTGCAAAGAGCAAGTGCATATTTACTATCTGGATGACAGACTACACAAATAAACAAGGTATGCAAAGTAGTGTAATAGAACGCTTGGTCCTACCACCTTGGTGAAAACTTGCTGGGACCCGAGGGGTATATATTCCTCCAGCAAAGGCTTCAGCAGATACCATTGGGGAACAGGCTTTGACCCCATACGTGATATCTTTTCCCTTCCAGGTTTAGTCATAGAACATCACTGGAACAGAACAACACATCCACACAGAGCAAACTTGAACTAATATAAACTTTTTCTAACAATTAATTTTCACACTTTAATCATATAGTGAACAGTGGTGTTGTAAATACCTAAAGAGTTACATATGCCAAGTAAGAAAACATATAAGTGGCTACATGTGGTGTGATAGAACTTCAAGGCCCTAGGCATAGTTGTCTATAAAAATCTCATACAGCAATCATGTGAAAAGCAACATGAAAGCAAATAAGAAGAACCCGTCAAAGTCTAGAACTCTTGATTAGTTTGATTCCATAATAACCAAATGGATGAATTGCAAAGCAAGTGCATATTTATTATCTGGAGGGCAGGCTACACGAATAAACAAGGTATGTAAAGGGGCAAAATGGATCGCTGGGTCCTACCACCTTGGTGAAAACTTGCTGGGACCCGAGGGGTATACTGTATGCCTCCAGCAAAGGCTTCAGCAGATACCATTGGGGAACAGGCTTTGACCCCATAGGTGATATCTTTTCCCTTCAAGGTTTAGTCATAGAACATCACTGGAACAGAACAATACATCCACACAGAGCAAACTTGGAACTAATATAAACTTTTTCTTGCAATTAATTTTCACACTTTAATCATTGTAAATACCTAAAGAGTTACATATGCCAAGTAAGAAAACATATAAGTGGCTACATGTGGTGTGATAGAACTTCAAGGCCCTAGGCATAGTTGTCTATAAAATTCTCATACAGCAATCATGTGAAAAGCAACATGAAAGCAAATAAGAAGAACCCGTCAAAGTCTAGAACTCTTGATTAGTTTGATTCCATAATAACCCAATGGATGAATTGCAAAAAGCAAGTGCATATTTACTATCTGGATGGCAGACTACACGAATAAACAAGGTATGCAAAGTAGTGTAATAGAACGCTGGGTCCTACCACCTTGGTGAAAACTTGCTGGGACCCGAGGGGTATATATTCCTCCAGCAAAGGCTTCAGCAGATACCATTGGGGAACAGGCTTTGACCCCATACGTGATATCTTTTCCCTTCAAGGTTTAGTCACAGAACATCACTGGAACAGAACAATACATCCACACAGAGCAAACTTGAACTAATATAAACTTCTTCTTAGGATTAATTTTCAAACTTTAATCGTTGTACATACCTAAAGAGTTACATATGCCAAGTAAGAAAACATAAGTGGCTACATGTGGTGTGATAGAACTTCAAGGCCCTAGGCATAGTTGTCTATAAAAATCTCATACAGCAATCATGTGAAAAGCAACATGAAAGCAAATAAGAAGAACCCGTCAAAGTCTAGAACTCTTGATTAGTTTGATTCCATGATAACCCAATGGATGAATTGCAAAGCAAGTGCATATTTATTATCCGGATGGCAGGCTACACGAATAAACAAGGTATGCAAAGGGGCAAAATGGATCGCTGGGTCCTACCACCTTGGTGAAAACTTGCTGGGACCCGAGGGTTATATATGCCTCCAGCAAAGGCTTCAGCAGATACCATTGGGGAACAGGCTTTAGCAGATACCATTGGGGAACAGGCTTCAGCAGATACCATTGGGGAACAGGCTTTGACCCCATAGGTGATATATTTTCCCTTCGAAATTTAGTAAAAGAAAATCACTGGAACAGAACAATACATCCACACAGAGCAAACTTGAACTAATATAAACTTCATCTTAGGATTAATTTTCACACTTTAATCATATATTGAACAGTGGTGTTGTAAATACCTAAAGAGTTACATATGCCAAGTAAGAAAACATATAAGTGGCTACATGTGGTGTGATAGAACTTCAAGGCCCTAGGCAAAGTTGTCTATACAATTCTCATACAGCAATCATGTGAAAAGCAACATGAAAGCAAATAAGAAGAACCCGTCAAAGTCTAGAACTCTTGATTAGTTTGATTCCATAATAACCCAATGGATGAATTGCAAAAAGCAAGTGCATATTTACTATCTGGATGACAGACTACACGAATAAACAAGGTATGCAAAGTAGTGTAATAGAACGCTTGGTCCTACCACCTTGGTGAAAACTTGCTGGGACCCGAGGGGTATATATTCCTCCAGCAAAGGCTTCAGCAGATACAATTGGGGAACAGGCTTTGACCCCATACGTGATATCTTTTCCCTTCCAGGTTTAGTCATAGAACATCACTGGAACAGAACAACACATCCACACAGAGCAAACTTGAACTAATATAAACTTTTTCTAACAATTAATTTTCACACTTTAATCATATAGTGAACAGTGGTGTTGTAAATACCTAAAGAGTTACATATGCCAAGTAAGAAAACATATAAGTGGCTACATGTGGTGTGATAGAACTTCAAGGCCCTAGGCATAGTTGTCTATAAAAATCTCATACAGCAATCATGTGAAAAGCAACATGAAAGCAAATAAGAAGAACCCGTCAAAGTCTAGAACTCTTGATTAGTTTGATTCCATAATAACCAAATGGATGAATTGCAAAGCAAGTGCATATTTATTATCTGGAGGGCAGGCTACACGAATAAACAAGGTATGTAAAGGGGCAAAATGGATCGCTGGGTCCTACCACCTTGGTGAAAACTTGCTGGGACCCGAGGGGTATACTGTATGCCTCCAGCAAAGGCTTCAGCAGATACCATTGGGGAACAGGCTTTAGCAGATACCATTGGGGAACAGGCTTCAGCAGATACCATTGGGGAACAGGCTTTGACCCCATAGGTGATATATTTTCCCTTCAAGATTTAGTAAAAGAAAATCACTGGAACAGAACAATACATCCACACAGAGCAAACTTGAACTAATATAAACTTCATCTTAGGATTAATTTTCACACTTTAATCATATATTGAACAGTGGTGTTGTAAATACCTAAAGAGTTACATATGCCAAGTAAGAAAACATATAAGTGGCTACATGTGCTGTGATAGAACTTCAAGGCCCTAGGCAAAGTTGTCTATACAATTATCATACAGCAATCATGTGAAAAGCAACATGAAAGCAAATAAGAAGAACCTGTCAAAGTCTAGAACTCTTGATTAGTTTGATTCCATAATAACCCAATGGATGAATTGCAAAAAGCAAGTGCATATTTACTATCTGGATGACAGACTACACGAATAAACAAGGTATGCAAAGTAGTGTAATAGAACGCTTGGTCCTACCACATTGGTGAAAACTTGCTGGGACCCGAGGGGTATATATTCCTCCAGCAAAGGCTTCAGCAGATACCATTGGGGAACAGGCTTTGACCCCATACGTGATATCTTTTCCCTTCCAGGTTTAGTCATAGAACATCACTGGAACAGAACAATACATCCACACAGAGCAAACTTGAACTAATATAAACTTTTTCTAACAATTAATTTTCACACTTTAATCATATAGTGAACAGTGGTGTTGTAAATACCTAAAGAGTTACATATGCCAAGTAAGAAAACATATAAGTGGCTACATGTGGTGTGATAGAACTTCAAGGCCCTAGGCATAGTTGTCTATAAAAATCTCATACAGCAATCATGTGAAAAGCAACATGAAAGCAAATAAGAAGAACCCGTCAAAGTCTAGAACTCTTGATTAGTTTGATTCCATAATAACCAAATGGATGAATTGCAAAGCAAGTGCATATTTATTATCTGGAGGGCAGGCTACACGAATAAACAAGGTATGTAAAGGGGCAAAATGGATCGCTGGGTCCTACCACCTTGGTGAAAACTTGCTGGGACCCGAGGGGTATATATGCCTCCAGCAAAGGCTTCAGCAGATACCATTGGGGAACAGGCTTTAGCAGATACCATTGGGGAACAGGCTTTGACCCCATAGGTGATATATTTTCCCTTCAAGATTTAGTAAAAGAAAATCACTGGAACAGAACAATACATCCACACAGAGCAAACTTGAACTAATATAAACTTCATCTTAGGATTAATTTTCACACTTTAATCATATATTGAACAGTGGTGTTGTAAATACCTAAAGAGTTACATATGCCAAGTAAGAAAACATAAGTGGCTACATGTGGTGTGATAGAACTTCAAGGCCCTAGGCATAGTTGTCTATAAAAATCTCATACAGCAATCATGTGAAAAGCAACATGAAAGCAAATAAGAAGAACCCGTCAAAGTCTAGAACTCTTGATTAGTTTGATTCCATGATAACCCAATGGATGAATTGCAAAGCAAGTGCATATTTATTATCCGGAGGGCAGGCTACACGAATAAACAAGGTATGCAAAGGGGCAAAATGGATCGCTGGGTCCTACCACCTTGGTGAAAACTTGCTGGGACCCGAGGGGTATATATGCCTCCAGCAAAGGCTTCAGCAGATACCATTGGGGAACAGGCTTTAGCAGATACTATTGGGGAACAGGCTTCAGCAGATACCATTGGGGAACAGGCTTTGACCCCATAGGTGATATATTTTCCCTTCAAGATTTAGTAAAAGAAAATCACTGGAACAGAACAATACATCCACACAGAGCAAACTTGAACTAATATAAACTTCATCTTAGGATTAATTTTCACACTTTAATCATATATTGAACAGTGGTGTTGTAAATACCTAAAGAGTTACATATGCCAAGTAAGAAAACATATAAGTGGCTACATGTGGTGTGATAGAACTTCAAGGCCCTAGGCAAAGTTGTCTATACAATTCTCATACAGCAATCATGTGAAAAGCAACATGAAAGCAAATAAGAAGAACCTGTCAAAGTCTAGAACTCTTGATTAGTTTGATTCCATAATAACCCAATGGATGAATTGCAAAAAGCAAGTGCATATTTACTATCTGGATGACAGACTACACGAATAAACAAGGTATGCAAAGTAGTGTAATAGAACGCTTGGTCCTACCACCTTGGTGAAAACTTGCTGGGACCCGAGGGGTATATATTCCTCCAGCAAAGGCTTCAGCAGATACCATTGGGGAACAGGCTTTGACCCCATACGTGATATCTTTTCCCTTCCAGGTTTAGTCATAGAACATCACTGGAACAGAACAACACATCCACACAGAGCAAACTTGAACTAATATAAACTTTTTCTAACAATTAATTTTCACACTTTAATCATATAGTGAACAGTGGTGTTGTAAATACCTAAAGAGTTACATATGCCAAGTAAGAAAACATATAAGTGGCTACATGTGGTGTGATAGAACTTCAAGGCCCTAGGCATAGTTGTCTATAAAAATCTCATACAGCAATCATGTGAAAAGCAACATGAAAGCAAATAAGAAGAACCCGTCAAAGTCTAGAACTCTTGATTAGTTTGATTCCATAATAACCAAATGGATGAATTGCAAAGCAAGTGCATATTTATTATCTGGAGGGCAGGCTACACGAATAAACAAGGTATGTAAAGGGGCAAAATGGATCGCTGGGTCCTACCACCTTGGTGAAAACTTGCTGGGACCCGAGGGGTATATATGCCTCCAGCAAAGGCTTCAGCAGATACCATTGGGGAACAGGCTTTAGCAGATACCATTGGGGAACAGGCTTCAGCAGATACCATTGGGGAACAGGCTTTGACCCCATAGGTGATATATTTTCCCTTCAAGATTTAGTAAAAGAAAATCACTGGAACAGAACAATACATCCACACAGAGCAAACTTGAACTAATATAAACTTCATCTTAGGATTAATTTTCACACTTTAATCATATATTGAACAGTGGTGTTGTAAATACCTAAAGAGTTACATATGCCAAGTAAGAAAACATATAAGTGGCTACATGTGGTGTGATAGAACTTCAAGGCCCTAGGCAAAGTTGTCTATACAATTCTCATACAGCAATCATGTGAAAAGCAACATGAAAGCAAATAAGAAGAACCTGTCAAAGTCTAGAACTCTTGATTAGTTTGATTCCATAATAACCCAATGGATGAATTGCAAAAAGCAAGTGCATATTTACTATCTGGATGACAGACTACACGAATAAACAAGGTATGCAAAGTAGTGTAATAGAACGCTTGGTCCTACCACATTGGTGAAAACTTGCTGGGACCCGAGGGGTATATATTCCTCCAGCAAAGGCTTCAGCAGATACCATTGGGGAACAGGCTTTGACCCCATACGTGATATCTTTTCCCTTCCAGGTTTAGTCATAGAACATCACTGGAACAGAACAATACATCCACACAGAGCAAACTTGAACTAATATAAACTTTTTCTAACAATTAATTTTCACACTTTAATCATATAGTGAACAGTGGTGTTGTAAATACCTAAAGAGTTACATATGCCAAGTAAGAAAACATATAAGTGGCTACATGTGGTGTGATAGAACTTCAAGGCCCTAGGCATAGTTGTCTATAAAAATCTCATACAGCAATCATGTGAAAAGCAACATGAAAGCAAATAAGAAGAACCCGTCAAAGTCTAGAACTCTTGATTAGTTTGATTCCATAATAACCAAATGGATGAATTGCAAAGCAAGTGCATATTTATTATCTGGAGGGCAGGCTACACGAATAAACAAGGTATGTAAAGGGGCAAAATGGATCGCTGGGTCCTACCACCTTGGTGAAAACTTGCTGGGACCCGAGGGGTATACTGTATGCCTCCAGCAAAGGCTTCAGCAGATACCATTGGGGAACAGGCTTTGACCCCATAGGTGATATCTTTTCCCTTCAAGGTTTAGTCATAGAACATCACTGGAACAGAACAATACATCCACACAGAGCAAACTTGGAACTAATATAAACTTTTTCTTGCAATTAATTTTCACACTTTAATCATTGTAAATACCTAAAGAGTTACATATGCCAAGTAAGAAAACATATAAGTGGCTACATGTGGTGTGATAGAACTTCAAGGCCCTAGGCATAGTTGTCTATAAAATTCTCATACAGCAATCATGTGAAAAGCAACATGAAAGCAAATAAGAAGAACCCGTCAAAGTCTAGAACTCTTGATTAGTTTGATTCCATAATAACCCAATGGATGAATTGCAAAAAGCAAGTGCATATTTACTATCTGGATGGCAGACTACACGAATAAACAAGGTATGCAAAGTAGTGTAATAGAACGCTGGGTCCTACCACCTTGGTGAAAACTTGCTGGGACCTGAGGGGTATATATTCCTCCAGCAAAGGCTTCAGCAGATACCATTGGGGAACAGGCTTTAGCAGATACCATTGGGGAACAGGCTTTGACCCCATACGTGATATCTTTTCCCTTCAAGGTTTAGTCACAGAACATCACTGGAACAGAACAATACATCCACACAGAGCAAACTTGAACTAATATAAACTTCTTCTTAGGATTAATTTTCAAACTTTAATCGTTGTACATACCTAAAGAGTTACATATGCCAAGTAAGAAAACATAAGTGGCTACATGTGGTGTGATAGAACTTCAAGAACCCGTCAAAGTCTAGAACTCTTGATTAGTTTGATTCCATAATAACCCAATGGATGAATTGCAAAAAGCAAGTGCATATTTACTATCTGGATGGCAGACTACACGAATAAACAAGGTATGCAATGTAGTGTAATAGAACGCTTGGTCCTACCACCTTGGTGAAAACTTGCTGGGACCCGAGGGGTATATATTCCTCCAGCAAAGGCTTCAGCAGATACCATTGGGGAACAGGCTTTGACCCCATACGTGATATCTTTTCCCTTCCAGGTTTAGTCATAGAACATCACTGGAACAGAACAACACATCCACACAGAGCAAACTTGAACTAATATAAACTTCTTCTTAGGATTAATTTTCAAACTTTAATCGTTGTACATACCTAAAGAGTTACATATGCCAAGTAAGAAAACATAAGTGGCTACATGTGGTGTGATAGAACTTCAAGGCCCTAGGCATAGTTGTCTATAAAAATCTCATACAGCAATCATGTGAAAAGCAACATGAAAGCAAATAAGAAGAACCCGTCAAAGTCTAGAACTCTTGATTAGTTTGATTCCATGATAACCCAATGGATGAATTGCAAAGCAAGTGCATATTTATTATCCGGAGGGCAGGCTACACGAATAAACAAGGTATGCAAAGGGGCAAAATGGATCGCTGGGTCCTACCACCTTGGTGAAAACTTGCTGGGACCCGAGGGTTATATATGCCTCCAGCAAAGGCTTCAGCAGATACCATTGGGGAACAGGCTTTAGCAGATACCATAGGGGAACAGGCTTCAGCAGATACCATTGGGGAACAGGCTTTGACCCCATAGGTGATATATTTTCCCTTCAAGATTTAGTAAAAGAAAATCACTGGAACAGAACAATACATCCACACAGAGCAAACTTGAACTAATATAAACTTCATCTTAGGATTAATTTTCACACTTTAATCATATATTGAACAGTGGTGTTGTAAATACCTAAAGAGTTACATATGCCAAGTAAGAAAACATATAAGTGGCTACATGTGGTGTGATAGAACTTCAAGGCCCTAGGCAAAGTTGTCTATACAATTATCATACAGCAATCATGTGAAAAGCAACATGAAAGCAAATAAGAAGAACCTGTCAAAGTCTAGAACTCTTGATTAGTTTGATTCCATAATAACCCAATGGATGAATTGCAAAAAGCAAGTGCATATTTACTATCTGGATGACAGACTACACGAATAAACAAGGTATGCAAAGTAGTGTAATAGAACGCTTGGTCCTACCACATTGGTGAAAACTTGCTGGGACCCGAGGGGTATATATTCCTCCAGCAAAGGCTTCAGCAGATACCATTGGGGAACAGGCTTTGACCCCATACGTGATATCTTTTCCCTTCCAGGTTTAGTCATAGAACATCACTGGAACAGAACAATACATCCACACAGAGCAAACTTGAACTAATATAAACTTTTTCTAACAATTAATTTTCACACTTTAATCATATAGTGAACAGTGGTGTTGTAAATACCTAAAGAGTTACATATGCCAAGTAAGAAAACATATAAGTGGCTACATGTGGTGTGATAGAACTTCAAGGCCCTAGGCATAGTTGTCTATAAAAATCTCATACAGCAATCATGTGAAAAGCAACATGAAAGCAAATAAGAAGAACCCGTCAAAGTCTAGAACTCTTGATTAGTTTGATTCCATAATAACCAAATGGATGAATTGCAAAGCAAGTGCATATTTATTATCTGGAGGGCAGGCTACACGAATAAACAAGGTATGTAAAGGGGCAAAATGGATCGCTGGGTCCTACCACCTTGGTGAAAACTTGCTGGGACCCGAGGGGTATACTGTATGCCTCCAGCAAAGGCTTCAGCAGATACCATTGGGGAACAGGCTTTGACCCCATAGGTGATATCTTTTCCCTTCAAGGTTTAGTCATAGAACATCACTGGAACAGAACAATACATCCACACAGAGCAAACTTGGAACTAATATAAACTTTTTCTTGCAATTAATTTTCACACTTTAATCGTTGTAAATACCTAAAGAGTTACATATGCCAAGTAAGAAAACATATAAGTGGCTACATGTGGTGTGATAGAACTTCAAGGCCCTAGGCATAGTTGTCTATAAAATTCTCATACAGCAATCATGTGAAAAGCAACATGAAAGCAAATAAGAAGAACCCGTCAAAGTCTAGAACTCTTGATTAGTTTGATTCCATAATAACCCAATGGATGAATTGCAAAAAGCAAGTGCATATTTACTATCTGGATGGCAGACTACACGAATAAACAAGGTATGCAAAGTAGTGTAATAGAACGCTGGGTCCTACCACCTTGGTGAAAACTTGCTGGGACCCGAGGGGTATATATTCCTCCAGCAAAGGCTTCAGCAGATACCATTGGGGAACAGGCTTTGACCCCATACGTGATATCTTTTCCCTTCAAGGTTTAGTCACAGAACATCACTGGAACAGAACAATACATCCACACAGAGCAAACTTGAACTAATATAAACTTCTTCTTAGGATTAATTTTCAAACTTTAATCGTTGTACATACCTAAAGAGTTACATATGCCAAGTAAGAAAACATATAAGTGGCTACATGTGGTGTGATAGAACTTCAAGGCCCTAGGCATAGTTGTCTATAAAAATCTCATACAGCAATCATGTGAAAAGCAACATGAAAGCAAATAAGAAGAACCCGTCAAAGTCTAGAACTCTTGATTAGTTTGATTCCATGATAACCCAATGGATGAATTGCAAAGCAAGTGCATATTTATTATCCGGAGGGCAGGCTACACGAATAAACAAGGTATGCAAAGGGGCAAAATGGATCGCTGGGTCCTACCACCTTGGTGAAAACTTGCTGGGACCCGAGGGTTATATATGCCTCCAGCAAAGGCTTCAGCAGATACCATTGGGGAACAGGCTTTAGCAGATACCATAGGGGAACAGGCTTCAGCAGATACCATTGGGGAACAGGCTTTGACCCCATAGGTGATATATTTTCCCTTCAAGATTTAGTAAAAGAAAATCACTGGAACAGAACAATACATCCACACAGAGCAAACTTGAACTAATATAAACTTCATCTTAGGATTAATTTTCACACTTTAATCATATATTGAACAGTGGTGTTGTAAATACCTAAAGAGTTACATATGCCAAGTAAGAAAACATATAAGTGGCTACATGTGGTGTGATAGAACTTCAAGGCCCTAGGCAAAGTTGTCTATACAATTCTCATACAGCAATCATGTGAAAAGCAACATGAAAGCAAATAAGAAGAACCCGTCAAAGTCTAGAACTCTTGATTAGTTTGATTCCATAATAACCCAATGGATGAATTGCAAAAAGCAAGTGCATATTTACTATCTGGATGACAGACTACACGAATAAACAAGGTATGCAAAGTAGTGTAATAGAACGCTTGGTCCTACCACCTTGGTGAAAACTTGCTGGGACCCGAGGGGTATATATTCCTCCAGCAAAGGCTTCAGCAGATACCATTGGGGAACAGGCTTTGACCCCATACGTGATATCTTTTCCCTTCCAGGTTTAGTCATAGAACATCACTGGAACAGAACAACACATCCACACAGAGCAAACTTGAACTAATATAAACTTTTTCTAACAATTAATTTTCACACTTTAATCATATAGTGAACAGTGGTGTTGTAAATACCTAAAGAGTTACATATGCCAAGTAAGAAAACATATAAGTGGCTACATGTGGTGTGATAGAACTTCAAGGCCCTAGGCATAGTTGTCTATAAAAATCTCATACAGCAATCATGTGAAAAGCAACATGAAAGCAAATAAGAAGAACCCGTCAAAGTCTAGAACTCTTGATTAGTTTGATTCCATAATAACAAAATGGATGAATTGCAAAGCAAGTGCATATTTATTATCTGGAGGGCAGGCTACACGAATAAACAAGGTATGTAAAGGGGCAAAATGGATCGCTGGGTCCTACCACCTTGGTGAAAACTTGCTGGGACCCGAGGGGTATATATGCCTCCAGCAAAGGCTTCAGCAGATACCATTGGGGAACAGGCTTTAGCAGATACCATTGGGGAACAGGCTTCAGCAGATACCATTGGGGAACAGGCTTTGACCCCATAGGTGATATATTTTCCCTTCAAGATTTAGTAAAAGAAAATCACTGGAACAGAACAATACATCCACACAGAGCAAACTTGAACTAATATAAACTTCATCTTAGGATTAATTTTCACACTTTAATCATATATTGAACAGTGGTGTTGTAAATACCTAAAGAGTTACATATGCCAAGTAAGAAAACATATAAGTGGCTACATGTGCTGTGATAGAACTTCAAGGCCCTAGGCAAAGTTGTCTATACAATTATCATACAGCAATCATGTGAAAAGCAACATGAAAGCAAATAAGAAGAACCTGTCAAAGTCTAGAACTCTTGATTAGTTTGATTCCATAATAACCCAATGGATGAATTGCAAAAAGCAAGTGCATATTTACTATCTGGATGACAGACTACACGAATAAACAAGGTATGCAAAGTAGTGTAATAGAACGCTTGGTCCTACCACCTTGGTGAAAACTTGCTGGGACCCGAGGGGTATATATTCCTCCAGCAAAGGCTTCAGCAGATACCATTGGGGAACAGGCTTTGACCCCATACGTGATATCTTTTCCCTTCCAAGTTTAGTCATAGAACATCACTGGAACAGAACAATACATCCACACAGAGCAAACTTGGAACTAATATAAACTTTTTCTTGCAATTAATTTTCACACTTTAATCGTTGAAAATACCTAAAGAGTTACATATGCCAAGTAAGAAAACATATAAGTGGCTACATGTGGTGTGATAGAACTTCAAGGCCCTAGGCATAGTTGTCTATAAAAATCTCATACAGCAATCATGTGAAAAGCAACATGAAAGCAAATAAGAAGAACCCGTCAAAGTCTAGAACTCTTGATTAGTTTGATTCCATGATAACCCAATGGATGAATTGCAAAGCAAGTGCATATTTATTATCCGGAGGGCAGGCTACACGAATAAACAAGGTATGCAAAGTAGTGTAATAGAACGCTGGGTCCTACCACCTTGGTGAAAACTTGCTGGGACCCGAGGGGTATATATTCCTCCAGCAAAGGCTTCAGCAGTTACCATTGGGGAACAGGCTTTGACCCCATACGTGATATCTTTTCCCTTCAAGGTTTAGTCACAGAACATCACTGGAACAGAACAATACATCCACACAGAGCAAACTTGAACTAATATAAACTTCTTCTTAGGATTAATTTTCAAACTTTAATCGTTGTACATACCTAAAGAGTTACATATGCCAAGTAAGAAAACATAAGTGGCTACATGTGGTGTGATAGAACTTCAAGGCCCTAGGCATAGTTGTCTATAAAAATCTCATACAGCAATCATGTGAAAAGCAACATGAAAGCAAATAAGAAGAACCGTCAAAGTCTAGAACTCTTGATTAGTTTGATTCCATAATAACCCAATGGATGAATTGCAAAAAGCAAGTGCATATTTATTATCTGGATGGCAGACTACACGAATAAACAAGGTATGCAAAGTAGTGTAATAGAACGCTGGGTCCTACCACCTTGGTGAAAACTTGCTGGGACCCGAGGGGTATATATTCCTCCAGCAAAGGCTTCAGCAGATACCATTGGGGAACAGGCTTTGACCCCATACGTGATATCTTTTCCCTTCAAGGTTTAGTCACAGAACATCACTGGAACAGAACAATACATCCACACAGAGCAAACTTGAACTAATATAAACTTCTTCTTAGGATTAATTTTCAAACTTTAATCGTTGTACATACCTAAAGAGTTACATATGCCAAGTAAGAAAACATAAGTGGCTACATGTGGTGTGATAGAACTTCAAGGCCCTAGGCATAGTTGTCTATAAAAATCTCATACAGCAATCATGTGAAAAGCAACATGAAAGCAAATAAGAAGAACCCGCCAAAGTCTAGAACTCTTGATTAGTTTGATTCCATGATAACCCAATGGATGAATTGCAAAGCAGGTGCATATTTATTATCCGGAGGGCAGGCTACACGAATAAACAAGGTATGCAAAGGGGCAAAATGGATCGCTGGGTCCTACCACCTTGGTGAAAACTTGCTGGGACCCGAGGGGTATATATGCCTCCAGCAAAGGCTTCAGCAGATACCATTGGGGAACAGGCTTTAGCAGATACTATTGGGGAACAGGCTTCAGCAGATACCATTGGGGAACAGGCTTTGACCCCATAGGTGATATATTTTCCCTTCAAGATTTAGTAAAAGAAAATCACTGGAACAGAACAATACATCCACACAGAGCAAACTTGAACTAATATAAACTTCATCTTAGGATTAATTTTCACACTTTAATCATATATTGAACAGTGGTGTTGTAAATACCTAAAGAGTTACATATGCCAAGTAAGAAAACATATAAGTGGCTACATGTGGTGTGATAGAACTTCAAGGCCCTAGGCAAAGTTGTCTATACAATTCTCATACAGCAATCATGTGAAAAGCAACATGAAAGCAAATAAGAAGAACCCGTCAAAGTCTAGAACTCTTGATTAGTTTGATTCCATAATAACCCAATGGATGAATTGCAAAAAGCAAGTGCATATTTACTATCTGGATGACAGACTACACGAATAAACAAGGTATGCAAAGTAGTGTAATAGAACGCTTGGTCCTACCACCTTGGTGAAAACTTGCTGGGACCCGAGGGGTATATATTCCTCCAGCAAAGGCTTCAGCAGATACCATTGGGGGAACAGGCTTTGACCCCATACGTGATATCTTTTCCCTTCCAGGTTTAGTCATAGAACATCACTGGAACAGAACAATACATCCACACAGAGCAAACTTGAACTAATATAAACTTTTTCTAACAATTAATTTTCACACTTTAATCATATAGTGAACAGTGGTGTTGTAAATACCTAAAGAGTTACATATGCCAAGTAAGAAAACATATAAGTGGCTACATGTGGTGTGATAGAACTTCAAGGCCCTAGGCATAGTTGTCTATAAAAATCTCATACAGCAATCATGTGAAAAGCAACATGAAAGCAAATAAGAAGAACCCGTCAAAGTCTAGAACTCTTGATTAGTTTGATTCCATAATAACCAAATGGATGAATTGCAAAGCAAGTGCATATTTATTATCTGGAGGGCAGGCTACACGAATAAACAAGGTATGTAAAGGGGCAAAATGGATCGCTGGGTCCTACCACCTTGGTGAAAACTTGCTGGGACCCGAGGGGTATACTGTATGCCTCCAGCAAAGGCTTCAGCAGATACCATTGGGGAACAGGCTTTGACCCCATAGGTGATATCTTTTCCCTTCAAGGTTTAGTCATAGAACATCACTGGAACAGAACAATACATCCACACAGAGCAAACTTGGAACTAATATAAACTTTTTCTTGCAATTAATTTTCACACTTTAATCGTTGTAAATACCTAAAGAGTTACATATGCCAAGTAAGAAAACATATAAGTGGCTACATGTGGTGTGATAGAACTTCAAGGCCCTAGGCATAGTTGTCTATAAAATTCTCATACAGCAATCATGTGAAAAGCAACATGAAAGCAAATAAGAAGAACCCGTCAAAGTCTAGAACTCTTGATTAGTTTGATTCCATAATAACCCAATGGATGAATTGCAAAAAGCAAGTGCATATTTATTATCTGGATGGCAGACTACACGAATAAACAAGGTATGCAAAGTAGTGTAATAGAACGCTGGGTCCTACCACCTTGGTGAAAACTTGCTGGGACCCAAGGGGTATATATTCCTCCAGCAAAGGCTTCAGCAGTTACCATTGGGGAACAGGCTTTGACCCCATACGTGATATCTTTTCCCTTCAAGGTTTAGTCACAGAACATCACTGGAACAGAACAATACATCCACACAGAGCAAACTTGAACTAATATAAACTTCTTCTTAGGATTAATTTTCAAACTTTAATCGTTGTACATACCTAAAGAGTTACATATGCCAAGTAAGAAAACATAAGTGGCTACATGTGGTGTGATAGAACTTCAAGGCCCTAGGCATAGTTGTCTATAAAAATCTCATACAGCAATCATGTGAAAAGCAACATGAAAGCAAATAAGAAGAACCCGTCAAAGTCTAGAACTCTTGATTAGTTTGATTCCATGATAACCCAATGGATGAATTGCAAAGCAAGTGCATATGTATTATCCGGAGGGCAGGCTACACGAATAAACAATGTTTGCAAAGGGGCAAAATGGATCGCTGGGTCCTACCACCTTGGTGAAAACTTGCTGGGACCCGAGGGGTATATATGCCTCCAGCAAAGGCTTCAGCAGATACCATTGGGGAACAGGCTTCAGCAGATACCATTGGGGAACAGGCTTTGACCCCATAGGTGATATATTTTCCCTTCAAGATTTAGTAAAAGAAAATCACTGGAACAGAACAATACATCCACACAGAGCAAACTTGAACTAATATAAACTTCATCTTAGGATTAATTTTCACACTTTAATCATATATTGAACAGTGGTGTTGTAAATACCTAAAGAGTTACATATGCCAAGTAAGAAAACATATAAGTGGCTACATGTGGTGTGATAGAACTTCAAGGCCCTAGGCATAGTTGTCTATAAAAATCTCATACAGCAATCATGTGAAAAGCAACATGAAAGCAAATAAGAAGAACCCGTCAAAGTCTAGAACTCTTGATTAGTTTGATTCCATAATAACCCAATGGATGAATTGCAAAAACCAAGTGCATATTTACTATCTGGATGACAGACTACACGAATAAACAAGGTATGCAAAGTAGGGTAATAGAACGCTTGGTCCTACCACCTTGGTGAAAACTTGCTGGGACCCGAGGGGTATATATTCCTCCAGCAAAGGCTTCAGCAGATACCATTGGGGAACAGGCTTTGACCCCATACGTGATATCTTTTCCCTTCCAGGTTTAGTCATAGAACATCACTGGAACAGAACAATACATCCACACAGAGCAAACTTGAACTAACATAAACTTTTTCTAACAATTAATTTTCACACTTTAATCATATAGTGAACAGTGGTGTTGTAAATACCTAAAGAGTTACATATGCAAGGTAAGAAAACATATAAGTGGCTACATGTGGTGTGATAGAACTTCAAGGCCCTAGGCATAGTTGTCTATAAAAATCTCATACAGCAATCATGTGAAAAGCAACATGAAAGCAAATAAGAAGAACCCGTCAAAGTCTAGAACTCTTGATGAGTTTGATTCCATAATAACCAAATGGATGAATTGCAAAGCAAGTGCATATTTATTATCTGGAGGGCAGGCTACACAAATAAACAAGGTATGTAAAGGGGCAAAATGGATCGCTGGGTCCTACCACCTTGGTGAAAACTTGCTGGGACCCGAGGGGTATATATGCCTCCAGCAAAGGCTTCAGCAGATACCATTGGGGAACAGGCTTTAGCAGATACCATTGGGGAACAGGCTTTGAGCCCATAGGTGATATATTTTCCCTTCAAGATTTAGTAAAAGAAAATCACTGGAACAGAACAATACATCCACACAGAGCAAACTTGAACTAATATAAACTTCATCTTAGGATTAATTTTCACACTTTAATCATATATTGAACAGTGGTGTTGTAAATACCTAAAGAGTTACATATGCCAAGTAAGAAAACATATAAGTGGCTACATGTGGTGTGATAGAACTTCAAGGCCCTAGGCAAAGTTGTCTATAAAATTCTCATACAGCAATCATGTGAAAAGCAACATGAAAGCAAATAAGAAGAACCCGTCAAAGTCTAGAACTCTTGATTAGTTTGATTCCATAATAACCAAATGGATGAATTGCAAAGCAAGTGCATATTTATTATCTGGAGGGCAGGCTACACGAATAAACAAGGTATGTAAAGGGGCAAAATGGATCGCTGGGTCCTACCACCTTGGTGAAAACTTGCTGGGACCCGAGGGGTATATATGCCTCCAGCAAAGGCTTCAGCAGATACAATTGGGGAACAGGCTTTGACCCCATACGTGATATCTTTTCCCTTCCAGGTTTAGTCATAGAACATCACTGGAACAGAACAACACATCCACACAGAGCAAACTTGAACTAATATAAACTTTTTCTAACAATTAATTTTCACACTTTAATCATATAGTGAACAGTGGTGTTGTAAATACCTAAAGAGTTACATATGCCAAGTAAGAAAACATATAAGTGGCTACATGTGGTGTGATAGAACTTCAAGGCCCTAGGCATAGTTGTCTATAAAAATCTCATACAGCAATCATGTGAAAAGCAACATGAAAGCAAATAAGAAGAACCCGTCAAAGTCTAGAACTCTTGATTAGTTTGATTCCATAATAACCAAATGGATGAATTGCAAAGCAAGTGCATATTTATTATCTGGAGGGCAGGCTACACGAATAAACAAGGTATGTAAAGGGGCAAAATGGATCGCTGGGTCCTACCACCTTGGTGAAAACTTGCTGGGACCCGAGGGGTATATATGCCTCCAGCAAAGGCTTCAGCAGATACCATTGGGGAACAGGCTTTAGCAGATACCATTGGGGAACAGGCTTCAGCAGATACCATTGGGGAACAGGCTTTGACCCCATAGGTGATATATTTTCCCTTCAAGATTTAGTAAAAGAAAATCACTGGAACAGAACAATACATCCACACAGAGCAAACTTGAACTAATATAAACTTCATCTTAGGATTAATTTTCACACTTTAATCATATATTGAACAGTGGTGTTGTAAATACCTAAAGAGTTACATATGCCAAGTAAGAAAACATATAAGTGGCTACATGTGCTGTGATAGAACTTCAAGGCCCTAGGCAAAGTTGTCTATACAATTATCATACAGCAATCATGTGAAAAGCAACATGAAAGCAAATAAGAAGAACCTGTCAAAGTCTAGAACTCTTGATTAGTTTGATTCCATAATAACCCAATGGATGAATTGCAAAAAGCAAGTGCATATTTACTATCTGGATGACAGACTACACGAATAAACAAGGTATGCAAAGTAGTGTAATAGAACGCTTGGTCCTACCACATTGGTGAAAACTTGCTGGGACCCGAGGGGTATATATTCCTCCAGCAAAGGCTTCAGCAGATACCATTGGGGAACAGGCTTTGACCCCATACGTGATATCTTTTCCCTTCCAGGTTTAGTCATAGAACATCACTGGAACAGAACAATACATCCACACAGAGCAAACTTGAACTAATATAAACTTTTTCTAACAATTAATTTTCACACTTTAATCATATAGTGAACAGTGGTGTTGTAAATACCTAAAGAATTACATATGCCAAGTAAGAAAACATATAAGTGGCTACATGTGGTGTGATAGAACTTCAAGGCCCTAGACATAGTTGTCTATAAAAATCTCATACAGCAATCATGTGAAAAGCAACATGAAAGCAAATAAGAAGAACCCGTCAAAGTCTAGAACTCTTGATTAGTTTGATTCCATAATAACCAAATGGATGAATTGCAAAGCAAGTGCATATTTATTATCTGGAGGGCAGGCTACACGAATAAACAAGGTATGTAAAGGGGCAAAATGGATCGCTGGGTCCTACCACCTTGGTGAAAACTTGCTGGGACCCGAGGGGTATACTGTATGCCTCCAGCAAAGGCTTCAGCAGATACCATTGGGGAACAGGCTTTGACCCATAGGTGATATCTTTTCCCTTCAAGGTTTAGTCATAGAACATCACTGGAACAGAACAATACATCCACACAGAGCAAACTTGGAACTAATATAAACTTTTTCTTGCAATTAATTTTCACACTTTAATCGTTGTAAATACCTAAAGAGTTACATATGCCAAGTAAGAAAACATATAAGTGGCTACATGTGGTGTGATAGAACTTCAAGGCCCTAGGCATAGTTGTCTATAAAATTCTCATACAGCAATCATGTGAAAAGCAACATGAAAGCAAATAAGAAGAACCTGTCAAAGTCTAGAACTCTTGATTAGTTTGATTCCATAATAACCCAATGGATGAATTGCAAAAAGCAAGTGCATATTTACTATCTGGATGACAGACTACACGAATAAACAAGGTATGCAAAGTAGTGTAATAGAACGCTTGGTCCTACCACATTGGTGAAAACTTGCTGGGACCCGAGGGGTATATATTCCTCCAGCAAAGGCTTCAGCAGATACCATTGGGGAACAGGCTTTGACCCCATACGTGATATCTTTTCCCTTCCAGGTTTAGTCATAGAACATCACTGGAACAGAACAATACATCCACACAGAGCAAACTTGAACTAATATAAACTTTTTCTAACAATTAATTTTCACACTTTAATCATATAGTGAACAGTGGTGTTGTAAATACCTAAAGAGTTACATATGCCAAGTAAGAAAACATATAAGTGGCTACATGTGGTGTGATAGAACTTCAAGGCCCTAGACATAGTTGTCTATAAAAATCTCATACAGCAATCATGTGAAAAGCAACATGAAAGCAAATAAGAAGAACCCGTCAAAGTCTAGAACTCTTGATTAGTTTGATTCCATAATAACCAAATGGATGAATTGCAAAGCAAGTGCATATTTATTATCTGGAGGGCAGGCTACACGAATAAACAAGGTATGTAAAGGGGCAAAATGGATCGCTGGGTCCTACCACCTTGGTGAAAACTTGCTGGGACCCGAGGGGTATACTGTATGCCTCCAGCAAAGGCTTCAGCAGATACCATTGGGGAACAGGCTTTGACCCATAGGTGATATCTTTTCCCTTCAAGGTTTAGTCATAGAACATCACTGGAACAGAACAATACATCCACACAGAGCAAACTTGGAACTAATATAAACTTTTTCTTGCAATTAATTTTCACACTTTAATCGTTGTAAATACCTAAAGAGTTACATATGCCAAGTAAGAAAACATATAAGTGGCTACATGTGGTGTGATAGAACTTCAAGGCCCTAGGCATAGTTGTCTATAAAATTCTCATACAGCAATCATGTGAAAAGCAACATGAAAGCAAATAAGAAGAACCTGTCAAAGTCTAGAACTCTTGATTAGTTTGATTCCATAATAACCCAATGGATGAATTGCAAAAAGCAAGTGCATATTTACTATCTGGATGACAGACTACACGAATAAACAAGGTATGCAAAGTAGTGTAATAGAACGCTTGGTCCTACCACATTGGTGAAAACTTGCTGGGACCCGAGGGGTATATATTCCTCCAGCAAAGGCTTCAGCAGATACCATTGGGGAACAGGCTTTGACCCCATACGTGATATCTTTTCCCTTCCAGGTTTAGTCATAGAACATCACTGGAACAGAACAATACATCCACACAGAGCAAACTTGAACTAATATAAACTTTTTCTAACAATTAATTTTCACACTTTAATCATATAGTGAACAGTGGTGTTGTAAATACCTAAAGAGTTACATATGCCAAGTAAGAAAACATATAAGTGGCTACATGTGGTGTGATAGAACTTCAAGGCCCTAGACATAGTTGTCTATAAAAATCTCATACAGCAATCATGTGAAAAGCAACATGAAAGCAAATAAGAAGAACCCGTCAAAGTCTAGAACTCTTGATTAGTTTGATTCCATAATAACCAAATGGATGAATTGCAAAGCAAGTGCATATTTATTATCTGGAGGGCAGGCTACACGAATAAACAAGGTATGTAAAGGGGCAAAATGGATCGCTGGGTCCTACCACCTTGGTGAAAACTTGCTGGGACCCGAGGGGTATACTGTATGCCTCCAGCAAAGGCTTCAGCAGATACCATTGGGGAACAGGCTTTGACCCATAGGTGATATCTTTTCCCTTCAAGGTTTAGTCATAGAACATCACTGGAACAGAACAATACATCCACACAGAGCAAACTTGGAACTAATATAAACTTTTTCTTGCAATTAATTTTCACACTTTAATCGTTGTAAATACCTAAAGAGTTACATATGCCAAGTAAGAAAACATATAAGTGGCTACATGTGGTGTGATAGAACTTCAAGGCCCTAGGCATAGTTGTCTATAAAATTCTCATACAGCAATCATGTGAAAAGCAACATGAAAGCAAATAAGAAGAACCCGTCAAAGTCTAGAACTCTTGATTAGTTTGATTCCATAATAACCCAATGGATGAATTGCAAAAAGCAAGTGCATATTTACTATCTGGATGGCAGACTACACGAATAAACAAGGTATGCAAAGTAGTGTAATAGAACGCTGGGTCCTACCACCTTGGTGAAAACTTGCTGGGACCCGAGGGGTATATATTCCTCCAGCAAAGGCTTCAGCAGATACCATTGGGGAACAGGCTTTGACCCCATACGTGATATCTTTTCCCTTCAAGGTTTAGTCACAGAACATCACTGGAACAAAACAATACATCCACACAGAGCAAACTTGAACTAATATAAACTTCTTCTTAGGATTAATTTTCAAACTTTAATCGTTGTACATACCTAAAGAGTTACATATGCCAAGTAAGAAAACATAAGTGGCTACATGTGGTGTGATAGAACTTCAAGGCCCTAGGCATAGTTGTCTATAAAAATCTCATACAGCAATCATGTGAAAAGCAACATGAAAGCAAATAAGAAGAACCCGTCAAAGTCTAGAACTCTTGATTAGTTTGATTCCATGATAACCCAATGGATGAATTGCAAAGCAAGTGCATATTTATTATCCGGAGGGCAGGCTACACGAATAAACAAGGTATGCAAAGGGGCAAAATGGATCGCTGGGTCCTACCACCTTGGTGAAAACTTGCTGGGACCCGAGGGGTATATATGCCTCCAGCAAAGGCTTCAGCAGATACCATTGGGGAACAGGCTTTAGCAGATACCATTGGGGAACAGGCTTCAGCAGATACCATTGGGGAACAGGCTTTGACCCCATAGGTGATATATTTTCCCTTCAAGATTTAGTAAAAGAAAATCACTGGAACAGAACAATACATCCACACAGAGCAAACTTGAACTAATATAAACTTCATCTTAGGATTAATTTTCACACTTTAATCATATATTGAACAGTGGTGTTGTAAATACCTAAAGAGTTACATATGCCAAGTAAGAAAACATATAAGTGGCTACATGTGGTGTGATAGAACTTCAAGGCCCTAGGCAAAGTTGTCTATACAATTCTCATACAGCAATCATGTGAAAAGCAACATGAAAGCAAATAAGAAGAACCCGTCAAAGTCTAGAACTCTTGATTAGTTTGATTCCATAATAACCCAATGGATGAATTGCAAAAAGCAAGTGCATATTTACTATCTGGATGACAGACTACACGAATAAACAAGGTATGCAAAGTAGGGTAATAGAACGCTTGGTCCTACCACCTTGGTGAAAACTTGCTGGGACCCGAGGGGTATATATTCCTCCAGCAAAGGCTTCAGCAGATACCATTGGGGAACAGGCTTTGACCCCATACGTGATATCTTTTCCCTTCCAGGTTTAGTCATAGAACATCACTGGAACAGAACAATACATCCACACAGAGCAAACTTGAACTAACATAAACTTTTTCTAACAATTAATTTTCACACTTTAATCATATAGTGAACAGTGGTGTTGTAAATACCTAAAGAGTTACATATGCAAGGTAAGAAAACATATAAGTGGCTACATGTGGTGTGATAGAACTTCAAGGCCCTAGGCATAGTTGTCTATAAAAATCTCATACAGCAATCATGTGAAAAGCAACATGAAAGCAAATAAGAAGAACCCGTCAAAGTCTAGAACTCTTGATTAGTTTGATTCCATAATAACCAAATGGATGAATTGCAAAGCAAGTGCATATTTATTATCTGGAGGGCAGGCTACACAAATAAACAAGGTATGTAAAGGGGCAAAATGGATCGCTGGGTCCTACCACCTTGGTGAAAACTTGCTGGGACCCGAGGGGTATATATGCCTCCAGCAAAGGCTTCAGCAGATACCATTGGGGAACAGGCTTTAGCAGATACCATTGGGGAACAGGCTTCAGCAGATACCATTGGGGAACAGGCTTTGACCCCATAGGTGATATATTTTCCCTTCAAGATTTAGTAAAAGAAAATCACTGGAACAGAACAATACATCCACACAGAGCAAACTTGAACTAATATAAACTTCATCTTAGGATTAATTTTCACACTTTAATCATATATTGAACAGTGGTGTTGTAAATACCTAAAGAGTTACATATGCCAAGTAAGAAAACATATAAGTGGCTACATGTGGTGTGATAGAACTTCAAGGCCCTAGGCAAAGTTGTCTATAAAATTCTCATACAGCAATCATGTGAAAAGCAACATGAAAGCAAATAAGAAGAACCCGTCAAAGTCTAGAACTCTTGATTAGTTTGATTCCATAATAACCAAATGGATGAATTGCAAAGCAAGTGCATATTTATTATCTGGAGGGCAGGCTACACGAATAAACAAGGTATGTAAAGGGGCAAAATGGATCGCTGGGTCCTACCACCTTGGTGAAAACTTGCTGGGACCCGAGGGGTATACTGTATGCCTCCAGCAAAGGCTTCAGCAGATACCATTGGGGAACAGGCTTTGACCCCATAGGTGATATCTTTTCCCTTCAAGGTTTAGTCACAGAACATCACTGGAACAGAACAATACATCCACACAGAGCAAACTTGAACTAATATAAACTTCTTCTTAGGATTAATTTTCAAACTTTAATCGTTGTACATACCTAAAGAGTTACATATGCCAAGTAAGAAAACATAAGTGGCTACATGTGGTGTGATAGAACTTCAAGGCCCTAGGCATAGTTGTCTATAAAAATCTCATACAGCAATCATGTGAAAAGCAACATGAAAGCAAATAAGAAGAACCCGTCAAAGTCTAGAACTCTTGATTAGTTTGATTCCATAATAACCCAATGGATGAATTGCAAAAAGCAAGTGCATATTTACTATCTGGATGACAGACTACACGAATAAACAAGGTATGCAAAGTAGTGTAATAGAACGCTTGGTCCTACCACCTTGGTGAAAACTTGCTGGGACCCGAGGGGTATATATTCCTCCAGCAAAGGCTTCAGCAGATACCATTGGGGAACAGGCTTTGACCCCATACGTGATATCTTTTCCCTTCCAGGTTTAGTCATAGAACATCACTGGAACAGAACAACACATCCACACAGAGCAAACTTGAACTAATATAAACTTTTTCTAACAATTAATTTTCACACTTTAATCATATAGTGAACAGTGGTGTTGTAAATACCTAAAGAGTTACATATATCAAGTAAGAAAACATATAAGTGGCTACATGTGGTGTGATAGAACTTCAAGGCCCTAGGCATAGTTGTCTATAAAAATCTCATACAGCAATCATGTGAAAAGCAACATGAAAGCAAATAAGAAGAACCCGTCAAAGTCTAGAACTCTTGATTAGTTTGATTTCATAATAACCAAATGGATGAATTGCAAAGCAAGTGCATATTTATTATCTGGAGGGCAGGCTACACGAATAAACAAGGTATGTAAAGGGGCAAAATGGATCGCTGGGTCCTACCACCTTGGTGAAAACTTGCTGGGACCCGAGGGGTATATATGCCTCCAGCAAAGGCTTCAGCAGATTCCATTGGGGAACAGGCTTTAGCAGATACCATTGGGGAACAGGCTTCAGCAGATACCATTGGGGAACAGGCTTTGACCCCATAGGTGATATATTTTCCCTTCAAGATTTAGTAAAAGAAAATCACTGGAACAGAACAATACATCCACACAGAGCAAACTTGAACTAATATAAACTTCATCTTAGGATTAATTTTCACACTTTAATCATATATTGAACAGTGGTGTTGTAAATACCTAAAGAGTTACATATGCCAAGTAAGAAAACATATAAGTGGCTACATGTGGTGTGATAGAACTTCAAGGCCCTAGGCAAAGTTGTCTATACAATTCTCATACAGCAATCATGTGAAAAGCAACATGAAAGCAAATAAGAAGAACCCGTCAAAGTCTAGAACTCTTGATTAGTTTGATTCCATAATAACCCAATGGATGAATTGCAAAAAGCAAGTGCATATTTACTATCTGGATGACAGACTACACGAATAAACAAGGTATGCAAAGTAGTGTAATAGAACGCTTGGTCCTACCACCTTGGTGAAAACTTGCTGGGACCCGAGGGGTATATATTCCTCCAGCAAAGGCTTCAGCAGATACCATTGGGGGAACAGGCTTTGACCCCATACGTGATATCTTTTCCCTTCCAGGTTTAGTCATAGAACATCACTGGAACAGAACAATACATCCACACAGAGCAAACTTGAACTAATATAAACTTTTTCTAACAATTAATTTTCACACTTTAATCATATAGTGAACAGTGGTGTTGTAAATACCTAAAGAGTTACATATGCCAAGTAAGAAAACATATAAGTGGCTACATGTGGTGTGATAGAACTTCAAGGCCCTAGGCATAGTTGTCTATAAAAATCTCATACAGCAATCATGTGAAAAGCAACATGAAAGCAAATAAGAAGAACCCGTCAAAGTCTAGAACTCTTGATTAGTTTGATTCCATAATAACCAAATGGATGAATTGCAAAGCAAGTGCATATTTATTATCTGGAGGGCAGGCTACACGAATAAACAAGGTATGTAAAGGGGCAAAATGGATCGCTGGGTCCTACCACCTTGGTGAAAACTTGCTGGGACCCGAGGGGTATACTGTATGCCTCCAGCAAAGGCTTCAGCAGATACCATTGGGGAACAGGCTTTGACCCCATAGGTGATATCTTTTCCCTTCAAGGTTTAGTCATAGAACATCACTGGAACAGAACAATACATCCACACAGAGCAAACTTGGAACTAATATAAACTTTTTCTTGCAATTAATTTTCACACTTTAATCGTTGTAAATACCTAAAGAGTTACATATGCCAAGTAAGAAAACATATAAGTGGCTACATGTGGTGTGATAGAACTTCAAGGCCCTAGGCATAGTTGTCTATAAAATTCTCATACAGCAATCATGTGAAAAGCAACATGAAAGCAAATAAGAAGAACCCGTCAAAGTCTAGAACTCTTGATTAGTTTGATTCCATAATAACCCAATGGATGAATTGCAAAAAGCAAGTGCATATTTATTATCTGGATGGCAGACTACACGAATAAACAAGGTATGCAAAGTAGTGTAATAGAACGCTGGGTCCTACCACCTTGGTGAAAACTTGCTGGGACCCAAGGGGTATATATTCCTCCAGCAAAGGCTTAAGCAGTTACCATTGGGGAACAGGCTTTGACCCCATACGTGATATCTTTTCCCTTCAAGGTTTAGTCACAGAACATCACTGGAACAGAACAATACATCCACACAGAGCAAACTTGAACTAATATAAACTTCTTCTTAGGATTAATTTTCAAACTTTAATCGTTGTACATACCTAAAGAGTTACATATGCCAAGTAAGAAAACATAAGTGGCTACATGTGGTGTGATAGAACTTCAAGGCCCTAGGCATAGTTGTCTATAAAAATCTCATACAGCAATCATGTGAAAAGCAACATGAAAGCAAATAAGAAGAACCCGTCAAAGTCTAGAACTCTTGATTAGTTTGATTCCATGATAACCCAATGGATGAATTGCAAAGCAAGTGCATATGTATTATCCGGAGGGCAGGCTACACGAATAAACAATGTATGCAAAGGGGCAAAATGGATCGCTGGGTCCTACCACCTTGGTGAAAACTTGCTGGGACCCGAGGGGTATATATGCCTCCAGCAAAGGCTTCAGCAGATACCATTGGGGAACAGGCTTCAGCAGATACCATTGGGGAACAGGCTTTGACCCCATAGGTGATATATTTTCCCTTCAAGATTTAGTAAAAGAAAATCACTGGAACAGAACAATACATCCACACAGAGCAAACTTGAACTAATATAAACTTCATCTTAGGATTAATTTTCACACTTTAATCATATATTGAACAGTGGTGTTGTAAATACCTAAAGAGTTACATATGCCAAGTAAGAAAACATATAAGTGGCTACATGTGGTGTGATAGAACTTCAAGGCCCTAGGCATAGTTGTCTATAAAAATCTCATACAGCAATCATGTGAAAAGCAACATGAAAGCAAATAAGAAGAACCCGTCAAAGTCTAGAACTCTTGATTAGTTTGATTCCATAATAACCCAATGGATGAATTGCAAAAAGCAAGTGCATATTTACTATCTGGATGACAGACTACACGAATAAACAAGGTATGCAAAGTAGGGTAATAGAACGCTTGGTCCTACCACCTTGGTGAAAACTTGCTGGGACCCGAGGGGTATATATTCCTCCAGCAAAGGCTTCAGCAGATACCATTGGGGAAAAGGCTTTGACCCCATACGTGATATCTTTTCCCTTCCAGGTTTAGTCATAGAACATCACTGGAACAGAACAATACATCCACACAGAGCAAACTTGAACTAACATAAACTTTTTCTAACAATTAATTTTCACACTTTAATCATATAGTGAACAGTGGTGTTGTAAATACCTAAAGAGTTACATATGCAAGGTAAGAAAACATATAAGTGGCTACATGTGGTGTGATAGAACTTCAAGGGCCTAGGCATAGTTGTCTATAAAAATCTCATACAGCAATCATGTGAAAAGCAACATGAAAGCAAATAAGAAGAACCCGTCAAAGTCTAGAACTCTTGATTAGTTTGATTCCATAATAACCAAATGGATGAATTGCAAAGCAAGTGCATATTTATTATCTGGAGGGCAGGCTACACAAATAAACAAGGTATGTAAAGGGGCAAAATGGATCGCTGGGTCCTACCACCTTGGTGAAAACTTGCTGGGACCCGAGGGGTATATATGCCTCCAGCAAAGGCTTCAGCAGATACCATTGGGGAACAGGCTTTAGCAGATACCATTGGGGAACAGGCTTCAGCAGATACCATTGGGGAACAGGCTTTGACCCCATAGGTGATATATTTTCCCTTCAAGATTTAGTAAAAGAAAATCACTGGAACAGAACAATACATCCACACAGAGCAAACTTGAACTAATATAAACTTCATCTTAGGATTAATTTTCACACTTTAATCATATATTGAACAGTGGTGTTGTAAATACCTAAAGAGTTACATATGCCAAGTAAGAAAACATATAAGTGGCTACATGTGGTGTGATAGAACTTCAAGGCCCTAGGCAAAGTTGTCTATAAAATTCTCATACAGCAATCATGTGAAAAGCAACATGAAAGCAAATAAGAAGAACCCGTCAAAGTCTAGAACTCTTGATTAGTTTGATTCCATAATAACCAAATGGATGAATTGCAAAGCAAGTGCATATTTATTATCTGGAGGGCAGGCTACACGAATAAACAAGGTATGTAAAGGGGCAAAATGGATCGCTGGGTCCTACCACCTTGGTGAAAACTTGCTGGGACCCGAGGGGTATACTGTATGCCTCCAGCAAAGGCTTCAGCAGATACCATTGGGGAACAGGCTTTGACCCCATAGGTGATATCTTTTCCCTTCAAGGTTTAGTCACAGAACATCACTGGAACAGAACAATACATCCACACAGAGCAAACTTGAACTAATATAAACTTCTTCTTAGGATTAATTTTCAAACTTTAATCGTTGTACATACCTAAAGAGTTACATATGCCAAGTAAGAAAACATAAGTGGCTACATGTGGTGTTATAGAACTTCAAGGCCCTAGGCATAGTTGTCTATAAAAATCTCATACAGCAATCATGTGAAAAGCAACATGAAAGCAAATAAGAAGAACCCGTCAAAGTCTAGAACTCTTGATTAGTTTGATTCCATAATAACCAAATGGATGAATTGCAAAGCAAGTGCATATTTATTATCTGGAGGGCAGGCTACACGAATAAACAAGGTATGTAAAGGGGCAAAATGGATCGCTGGGTCCTACCACCTTGGTGAAAACTTGCTGGGACCCGAGGGGTATACTGTATGCCTCCAGCAAAGGCTTCAGCAGATACCATTGGGGAACAGGCTTTGACCCCATAGGTGATATCTTTTCCCTTCAAGGTTTAGTCACAGAACATCACTGGAACAGAACAATACATCCACACAGAGCAAACTTGAACTAATATAAACTTCTTCTTAGGATTAATTTTCAAACTTTAATCGTTGTACATACCTAAAGAGTTACATATGCCAAGTAAGAAAACATAAGTGGCTACATGTGGTGTTATAGAACTTCAAGGCCCTAGGCATAGTTGTCTATAAAAATCTCATACAGCAATCATGTGAAAAGCAACATGAAAGCAAATAAGAAGAACCCGTCAAAGTCTAGAACTCTTGATTAGTTTGATTCCATAATAACCAAATGGATGAATTGCAAAGCAAGTGCATATTTATTATCTGGAGGGCAGGCTACACGAATAAACAAGGTATGTAAAGGGGCAAAATGGATCGCTGGGTCCTACCACCTTGGTGAAAACTTGCTGGGACCCGAGGGGTATACTGTATGCCTCCAGCAAAGGCTTCAGCAGATACCATTGGGGAACAGGCTTTGACCCCATAGGTGATATCTTTTCCCTTCAAGGTTTAGTCATAGAACATCACTGGAACAGAACAATACATCCACACAGAGCAAACTTGGAACTAATATAAACTTTTTCTTGCAATTAATTTTCACACTTTAATCGTTGTAAATACCTAAAGAGTTACATATGCCAAGTAAGAAAACATAAGTGGCTACATGTGGTGTGATAGAACTTCAAGGCCCTAGGCATAGTTGTCTATAAAAATCTCATACAGCAATCATGTGAAAAGCAACATGAAAGCAAATAAGAAGAACCCGTCAAAGTCTAGAACTCTTGATTAGTTTGATTCCATGATAACCCAATGGATGAATTGCAAAGCAAGTGCATATGTATTATCCAGAGGGCAGGCTACACGAATAAACAATGTATGCAAAGGGGCAAAATGGATCGCTGGGTCCTACCACCTTGGTGAAAACTTGCTGGGACCCGAGGGGTATATATGCCTCCAGCAAAGGCTTCAGCAGATACCATTGGGGAACAGGCTTCAGCAGATACCATTGGGGAACAGGCTTTGACCCCATAGGTGATATATTTTCCCTTCAAGATTTAGTAAAAGAAAATCACTGGAACAGAACAATACATCCACACAGAGCAAACTTGAACTAATATAAACTTCATCTTAGGATTAATTTTCACACTTTAATCATATATTGAACAGTGGTGTTGTAAATACCTAAAGAGTTACATATGCCAAGTAAGAAAACATATAAGTGGCTACATGTGGTGTGATAGAACTTCAAGGCCCTAGGCATAGTTGTCTATAAAATTCTCATACAGCAATCATGTGAAAAGCAACATGAAAGCAAATAAGAAGAACCCGTCAAAGTCTAGAACTCTTGATTAGTTTGATTCCATAATAACCCAATGGATGAATTGCAAAAAGCAAGTGCATATTTACTATCTGGATGGCAGACTACACGAATAAACAAGGTATGCAAAGTAGTGTAATAGAACGCTGGGTCCTACCACCTTGGTGAAAACTTGCTGGGACCCGAGGGGTATATATTCCTCCAGCAAAGGCTTCAGCAGTTACCATTGGGGAACAGGCTTTGACCCCATACGTGATATCTTTTCCCTTCAAGGTTTAGTCACAGAACATCACTGGAACAGAACAATACATCCACACAGAGCAAACTTGAACTAATATAAACTTCTTCTTAGGATTAATTTTCAAACTTTAATCGTTGTACATACCTAAAGAGTTACATGTGCCAAGTAAGAAAACATAAGTGGCTACATGTGGTGTGATAGAACTTCAAGGCCCTAGGCATAGTTGTCTATAAAAATCTCATACAGCAATCATGTGAAAAGCAACATGAAAGCAAATAAGAAGAACCCGTCAAAGTCTAGAACTCTTGATTAGTTTGATTCCATGATAACCCAATGGATGAATTGCAAAGCAAGTGCATATTTATTATCCAGAGGGCAGGCTACACGAATAAACAAGGTATGCAAAGGGGTAAAATGGATCGCTGGGTCCTACCACCTTGGTGAAAACTTGCTGGGACCCGAGGGGTATATATGCCTCCAGCAAAGGCTTCAGCAGATACCATTGGGGAACAGGCTTTAGCAGATACCATTGGGGAACAGGCTTCAGCAGATACCATTGGGGAACAGGCTTTGACCCCATAGGTGATATATTTTCCCTTCAAGATTTAGTAAAAGAAAATCACTGGAACAGAACAATACATCCACACAGAGCAAACTTGAACTAATATAAACTTCATCTTAGGATTAATTTTCACACTTTAATCATATATTGAACAGTGGTGTTGTAAATACCTAAAGAGTTACATATGCCAAGTAAGAAAACATAAGTGGCTACATGTGGTGTGATAGAACTTCAAGGCCCTAGGCAAAGTTGTCTATAAAATTCTCATACAGCAATCATGTGAAAAGCAACATGAAAGCAAATAAGAAGAACCCGTCAAAGTCTAGAACTCTTGATTAGTTTGATTCCATAATAACCCAATGGATGAATTGCAAAAAGCAAGTGCATATTTACTATCTGGATGACAGACTACACGAATAAACAAGGTATGCAAAGTAGTGTAATAGAACGCTTGGTCCTACCACCTTGGTGAAAACTTGCTGGGACCCGAGGGGTATATATTCCTCCAGCAAAGGCTTCAGCAGATACCATTGGGGAACAGGCTTTGACCCCATACGTGATATCTTTTCCCTTCCAGGTTTAGTCATAGAACATCACTGGAACAGAACAATACATCCACACAGAGCAAACTTGAACTAATATAAACTTTTTCTAACAATTAATTTTCACACTTTAATCATATAGTGAACAGTGGTGTTGTAAATACCTAAAGAGTTACATATGCCAAGTAAGAAAACATATAAGTGGCTACATGTGGTGTGATAAAACTTCAAGGCCCTAGGCATAGTTGTCTATAAAAATCTCATACAGCAATCATGTGAAAAGCAACATGAAAGCAAATAAGAAGAACCCGTCAAAGTCTAGAACTCTTGATTAGTTTGATTCCATAATAACCAAATGGATGAATTGCAAAGCAAGTGCATATTTATTATCTGGAGGGCAGGCTACACGAATAAACAAGGTATGTAAAGGGGCAAAATGGATCGCTGGGTCCTACCACCTTGGTGAAAACTTGCTGGGACCCGAGGGGTATATATGCCTCCAGCAAAGGCTTCAGCAGATACCATTGGGGAACAGGCTTTAGCAGATACCATTGGGGAACAGGCTTCAGCAGATACCATTGGGGAACAGGCTTTGACCCCATAGGTGATATATTTTCCCTTCAAGATTTAGTAAAAGAAAATCACTGGAACAGAACAATACATCCACACAGAGCAAACTTGAACTAATATAAACTTCATCTTAGGATTAATTTTCACACTTTAATCATATATTGAACAGTGGTGTTGTAAATACCTAAAGAGTTACATATGCCAAGTAAGAAAACATAGAAGTGGCTACATGTGGTGTGATAGAACTTCAAGGCCCTAGGCAAAGTTGTCTATAAAATTCTCATACAGCAATCATGTGAAAAGCAACATGAAAGCAAATAAGAAGAACCCGTCAAAGTCTAGAACTCTTGATTAGTTTGATTCCATAATAACCCAATGGATGAATTGCAAAAAGCAAGTGCATATTTACTATCTGGATGACAGACTACACGAATAAACAAGGTATGCAAAGTAGTGTAATAGAACGCTTGGTCCTACCACCTTGGTGAAAACTTGCTGGGACCCGAGGGGTATATATTCCTCCAGCAAAGGCTTCAGCAGATACCATTGGGGAACAGGCTTTGACCCCATACGTGATATCTTTTCCCTTCCAGGTTTAGTCATAGAACATCACTGGAACAGAACAATACATCCACACAGAGCAAACTTGAACTAATATAAACTTTTTCTAACAATTAATTTTCACACTTTAATCATATAGTGAACAGTGGTGTTGTAAACACCTAAAGAGTTACATATGCCAAGTAAGAAAACATATAAGTGGCTACATGTGGTGTGATAGAACTTCAAGGCCCTAGGCATAGTTGTCTATAAAAATCTCATACAGCAATCATGTGAAAAGCAACATGAAAGCAAATAAGAAGAACCCGTCAAAGTCTAGAACTCTTGATTAGTTTGATTCCATAATAACCAAATGGATGAATTGCAAAGCAAGTGCATATTTATTATCTGGAGGGCAGGCTACACGAATAAACAAGGTATGTAAAGGGGCAAAATGGATCGCTGGGTCCTACCACCTTGGTGAAAACTTGCTGGGACCCGAGGGGTATATATGCCTCCAGCAAAGGCTTCAGCAGATACCATTGGGGAACAGGCTTTAGCAGATACCATTGGGGAACAGGCTTCAGCAGATACCATTGGGGAACAGGCTTTGACCCCATAGGTGATATATTTTCCCTTCAAGATTTAGTAAAAGAAAATCACTGGAACAGAACAATACATCCACACAGAGCAAACTTGAACTAATATAAACTTCATCTTAGGATTAATTTTCACACTTTAATCATATATTGAACAGTGGTGTTGTAAATACCTGAAGAGTTACATATGCCAAGTAAGAAAACATAGAAGTGGCTACATGTGGTGTGATAGAACTTCAAGGCCCTAGGCAAAGTTGTCTATAAAATTCTCATACAGCAATCATGTGAAAAGCAACATGAAAGCAAATAAGAAGAACCCGTCAAAGTCTAGAACTCTTGATTAGTTTGATTCCATAATAACCCAATGGATGAATTGCAAAAAGCAAGTGCATATTTACTATCTGGATGACAGACTACACGAATAAACAAGGTATGCAAAGTAGTGTAATAGAACGCTTGGTCCTACCACCTTGGTGAAAACTTGCTGGGACCCGAGGGGTATATATTCCTCCAGCAAAGGCTTCAGCAGATACCATTGGGAAACAGGCTTTGACCCCATATGTGATATCTTTTCCCTTCCAGGTTTAGTCATAGAACATCACTGGAACAGAACAATACATCCACACAGAGCAAACTTGAACTAATATAAACTTTTTCTAACAATTAATTTTCACACTTTAATCATATAGTGAACAGTGGTGTTGTAAACACCTAAAGAGTTACATATGCCAAGTAAGAAAACATATAAGTGGCTACATGTGGTGTGATAGAACTTCAAGGCCCTAGGCATAGTTGTCTATAAAAATCTCATACAGCAATCATGTGAAAAGCAACATGAAAGCAAATAAGAAGAACCCGTCAAAGTCTAGAACTCTTGATTAGTTTGATTCCATAATAACCAAATGGATGAATTGCAAAGCAAGTGCATATTTATTATCTGGAGGGCAGGCTACACGAATAAACAAGGTATGTAAAGGGGCAAAATGGATCGCTGGGTCCTACCACCTTGGTGAAAACTTGCTGGGACCCGAGGGGTATATATTCCTCCAGCAAAGGCTTCAGCAGATACCATTGGGGAACAGGCTTTGACCCCATACGTGATATCTTTTCCCTTCAAGGTTTAGTCACAGAACATCACTGGAACAGAACAATACATCCACACAGAGCAAACTTGAACTAATATAAACTTCTTCTTAGGATTAATTTTCAAACTTTAATCGTTGTACATACCTAAAGAGTTACATATGCCAAGTAAGAAAACATAAGTGGCTACATGTGGTGTGATAGAACTTCAAGGCCCTAGGCATAGTTGTCTATAAAAATCTCATACAGCAATCATGTGAAAAGCAACATGAAAGCAAATAAGAAGAACCCGTCAAAGTCTAGAACTCTTGATTAGTTTGATTCCATGATAACCCAATGGATGAATTGCAAAGCAAGTGCATATTTATTATCCGGAGGGCAGGCTACACGAATAAACAAGGTATGCAAAGGGGCAAAATGGATCGCTGGGTCCTACCACCTTGGTGAAAACTTGCTGGGACCCGAGGGTTATATATGCCTCCAGCAAAGGCTTCAGCAGATACCATTGGGGAACAGGCTTTAGCAGATACCATTGGGGAACAGGCTTCAGCAGATACCATTGGGGAACAGGCTTTGACCCCATAGGTGATATATTTTCCCTTCAAGATTTAGTAAAAGAAAATCACTGGAACAGAACAATACATCCACACAGAGCAAACTTGAACTAATATAAACTTCATCTTAGGATTAATTTTCACACTTTAATCATATATTGAACAGTGGTGTTGTAAATACCTAAAGAGTTACATATGCCAAGTAAGAAAACATATAAGTGGCTACATGTGGTGTGATAGAACTTCAAGGCCCTAGGCAAAGTTGTCTATACAATTCTCATACAGCAATCATGTGAAAAGCAACATGAAAGCAAATAAGAAGAACCCGTCAAAGTCTAGAACTCTTGATTAGTTTGATTCCATAATAACCCAATGGATGAATTGCAAAAAGCAAGTGCATATTTACTATCTGGATGACAGACTACACGAATAAACAAGGTATGCAAAGTAGTGTAATAGAACGCTTGGTCCTACCACCTTGGTGAAAACTTGCTGGGACCCGAGGGGTATATATTCCTCCAGCAAAGGCTTCAGCAGATACCATTGGGGAACAGGCTTTGACCCCATACGTGATATCTTTTCCCTTCCAGGTTTAGTCATAGAACATCACTGGAACAGAACAATACATCCACACAGAGCAAACTTGAACTAATATAAACTTTTTCTAACAATTAATTTTCACACTTTAATCATATAGTGAACAGTGGTGTTGTAAATACCTAAAGAGTTACATATGCCAAGTAAGAAAACATATAAGTGGCTACATGTGGTGTGATAGAACTTCAAGGCCCTAGGCATAGTTGTCTATAAAAATCTCATACAGCAATCATGTGAAAAGCAACATGAAAGCAAATAAGAAGAACCCGTCAAAGTCTAGAACTCTTGATTAGTTTGATTCCATAATAACCAAATGGATGAATTGCAAAGCAAGTGCATATTTATTATCTGGAGGGCAGGCTACACGAATAAACAAGGTATGTAAAGGGGCAAAATGGATCGCTGGGTCCTACCACCTTGGTGAAAACTTGCTGGGACCCGAGGGGTATATATGCCTCCAGCAAAGGCTTCAGCAGATACCATTGGGGAACAGGCTTTAGCAGATACCATTGGGGAACAGGCTTCAGCAGATACCATTGGGGAACAGGCTTTGACCCCATAGGTGATATATTTTCCCTTCAAGATTTAGTAAAAGAAAATCACTGGAACAGAACAATACATCCACACAGAGCAAACTTGAACTAATATAAACTTCATCTTAGGATTAATTTTCACACTTTAATCATATATTGAACAGTGGTGTTGTAAATACCTAAAGAGTTACATATGCCAAGTAAGAAAACATATAAGTGGCTACATGTGGTGTGATAGAACTTCAAGGCCCTAGGCAAAGTTGTCTATACAATTCTCATACAGCAATCATGTGAAAAGCAACATGAAAGCAAATAAGAAGAACCCGTCAAAGTCTAGAACTCTTGATTAGTTTGATTCCATAATAACCCAATGGATGAATTGCAAAAAGCAAGTGCATATTTACTATCTGGATGACAGACCAAGGGCGCATGCGCACGCGGCGACCAGCAGAAGGAAAAACTCGGCGTCCTGTTTTGTTGTTTTGAAGAGTCTATGTGCATGTTTTATGTTTAGTTTGTGTTTTTTTTCTCATGACAAAGTGTGCTTAACACAAACTATCCGTTGGGTCAGATGGAGCTGATCATTTTAATCGCTTGTTGGATTTTGTTTGACCTGAATCTCGTTTGCTATGGAACTATGGTGCCGGCTCAGAGGATTCAGTACACCAGGGATCAACTACTGGCTTGGAACTCACCGAGTCTACTCAGTGGTCAGTACCCGCTTTCTAAACTTCCAGGCGGCATACTTCGGAGGGTGAATTGCAATTCTGCACCGGGAGATGATGCTGGGATAGTTAAGAAAAGAAAGCGAGGGAAAAGGGGAGGTGTTCGTCAGCGACTACGGAGTAAACAGCTGACACGTATCGCTCTGCCGTCATTGATCGTGGGAAACGTACAGTCACTACGGAACAAACTCGACGAGTTGCAAGGAAATGTTCGTTTCCTGCAGGATTACAGAAACAGCTGTGCAATGGCATTCACAGAATCCTGGCTAACTGAGCAGGATTTGGACAACGGCTTGAGTGTTGATGGTTTTGGCATTCCATTTCGCACAGACAGGAACGCAGAAATTACAGGTAAATCCCGTGGTGGGGGTGTATGCCTTTATGTCAACAAACGCTATTGTACTTCTGTGACTGTTCGGGAGAACATTTGTACACCCGATATGGAGTTATTGTCGGTATCTCTTCGTCCATTTTATCTGCCTCGAGAATTTCCACAAATTTTTATAACTGTTGTGTACATTCACCCCAAAGCAAACAACATCATTGCATCGAACACTGTATCTGATGTTGTTCAAGGACTTCAAAACATTTCACCAGAGGCGCCGAATTTTATTTTGGGAGATTTTAATCATGTGTCACTTAAAAAGTCCTTGCCAAATTTTTACCAGTACATCACATGCCCAACAAGACATTATAAGACGCTGGATCTCTGTTATGGGAATATAAAGGGGGCTTATAAGTCTGTACCTTTGTCAGCATTGGGATCTGCTGATCATAATTGTGTACAGCTCCTTCCTATTTATAGACCATTATTTAAGAGAGAAAAACCCCATACAAGAGAAGTTAAAATGTGGACAGATGACTCTACCGCCCGTTTACAAGGGTGCTTTGATTGTACAGATTGGGAGGTCTTCAAAGACTCTTGTGAACATATTGATGAATTGACTGATGTCGTTTGTTCATACATAACCTTTTGTGAGGATATGATTGTGCCTACACGTAAATTTAAGGTTTTCTCTAATACTAAACCATGGATGACAAAATCAGTCAAATCAAGTTTGCGGAACAAGCAATTAGCCTATAGGCAGGGGGATAGATTAGAGAGGGTAACAGCGAGGAAGGAGGTTAGAACAGAGATCTTTAAAGCTAAACAAGCATATAAAGTTAAGTTAGAAAAAAACTTGGCAGATAATAACTTAGGTTCAGCTTGGTCGGGTATGAAGAAAATTGCGGGTATACAGCATAATGTAAATAAGAGTACTGTGTGTATTGACGGTTTTAGATCAAATGATTACTTTTCAAATGCTCTTAATATGTTTTATTCTAGGTTTGAGAGTTTTGATTTTAAAAATGAGGTAGAAGAACTAAGATGCCTGTGTAATGATGATTCCCATATGGTCTTAGAACAGGCAGCAGTGGAGAAAATTTTTCTCTCCACTAAGGAGAACAAGAGTCCGGGTCCAGACCATACAGGTGGGAGAATTTTAAAGCACTGTGCGAAGCAACTAACTTCAATATTTTCTGATATTTTTAATTGGTCACTACGGGTACAAAAAGTACCTAACCTGTGGAAAAAGTCTATTATTATTCCTGTTCCCAAATGCAACAAGCCTAAAGTGTTAAATGATCTGAGACCAGTTGCCCTCACTTCTTTAGTGATGAAATCTTTCGAGAAATTAGTAAAATCTGAGCTTTTAAGTAAGACTGGACAAGTCCTCGATCCTTTGCAATTTGCATACAGAGCAAATAGAAGTGTTGAGGATGCTTCACTTATGTTATTAAATTTACTGACTAAGCATTTAGAGGGGAAAAATACTCACGCAAGATTGTTGTTCATTGACTTCGCATCTGCTTTTAACACTATTCAACCCCACATATTAGCTAGGAGACTGTTAGAATATTTTAAGTTGAACCACAACTTAGTGGGATGGTTACTAGATTTTTTAACCAATAGAACGCAGAGGGTAAAAGTAAATGGTAGCTTTTCTGATGTACTAAGTTTATCCACAGGATCACCACAAGGCTGTGTTCTTTCGCCCTTATTATACATTCTATACACCAACATGTGTCAAAGCTCACACGAAAATAGGATATTTATCAAGTTTGCTGACGATACAGTGATAGTGAGCCTGCTACAGGGGGATGAGTCTGGCCATGGTCCTGTTGTAGAGGATTTTGTAACCTGGTGTGATGATTCCTATCTAAAATTAAATGTTACTAAAACGAAGGATATGATTATTGATTTTAGAACACGCCCTGTTAATCATGTCACTACGATTATTAAAGGGGAGGCTGTGGATCAGGTAGAGAATTTTAAATATCTTGGTATAGTTATAGATTCTAAATTGTCATTCGAGCTGAATAGTGAAATGGTATGTAAGAAGGGTCACCAACGTTTGAGTTGTCTTAGGAAACTTGCAAAATTTCACATTGATAGACGCATGTTGACATTATTTTATTCTGCTTTTATTGAATCAGTTCTGTCATTCTCCATTGGGGTGTGGTATGGAAGCCTGTCAGTAAAGAACAAAAACTCTTTAAACCAAATTGTAAGGTGGGCGAGTAGAATAATAGGTGTAAATCAAAGGAATTTAGGATGTATTTATAAAAAACAGCTGTATCGGAAAGCAAGTACTGTCCTGAGTGATCTGTCGCATCCCTTACGTATTGATTTTAAGTTACTTCCGTCTGGTCGCCGGTTTGCAGCCTCAAGATGGAAAACAAGACGGTACAGGAATACTTTTGTCCCAGCCGCAATTGAAGTTTTAAATAATATTAGTACGAGAGAAGTTTTAGGATTTGTAAATTAATTTGGATAGCAAATGATTTATGTGTTGCGGTGCAGTTTGTCATGATGATTATTTGTAAATTTGTATGTGTATTAGTTGTATGTAGTTATGTCTATTATGTGTGGACAACTGAATTCTTTTTTACTGCATAACAAATTTACCTACGGGTATGAAATAAAACTACCTAACCTAACCTAGACTACACGAATAAACAAGGTATGCAAAGTAGTGTAATAGAACACTTGGTCCTACCACCTTGGTGAAAACTTGCTGGGACCCGAGGGGTATATAATCCTCCAGCAAAGGCTTCAGCAGATACAATTGGGGAACAGGCTTTGACCCCATACGTGATATCTTTTCCCTTCCAGGTTTAGTCATAGAACATCACTGGAACAGAACAACACATCCACACAGAGCAAACTTGAACTAATATAAACTTTTTCTAACAATTAATTTTCACACTTTAATCATATAGTGAACAGTGGTGTTGTAAATACCTAAAGAGTTACATATGCCAAGTAAGAAAACATATAAGTGGCTACATGTGGTTTGATAGAACTTCAAGGCCCTAGGCAAAGTTGTCTATACAATTCTCATACAGCAATCATGTGAAAAGCAACATGAAAGCAAATAAGAAGAACCCGTCAAAGTCTAGAACTCTTGATTAGTTTGATTCCATAATAACCCAATGGATGAATTGCAAAGAGCAAGTGCATATTTACTATCTGGATGACAGACTACACAAATAAACAAGGTATGCAAAGTAGTGTAATAGAACGCTTGGTCCTACCACCTTGGTGAAAACTTGCTGGGACCCGAGGGGTATATATTCCTCCAGCAAAGGCTTCAGCAGATACCATTGGGGAACAGGCTTTGACCCCATACGTGATATCTTTTCCCTTCCAGGTTTAGTCATAGAACATCACTGGAACAGAACAACACATCCACACAGAGCAAACTTGAACTAATATAAACTTTTTCTAACAATTAATTTTCACACTTTAATCATATAGTGAACAGTGGTGTTGTAAATACCTAAAGAGTTACATATGCTAAGTAAGAAAACATATAAGTGGCTACATGTGGTGTGATAGAACTTCAAGGCCCTAGGCATAGTTGTCTATAAAAATCTCATACAGCAATCATGTGAAAAGCAACATGAAAGCAAATAAGAAGAACCCGTCAAAGTCTAGAACTCTTGATTAGTTTGATTCCATAATAACCAAATGGATGAATTGCAAAGCAAGTGCATATTTATTATCTGGAGGGCAGGCTACACGAATAAACAAGGTATGTAAAGGGGCAAAATGGATCGCTGGGTCCTACCACCTTGGTGAAAACTTGCTGGGACCCGAGGGGTATACTGTATGCCTCCAGCAAAGGCTTCAGCAGATACCATTGGGGAACAGGCTTTGACCCCATAGGTGATATCTTTTCCCTTCAAGGTTTAGTCATAGAACATCACTGGAACAGAACAATACATCCACACAGAGCAAACTTGGAACTAATATAAACTTTTTCTTGCAATTAATTTTCACACTTTAATCATTGTAAATACCTAAAGAGTTACATATGCCAAGTAAGAAAACATATAAGTGGCTACATGTGGTGTGATAGAACTTCAAGGCCCTAGGCATAGTTGTCTATAAAATTCTCATACAGCAATCATGTGAAAAGCAACATGAAAGCAAATAAGAAGAACCCGTCAAAGTCTAGAACTCTTGATTAGTTTGATTCCATAATAACCCAATGGATGAATTGCAAAAAGCAAGTGCATATTTACTATCTGGATGGCAGACTACACGAATAAACAAGGTATGCAAAGTAGTGTAATAGAACGCTGGGTCCTACCACCTTGGTGAAAACTTGCTGGGACCCGAGGGGTATATATTCCTCCAGCAAAGGCTTCAGCAGATACCATTGGGGAACAGGCTTTGACCCCATACGTGATATCTTTTCCCTTCAAGGTTTAGTCACAGAACATCACTGGAACAGAACAATACATCCACACAGAGCAAACTTGAACTAATATAAACTTCTTCTTAGGATTAATTTTCAAACTTTAATCGTTGTACATACCTAAAGAGTTACATATGCCAAGTAAGAAAACATAAGTGGCTACATGTGGTGTGATAGAACTTCAAGGCCCTAGGCATAGTTGTCTATAAAAATCTCATACAGCAATCATGTGAAAAGCAACATGAAAGCAAATAAGAAGAACCCGTCAAAGTCTAGAACTCTTGATTAGTTTGATTCCATGATAACCCAATGGATGAATTGCAAAGCAAGTGCATATTTATTATCCGGATGGCAGGCTACACGAATAAACAAGGTATGCAAAGGGGCAAAATGGATCGCTGGGTCCTACCACCTTGGTGAAAACTTGCTGGGACCCGAGGGTTATATATGCCTCCAGCAAAGGCTTCAGCAGATACCATTGGGGAACAGGCTTTAGCAGATACCATTGGGGAACAGGCTTCAGCAGATACCATTGGGGAACAGGCTTTGACCCCATAGGTGATATATTTTCCCTTCGAAATTTAGTAAAAGAAAATCACTGGAACAGAACAATACATCCACACAGAGCAAACTTGAACTAATATAAACTTCATCTTAGGATTAATTTTCACACTTTAATCATATATTGAACAGTGGTGTTGTAAATACCTAAAGAGTTACATATGCCAAGTAAGAAAACATATAAGTGGCTACATGTGGTGTGATAGAACTTCAAGGCCCTAGGCAAAGTTGTCTATACAATTCTCATACAGCAATCATGTGAAAAGCAACATGAAAGCAAATAAGAAGAACCCGTCAAAGTCTAGAACTCTTGATTAGTTTGATTCCATAATAACCCAATGGATGAATTGCAAAAAGCAAGTGCATATTTACTATCTGGATGACAGACTACACGAATAAACAAGGTATGCAAAGTAGTGTAATAGAACGCTTGGTCCTACCACCTTGGTGAAAACTTGCTGGGACCCGAGGGGTATATATTCCTCCAGCAAAGGCTTCAGCAGATACAATTGGGGAACAGGCTTTGACCCCATACGTGATATCTTTTCCCTTCCAGGTTTAGTCATAGAACATCACTGGAACAGAACAACACATCCACACAGAGCAAACTTGAACTAATATAAACTTTTTCTAACAATTAATTTTCACACTTTAATCATATAGTGAACAGTGGTGTTGTAAATACCTAAAGAGTTACATATGCCAAGTAAGAAAACATATAAGTGGCTACATGTGGTGTGATAGAACTTCAAGGCCCTAGGCATAGTTGTCTATAAAAATCTCATACAGCAATCATGTGAAAAGCAACATGAAAGCAAATAAGAAGAACCCGTCAAAGTCTAGAACTCTTGATTAGTTTGATTCCATAATAACCAAATGGATGAATTGCAAAGCAAGTGCATATTTATTATCTGGAGGGCAGGCTACACGAATAAACAAGGTATGTAAAGGGGCAAAATGGATCGCTGGGTCCTACCACCTTGGTGAAAACTTGCTGGGACCCGAGGGGTATACTGTATGCCTCCAGCAAAGGCTTCAGCAGATACCATTGGGGAACAGGCTTTAGCAGATACCATTGGGGAACAGGCTTCAGCAGATACCATTGGGGAACAGGCTTTGACCCCATAGGTGATATATTTTCCCTTCAAGATTTAGTAAAAGAAAATCACTGGAACAGAACAATACATCCACACAGAGCAAACTTGAACTAATATAAACTTCATCTTAGGATTAATTTTCACACTTTAATCATATATTGAACAGTGGTGTTGTAAATACCTAAAGAGTTACATATGCCAAGTAAGAAAACATATAAGTGGCTACATGTGCTGTGATAGAACTTCAAGGCCCTAGGCAAAGTTGTCTATACAATTATCATACAGCAATCATGTGAAAAGCAACATGAAAGCAAATAAGAAGAACCTGTCAAAGTCTAGAACTCTTGATTAGTTTGATTCCATAATAACCCAATGGATGAATTGCAAAAAGCAAGTGCATATTTACTATCTGGATGACAGACTACACGAATAAACAAGGTATGCAAAGTAGTGTAATAGAACGCTTGGTCCTACCACATTGGTGAAAACTTGCTGGGACCCGAGGGGTATATATTCCTCCAGCAAAGGCTTCAGCAGATACCATTGGGGAACAGGCTTTGACCCCATACGTGATATCTTTTCCCTTCCAGGTTTAGTCATAGAACATCACTGGAACAGAACAATACATCCACACAGAGCAAACTTGAACTAATATAAACTTTTTCTAACAATTAATTTTCACACTTTAATCATATAGTGAACAGTGGTGTTGTAAATACCTAAAGAGTTACATATGCCAAGTAAGAAAACATATAAGTGGCTACATGTGGTGTGATAGAACTTCAAGGCCCTAGGCATAGTTGTCTATAAAAATCTCATACAGCAATCATGTGAAAAGCAACATGAAAGCAAATAAGAAGAACCCGTCAAAGTCTAGAACTCTTGATTAGTTTGATTCCATAATAACCAAATGGATGAATTGCAAAGCAAGTGCATATTTATTATCTGGAGGGCAGGCTACACGAATAAACAAGGTATGTAAAGGGGCAAAATGGATCGCTGGGTCCTACCACCTTGGTGAAAACTTGCTGGGACCCGAGGGGTATATATGCCTCCAGCAAAGGCTTCAGCAGATACCATTGGGGAACAGGCTTTAGCAGATACCATTGGGGAACAGGCTTTGACCCCATAGGTGATATATTTTCCCTTCAAGATTTAGTAAAAGAAAATCACTGGAACAGAACAATACATCCACACAGAGCAAACTTGAACTAATATAAACTTCATCTTAGGATTAATTTTCACACTTTAATCATATATTGAACAGTGGTGTTGTAAATACCTAAAGAGTTACATATGCCAAGTAAGAAAACATATAAGTGGCTACATGTGGTGTGATAGAACTTCAAGGCCCTAGGCATAGTTGTCTATAAAAATCTCATACAGCAATCATGTGAAAAGCAACATGAAAGCAAATAAGAAGAACCCGTCAAAGTCTAGAACTCTTGATTAGTTTGATTCCATAATAACCAAATGGATGAATTGCAAAGCAAGTGCATATTTATTATCTGGAGGGCAGGCTACACGAATAAACAAGGTATGTAAAGGGGCAAAATGGATCGCTGGGTCCTACCACCTTGGTGAAAACTTGCTGGGACCCGAGGGGTATACTGTATGCCTCCAGCAAAGGCTTCAGCAGATACCATTGGGGAACAGGCTTTAGCAGATACCATTGGGGAACAGGCTTCAGCAGATACCATTGGGGAACAGGCTTTGACCCCATAGGTGATATATTTTCCCTTCAAGATTTAGTAAAAGAAAATCACTGGAACAGAACAACACATCCACACAGAGCAAACTTGAACTAATATAAACTTTTTCTAACAATTAATTTTCACACTTTAATCATATAGTGAACAGTGGTGTTGTAAATACCTAAAGAGTTACATATGCCAAGTAAGAAAACATATAAGTGGCTACATGTGGTGTGATAGAACTTCAAGGCCCTAGGCATAGTTGTCTATAAAAATCTCATACAGCAATCATGTGAAAAGCAACATGAAAGCAAATAAGAAGAACCCGTCAAAGTCTAGAACTCTTGATTAGTTTGATTCCATAATAACCAAATGGATGAATTGCAAAGCAAGTGCATATTTATTATATGCACTTGCTTTGCAATTCTATCACAGGGCCTTGAAGTTCTATCACACCACATGTAGCCACTTATATGTTTTCTTACACCTTGGTGAAAACTTGCTGGGACCCGAGGGGTATATATGCCTCCAGCAAAGGCTTCAGCAGATACCATTGGGGAAGGCTTCAGCAGATACCATTGGGGAACAGGCTTTAGCAGATACTATTGGGGAACAGGCTTCAGCAGATACCATTGGGGAACAGGCTTTGACCCCATAGGTGATATATTTTCCCTTCAAGATTTAGTAAAAGAAAATCACTGGAACAGAACAATACATCCACACAGAGCAAACTTGAACTAATATAAACTTCATCTTAGGATTAATTTTCACACTTTAATCATATATTGAACAGTGGTGTTGTAAATACCTAAAGAGTTACATATGCCAAGTAAGAAAACATATAAGTGGCTACATGTGGTGTGATAGAACTTCAAGGCCCTAGGCAAAGTTGTCTATACAATTCTCATACAGCAATCATGTGAAAAGCAACATGAAAGCAAATAAGAAGAACCCGTCAAAGTCTAGAACTCTTGATTAGTTTGATTCCATAATAACCCAATGGATGAATTGCAAAAAGCAAGTGCATATTTACTATCTGGATGACAGACTACACGAATAAACAAGGTATGCAAAGTAGTGTAATAGAACGCTTGGTCCTACCACCTTGGTGAAAACTTGCTGGGACCCGAGGGGTATATATTCCTCCAGCAAAGGCTTCAGCAGATACCATTGGGGAACAGGCTTTGACCCCATACGTGATATCTTTTCCCTTCCAGGTTTAGTCATAGAACATCACTGGAACAGAACAACACATCCACACAGAGCAAACTTGAACTAATATAAACTTTTTCTAACAATTAATTTTCACACTTTAATCATATAGTGAACAGTGGTGTTGTAAATACCTAAAGAGTTACATATGCCAAGTAAGAAAACATATAAGTGGCTACATGTGGTGTGATAGAACTTCAAGGCCCTAGGCATAGTTGTCTATAAAAATCTCATACAGCAATCATGTGAAAAGCAACATGAAAGCAAATAAGAAGAACCCGTCAAAGTCTAGAACTCTTGATTAGTTTGATTCCATAATAACCAAATGGATGAATTGCAAAGCAAGTGCATATTTATTATCTGGAGGGCAGGCTACACGAATAAACAAGGTATGTAAAGGGGCAAAATGGATCGCTGGGTCCTACCACCTTGGTGAAAACTTGCTGGGACCCGAGGGGTATATATGCCTCCAGCAAAGGCTTCAGCAGATACCATTGGGGAACAGGCTTTAGCAGATACCATTGGGGAACAGGCTTCAGCAGATACCATTGGGGAACAGGCTTTGACCCCATAGGTGATATATTTTCCCTTCAAGATTTAGTAAAAGAAAATCACTGGAACAGAACAATACATCCACACAGAGCAAACTTGAACTAATATAAACTTCATCTTAGGATTAATTTTCACACTTTAATCATATATTGAACAGTGGTGTTGTAAATACCTAAAGAGTTACATATGCCAAGTAAGAAAACATATAAGTGGCTACATGTGGTGTGATAGAACTTCAAGGCCCTAGGCAAAGTTGTCTATACAATTCTCATACAGCAATCATGTGAAAAGCAACATGAAAGCAAATAAGAAGAACCTGTCAAAGTCTAGAACTCTTGATTAGTTTGATTCCATAATAACCCAATGGATGAATTGCAAAAAGCAAGTGCATATTTACTATCTGGATGACAGACTACACGAATAAACAAGGTATGCAAAGTAGTGTAATAGAACGCTTGGTCCTACCACATTGGTGAAAACTTGCTGGGACCCGAGGGGTATATATTCCTCCAGCAAAGGCTTCAGCAGATACCATTGGGGAACAGGCTTTGACCCCATACGTGATATCTTTTCCCTTCCAGGTTTAGTCATAGAACATCACTGGAACAGAACAATACATCCACACAGAGCAAACTTGAACTAATATAAACTTTTTCTAACAATTAATTTTCACACTTTAATCATATAGTGAACAGTGGTGTTGTAAATACCTAAAGAGTTACATATGCCAAGTAAGAAAACATATAAGTGGCTACATGTGGTGTGATAGAACTTCAAGGCCCTAGGCATAGTTGTCTATAAAAATCTCATACAGCAATCATGTGAAAAGCAACATGAAAGCAAATAAGAAGAACCCGTCAAAGTCTAGAACTCTTGATTAGTTTGATTCCATAATAACCAAATGGATGAATTGCAAAGCAAGTGCATATTTATTATCTGGAGGGCAGGCTACACGAATAAACAAGGTATGTAAAGGGGCAAAATGGATCGCTGGGTCCTACCACCTTGGTGAAAACTTGCTGGGACCCGAGGGGTATACTGTATGCCTCCAGCAAAGGCTTCAGCAGATACCATTGGGGAACAGGCTTTGACCCCATAGGTGATATCTTTTCCCTTCAAGGTTTAGTCATAGAACATCACTGGAACAGAACAATACATCCACACAGAGCAAACTTGGAACTAATATAAACTTTTTCTTGCAATTAATTTTCACACTTTAATCATTGTAAATACCTAAAGAGTTACATATGCCAAGTAAGAAAACATATAAGTGGCTACATGTGGTGTGATAGAACTTCAAGGCCCTAGGCATAGTTGTCTATAAAATTCTCATACAGCAATCATGTGAAAAGCAACATGAAAGCAAATAAGAAGAACCCGTCAAAGTCTAGAACTCTTGATTAGTTTGATTCCATAATAACCCAATGGATGAATTGCAAAAAGCAAGTGCATATTTACTATCTGGATGGCAGACTACACGAATAAACAAGGTATGCAAAGTAGTGTAATAGAACGCTGGGTCCTACCACCTTGGTGAAAACTTGCTGGGACCTGAGGGGTATATATTCCTCCAGCAAAGGCTTCAGCAGATACCATTGGGGAACAGGCTTTAGCAGATACCATTGGGGAACAGGCTTTGACCCCATACGTGATATCTTTTCCCTTCAAGGTTTAGTCACAGAACATCACTGGAACAGAACAATACATCCACACAGAGCAAACTTGAACTAATATAAACTTCTTCTTAGGATTAATTTTCAAACTTTAATCGTTGTACATACCTAAAGAGTTACATATGCCAAGTAAGAAAACATAAGTGGCTACATGTGGTGTGATAGAACTTCAAGAACCCGTCAAAGTCTAGAACTCTTGATTAGTTTGATTCCATAATAACCCAATGGATGAATTGCAAAAAGCAAGTGCATATTTACTATCTGGATGGCAGACTACACGAATAAACAAGGTATGCAAAGTAGTGTAATAGAACGCTTGGTCCTACCACCTTGGTGAAAACTTGCTGGGACCCGAGGGGTATATATTCCTCCAGCAAAGGCTTCAGCAGATACCATTGGGGAACAGGCTTTGACCCCATACGTGATATCTTTTCCCTTCAAGGTTTAGTCACAGAACATCACTGGAACAGAACAATACATCCACACAGAGCAAACTTGAACTAATATAAACTTCTTCTTAGGATTAATTTTCAAACTTTAATCGTTGTACATACCTAAAGAGTTACATATGCCAAGTAAGAAAACATAAGTGGCTACATGTGGTGTGATAGAACTTCAAGGCCCTAGGCATAGTTGTCTATAAAAATCTCATACAGCAATCATGTGAAAAGCAACATGAAAGCAAATAAGAAGAACCCGTCAAAGTCTAGAACTCTTGATTAGCTTGATTCCATGATAACCCAATGGATGAATTGCAAAGCAAGTGCATATTTATTATCCGGAGGGCAGGCTACACGAATAAACAAGGTATGCAAAGGGGCAAAATGGATCGCTGGGTCCTACCACCTTGGTGAAAACTTGCTGGGACCCGAGGGGTATATATGCCTCCAGCAAAGGCTTCAGCAGATACCATTGGGGAACAGGCTTTAGCAGATACTATTGGGGAACAGGCTTCAGCAGATACCATTGGGGAACAGGCTTTGACCCCATAGGTGATATATTTTCCCTTCAAGATTTAGTAAAAGAAAATCACTGGAACAGAACAATACATCCACACAGAGCAAACTTGAACTAATATAAACTTCATCTTAGGATTAATTTTCACACTTTAATCATATATTGAACAGTGGTGTTGTAAATACCTAAAGAGTTACATATGCCAAGTAAGAAAACATATAAGTGGCTACATGTGGTGTGATAGAACTTCAAGGCCCTAGGCAAAGTTGTCTATACAATTCTCATACAGCAATCATGTGAAAAGCAACATGAAAGCAAATAAGAAGAACCCGTCAAAGTCTAGAACTCTTGATTAGTTTGATTCCATAATAACCCAATGGATGAATTGCAAAAAGCAAGTGCATATTTACTATCTGGATGACAGACTACATGAATAAACAAGGTATGCAAAGTAGTGTAATAGAACGCTTGGTCCTACCACCTTGGTGAAAACTTGCTGGGACCCGAGGGGTATATATTCCTCCAGCAAAGGCTTCAGCAGATACCATTGGGGAACAGGCTTTGACCCCATACGTGATATCTTTTCCCTTCCAGGTTTAGTCATAGAACATCACTGGAACAGAACAACACATCCACACAGAGCAAACTTGAACTAATATAAACTTTTTCTAACAATTAATTTTCACACTTTAATCATATAGTGAACAGTGGTGTTGTAAATACCTAAAGAGTTACATATGCCAAGTAAGAAAACATATAAGTGGCTACATGTGGTGTGATAGAACTTCAAGGCCCTAGGCATAGTTGTCTATAAAAATCTCATACAGCAATCATGTGAAAAGCAACATGAAAGCAAATAAGAAGAACCCGTCAAAGTCTAGAACTCTTGATTAGTTTGATTCCATAATAACCAAATGGATGAATTGCAAAGCAAGTGCATATTTATTATCTGGAGGGCAGGCTACACGAATAAACAAGGTATGTAAAGGGGCAAAATGGATCGCTGGGTCCTACCACCTTGGTGAAAACTTGCTGGGACCCGAGGGGTATATATGCCTCCAGCAAAGGCTTCAGCAGATACCATTGGGGAACAGGCTTTAGCAGATACCATTGGGGAACAGGCTTCAGCAGATACCATTGGGGAACAGGCTTTGACCCCATAGGTGATATATTTTCCCTTCAAGATTTAGTAAAAGAAAATCACTGGAACAGAACAATACATCCACACAGAGCAAACTTGAACTAATATAAACTTCATCTTAGGATTAATTTTCACACTTTAATCATATATTGAACAGTGGTGTTGTAAATACCTAAAGAGTTACATATGCCAAGTAAGAAAACATATAAGTGGCTACATGTGGTGTGATAGAACTTCAAGGCCCAAGGCATAGTTGTCTATAAAAATCTCATACAGCAATCATGTGAAAAGCAACATGAAAGCAAATAAGAAGAACCCGTCAAAGTCTAGAACTCTTGATTAGTTTGATTCCATAATAACCAAATGGATGAATTGCAAAGCAAGTGCATATTTATTATCTGGAGGGCAGGCTACACGAATAAACAAGGTATGTAAAGGGGCAAAATGGATCGCTGGGTCCTACCACCTTGGTGAAAACTTGCTGGGACCCGAGGGGTATATATGCCTCCAGCAAAGGCTTCAGCAGATACCATTGGGGAACAGGCTTTAGCAGATACCATTGGGGAACAGGCTTCAGCAGATACCATTGGGGAACAGGCTTTGACCCCATAGGTGATATATTTTCCCTTCAAGATTTAGTAAAAGAAAATCACTGGAACAGAACAATACATCCACACAGAGCAAACATGAACTAATATAAACTTCATCTTAGGATTAATTTTCACACTTTAATCATATATTGAACAGTGGTGTTGTAAATACCTAAAGAGTTACATATGCCAAGTAAGAAAACATATAAGTGGCTACATGTGGTGTGATAGAACTTCAAGGCCCTAGGCATAGTTGTCTATACAATTCTCATACAGCAATCATGTGAAAAGCAACATGAAAGCAAATAAGAAGAACCCGTCAAAGTCTAGAACTCTTGATTAGTTTGATTCCATAATAACCCAATGGATGAATTGCAAAAAGCAAGTGCATATTTACTATCTGGATGACAGACTACACGAATAAACAAGGTATGCAAAGTAGTGTAATAGAACGCTTGGTCCTACCACCTTGTTGAAAACTTGCTGGGACCCGAGGGGTATATATTCCTCCAGCAAAGGCTTCAGCAGATACCATTGGGGAACAGGCTTTGACCCCATACGTGATATCTTTTCCCTTCCAGGTTTAGTCATAGAACATCACTGGAACAGAACAATACATCAAAACAGAGCAAACTTGAACTAATATAAACTTTTTCTAACAATTAATTTTCACACTTTAATCATATAGTGAACAGTGGTGTTGTAAATACCTAAAGAGTTACATATGCCAAGTAAGAAAACATATAAGTGGCTACATGTGGTGTGATAGAACTTCAAGGCCCTAGGCATAGTTGTCTATAAAAATCTCATACAGCAATCATGTGAAAAGCAACATGAAAGCAAATAAGAAGAACCCGTCAAAGTCTAGAACTCTTGATTAGTTTGATTCCATAATAACCAAATGGATGAATTGCAAAGCAAGTGCATATTTATTATCTGGAGGGCAGGCTACACGAATAAACAAGGTATGTAAAGGGGCAAAATGGATCGCTGGGTCCTACCACCTTGGTGAAAACTTGCTGGGACCCGAGGGGTATACTGTATGCCTCCAGCAAAGGCTTCAGCAGATACCATTGGGGAACAGGCTTTGACCCCATAGGTGATATATTTTCCCTTCAAGGTTTAGTCATAGAACATCACTGGAACAGAACAATACATCCACACAGAGCAAACTTGGAACTAATATAAACTTTTTCTTGCAATTAATTTTCACACTTTAATCGTTGTAAATACCTAAAGAGTTACATATGCCAAGTAAGAAAACATATAAGTGGCTACATGTGGTGTGATAGAACTTCAAGGCCCTAGGCATAGTTGTCTATAAAATTCTCATACAGCAATCATGTGAAAAGCAACATGAAAGCAAATAAGACGAACCTGTCAAAGTCTAGAACTCTTGATTAGTTTGATTCCATAATAACCCAATGGATGAATTGCAAAAAGCAAGTGCATATTTACTATCTGGATGGCAGACTACACGAATAAACAAGGTATGCAAAGTAGTGTAATAGAACGCTGTGTCCTACCACCTTGGTGAAAACTTGCTGGGACCCGAGGGGTATATATTCCTCCAGCAAAGGCTTCAGCAGTTACCATTGGGGAACAGGCTTTGACCCCATACGTGATATCTTTTCCCTTCAAGATTTAGTCACAGAACATCACTGGAACAGAACAATACATCCACACAGAGCAAACTTGAACTAATATAAACTTCTTCTTAGGATTAATTTTCAAACTTTAATCGTTGTACATACCTAAAGAGTTACATATGCCAAGTAAGAAAACATATAAGTGGCTACATGTGGTGTGATAGAACTTCAAGGCCCTAGGCATAGTTGTCTATAAAAATCTCATACAGCAATCATGTGAAAAGCAACATGAAAGCAAATAAGAAGAACCCGTCAAAGTCTAGAACTCTTGATTAGTTTGATTCCATGATAACCCAATGGATGAATTGCAAAGCAAGTGCATATTTATTATCCGGAGGGCAGGCTACACGAATAAACAAGGTATGCAAAGGGGCAAAATGGATCGCTGGGTCCTACCACCTTGGTGAAAACTTGCTGGGACCCGAGGGGTATATATGCCTCCAGCAAAGGCTTCAGCAGATACCATTGGGGAACAGGCTTTAGCAGATACCATTGGGGAACAGGCTTCAGCAGATATCATTGGGGAACAGGCTTTAGCAGATACCATTGGGGAACAGGCTTCAGCAGATACCATTGGGGAACAGGCTTTAGCAGATACCATTGGGGAACAGGCTTCAGCAGATACCATTGGGGAACAGGCTTTAGCAGATACCATTGGGGAACAGGCTTCAGCAGATTCCATTGGGGAACAGGCTTTGACCCCATAGGTGATATATTTTCCCTTCAAGATTTAGTAAAAGAAAATCACTGGAACAGAACAATACATCCACACAGAGCAAACTTGAACTAATATAAACTTCATCTTAGGATTAATTTTCACACTTTAATCATATATTGAACAGTGGTGTTGTAAATACCTAAAGAGTTACATATGCCAAGTAAGAAAACATATAAGTGGCTACATGTGGTGTGATAGAACTTCAAGGCCCTAGGCACAGTTGTCTATACAATTCTCATACAGCAATCATGTGAAAAGCAACATGAAAGCAAATAAGAAGAACCCGTCAAAGTCTAGAACTCTTGATTAGTTTGATTCCATAATAACCCAATGGATGAATTGCAAAAAGCAAGTGCATATTTACTATCTGGATGACAGACTACACGAATAAACAAGGTATGCAAAGTAGTGTAATAGAACGCTTGGTCCTACCACCTTGTTGAAAACTTGCTGGGACCCGAGGGGTATATATTCCTCCAGCAAAGGCTTCAGCAGATACCATTGGGGAACAGGCTTTGACCCCATACGTGATATCTTTTCCCTTCCAGGTTTAGTCATAGAACATCACTGGAACAGAACAACACATCCACACAGAGCAAACTTGAACTAATATAAACTTTTTCTAACAATTAATTTTCACACTTTAATCATATAGTGAACAGTGGTGTTGTAAATACCTAAAGAGTTACATATGCCAAGTAAGAAAACATATAAGTGGCTACATGTGGTGTGATAGAACTTCAAGGCCCTAGGCATAGTTGTCTATAAAAATCTCATACAGCAATCATGTGAAAAGCAACATGAAAGCAAATAAGAAGAACCCGTCAAAGTCTAGAACTCTTGATTAGTTTGATTCCATAATAACCAAATGGATGAATTGCAAAGCAAGTGCATATTTATTATCTGGAGGGCAGGCTACACGAATAAACAAGGTATGTAAAGGGGCAAAATGGATCGCTGGGTCCTACCACCTTGGTGAAAACTTGCTGGGACCCGAGGGGTATACTGTATGCCTCCAGCAAAGGCTTCAGCAGATACCATTGGGGAACAGGCTTTGACCCCATAGGTGATGTCTTTTCCCTTCAAGGTTTAGTCATAGAACATCACTGGAACAGAACAATACATCCACACAGAGCAAACTTGGAACTAATATAAACTTTTTCTTGCAATTAATTTTCACACTTTAATCATTGTAAATACCTAAAGAGTTACATATGCCAAGTAAGAAAACATATAAGTGGCTACATGTGGTGTGATAGAACTTCAAGGCCCTAGGCATAGTTGTCTATAAAATTCTCATACAGCAATCATGTGAAAAGCAACATGAAAGCAAATAAGAAGAACCCGTCAAAGTCTAGAACTCTTGATTAGTTTGATTCCATAATAACCCAATGGATGAATTGCAAAAAGCAAGTGCATATTTACTATCTGGATGGCAGACTACACGAATAAACAAGGTATGCAAAGTAGTGTAATAGAACGCTGGGTCCTACCACCTTGGTGAAAACTTGCTGGGACCCGAGGGGTATATATTCCTCCAGCAAAGGCTTCAGCAGATACCATTGGGGAACAGGCTTTGACCCCATACGTGATATCTTTTCCCTTCAAGGTTTAGTCACAGAACATCACTGGAACAGAACAATACATCCACACAGAGCAAACTTGAACTAATATAAACTTCTTCTTAGGATTAATTTTCAAACTTTAATCGTTGTACATACCTAAAGAGTTACATATGCCAAGTAAGAAAACATAAGTGGCTACATGTGGTGTGATAGAACTTCAAGGCCCTAGGCATAGTTGTCTATAAAAATCTCATACAGCAATCATGTGAAAAGCAACATGAAAGCAAATAAGAAGAACCCGTCAAAGTCTAGAACTCTTGATTAGTTTGATTCCATGATAACCCAATGGATGAATTGCAAAGCAAGTGCATATGTATTATCCGGAGGGCAGGCTACACGAATAAACAATGTATGCAAAGGGGCAAAATGGATCGCTGGGTCCTACCACCTTGGTGAAAACTTGCTGGGACCCGAGGGGTATATATGCCTCCAGCAAAGGCTTCAGCAGATACCATTGGGGAACAGGCTTCAGCAGATACCATTGGGGAACAGGCTTTGACCCCATAGGTGATATATTTTCCCTTCAAGATTTAGTAAAAGAAAATCACTGGAACAGAACAATACATCCACACAGAGCAAACATGAACTAATATAAACTTCATCTTAGGATTAATTTTCACACTTTAATCATATATTGAACAGTGGTGTTGTAAATACCTAAAGAGTTACATATGCCAAGTAAGAAAACATATAAGTGGCTACATGTGGTGTGATAGAACTTCAAGGCCCTAGGCAAAGTTGTCTATACAATTCTCATACAGCAATCATGTGAAAAGCAACATGAAAGCAAATAAGAAGAACCCGTCAAAGTCTAGAACTCTTGATTAGTTTGATTCCATAATAACCCAATGGATGAATTGCAAAAAGCAAGTGCATATTTACTATCTGGATGACAGACTACACAAATAAACAAGGTATGCAAAGTAGTGTAATAGAACGCTTGGTCCTACCACCTTGGTGAAAACTTGCTGGGACCCGAGGGGTATATATTCCTCCAGCAAAGGCTTCAGCAGATACCATTGGGGAACAGGCTTTGACCCCATACGTGATATCTTTTCCCTTCCAGGTTTAGTCATAGAACATCACTGGAACAGAACAACACATCCACACAGAGCAAACTTGAACTAATATAAACTTTTTCTAACAATTAATTTTCACACTTTAATCATATAGTGAACAGTGGTGTTGTAAATACCTAAAGAGTTACATATGCCAAGTAAGAAAACATATAAGTGGCTACATGTGGTGTGATAGAACTTCAAGGCCCTAGGCATAGTTGTCTATAAAAATCTCATACAGCAATCATGTGAAAAGCAACATGAAAGCAAATAAGAAGAACCCGTCAAAGTCTAGAACTCTTGATTAGTTTGATTCCATAATAACCAAATGGATGAATTGCAAAGCAAGTGCATATTTATTATCTGGAGGGCAGGCTACACGAATAAACAAGGTATGTAAAGGGGCAAAATGGATCGCTGGGTCCTACCACCTTGGTGAAAACTTGCTGGGACCCGAGGGGTATATATGCCTCCAGCAAAGGCTTCAGCAGATACCATTGGGGAACAGGCTTTAGCAGATACCATTGGGGAACAGGCTTCAGCAGATACCATTGGGGAACAGGCTTTGACCCCATAGGTGATATATTTTCCCTTCAAGATTTAGTAAAAGAAAATCACTGGAACAGAACAATACATCCACACAGAGCAAACTTGAACTAATATAAACTTCATCTTAGGATTAATTTTCACACTTTAATCATATATTGAACAGTGGTGTTGTAAATACCTAAAGAGTTACATATGCCAAGTAAGAAAACATATAAGTGGCTACATGTGGTGTGATAGAACTTCAAGGCCCTAGGCATAGTTGTCTATAAAAATCTCATACAGCAATCATGTGAAAAGCAACATGAAAGCAAATAAGAAGAACCCGTCAAAGTCTAGAACTCTTGATTAGTTTGATTCCATAATAACCAAATGGATGAATTGCAAAGCAAGTGCATATTTATTATCTGGAGGGCAGGCTACACGAATAAACAAGGTATGTAAAGGGGCAAAATGGATCGCTGGGTCCTACCACCTTGGTGAAGACTTGCTGGGACCCGAGGGGTATATATGCCTCCAGCAAAGGCTTCAGCAGATACCATTGGGGAACAGGCTTTAGCAGATACCATTGGGGAACAGGCTTCAGCAGATACCATTGGGGAACAGGCTTTGACCCCATAGGTGATATATTTTCCCTTCAAGATTTAGTAAAAGAAAATCACTGGAACAGAACAATACATCCACACAGAGCAAACATGAACTAATATAAACTTCATCTTAGGATTAATTTTCACACTTTAATCATATATTGAACAGTGGTGTTGTAAATACCTAAAGAGTTACATATGCCAAGTAAGAAAACATATAAGTGGCTACATGTGGTGTGATAGAACTTCAAGGCCCTAGGCAAAGTTGTCTATACAATTCTCATACAGCAATCATGTGAAAAGCAACATGAAAGCAAATAAGAAGAACCCGTCAAAGTCTAGAACTCTTGATTAGTTTGATTCCATAATAACCCAATGGATGAATTGCAAAAAGCAAGTGCATATTTACTATCTGGATGGCAGACTACACGAATAAACAAGGTATGCAAAGTAGTGTAATAGAACGCTGGGTCCTACCACATTGGTGAAAACTTGCTGGGACCCGAGGGGTATATATTCCTCCAGCAAAGGCTTCAGCAGATACCATTGGGGAACAGGCTTTGACCCCATAGGTGATATCTTTTCCCTTCAAGGTTTAGTCACAGAACATCACTGGAACAGAACAATACATCCACACAGAGCAAACTTGAACTAATATAAACTTCTTCTTAGGATTAATTTTCAAACTTTAATCGTTGTACATACCTAAAGAGTTACATATGCCAAGTAAGAAAACATAAGTGGCTACATGTGGTGTGATAGAACTTCAAGGCCCTAGGCATAGTTGTCTATAAAAATCTCATGCAGCAATCATATGAAAAGCAACATGAAAGCAAATAAGAAGAACCCGTCAAAGTCTAGAACTCTTGATTAGTTTGATTCCATAATAACCAAATGGATGAATTGCAAAGCAAGTGCATATTTATTATCTGGAGGGCAGGCTACACGAATAAACAAGGTATGTAAAGGGGCAAAATGGATCGCTGGGTCCTATCACCTTGGTGAAAACTTGCTGGGACCCGAGGGGTATATATGCCTCCAGCAAAGGCTTCAGCAGATACCATTGGGGAACAGGCTTTAGCAGATACCATTGGGGAACAGGCTTCAGCAGATACCATTGGGGAACAGGCTTTGACCCCATAGGTGATATATTTTCCCTTCAAGATTTAGTAAAAGAAAATCACTGGAACAGAACAATACATCCACACAGAGCAAACTTGAACTAATATAAACTTCATCTTAGGATTAATTTTCACACTTTAATCATATATTAAACAGTGGTGTTGTAAATACCTAAAGAGTTACATATGCCAAGTAAGAAAACAAAAGTGGCTACATGTGGTGTGATAGAACTTCAAGGCCCTAGGCAAAGTTGTCTATAAAATTCTCATACAGCAATCATGTGAAAAGCAACATGAAAGCAAATAAGAAGAACCCGTCAAAGTCTAGAACTCTTTATTAGTTTGATTCCATAATAACCCAATGGATGAATTGCAAAAAGCAAGTGCATATTTACTATCTGGATGACAGACTACACGAATAAACAAGGTATGCAAAGTAGTGTAATAGAACGCTTGGTCCTACCACCTTGGTGAAAACTTGCTGGGACCCGAGGGGTATATATTCCTCCAGCAAAGGCTTCAGCAGATACCATTGGGGAACAGGCTTTGACCCCATACGTGATATCTTTTCCCTTCCAGGTTTAGTCATAGGACATCACTGGAACAGAACAATACATCCACACAGAGCAAACTTGAACTAATATAAACTTTTTCTAACAATTAATTTTCACACTTTAATCATATAGTGAACAGTGGTGTTGTAAATACCTAAAGAGTTACATATGCCAAGTAAGAAAACATATAAGTGGCTACATGTGGTGTGATAGAACTTCAAGGCCCTAGGCATAGTTGTCTATAAAAATCTCATACAGCAATCATGTGAAAAGCAACATGAAAGCAAATAAGAAGAACCCGTCAAAGTCTAGAACTCTTGATTAGTTTGATTCCATAATAACCAAATGGATGAATTGCAAAGCAAGTGCATATTTATTATCTGGAGGGCAGGCTACACGAATAAACAAGGTATGTAAAGGGGCAAAATGGATCGCTGGGTCCTACCACCTTGGTGAAAACTTGCTGGGACCCGAGGGGTATACTGTATGCCTCCAGCAAAGGCTTCAGCAGATACCATTGGGGAACAGGCTTTGACCCCATAGGTGATATCTTTTCCCTTCAAGGTTTAGTCATAGAACATCACTGGAACAGAACAATACATCCACACAGAGCAAACTTGGAACTAATATAAACTTTTTCTTGCAATTAATTTTCACACTTTAATCGTTGTAAATACCTAAAGAGTTACATATGCCAAGTAAGAAAACATATAAGTGGCTACATGTGGTGTGATAGAACTTCAAGGCCCTAGGCATAGTTGTCTATAAAATTCTCATACAGCAATCATGTGAAAAGCAACATGAAAGCAAATAAGAAGAACCCGTCAAAGTCTAGAACTCTTGATTAGTTTGATTCCATAATAACCCAATGGATGAATTGCAAAAAGCAAGTGCATATTTACTATCTGGATGGCAGACTACACGAATAAACAAGGTATGCAAAGTAGTGTAATAGAACGCTGTGTCCTACCACCTTGGTGAAAACTTGCTGGGACCCGAGGGGTATATATTCCTCCAGCAAAGGCTTCAGCAGATACCATTGGGGAACAGGCTTTGACCCCATACGTGATATCTTTTCCCTTCAAGGTTTAGTCACAGAACATCACTGGAACAGAACAATAAATCCACACAGAGCAAACTTGAACTAATATAAACTTCTTCTTAGGATTAATTTTCAAACTTTAATCGTTGTACATACCTAAAGAGTTACATGTGCCAAGTAAGAAAACATAAGTGGCTACATGTGGTGTGATAGAACTTCAAGGCCCTAGGCATAGTTGTCTATAAAAATCTCATACAGCAATCATGTGAAAAGCAACATGAAAGCAAATAAGAAGAACCCGTCAAAGTCTAGAACTCTTGATTAGTTTGATTCCATGATAACCCAATGGATGAATTGCAAAGCAAGTGCATATTTATTATCCAGAGTGCAGGCTACACGAATAAACAAGGTATGCAAAGGGGCAAAATGGATCGCTGGGTCCTACCACCTTGGTGAAAACTTGCTGGGACCCGAGGGGTATATATGCCTCCAGCAAAGGCTTCAGCAGATACCATTGGGGAACAGGCTTTATTAGATACCATTGGGGAACAGGCTTCAGCAGATACCATTGGGGAACAGGCTTTGACCCCATAGGTGATATATTTTCCCTTCAAGATTTAGTAAAAGAAAATCACTGGAACAGAACAATACATCCACACAGAGCAAACTTGAACTAATATAAACTTCATCTTAGGATTAATTTTCACACTTTAATCATATATTGAACAGTGGTGTTGTAAATACCTAAAGAGTTACATATGCCAAGTAAGAAAACACAGAAGTGGCTACATGTGGTGTGATAGAACTTCAAGGCCCTAGGCAAAGTTGTCTATAAAATTCTCATACAGCAATCATGTGAAAAGCAACATGAAAGCAAATAAGAAGAACCCGTCAAAGTCTAGAACTCTTGATTAGTTTGATTCCATAATAACCCAATGGATGAATTGCAAAAAGCAAGTGCATATTTACTATCTGGATGACAGACTACACGAATAAACAAGGTATGCAAAGTAGTGTAATAGAACGCTTGGTCCTACCACCTTGGTGAAAACTTGCTGGGACCCGAGGGGTATATATTCCTCCAGCAAAGGCTTCAGCAGATACCATTGGGGAACAGGCTTTGACCCCATACGTGATATCTTTTCCCTTCCAGGTTTAGTCATAGAACATCACTGGAACAGAACAATACATCCACACAGAGCAAACTTGAACTAATATAAACTTTTTCTAACAATTAATTTTCACACTTTAATCATATAGTGAACAGTGGTGTTGTAAACACCTAAAGAGTTACATATGCCAAGTAAGAAAACATATAAGTGGCTACATGTGGTGTGATAGAACTTCAAGGCCCTAGGCATAGTTGTCTATAAAATCTCATACAGCAATCATGTGAAAAGCAACATGAAAGCAAATAAGAAGAACCCGTCAAAGTCTAGAACTCTTGATTAGTTTGATTCCATTATAACCAAATGGATGAATTGCAAAGCAAGTGCATATTTATTATCTGGAGGGCAGGCTACACGAATAAACAAGGTATGTAAAGGGGCAAAATGGATCGCTGGGTCCTACCACCTTGGTGAAAACTTGCTGGGACCCGAGGGGTATACTGTATGCCTCCAGCAAAGGCTTCAGCAGATGCCATTGGGGAACAGGCTTTGACCCCATAGGTGATATCTTTTCCCTTCAAGGTTTAGTCATAGAACATCACTGGAACAGAACAATACATCCACACAGAGCAAACTTGGAACTAATATAAACTTTTTCTTGCAATTAATTTTCACACTTTAATCGTTGTAAATACCTAAAGAGTTACATATGCCAAGTAAGAAAACATATAAGTGGCTACATGTGGTGTGATAGAACTTCAAGGCCCTAGGCATAGTTGTCTATAAAATTCTCATACAGCAATCATGTGAAAAGCAACATGAAAGCAAATAAGAAGAACCCGTCAAAGTCTAGAACTCTTGATTAGTTTGATTCCATAATAACCCAATGGATGAATTGCAAAAAGCAAGTGCATATTTACTATCTGGATGGCAGACTACACGAATAAACAAGGTATGCAAAGTAGTGTAATAGAACGCTGGGTCCTACCACCTTGGTGAAAACTTGCTGGGACCCGAGGGGTATATATTCCTCCAGCAAAGGCTTCAGCAGATACCATTGGGGAACAGGCTTTGACCCCATACGTGATATCTTTTCCCTTCAAGGTTTAGTCACAGAACATCACTGGAACAGAACAATACATCCACACAGAGCAAACTTGAACTAATATAAACTTCTTCTTAGGATTAATTTTCAAACTTTAATCGTTGTACATACCTAAAGAGTTACATATGCCAAGTAAGAAAACATAAGTGGCTACATGTGGTGTGATAGAACTTCAAGGCCCTAGGCATAGTTGTCTATAAAAATCTCATACAGCAATCATGTGAAAAGCAACATGAAAGCAAATAAGAAGAACCCGTCAAAGTCTAGAACTCTTGATTAGTTTGATTCCATGATAACCCAATGGATGAATTGCAAAGCAAGTGCATATTTATTATCCGGAGGGCAGGCTACACGAATAAACAAGGTATGCAAAGGGGCAAAATGGATCGCTGGGTCCTACCACCTTGGTGAAAACTTGCTGGGACCCGAGGGTTATATATGCCTCCAGCAAAGGCTTCAGCAGATACCATTGGGGAACAGGCTTTAGCAGATACCATTGGGGAACAGGCTTCAGCAGATACCATTGGGGAACAGGCTTTGACCCCATAGGTGATATATTTTCCCTTCAAGATTTAGTAAAAGAAAATCACTGGAACAGAACAATACATCCACACAGAGCAAACTTGAACTAATATAAACTTCATCTTAGGATTAATTTTCACACTTTAATCATATATTGAACAGTGGTGTTGTAAATACCTAAAGAGTTACATATGCCAAGTAAGAAAACATATAAGTGGCTACATGTGGTGTGATAGAACTTCAAGGCCCTAGGCAAAGTTGTCTATACAATTCTCATACAGCAATCATGTGAAAAGCAACATGAAAGCAAATAAGAAGAACCCGTCAAAGTCTAGAACTCTTGATTAGTTTGATTCCATAATAACCCAATGGATGAATTGCAAAAAGCAAGTGCATATTTACTATCTGGATGACAGACTACACGAATAAACAAGGTATGCAAAGTAGTGTAATAGAACGCTTGGTCCTACCACCTTGGTGAAAACTTGCTGGGACCCGAGGGGTATATATTCCTCCAGCAAAGGCTTCAGCAGATACCATTGGGGAACAGGCTTTGACCCCATACGTGATATCTTTTCCCTTCCAGGTTTAGTCATAGAACATCACTGGAACAGAACAATACATCCACACAGAGCAAACTTGAACTAATATAAACTTTTTCTAACAATTATTTTTCACACTTTAATCATATAGTGAACAGTGGTGTTGTAAATACCTAAAGAGTTACATATGCCAAGTAAGAAAACATATAAGTGGCTACATGTGGTGTGATAGAACTTCAAGGCCCTAGGCATAGTTGTCTATAAAAATCTCATACAGCAATCATGTGAAAAGCAACATGAAAGCAAATAAGAAGAACCCGTCAAAGTCTAGAACTCTTGATTAGTTTGATTCCATGATAACCCAATGGATGAATTGCAAAGCAAGTGCATATTTATTATCTGGAGGGCAGGCTACACGAATAAACAAGGTATGCAAAGGGGCAAAATGGATCGCTGGGTCCTACCACCTTGGTGAAAACTTGCTGGGACCCGAGGGGTATATATGCCTCCAGCAAAGGCTTCAGCAGATACCATTGGGGAACAGGCTTTAGCAGATACCATTGGGGAACAGGCTTTGACCCCATAGGTGATATATTTTCCCTTCAAGATTTAGTAAAAGAAAATCACTGGAACAGAACTATACATCCACACAGAGCAAACTTGAACTAATATAAACTTCATCTTAGGATTAATTTTCACACTTTAATCATATATTGAACAGTGGTGTTGTAAATACCTAAAGAGTTACATATGCCAAGTAAGAAAACATATAAGTGGCTACATGTGGTGTGATAGAACTTCAAGGCCCTAGGCAAAGTTGTCTATACAATTCTCATACAGCAATCATATGAAAAGCAACATGAAAGCAAATAAGAAGAACCCGTCAAAGTCTAGAACTCTTGATTAGTTTGATTCCATAATAACCCAATGGATGAATTGCAAAAAGCAAGTGCATATTTACTATCTGGATGACAGACTACACGAATAAACAAGGTATGCAAAGTAGTGTAATAGAACGCTTGGTCCTACCACATTGGTGAAAACTTGCTGGGACCCGAGGGGTATATATTCCTCCAGCAAAGGCTTCAGCAGATACCATTGGGGAACAGGCTTTGACCCCATACGTGATATATTTTCCCTTCCAGGTTTAGTCATAGAACATCACTGGAACAGAACAATACATCCACACAGAGCAAACTTGAACTAATATAAACTTTTTCTAACAATTAATTTTCACACTTTAATCATATAGTGAACAGTGGTGTTGTAAATACCTAAAGAGTTACATATGCCAAGTAAGAAAACATATAAGTGGCTACATGTGGTGTGATAGAACTTCAAGGCCCTAGGCATAGTTGTCTATGAAAATCTCATACAGCAATCATGTGAAAAGCAACATGAAAGCAAATAAGAAGAACCCGTCAAAGTCTAGAACTCTTGATTAGTTTGATTCCATAATAACCAAATGGATGAATTGCAAAGCAAGTGCATATTTATTATCTGGAGGGCAGGCTACACGAATAAACAAGGTATGTAAAGGGGCAAAATGGATCGCTGGGTCCTACCACCTTGGTGAAAACTTGCTGGGACCCGAGGGGTATATATGCCTCCAGCAAAGGCTTCAGCAGATACCATTGGGGAACAGGCTTTGACCCCATACGTGATATCTTTTCCCTTCAAGGTTTAGTCACAGAACATCACTGGAACAGAACAATACATCCACACAGAGCAAACTTGAACTAATATAAACTTCTTCTTAGGGTTAATTTTCAAACTTTAATCGTTGTACATACCTAAAGAGTTACATATGCCAAGTAAGAAAACATATAAGTGGCTACATGTGGTGTGATAGAACTTCAAGGCCCTAGACATAGTTGTCTATAAAAATCTCATACAGCAATCATGTGAAAAGCAACATGAAAGCAAATAAGAAGAACCCGTCAAAGTCTAGAACTCTTGATTAGTTTGATTCCATGATAACCCAATGGATGAATTGCAAAGCAAGTGCATATTTATTATCCGGAGGGCAGGCTACACGAATAAACAAGGTATGCAAAGGGGCAAAATGGATCGCTGGGTCCTACCACCTTGGTGAAAACTTGCTGGGACCCGAGGGGTATATATGCCTCCAGCAAAGGCTTCAGCAGGTACCATTGGGGAACAGGCTTTAGCAGATACCATTGGGGAACAGGCTTCAGCAGATACCATTGGGGAACAGGCTTTGACCCCATAGGTGATATATTTTCCCTTCAAGATTTAGTAATAGAAAATCACTGGAACAGAACAATACATCCACACAGAGCAAACTTGAACTAATATAAACTTCTTCTTAGGATTAATTTTCACACTTTAATCATATAGTCAAGTCAAGTCATCTTCATTTATATAGCGCTTTTAACAATGTAGATTGTCTCAAAGCAGCTTTACAGAGATAAGCGTATAATTTAAGGTAACAGAGATTGTTTCGGCTTTACAGCAGAGTTAAGTTATTTCCATCTAAAGTTAGTTTTAATTGATTTGGTTCCGTCGCAATGATCATTTGTTATTAAATTAGGGGCCGCTAAGACGACACCATTCTCTCTACGCAGACTTTAAACGCGAACCTGTGAGAAACGCTGATGGCGGTCACATGCGCATTTAGAATGGGTTCTATAGTTATGTGCGTTAGAATATACGCAGGTTTGGAATTCCCTACAAGCCAAGCCTAAACAAAATACTTGTCTTTCCTTATAAATTTTGATAAGGATCAAAATAGTGAACAGTCACTTCATATATTCACTTCATATAGTGAGCAGTCGTGTTGTAAATACCTAAAGAGTTACATATGCCAAGTAAGAAAACATATAAGTGGCTACATGTGGTGTGATAGAACTTCAAGGCCCTAGGCATAGTTGTCTATAAAAATCTCATACAGCAATCATGTGAAAAGCAACATGAATGCAAATAAGAACCCGTCAAAGTCTAGAACTCTTGATTAGTTTGATTCCATAATAACCCAATGGATGAATTGCAAAAAGCAAGTGCATATTTATTATCTGGAGGGTAGGCTACACGAATAAACAAGGTATGCAAATAGGGCGAAATGGATCGCTGGGTCCTACCACCTTGGTGAAAACTTGCTGGGACCTGAGGAGTATATATGCCTCCAGCAAAGGCTTAAGCAGATACCATTGGGGAACAGGCTTTGACCCCATACGTGATATCTTTTCCCTTCAAGGTTTAGTCACAGAACATCACTGGAACAGAACAATACATCCACACAGAGCAAACTTGAACTAATATAAACTTCTTCTTAGGATTAATTTTCAAACTTTAATCGTTGTACATACCTAAAGAGTTACATATGCCAAGTAAGAAAACATATAAGTGGCTACATGTGGTGTGATAGAACTTCAAGGCCCTAGGCATAGTTGTCTATAAAATTCTCATACAGCAATCATGTGAAAAGCAACATGAAAGCAAATAAGAAGAACCCGTCAAAGTCTAGAACTCTTGATTAGTTTGATTCCATAATAACCCAATGGATGAATTGCAAAGCAAGTGCATATTTATTACCTGGAGGGCAGGCTACACGAATAAACAAGCTATGCAAAGGGGCAAAATGGATCGCTAGGTCCTACCACCTTGGTAAAAACTTGCTGGGACCCGAGGGGTATATATGCCTCCAGCAAAGGCTTCAGCAGATACCATTGGGAACAGGCTTTGACCCCATAGGTGATATCTTTTCCCTTCAAGGTTTAGTCACAGAACATCACTGGAACAGAACAATACATCCACACAGAGCAAACTTGAGCTAATATGAACTTTTTCTTACAATTAATTTTCACACTTTATTTATATAGTGAACAGTGATGTTGTAAATACCTAAAGAGTTACATATGCCAAGTAAGAAAACATATAAGTGGCTACATGTGGTGTGATAGAACTTCAAGGCCCTAGGCATAGTTGTCTATAAAAATCTCATACAGCAATCATGTGAAAAGCAACATGAAAGCAAATAAGAAGAACCCGTCAAAGTCTAGAACTCTTGATTAGTTTGATTCCATGATAACCCAATGGATGAATTGCAAAGCAAGTGCATATTTATTATCTGGAGGATAGTGAACAGTGGTGTTGTAAATACCTAAAGAGTTACATATGCCAAGTAAGAAAATATATAAGTGGCTATATGTGGTGTGATAGAACTTCAAGGCCCTAGGCATAGTTGTCTATAAAAATCTCATACAGCAATCATGAGAACAGTCAGAGGTGTATAGTCCAGGGGTCAGAAAGTCCTGCCATATGTTTATTCCACCCATGAACTCAGCCAGCTGATTTAACTAATAAGTTCTATCTCCTGGCTGAATTAGCAAATCCAGGTGATTGGAACAAAATACTGAGGAGGACTTTTACTTTCTGAACCTGGACTTTACACCTCTGGCCACATGTCAGCCAAGAGCAAAAGAAATAAACCAGAACTGGACCTTATCTGAGCCACAAAACCTGTGCATATTAAATATGGAGTCATCTCAGTCTTAATAAGCCTGTTAACAAGCAGAATCACTGAAGGGAAAGAAGAGAATAGAAAAAGAGACGAGCAGAAACACAAGAACTACAACTGACTTCAGACACAGCCTTAGATGAAATCAACTGAAGAGAAAAGAAGACATTAAATCTGTGATCTCAGCAGAGGAGGATTAATCAACTCCACAAACAGCATTACCAGCTTCACTTATTACTAACCAGACTGACTTTATTTCTGTCAGAAGTCTACAGAAGTTTTTATTGAGAATTAACAGAGGTTTAACTCTAATGTGGTTCATTTGAAGTCACCATAATAGTGATTACTGTTTCCATTAGTTGGGCTCTTAACTCTTATGATAGACGGTGTGTTTGTTAAACACATTTGCAGCAGCAAAAGAAGGTAAAGTCAAATGAGATCAGGTGATGATGGTTACCTGTTGATGGTTTTATAATCGTCATGAAGTAGCCTGAATCACTGATGTTTCCAAAGGATGGTGAGAGGCTTTCTTTTCCATAAAAAACACGCCATACCATACAAACACACAGTCACACCAGCCAGAAAAATAATAATAATGTTAGGGATTATTTTTGCCAAAGGGTGACACCCTTTATTCAGTACAGTTTATGGCGACTGTACTGGGGCGTTGGATGTTAGTTGATATAGGGACTATTTTACACCAGGGGTACCCTTTATACAGTACAGCTTATTGTGACTGTACTGGGGCGTTAGGACCCACTAAGGCCACAGGTTGATCAGACCTGCAGGCCTCTCTAACACCTCTTCCAGCAGCTACCCAGTCTCCCAGGAGGTTTCCCATCCAGATAAAGACCAGGCTCAACCCTACTTAGCTTCGATGGGAGTGCAGTTGGAAGCTTCAGGTTGACCACTGCTGGCTGGTACTGCTTTCTTTGCGAGAGTTATAAAGACCAACTAATGGAAACAAGAATCACCATTATGGTGATTTCAAATGAAACAGAGAGTTAAAACCCTGTTAATTCTCAGTGGACATCTGGCAGATGTAAGATGTCAAAGTTTCTGAATAAAACTCTGACACAGCAAAGCAGATTTTAGATCTTTTAGTGAACTTTTAAATCTCCGTTGCAATTGTTTACATTTCTGTTTCGCGCTTGGTTTTCTTCTCTCCTGTTTACGCTGTCTCAACACCACAAAACCGAATCTAACGCGCCCCCTTGTGGGCTGAATGAACAATGTCTGCTTTCAAACTAAAATACATCACATGTGGAAATAATATAACATAACATCACATGTTATAAATCGTAAACATTACAATGTCTAAATCCAGAGGTGTATAGTCCAGGGGTCAGAAAGCAGAAGTCCTGCCATATGTTTATTCCACCCATGAACTCAGCCAGCTGATTTAACTAATTAGTTCTATCTCCTGGCTGAATTAGCAAATCCAGGTGATTGGAACAAAACACTGAGGAGGACTTTTACTTTCTGAACCTGGACTTTACACCTCTGGGAACAGCAACATGAAAAAAATAAGAAGAAACCGTCAAAGTCTAGAACTCTTGATTAGTTTGATTCCATAATAACCCAATGGATGAATTGCAAAAAGCAAGTGCATATTTACTATCTGGATGGCAGGCTACACGAATAAACAAGATATGCAAAGTGGTGCAATGGATCGCTGGGTCCTACCACCTTGGTGAAAACTTGCTGGGACCCGAGGGGTATATATGCCTCCAGCAAAGGCTTCAGCAGATACCATTGGGGAACAGGCTTTGACCCCATAGGTGATATCTTTTCCCTTCAAGGTTTAGTCATAGAACATCACTGGAACAGAACAATACATCCACACAGAGCAAACTTGAACTAATATAAACTTTTTCTTGCAATTAATTTTCACACTTTATATAGTGAACAGTGGTGTTGTAAATACCTAAAGAGTTACATATGCCAAGTAAGAAAACATATAAGTGGCTACATGTGGTGTGATAGAACTTCAAGGCCCTAGGCATAGTTGTCTATAAAAATCTCATACAGCAATCATGTGAAAAGCAACATGAATGCAAATAAGAAGAACCCGTCAAAGTCTAGAACTCTTGATTAGTTTGATTCCATAATAACCCAATGGATGAATTGCAAAAAGCAAGTGCATATTTATTATCTGGAGGGTAGGCTACACGAATAAACAAGGTATGCAAATAGGGCGAAATGGATCGCTGGGTCCTACCACCTTGGTGAAAACTTGCTGGGACCTGAGGAGTATATATGCCTCCAGCAAAGGCTTAAGCAGATACCATTGGGGAACAGGCTTTGACCCCATACGTGATATCTTTTCCCTTCAAGGTTTAGTCACAGAACATCACTGGAACAGAACAATACATCCACACAGAGCAAACTTGAACTAATATAAACTTCTTCTTAGGGTTAATTTTCAAACTTTAATCGTTGTACATACCTAAAGAGTTACATATGCCAAGTAAGAAAACATATAAGTGGCTACATGTGGTGTGATAGAACTTCAAGGCCCTAGACATAGTTGTCTATAAAAATCTCATACAGCAATCATGTGAAAAGCAACATGAAAGCAAATAAGAAGAACCCGTCAAAGTCTAGAACTCTTGATTAGTTTGATTCCATGATAACCCAATGGATGAATTGCAAAGCAAGTGCATATTTATTATCCGGAGGGCAGGTTACACGAATAAACAAGGTATGCAAAGGGGCAAAATGGATCGCTGGGTCCTACCACCTTGGTGAAAACTTGCTGGGACCCGAGGGGTATATATGCCTCCAGCAAAGGCTTCAGCAGGTACCATTGGGGAACAGGCTTTAGCAGATACCATTGGGGAACAGGCTTCAGCAGATACCATTGGGGAACAGGCTTTGACCCCATAGGTGATATATTTTCCCTTCAAGATTTAGTAATAGAAAATCACTGGAACAGAACAATACATCCACACAGAGCAAACTTGAACTAATATAAACTTCTTCTTAGGATTAATTTTCACACTTTAATCATATAGTCAAGTCAAGTCATCTTCATTTATATAGCGCTTTTAACAATGTAGATTGTCTCAAAGCAGCTTTACAGAGATAAGCGTATAATTTAAGGTAACAGAGATTGTTTCGGCTTTACAGCAGAGTTAAGTTATTTCCATCTAAAGTTAGTTTTAATTGATTTGGTTCCGTCGCAATGATCATTTGTTATTAAATTAGGGGCCGCTAAGACGACACCATTCTCTCTACGCAGACTTTAAACGCGAACCTGTGAGAAACGCTGATGGCGGTCACATGCGCATTTAGAATGGGTTCTATAGTTATGTGCGTTAGAATATACGCAGGTTTGGAATTCCCTACAAGCCAAGCCTAAACAAAATACTTGTCTTTCCTTATAAATTTTGATAAGGATCAAAATAGTGAACAGTCACTTCATATATTCACTTCATAGAGTGAGCAGTCGTGTTGTAAATACCTAAAGAGTTACATATGCCAAGTAAGAAAACATATAAGTGGCTACATGTGGTGTGATAGAACTTCAAGGCCCTAGGCATAGTTGTCTATAAAAATCTCATACAGCAATCATGTGAAAAGCAACATGAATGCAAATAAGAAGAACCCGTCAAAGTCTAGAACTCTTGATTAGTTTGATTCCATAATAACCCAATGGATGAATTGCAAAAAGCAAGTGCATATTTATTATCTGGAGGGTAGGCTACACGAATAAACAAGGTATGCAAATAGGGCGAAATGGATCGCTGGGTCCTACCACCTTGGTGAAAACTTGCTGGGACCTGAGGAGTATATATGCCTCCAGCAAAGGCTTAAGCAGATACCATTGGGGAACAGGCTTTGACCCCATACGTGATATCTTTTCCCTTCAAGGTTTAGTCACAGAACATCACTGGAACAGAACAATACATCCACACAGAGCAAACTTGAACTAATATAAACTTCTTCTTAGGATTAATTTTCAAACTTTAATCGTTGTACATACCTAAAGAGTTACATATGCCAAGTAAGAAAACATATAAGTGGCTACATGTGGTGTGATAGAACTTCAAGGCCCTAGGCATAGTTGTCTATAAAATTCTCATACAGCAATCATGTGAAAAGCAACATGAAAGCAAATAAGAAGAACCCGTCAAAGTCTAGAACTCTTGATTAGTTTGATTCCATAATAACCCAATGGATGAATTGCAAAGCAAGTGCATATTTATTATCTGGAGGGCAGGCTACACGAATAAACAAGCTATGCAAAGGGGCAAAATGGATCGCTAGGTCCTACCACCTTGGTGAAAACTTGCTGGGACCCGAGGGGTATATATGCCTCCAGCAAAGGCTTCAGCAGATACCATTGGGAACAGGCTTTGACCCCATAGGTGATATCTTTTCCCTTCAAGGTTTAGTCACAGAACATCACTGGAACAGAACAATACATCCACACAGAGCAAACTTGAGCTAATATGAACTTTATCTTACAATTAATTTTCACACTTTATTTATATAGTGAACAGTGATGTTGTAAATACCTAAAGAGTTACATATGCCAAGTAAGAAAACATATAAGTGGCTACATGTGGTGTGATAGAACTTCAAGGCCCTAGGCATAGTTGTCTATAAAAATCTCATACAGCAATCATGTGAAAAGCAACATGAAAGCAAATAAGAAGAACCCGTCAAAGTCTAGAACTCTTGATTAGTTTGATTCCATGATAACCCAATGGATGAATTGCAAAGCAAGTGCATATTTATTATCTGGAGGATAGTGAACAGTGGTGTTGTAAATACCTAAAGAGTTACATATGCCAAGTAAGAAAATATATAAGTGGCTATATGTGGTGTGATAGAACTTCAAGGCCCTAGGCATAGTTGTCTATAAAAATCTCATACAGCAATCATGAGAACAGTCAGAGGGCTATAGTCCAGGGGTCAGAAAGTCCTGCCATATGTTTATTCCACCCATGAACTCAGCCAGCTGATTTAACTAATAAGTTCTATCTCCTGGCTGAATTAGCAAATCCAGGTGATTGGAACAAAATACTGAGGAGGACTTTTACTTTCTGAACCTGGACTTTACACCTCTGGCCACATGTCAGCCAAGAGCAAAAGAAATAAACCAGAACTGGACCTTATCTGAGCCACAAAACCTGTGCATATTAAATATGGAGTCATCTCAGTCTTAATAAGCCTGTTAACAAGCAGAATCACTGAAGGAAAGAAGAGAATAGAAAAAGAGACAAGCAGAAACACAAGAACTACAACTGACTTCAGACACAGCCTTAGATGAAATCAACTGAAGAGAAAAGAAGACATTAAATCTGTGATCTCAGCAGAGGAGGATTAATCAACTCCACAAACAGCATTACCAGCTTCACTTATTACTAACCAGACTGACTTTATTTCTGTCAGAAGTCTACAGAAGTTTTTATTGAGAATTAACAGAGGTTTAACTCTAATGTGGTTCATTTGAAGTCACCATAATAGTGATTACTGTTCCCATTAGTTGGGCTCTTAACTCTTATGATAGACGGTGTGTTTGTTAAACACATTTGCAGCAGCAAAAGAAGGTAAAGTCAAATGAGATCAGGTGATGATGGTTACCTGTTGATGGTTTTATAATCGTCATGAAGTAGCCTGAATCACTGATGTTTCCAAAGGATGGTGAGAGGCTTTCTTTTCCATAACAAACACGCCATACCATACAAACACACAGTCACACCAGCCAGAAAAATAATAATAATGTTAGGGATTATTTTTGCCAAAGGGTGACACCCTTTATTCAGTACAGTTTATGGCGACTGTACTGGGGCGTTGGATGTTAGTTGATATAGGGACTATTTTACACCAGGGGTACCCTTTATACAGTACAGCTTATTGTGACTGTACTGGGGCGTTAGGACCCACTAAGGCCACAGGTTGATCAGACCTGCAGGCCTCTCTAACACCTCTTCCAGCAGCTACCCAGTCTCCCAGGAGGTTTCCCATCCAGATAAAGACCAGGCTCAACCCTACTTAGCTTTGATGGGAGTGCAGTTGGAAGCTTCAGGTTGACCACTGCTGGCTGGTACTGCTTTCTTTGCGAGAGTTATAAAGACCAACTAATGGAAACAAGAATCACCATTATGGTGATTTCAAATGAAACAGAGAGTTAAAACCCTGTTAATTCTCAGTGGACATCTGGCAGATGTAAGATGTCAAAGTTTCTGAATAAAACTCTGACACAGCAAATCAGATTTTAGATCTTTTAGTGAACATTTAAATCTCCGTTGCAATTGTTTACATTTCTGTTTCGCGCTTGGTTTTCTTCTCTCCTGTTTACGCTGTCTCAACACCACAAAACCGAATCTAACGCGCCCCCTTGTGGGCTGAATGAACAATGTCTGCTTTCAAACTAAAATACATCACATGTGGAAATAATATAACATAACATCACATGTTATAAATCGTAAACATTACAATGTCTAAATCCAGAGGTGTATAGTCCAGGGGTCAGAAAGCAGAAGTCCTGCCATATGTTTATTCCACCCATGAACTCAGCCAGCTGATTTAACTAATTAGTTCTATCTCCTGGCTGAATTAGCAAATCCAGGTGATTGGAACAAAACACTGAGGAGGACTTTTACTTTCTGAACCTGGACTTTACACCTCTGGGAACAGCAACATGAAAAAAATAAGAAGAAACCGTCAAAGTCTAGAACTCTTGATTAGTTTGATTCCATAATAGCCCAATGGATGAATTGCAAAAAGCAAGTGCATATTTACTATCTGGATGACAGACTACACGAATAAACAAGGTATGCAAAGTAGTGTAATAGAACGCTTGGTCCTACCACCTTGGTGAAAACTTGCTGGGACCCGAGGGGTATATATTCCTCCAGCAAAGGCTTCAGCAGATACCATTGGGGAACAGGCTTTGACCCCATACGTGATATCTTTTCCCTTCCAGGTTTAGTCATAGAACATCACTGGAACAGAACAACACATCCACACAGAGCAAACTTGAACTAATATAAACTTTTTCTAACAATTAATTTTCACACTTTAATCATATAGTGAACAGTGGTGTTGTAAATACCTAAAGAGTTACATATGCCAAGTAAGAAAACATATAAGTGGCTACATGTGGTGTGATAGAACTTCAAGGCCCTAGGCATAGTTGTCTATAAAAATCTCATACAGCAATCATGTGAAAAGCAACATGAAAGCAAATAAGAAGAACCCGTCAAAGTCTAGAACTCTTGATTAGTTTGATTCCATGATAACCCAATGGATGAATTGCAAAGCAAGTGCATATTTATTATCCGGAGGGCAGGCTACACGAATAAACAAGGTATGCAAAGGGGCAAAATGGATCGCTGGGTCCTACCACCTTGGTGAAAACTTGCTGGGACCCGAGGGGTATATATGCCTCCAGCAAAGGCTTCAGCAGATACCATTGGGGAACAGGCTTTAGCAGATACTATTGGGGAACAGGCTTCAGCAGATACCATTGGGGAACAGGCTTTGACCCCATAGGTGATATATTTTCCCTTCAAGATTTAGTAAAAGAAAATCACTGGAACAGAACAATACATCCACACAGAGCAAACTTGAACTAATATAAACTTCATCTTAGGATTAATTTTCACACTTTAATCATATATTGAACAGTGGTGTTGTAAATACCTAAAGAGTTACATATGCCAAGTAAGAAAACATATAAGTGGCTACATGTGGTGTGATAGAACTTCAAGGCCCTAGGCAAAGTTGTCTATACAATTCTCATACAGCAATCATGTGAAAAGCAACATGAAAGCAAATAAGAAGAACCCGTCAAAGTCTAGAACTCTTGATTAGTTTGATTCCATAATAACCCAATGGATGAATTGCAAAAAGCAAGTGCATATTTACTATCTGGATGACAGACTACACGAATAAACAAGGTATGCAAAGTAGTGTAATAGAACGCTTGGTCCTACCACCTTGGTGAAAACTTGCTGGGACCCGAGGGGTATATATTCCTCCAGCAAAGGCTTCAGCAGATACCATTGGGGAACAGGCTTTGACCCCATAGGTGATATCTTTTCCCTTCCAGGTTTAGTCATAGAACATCACTGGAACAGAACAACACATCCACACAGAGCAAACTTGAACTAATATAAACTTTTTCTAACAATTAATTTTCACACTTTAATCATATAGTGAACAGTGGTGTTGTAAATACCTAAAGAGTTACATATGCCAAGTAAGAAAACATATAAGTGGCTACATGTGGTGTGATAGAACTTCAAGGCCCTAGGCATAGTTGTCTATAAAAATCTCATACAGCAATCATGTGAAAAGCAACATGAAAGCAAATAAGAAGAACCCGTCAAAGTCTAGAACTCTTGATTAGTTTGATTCCATAATAACCAAATGGATGAATTGCAAAGCAAGTGCATATTTATTATCTGGAGGGCAGGCTACACGAATAAACAAGGTATGTAAAGGGGCAAAATGGATCGCTGGGTCCTACCACCTTGGTGAAAACTTGCTGGGACCCGAGGGGTATATATTCCTCCAGCAAAGGCTTCAGCAGATACCATTGGGGAACAGGCTTTGACCCCATACGTGATATCTTTTCCCTTCAAGGTTTAGTCACAGAACATCACTGGAACAGAACAATACATCCACACAGAGCAAACTTGAACTAATATAAACTTCTTCTTAGGATTAATTTTCAAACTTTAATCGTTGTACATACCTAAAGAGTTACATATGCCAAGTAAGAAAACATAAGTGGCTACATGTGGTGTGATAGAACTTCAAGAACCCGTCAAAGTCTAGAACTCTTGATTAGTTTGATTCCATAATAACCCAATGGATGAATTGCAAAAAGCAAGTGCATATTTACTATCTGGATGGCAGACTACACGAATAAACAAGGTATGCAAAGTAGTGTAATAGAACGCTTGGTCCTACCACCTTGGTGAAAACTTGCTGGGACCCGAGGGGTATATATTCCTCCAGCAAAGGCTTCAGCAGATACCATTGGGGAACAGGCTTTGACCCCATACGTGATATCTTTTCCCTTCCAGGTTTAGTCATAGAACATCACTGGAACAGAACAATACATCCACACAGAGCAAACTTGAACTAATATAAACTTCTTCTTAGGATTAATTTTCAAACTTTAATCGTTGTACATACCTAAAGAGTTACATATGCCAAGTAAGAAAACATAAGTGGCTACATGTGGTGTGATAGAACTTCAAGGCCCTAGGCATAGTTGTCTATAAAAATCTCATACAGCAATCATGTGAAAAGCAACATGAAAGCAAATAAGAAGAACCCGTCAAAGTCTAGAACTCTTGATTAGTTTGATTCCATGATAACCCAATGGATGAATTGCAAAGCAAGTGCATATTTATTATCCGGAGGGCAGGCTACACGAATAAACAAGGTATGCAAAGGGGCAAAATGGATCGCTGGGTCCTACCACCTTGGTGAAAACTTGCTGGGACCCGAGGGGTATATATGCCTCCAGCAAAGGCTTCAGCAGATACCATTGGGGAACAGGCTTTAGCAGATACTATTGGGGAACAGGCTTCAGCAGATACCATTGGGGAACAGGCTTTGACCCCATAGGTGATATATTTTCCCTTCAAGATTTAGTAAAAGAAAATCACTGGAACAGAACAATACATCCACACAGAGCAAACTTGAACTAATATAAACTTCATCTTAGGATTAATTTTCACACTTTAATCATATATTGAACAGTGGTGTTGTAAATACCTAAAGAGTTACATATGCCAAGTAAGAAAACATATAAGTGGCTACATGTGGTGTGATAGAACTTCAAGGCCCTAGGCAAAGTTGTCTATACAATTCTCATACAGCAATCATGTGAAAAGCAACATGAAAGCAAATAAGAAGAACCCGTCAAAGTCTAGAACTCTTGATTAGTTTGATTCCATAATAACCCAATGGATGAATTGCAAAAAGCAAGTGCATATTTACTATCTGGATGACAGACTACACGAATAAACAAGGTATGCAAAGTAGTGTAATAGAACGCTTGGTCCTACCACCTTGGTGAAAACTTGCTGGGACCCGAGGGGTATATATTCCTCCAGCAAAGGCTTCAGCAGATACCATTGGGGAACAGGCTTTGACCCCATACGTGATATCTTTTCCCTTCCAGGTTTAGTCATAGAACATCACTGGAACAGAACAACACATCCACACAGAGCAAACTTGAACTAATATAAACTTTTTCTAACAATTAATTTTCACACTTTAATCATATAGTGAACAGTGGTGTTGTAAATACCTAAAGAGTTACATATGCCAAGTAAGAAAACATATAAGTGGCTACATGTGGTGTGATAGAACTTCAAGGCCCTAGGCATAGTTGTCTATAAAAATCTCATACAGCAATCATGTGAAAAGCAACATGAAAGCAAATAAGAAGAACCCGTCAAAGTCTAGAACTCTTGATTAGTTTGATTCCATAATAACCAAATGGATGAATTGCAAAGCAAGTGCATATTTATTATCTGGAGGGCAGGCTACACGAATAAACAAGGTATGTAAAGGGGCAAAATGGATCGCTGGGTCCTACCACCTTGGTGAAAACTTGCTGGGACCCGAGGGGTATACTGTATGCCTCCAGCAAAGGCTTCAGCAGATACCATTGGGGAACAGGCTTTGACCCCATAGGTGATATCTTTTCCCTTCAAGGTTTAGTCATAGAACATCACTGGAACAGAACAATACATCCACACAGAGCAAACTTGGAACTAATATAAACTTTTTCTTGCAATTAATTTTCACACTTTAATCGTTGTAAATACCTAAAGAGTTACATATGCCAAGTAAGAAAACATATAAGTGGCTACATGTGGTGTGATAGAACTTCAAGGCCCTAGGCATAGTTGTCTATAAAATTCTCATACAGCAATCATGTGAAAAGCAACATGAAAGCAAATAAGAAGAACCCGTCAAAGTCTAGAACTCTTGATTAGTTTGATTCCATAATAACCCAATGGATGAATTGCAAAAAGCAAGTGCATATTTACTATCTGGATGGCAGACTACACGAATAAACAAGGTATGCAAAGTAGTGTAATAGAACGCTGGGTCCTACCACCTTGGTGAAAACTTGCTGGGACCCGAGGGGTATATATTCCTCCAGCAAAGGCTTCAGCAGATACCATTGGGGAACAGGCTTTGACCCCATACGTGATATCTTTTCCCTTCAAGGTTTAGTCACAGAACATCACTGGAACAGAACAATACATCCACACAGAGCAAACTTGAACTAATATAAACTTCTTCTTAGGATTAATTTTCAAACTTTAATCGTTGTACATACCTAAAGAGTTACATATGCCAAGTAAGAAAACATAAGTGGCTACATGTGGTGTGATAGAACTTCAAGGCCCTAGGCATAGTTGTCTATAAAAATCTCATACAGCAATCATGTGAAAAGCAACATGAAAGCAAATAAGAAGAACCCGTCAAAGTCTAGAACTCTTGATTAGTTTGATTCCATGATAACCCAATGGATGAATTGCAAAGCAGGTGCATATTTATTATCCGGAGGGCAGGCTACACGAATAAACAAGGTATGCAAAGGGGCAAAATGGATCGCTGGGTCCTACCACCTTGGTGAAAACTTGCTGGGACCCGAGGGGTATATATGCCTCCAGCAAAGGCTTCAGCAGATACCATTGTGGAACAGGCTTTAGCAGATACCATTGGGGAACAGGCTTTGACCCCATAGGTGATATATTTTCCCTTCAAGATTTAGTAAAAGAAAATCACTGGAACAGAACAATACATCCACACAGAGCAAACTTGAACTAATATAAACTTCATCTTAGGATTAATTTTCACACTTTAATCATATATTGAACAGTGGTGTTGTAAATACCTAAAGAGTTACATATGCCAAGTAAGAAAACATATAAGTGGCTACATGTGGTGTGATAGAACTTCAAGGCCCTAGGCAAAGTTGTCTATACAATTTTCATACAGCAATCATGTGAAAAGCAACATGAAAGCAAATAAGAAGAACCCGTCAAAGTCTAGAACTCTTGATTAGTTTGATTCCATAATAACCCAATGGATGAATTGCAAAAAGCAAGTGCATATTTACTATCTGGATGACAGACTACACGAATAAACAAGGTATGCAAAGTAGTGTAATAGAACGCTTGGTCCTACCACCTTGGTGAAAACTTGCTGGGACCCGAGGGGTATATATTCCTCCAGCAAAGGCTTCAGCAGATACCATTGGGGAACAGGCTTTGACCCCATACGTGATATCTTTTCCCTTCCAGGTTTAGTCATAGAACATCACTGGAACAGAACAATACATCCACACAGAGCAAACTTGAACTAATATAAACTTTTTCTAACAATTAATTTTCACACTTTAATCATATAGTGAACAGTGGTGTTGTAAATACCTAAAGAGTTACATATGCCAAGTAAGAAAACATATAAGTGGCTACATGTGGTGTGATAGAACTTCAAGGCCCTAGGCATAGTTGTCTATAAAAATCTCATACAGCAATCATGTGAAAAGCAACATGAAAGCAAATAAGAAGAACCCGTCAAAGTCTAGAACTCTTGATTAGTTTGATTCCATGATAACCCAATGGATGAATTGCAAAGCAAGTGCATATTTATTATCCGGAGGGCAGGCTACACGAATAAACAAGGTATGCAAAGGGGCAAAATGGATCGCTGGGTCCTACCACCTTGGTGAAAACTTGCTGGGACCCGAGGGGTATATATGCCTCCAGCAAAGGCTTCAGCAGATACCATTGGGGAACAGGCTTTAGCAGATACCATTGGGGAACAGGCTTCAGCAGATACCATTGGGGAACAGGCTTTGACCCCATAGGTGATATATTTTCTCTTCAAGATTTAGTAAAAGAAAATCACTGGAACAGAACAATACATCCACACAGGGCAAACTTGAACTAATATAAACTTCATCTTAGGATTAATTTTCACACTTTAATCATATATTGAACAGTGGTGTTGTAAATACCTAAAGAGTTACATATGCCAAGTAAGAAAACATATAAGTGGCTACATGTGGTGTGATAGAACTTCAAGGCCCTAGGCAAAGTTGTCTATACAATTCTCATACAGCAATCATGTGAAAAGCAACATGAAAGCAAATAAGAAGAACCCGTCAAAGTCTAGAACTCTTGATTAGTTTGATTCCATAATAACCCAATGGATGAATTGCAAAAAGCAAGTGCATATTTACTATCTGGATGACAGACTACACGAATAAACAAGGTATGCAAAGTAGTGTAATAGAACGCTTGGTCCTACCACCTTGGTGAAAACTTGCTGGGACCCGAGGGGTATATATGCCTCCAGCAAAGGCTTCAGCAGATACCATTGGGGAACAGGCTTTAGCAGATACCATTGGGGAACAGGCTTTGACCCCATACGTGATATCTTTTCCCTTCAAGGTTTAGTCACAGAACATCACTGGAACAGAACAATACATCCACACAGAGCAAACTTGAACTAATATAAACTTTTTCTAACAATTAATTTTCACACTTTAATCATATAGTGAACAGTGGTGTTGTAAATACCTAAAGAGTTACATATGCCAAGTAAGAAAACATATAAGTGGCTACATGTGGTGTGATAGAACTTCAAGGCCCTAGGCATAGTTGTCTATAAAAATCTCATACAGCAATCATGTGAAAAGCAACATGAAAGCAAATAAGAAGAACCCGTCAAAGTCTAGAACTCTTGATTAGTTTGATTCCATAATAACCAAATGGATGAATTGCAAAGCAAGTGCATATTTATTATCTGGAGGGCAGGCTACACGAATAAACAAGGTATGTAAAGCGGCAAAATGGATCGCTGGGTCCTACCACCTTGGTGAAAACTTGCTGGGACCCGAGGGGTATATATTCCTCCAGCAAAGGCTTCAGCAGATACCATTGGGGAACAGGCTTTGACCCCATACGTGATATCTTTTCCCTTCAAGGTTTAGTCACAGAACATCACTGGAACAGAACAATACATCCACACAGAGCAAACTTGAACTAATATAAACTTCTTCTTAGGATTAATTTTCAAACTTTAATCGTTGTACATACCTAAAGAGTTACATATGCCAAGTAAGAAAACATAAGTGGCTACATGTGGTGTGATAGAACTTCAAGAACCCGTCAAAGTCTAGAACTCTTGATTAGTTTGATTCCATAATAACCCAATGGATGAATTGCAAAAAGCAAGTGCATATTTACTATCTGGATGGCAGACTACACGAATAAACAAGGTATGCAAAGTAGTGTAATAGAACGCTTGGTCCTACCACCTTGGTGAAAACTTGCTGGGACCCGAGGGGTATATATTCCTCCAGCAAAGGCTTCAGCAGATACCATTGGGGAACAGGCTTTGACCCCATACGTGATATCTTTTCCCTTCCAGGTTTAGTCATAGAACATCACTGGAACAGAACAATACATCCACACAGAGCAAACTTGAACTAATATAAACTTCTTCTTAGGATTAATTTTCAAACTTTAATCGTTGTACATACCGAAAGAGTTACATATGCCAAGTAAGAAAACATAAGTGGCTACATGTGGTGTGATAGAACTTCAAGGCCCTAGGCATAGTTGTCTATAAAAATCTCATACAGCAATCATGTGAAAAGCAACATGAAAGCAAATAAGAAGAACCCGTCAAAGTCTAGAACTCTTGATTAGTTTGATTCCATGATAACCCAATGGATGAATTGCAAAGCAAGTGCATATTTATTATCCGGAGGGCAGGCTACACGAATAAACAAGGTATGCAAAGGGGCAAAATGGATCGCTGGGTCCTACCACCTTGGTGAAAACTTGCTGGGACCCGAGGGGTATATATGCCTCCAGCAAAGGCTTCAGCAGATACCATTGGGGAACAGGCTTTAGCAGATACCATTGGGGAACAGGCTTCAGCAGATACCATTGGGGAACAGGCTTTGACCCCATAGGTGATATATTTTCCCTTCAAGATTTAGTAAAAGAAAATCACTGGAACAGAACAATACATCCACACAGAGCAAACTTGAACTAATATAAACTTCATCTTAGGATTAATTTTCACACTTTAATCATATATTGAACAGTGGTGTTGTAAATACCTAAAGAGTTACATATGCCAAGTAAGAAAACATATAAGTGGCTACATGTGGTGTGATAGAACTTCAAGGCCCTAGGCAAAGTTGTCTATACAATTCTCATACAGCAATCATGTGAAAAGCAACATGAAAGCAAATAAGAAGAACCCGTCAAAGTCTAGAACTCTTGATTAGTTTGATTCCATAATAACCCAATGGATGAATTGCAAAAAGCAAGTGCATATTTACTATCTGGATGACAGACTACACGAATAAACAAGGTATGCAAAGTAGTGTAATAGAACGCTTGGTCCTACCACCTTGGTGAAAACTTGCTGGGACCCGAGGGGTATATATTCCTCCAGCAAAGGCTTCAGCAGATACCATTGGGGAACAGGCTTTGACCCCATACGTGATATCTTTTCCCTTCCAGGTTTAGTCATAGAACATCACTGGAACAGAACAATACATCCACACAGAGCAAACTTGAACTAATATAAACTTTTTCTAACAATTAATTTTCACACTTTAATCATATAGTGAACAGTGGTGTTGTAAATACCTAAAGAGTTACATATGCCAAGTAAGAAAACATATAAGTGGCTACATGTGGTGTGATAGAACTTCAAGGCCCTAGGCATAGTTGTCTATAAAAATCTCATACAGCAATCATGTGAAAAGCAACATGAAAGCAAATAAGAAGAACCCGTCAAAGTCTAGAACTCTTGATTAGTTTGATTCCATAATAACCAAATGGATGAATTGCAAAGCAAGTGCATATTTATTATCTGGAGGGCAGGCTACACGAATAAACAAGGTATGTAAAGGGGCAAAATGGATCGCTGGGTCCTACCACCTTGGTGAAAACTTGCTGGGACCCGAGGGGTATACTGTATGCCTCCAGCAAAGGCTTCAGCAGATACCATTGGGGAACAGGCTTTGACCCCATAGGTGATATCTTTTCCCTTCAAGGTTTAGTCATAGAACATCACTGGAACAGAACAATACATCCACACAGAGCAAACTTGGAACTAATATAAACTTTTTCTTGCAATTAATTTTCACACTTTAATCGTTGTAAATACCTAAAGAGTTACATATGCCAAGTAAGAAAACATAAGTGGCTACATGTGGTGTGATAGAACTTCAAGGCCCTAGGCATAGTTGTCTATAAAAATCTCATACAGCAATCATGTGAAAAGCAACATGAAAGCAAATAAGAAGAACCCGTCAAAGTCTAGAACTCTTGATTAGTTTGATTCCATGATAACCCAATGGATGAATTGCAAAGCAAGTGCATATGTATTATCCAGAGGGCAGGCTACACGAATAAACAATGTATGCAAAGGGGCAAAATGGATCGCTGGGTCCTACCACCTTGGTGAAAACTTGCTGGGACCCGAGGGGTATATATGCCTCCAGCAAAGGCTTCAGCAGATACCATTGGGGAACAGGCTTCAGCAGATACCATTGGGGAACAGGCTTTGACCCCATAGGTGATATATTTTCCCTTCAAGATTTAGTAAAAGAAAATCACTGGAACAGAACAATACATCCACACAGAGCAAACTTGAACTAATATAAACTTCATCTTAGGATTAATTTTCACACTTTAATCATATATTGAACAGTGGTGTTGTAAATACCTAAAGAGTTACATATGCCAAGTAAGAAAACATATAAGTGGCTACATGTGGTGTGATAGAACTTCAAGGCCCTAGGCATAGTTGTCTATAAAATTCTCATACAGCAATCATGTGAAAAGCAACATGAAAGCAAATAAGAAGAACCCGTCAAAGTCTAGAACTCTTGATTAGTTTGATTCCATAATAACCCAATGGATGAATTGCAAAAAGCAAGTGCATATTTACTATCTGGATGGCAGACTACACGAATAAACAAGGTATGCAAAGTAGTGTAATAGAACGCTGGGTCCTACCACCTTGGTGAAAACTTGCTGGGACCCGAGGGGTATATATTCCTCCAGCAAAGGCTTCAGCAGTTACCATTGGGGAACAGGCTTTGACCCCATACGTGATATCTTTTCCCTTCAAGGTTTAGTCACAGAACATCACTGGAACAGAACAATACATCCACACAGAGCAAACTTGAACTAATATAAACTTCTTCTTAGGATTAATTTTCAAACTTTAATCGTTGTACATACCTAAAGAGTTACATGTGCCAAGTAAGAAAACATAAGTGGCTACATGTGGTGTGATAGAACTTCAAGGCCCTAGGCATAGTTGTCTATAAAAATCTCATACAGCAATCATGTGAAAAGCAACATGAAAGCAAATAAGAAGAACCCGTCAAAGTCTAGAACTCTTGATTAGTTTGATTCCATGATAACCCAATGGATGAATTGCAAAGCAAGTGCATATTTATTATCCAGAGGGCAGGCTACACGAATAAACAAGGTATGCAAAGGGGTAAAATGGATCGCTGGGTCCTACCACCTTGGTGAAAACTTGCTGGGACCCGAGGGGTATATATGCCTCCAGCAAAGGCTTCAGCAGATACCATTGGGGAACAGGCTTTAGCAGATACCATTGGGGAACAGGCTTCAGCAGATACCATTGGGGAACAGGCTTTGACCCCATAGGTGATATATTTTCCCTTCAAGATTTAGTAAAAGAAAATCACTGGAACAGAACAATACATCCACACAGAGCAAACTTGAACTAATATAAACTTCATCTTAGGATTAATTTTCACACTTTAATCATATATTGAACAGTGGTGTTGTAAATACCTAAAGAGTTACATATGCCAAGTAAGAAAACATAAGTGGCTACATGTGGTGTGATAGAACTTCAAGGCCCTAGGCAAAGTTGTCTATAAAATTCTCATACAGCAATCATGTGAAAAGCAACATGAAAGCAAATAAGAAGAACCCGTCAAAGTCTAGAACTCTTGATTAGTTTGATTCCATAATAACCCAATGGATGAATTGCAAAAAGCAAGTGCATATTTACTATCTGGATGACAGACTACACGAATAAACAAGGTATGCAAAGTAGTGTAATAGAACGCTTGGTCCTACCACCTTGGTGAAAACTTGCTGGGACCCGAGGGGTATATATTCCTCCAGCAAAGGCTTCAGCAGATACCATTGGGGAACAGGCTTTGACCCCATACGTGATATCTTTTCCCTTCCAGGTTTAGTCATAGAACATCACTGGAACAGAACAATACATCCACACAGAGCAAACTTGAACTAATATAAACTTTTTCTAACAATTAATTTTCACACTTTAATCATATAGTGAACAGTGGTGTTGTAAACACCTAAAGAGTTACATATGCCAAGTAAGAAAACATATAAGTGGCTACATGTGGTGTGATAGAACTTCAAGGCCCTAGGCATAGTTGTCTATAAAAATCTCATACAGCAATCATGTGAAAAGCAACATGAAAGCAAATAAGAAGAACCCGTCAAAGTCTAGAACTCTTGATTAGTTTGATTCCATAATAACCAAATGGATGAATTGCAAAGCAAGTGCATATTTATTATCTGGAGGGCAGGCTACACGAATAAACAAGGTATGTAAAGGGGCAAAATGGATCGCTGGGTCCTACCACCTTGGTGAAAACTTGCTGGGACCCGAGGGGTATATATGCCTCCAGCAAAGGCTTCAGCAGATACCATTGGGGAACAGGCTTTAGCAGATACCATTGGGGAACAGGCTTCAGCAGATACCATTGGGGAACAGGCTTTGACCCCATAGGTGATATATTTTCCCTTCAAGATTTAGTAAAAGAAAATCACTGGAACAGAACAATACATCCACACAGAGCAAACTTGAACTAATATAAACTTCATCTTAGGATTAATTTTCACACTTTAATCATATATTGAACAGTGGTGTTGTAAATACCTGAAGAGTTACATATGCCAAGTAAGAAAACATAGAAGTGGCTACATGTGGTGTGATAGAACTTCAAGGCCCTAGGCAAAGTTGTCTATAAAATTCTCATACAGCAATCATGTGAAAAGCAACATGAAAGCAAATAAGAAGAACCCGTCAAAGTCTAGAACTCTTGATTAGTTTGATTCCATAATAACCCAATGGATGAATTGCAAAAAGCAAGTGCATATTTACTATCTGGATGACAGACTACACGAATAAACAAGGTATGCAAAGTAGTGTAATAGAACGCTTGGTCCTACCACCTTGGTGAAAACTTGCTGGGACCCGAGGGGTATATATTCCTCCAGCAAAGGCTTCAGCAGATACCATTGGGAAACAGGCTTTGACCCCATATGTGATATCTTTTCCCTTCCAGGTTTAGTCATAGAACATCACTGGAACAGAACAATACATCCACACAGAGCAAACTTGAACTAATATAAACTTTTTCTAACAATTAATTTTCACACTTTAATCATATAGTGAACAGTGGTGTTGTAAACACCTAAAGAGTTACATATGCCAAGTAAGAAAACATATAAGTGGCTACATGTGGTGTGATAGAACTTCAAGGCCCTAGGCATAGTTGTCTATAAAAATCTCATACAGCAATCATGTGAAAAGCAACATGAAAGCAAATAAGAAGAACCCGTCAAAGTCTAGAACTCTTGATTAGTTTGATTCCATAATAACCAAATGGATGAATTGCAAAGCAAGTGCATATTTATTATCTGGAGGGCAGGCTACACGAATAAACAAGGTATGTAAAGGGGCAAAATGGATCGCTGGGTCCTACCACCTTGGTGAAAACTTGCTGGGACCCGAGGGGTATATATTCCTCCAGCAAAGGCTTCAGCAGATACCATTGGGGAACAGGCTTTGACCCCATACGTGATATCTTTTCCCTTCAAGGTTTAGTCACAGAACATCACTGGAACAGAACAATACATCCACACAGAGCAAACTTGAACTAATATAAACTTCTTCTTAGGATTAATTTTCAAACTTTAATCGTTGTACATACCTAAAGAGTTACATATGCCAAGTAAGAAAACATAAGTGGCTACATGTGGTGTGATAGAACTTCAAGGCCCTAGGCATAGTTGTCTATAAAAATCTCATACAGCAATCATGTGAAAAGCAACATGAAAGCAAATAAGAAGAACCCGTCAAAGTCTAGAACTCTTGATTAGTTTGATTCCATGATAACCCAATGGATGAATTGCAAAGCAAGTGCATATTTATTATCCGGAGGGCAGGCTACACGAATAAACAAGGTATGCAAAGGGGCAAAATGGATCGCTGGGTCCTACCACCTTGGTGAAAACTTGCTGGGACCCGAGGGTTATATATGCCTCCAGCAAAGGCTTCAGCAGATACCATTGGGGAACAGGCTTTAGCAGATACCATTGGGGAACAGGCTTCAGCAGATACCATTGGGGAACAGGCTTTGACCCCATAGGTGATATATTTTCCCTTCAAGATTTAGTAAAAGAAAATCACTGGAACAGAACAATACATCCACACAGAGCAAACTTGAACTAATATAAACTTCATCTTAGGATTAATTTTCACACTTTAATCATATATTGAACAGTGGTGTTGTAAATACCTAAAGAGTTACATATGCCAAGTAAGAAAACATATAAGTGGCTACATGTGGTGTGATAGAACTTCAAGGCCCTAGGCAAAGTTGTCTATACAATTCTCATACAGCAATCATGTGAAAAGCAACATGAAAGCAAATAAGAAGAACCCGTCAAAGTCTAGAACTCTTGATTAGTTTGATTCCATAATAACCCAATGGATGAATTGCAAAAAGCAAGTGCATATTTACTATCTGGATGACAGACTACACGAATAAACAAGGTATGCAAAGTAGTGTAATAGAACGCTTGGTCCTACCACCTTGGTGAAAACTTGCTGGGACCCGAGGGGTATATATTCCTCCAGCAAAGGCTTCAGCAGATACCATTGGGGAACAGGCTTTGACCCCATACGTGATATCTTTTCCCTTCCAGGTTTAGTCATAGAACATCACTGGAACAGAACAATACATCCACACAGAGCAAACTTGAACTAATATAAACTTTTTCTAACAATTAATTTTCACACTTTAATCATATAGTGAACAGTGGTGTTGTAAATACCTAAAGAGTTACATATGCCAAGTAAGAAAACATATAAGTGGCTACATGTGGTGTGATAGAACTTCAAGGCCCTAGGCATAGTTGTCTATAAAAATCTCATACAGCAATCATGTGAAAAGCAACATGAAAGCAAATAAGAAGAACCCGTCAAAGTCTAGAACTCTTGATTAGTTTGATTCCATAATAACCAAATGGATGAATTGCAAAGCAAGTGCATATTTATTATCTGGAGGGCAGGCTACACGAATAAACAAGGTATGTAAAGGGGCAAAATGGATCGCTGGGTCCTACCACCTTGGTGAAAACTTGCTGGGACCCGAGGGGTATACTGTATGCCTCCAGCAAAGGCTTCAGCAGATACCATTGGGGAACAGGCTTTGACCCCATAGGTGATATCTTTTCCCTTCAAGGTTTAGTCATAGAACATCACTGGAACAGAACAATACATCCACACAGAGCAAACTTGGAACTAATATAAACTTTTTCTAACAATTAATTTTCACACTTTAATCATATATTGAACAGTGGTGTTGTAAATACCTAAAGAGTTACATATGCCAAGTAAGAAAACATATAAGTGGCTACATGTGGTGTGATAGAACTTCAAGGCCCTAGGCATAGTTGTCTATAAAAATCTCATACAGCAATCATGTGAAAAGCAACATGAAAGCAAATAAGAAGAACCCGTCAAAGTCTAGAACTCTTGATTAGTTTGATTCCATAATAACCAAATGGATGAATTGCAAAGCAAGTGCATATTTATTATCTGGAGGGCAGGCTACACGAATAAACAAGGTATGTAAAGGGGCAAAATGGATCGCTGGGTCCTACCACCTTGGTGAAAACTTGCTGGGACCCGAGGGGTATACTGTATGCCTCCAGCAAAGGCTTCAGCAGATACCATTGGGGAACAGGCTTTAGCAGATACCATTGGGGAACAGGCTTCAGCAGATACCATTGGGGAACAGGCTTTGACCCCATAGGTGATATATTTTCCCTTCAAGATTTAGTAAAAGAAAATCACTGGAACAGAACAATACATCCACACAGAGCAAACTTGAACTAATATAAACTTCATCTTAGGATTAATTTTCACACTTTAATCATATATTGAACAGTGGTGTTGTAAATACCTAAAGAGTTACATATGCCAAGTAAGAAAACATATAAGTGGCTACATGTGCTGTGATAGAACTTCAAGGCCCTAGGCAAAGTTGTCTATACAATTATCATACAGCAATCATGTGAAAAGCAACATGAAAGCAAATAAGAAGAACCTGTCAAAGTCTAGAACTCTTGATTAGTTTGATTCCATAATAACCCAATGGATGAATTGCAAAAAGCAAGTGCATATTTACTATCTGGATGACAGACTACACGAATAAACAAGGTATGCAAAGTAGTGTAATAGAACGCTTGGTCCTACCACATTGGTGAAAACTTGCTGGGACCCGAGGGGTATATATTCCTCCAGCAAAGGCTTCAGCAGATACCATTGGGGAACAGGCTTTGACCCCATACGTGATATCTTTTCCCTTCCAGGTTTAGTCATAGAACATCACTGGAACAGAACAATACATCCACACAGAGCAAACTTGAACTAATATAAACTTTTTCTAACAATTAATTTTCACACTTTAATCATATAGTGAACAGTGGTGTTGTAAATACCTAAAGAGTTACATATGCCAAGTAAGAAAACATATAAGTGGCTACATGTGGTGTGATAGAACTTCAAGGCCCTAGACATAGTTGTCTATAAAAATCTCATACAGCAATCATGTGAAAAGCAACATGAAAGCAAATAAGAAGAACCCGTCAAAGTCTAGAACTCTTGATTAGTTTGATTCCATAATAACCAAATGGATGAATTGCAAAGCAAGTGCATATTTATTATCTGGAGGGCAGGCTACACGAATAAACAAGGTATGTAAAGGGGCAAAATGGATCGCTGGGTCCTACCACCTTGGTGAAAACTTGCTGGGACCCGAGGGGTATACTGTATGCCTCCAGCAAAGGCTTCAGCAGATACCATTGGGGAACAGGCTTTGACCCATAGGTGATATCTTTTCCCTTCAAGGTTTAGTCATAGAACATCACTGGAACAGAACAATACATCCACACAGAGCAAACTTGGAACTAATATAAACTTTTTCTTGCAATTAATTTTCACACTTTAATCGTTGTAAATACCTAAAGAGTTACATATGCCAAGTAAGAAAACATATAAGTGGCTACATGTGGTGTGATAGAACTTCAAGGCCCTAGGCATAGTTGTCTATAAAATTCTCATACAGCAATCATGTGAAAAGCAACATGAAAGCAAATAAGAAGAACCTGTCAAAGTCTAGAACTCTTGATTAGTTTGATTCCATAATAACCCAATGGATGAATTGCAAAAAGCAAGTGCATATTTACTATCTGGATGACAGACTACACGAATAAACAAGGTATGCAAAGTAGTGTAATAGAACGCTTGGTCCTACCACATTGGTGAAAACTTGCTGGGACCCGAGGGGTATATATTCCTCCAGCAAAGGCTTCAGCAGATACCATTGGGGAACAGGCTTTGACCCCATACGTGATATCTTTTCCCTTCCAGGTTTAGTCATAGAACATCACTGGAACAGAACAATACATCCACACAGAGCAAACTTGAACTAATATAAACTTTTTCTAACAATTAATTTTCACACTTTAATCATATAGTGAACAGTGGTGTTGTAAATACCTATAGAGTTACATATGCCAAGTAAGAAAACATATAAGTGGCTACATGTGGTGTGATAGAACTTCAAGGCCCTAGACATAGTTGTCTATAAAAATCTCATACAGCAATCATGTGAAAAGCAACATGAAAGCAAATAAGAAGAACCCGTCAAAGTCTAGAACTCTTGATTAGTTTGATTCCATAATAACCAAATGGATGAATTGCAAAGCAAGTGCATATTTATTATCTGGAGGGCAGGCTACACGAATAAACAAGGTATGTAAAGGGGCAAAATGGATCGCTGGGTCCTACCACCTTGGTGAAAACTTGCTGGGACCCGAGGGGTATACTGTATGCCTCCAGCAAAGGCTTCAGCAGATACCATTGGGGAACAGGCTTTGACCCATAGGTGATATCTTTTCCCTTCAAGGTTTAGTCATAGAACATCACTGGAACAGAACAATACATCCACACAGAGCAAACTTGGAACTAATATAAACTTTTTCTTGCAATTAATTTTCACACTTTAATCGTTGTAAATACCTAAAGAGTTACATATGCCAAGTAAGAAAACATATAAGTGGCTACATGTGGTGTGATAGAACTTCAAGGCCCTAGGCATAGTTGTCTATAAAATTCTCATACAGCAATCATGTGAAAAGCAACATGAAAGCAAATAAGAAGAACCTGTCAAAGTCTAGAACTCTTGATTAGTTTGATTCCATAATAACCCAATGGATGAATTGCAAAAAGCAAGTGCATATTTACTATCTGGATGACAGACTACACGAATAAACAAGGTATGCAAAGTAGTGTAATAGAACGCTTGGTCCTACCACATTGGTGAAAACTTGCTGGGACCCGAGGGGTATATATTCCTCCAGCAAAGGCTTCAGCAGATACCATTGGGGAACAGGCTTTGACCCCATACGTGATATCTTTTCCCTTCCAGGTTTAGTCATAGAACATCACTGGAACAGAACAATACATCCACACAGAGCAAACTTGAACTAATATAAACTTTTTCTAACAATTAATTTTCACACTTTAATCATATAGTGAACAGTGGTGTTGTAAATACCTAAAGAGTTACATATGCCAAGTAAGAAAACATATAAGTGGCTACATGTGGTGTGATAGAACTTCAAGGCCCTAGACATAGTTGTCTATAAAAATCTCATACAGCAATCATGTGAAAAGCAACATGAAAGCAAATAAGAAGAACCCGTCAAAGTCTAGAACTCTTGATTAGTTTGATTCCATAATAACCAAATGGATGAATTGCAAAGCAAGTGCATATTTATTATCTGGAGGGCAGGCTACACGAATAAACAAGGTATGTAAAGGGGCAAAATGGATCGCTGGGTCCTACCACCTTGGTGAAAACTTGCTGGGACCCGAGGGGTATACTGTATGCCTCCAGCAAAGGCTTCAGCAGATACCATTGGGGAACAGGCTTTGACCCATAGGTGATATCTTTTCCCTTCAAGGTTTAGTCATAGAACATCACTGGAACAGAACAATACATCCACACAGAGCAAACTTGGAACTAATATAAACTTTTTCTTGCAATTAATTTTCACACTTTAATCGTTGTAAATACCTAAAGAGTTACATATGCCAAGTAAGAAAACATATAAGTGGCTACATGTGGTGTGATAGAACTTCAAGGCCCTAGGCATAGTTGTCTATAAAATTCTCATACAGCAATCATGTGAAAAGCAACATGAAAGCAAATAAGAAGAACCCGTCAAAGTCTAGAACTCTTGATTAGTTTGATTCCATAATAACCCAATGGATGAATTGCAAAAAGCAAGTGCATATTTACTATCTGGATGGCAGACTACACGAATAAACAAGGTATGCAAAGTAGTGTAATAGAACGCTGGGTCCTACCACCTTGGTGAAAACTTGCTGGGACCCGAGGGGTATATATTCCTCCAGCAAAGGCTTCAGCAGATACCATTGGGGAACAGGCTTTGACCCCATACGTGATATCTTTTCCCTTCAAGGTTTAGTCACAGAACATCACTGGAACAAAACAATACATCCACACAGAGCAAACTTGAACTAATATAAACTTCTTCTTAGGATTAATTTTCAAACTTTAATCGTTGTACATACCTAAAGAGTTACATATGCCAAGTAAGAAAACATAAGTGGCTACATGTGGTGTGATAGAACTTCAAGGCCCTAGGCATAGTTGTCTATAAAAATCTCATACAGCAATCATGTGAAAAGCAACATGAAAGCAAATAAGAAGAACCCGTCAAAGTCTAGAACTCTTGATTAGTTTGATTCCATGATAACCCAATGGATGAATTGCAAAGCAAGTGCATATTTATTATCCGGAGGGCAGGCTACACGAATAAACAAGGTATGCAAAGGGGCAAAATGGATCGCTGGGTCCTACCACCTTGGTGAAAACTTGCTGGGACCCGAGGGGTATATATGCCTCCAGCAAAGGCTTCAGCAGATACCATTGGGGAACAGGCTTTAGCAGATACCATTGGGGAACAGGCTTGAGCAGATACCATTGGGGAACAGGCTTTGACCCCATAGGTGATATATTTTCCCTTCAAGATTTAGTAAAAGAAAATCACTGGAACAGAACAATACATCCACACAGAGCAAACTTGAACTAATATAAACTTCATCTTAGGATTAATTTTCACACTTTAATCATATATTGAACAGTGGTGTTGTAAATACCTAAAGAGTTACATATGCCAAGTAAGAAAACATATAAGTGGCTACATGTGGTGTGATAGAACTTCAAGGCCCTAGGCAAAGTTGTCTATACAATTCTCATACAGCAATCATGTGAAAAGCAACATGAAAGCAAATAAGAAGAACCCGTCAAAGTCTAGAACTCTTGATTAGTTTGATTCCATAATAACCCAATGGATGAATTGCAAAAAGCAAGTGCATATTTACTATCTGGATGACAGACTACACGAATAAACAAGGTATGCAAAGTAGGGTAATAGAACGCTTGGTCCTACCACCTTGGTGAAAACTTGCTGGGACCCGAGGGGTATATATTCCTCCAGCAAAGGCTTCAGCAGATACCATTGGGGAACAGGCTTTGACCCCATACGTGATATCTTTTCCCTTCCAGGTTTAGTCATAGAACATCACTGGAACAGAACAATACATCCACACAGAGCAAACTTGAACTAACATAAACTTTTTCTAACAATTAATTTTCACACTTTAATCATATAGTGAACAGTGGTGTTGTAAATACCTAAAGAGTTACATATGCAAGGTAAGAAAACATATAAGTGGCTACATGTGGTGTGATAGAACTTCAAGGCCCTAGGCATAGTTGTCTATAAAAATCTCATACAGCAATCATGTGAAAAGCAACATGAAAGCAAATAAGAAGAACCCGTCAAAGTCTAGAACTCTTGATTAGTTTGATTCCATAATAACCAAATGGATGAATTGCAAAGCAAGTGCATATTTATTATCTGGAGGGCAGGCTACACAAATAAACAAGGTATGTAAAGGGGCAAAATGGATCGCTGGGTCCTACCACCTTGGTGAAAACTTGCTGGGACCCGAGGGGTATATATGCCTCCAGCAAAGGCTTCAGCAGATACCATTGGGGAACAGGCTTTAGCAGATACCATTGGGGAACAGGCTTCAGCAGATACCATTGGGGAACAGGCTTTGACCCCATAGGTGATATATTTTCCCTTCAAGATTTAGTTAAAGAAAATCACTGGAACAGAACAATACATCCACACAGAGCAAACTTGAACTAATATAAACTTCATCTTAGGATTAATTTTCACACTTTAATCATATATTGAACAGTGGTGTTGTAAATACCTAAAGAGTTACATATGCCAAGTAAGAAAACATATAAGTGGCTACATGTGGTGTGATAGAACTTCAAGGCCCTAGGCAAAGTTGTCTATAAAATTCTCATACAGCAATCATGTGAAAAGCAACATGAAAGCAAATAAGAAGAACCCGTCAAAGTCTAGAACTCTTGATTAGTTTGATTCCATAATAACCAAATGGATGAATTGCAAAGCAAGTGCATATTTATTATCTGGAGGGCAGGCTACACGAATAAACAAGGTATGTAAAGGGGCAAAATGGATCGCTGGGTCCTACCACCTTGGTGAAAACTTGCTGGGACCCGAGGGGTATACTGTATGCCTCCAGCAAAGGCTTCAGCAGATACCATTGGGGAACAGGCTTTGACCCCATAGGTGATATCTTTTCCCTTCAAGGTTTAGTCACAGAACATCACTGGAACAGAACAATACATCCACACAGAGCAAACTTGAACTAATATAAACTTCTTCTTAGGATTAATTTTCAAACTTTAATCGTTGTACATACCTAAAGAGTTACATATGCCAAGTAAGAAAACATAAGTGGCTACATGTGGTGTGATAGAACTTCAAGGCCCTAGGCATAGTTGTCTATAAAAATCTCATACAGCAATCATGTGAAAAGCAACATGAAAGCAAATAAGAAGAACCCGTCAAAGTCTAGAACTCTTGATTAGTTTGATTCCATAATAACCCAATGGATGAATTGCAAAAAGCAAGTGCATATTTACTATCTGGATGACAGACTACACGAATAAACAAGGTATGCAAAGTAGTGTAATAGAACGCTTGGTCCTACCACCTTGGTGAAAACTTGCTGGGACCCGAGGGGTATATATTCCTCCAGCAAAGGCTTCAGCAGATACCATTGGGGAACAGGCTTTGACCCCATAGGTGATATCTTTTCCCTTCCAGGTTTAGTCATAGAACATCACTGGAACAGAACAACACATCCACACAGAGCAAACTTGAACTAATATAAACTTTTTCTAACAATTAATTTTCAAACTTTAATCATATAGTGAACAGTGGTGTTGTAAATACCTAAAGAGTTACATATATCAAGTAAGAAAACATATAAGTGGCTACATGTGGTGTGATAGAACTTCAAGGCCCTAGGCATAGTTGTCTATAAAAATCTCATACAGCAATCATGTGAAAAGCAACATGAAAGCAAATAAGAAGAACCCGTCAAAGTCTAGAACTCTTGATTAGTTTGATTTCATAATAACCAAATGGATGAATTGCAAAGCAAGTGCATATTTATTATCTGGAGGGCAGGCTACACGAATAAACAAGGTATGTAAAGGGGCAAAATGGATCGCTGGGTCCTACCACCTTGGTGAAAACTTGCTGGGACCCGAGGGGTATATATGCCTCCAGCAAAGGCTTCAGCAGATTCCATTGGGGAACAGGCTTTAGCAGATACCATTGGGGAACAGGCTTCAGCAGATACCATTGGGGAACAGGCTTTGACCCCATAGGTGATATATTTTCCCTTCAAGATTTAGTAAAAGAAAATCACTGGAACAGAACAATACATCCACACAGAGCAAACTTGAACTAATATAAACTTCATCTTAGGATTAATTTTCACACTTTAATCATATATTGAACAGTGGTGTTGTAAATACCTAAAGAGTTACATATGCCAAGTAAGAAAACATATAAGTGGCTACATGTGGTGTGATAGAACTTCAAGGCCCTAGGCAAAGTTGTCTATACAATTCTCATACAGCAATCATGTGAAAAGCAACATGAAAGCAAATAAGAAGAACCCGTCAAAGTCTAGAACTCTTGATTAGTTTGATTCCATAATAACCCAATGGATGAATTGCAAAAAGCAAGTGCATATTTACTATCTGGATGACAGACTACACGAATAAACAAGGTATGCAAAGTAGTGTAATAGAACGCTTGGTCCTACCACCTTGGTGAAAACTTGCTGGGACCCGAGGGGTATATATTCCTCCAGCAAAGGCTTCAGCAGATACCATTGGGGGAACAGGCTTTGACCCCATACGTGATATCTTTTCCCTTCCAGGTTTAGTCATAGAACATCACTGGAACAGAACAATACATCCACACAGAGCAAACTTGAACTAATATAAACTTTTTCTAACAATTAATTTTCACACTTTAATCATATAGTGAACAGTGGTGTTGTAAATACCTAAAGAGTTACATATGCCAAGTAAGAAAACATATAAGTGGCTACATGTGGTGTGATAGAACTTCAAGGCCCTAGGCATAGTTGTCTATAAAAATCTCATACAGCAATCATGTGAAAAGCAACATGAAAGCAAATAAGAAGAACCCGTCAAAGTCTAGAACTCTTGATTAGTTTGATTCCATAATAACCAAATGGATGAATTGCAAAGCAAGTGCATATTTATTATCTGGAGGGCAGGCTACACGAATAAACAAGGTATGTAAAGGGGCAAAATGGATCGCTGGGTCCTACCACCTTGGTGAAAACTTGCTGGGACCCGAGGGGTATACTGTATGCCTCCAGCAAAGGCTTCAGCAGAAGGTGATAGGTGATATCTTTTCCCTTCAAGGTTTAGTCATAGAACATCACTGGAACAGAACAATACATCCACACAGAGCAAACTTGGAACTAATATAAACTTTTTCTTGCAATTAATTTTCACACTTTAATCGTTGTAAATACCTAAAGAGTTACATATGCCAAGTAAGAAAACATATAAGTGGCTACATGTGGTGTGATAGAACTTCAAGGCCCTAGGCATAGTTGTCTATAAAATTCTCATACAGCAATCATGTGAAAAGCAACATGAAAGCAAATAAGAAGAACCCGTCAAAGTCTAGAACTCTTGATTAGTTTGATTCCATAATAACCCAATGGATGAATTGCAAAAAGCAAGTGCATATTTATTATCTGGATGGCAGACTACACGAATAAACAAGGTATGCAAAGTAGTGTAATAGAACGCTGGGTCCTACCACCTTGGTGAAAACTTGCTGGGACCCAAGGGGTATATATTCCTCCAGCAAAGGCTTAAGCAGTTACCATTGGGGAACAGGCTTTGACCCCATACGTGATATCTTTTCCCTTCAAGGTTTAGTCACAGAACATCACTGGAACAGAACAATACATCCACACAGAGCAAACTTGAACTAATATAAACTTCTTCTTAGGATTAATTTTCAAACTTTAATCGTTGTACATACCTAAAGAGTTACATATGCCAAGTAAGAAAACATAAGTGGCTACATGTGGTGTGATAGAACTTCAAGGCCCTAGGCATAGTTGTCTATAAAAATCTCATACAGCAATCATGTGAAAAGCAACATGAAAGCAAATAAGAAGAACCCGTCAAAGTCTAGAACTCTTGATTAGTTTGATTCCATGATAACCCAATGGATGAATTGCAAAGCAAGTGCATATGTATTATCCGGAGGGCAGGCTACACGAATAAACAATGTATGCAAAGGGGCAAAATGGATCGCTGGGTCCTACCACCTTGGTGAAAACTTGCTGGGACCCGAGGGGTATATATGCCTCCAGCAAAGGCTTCAGCAGATACCATTGGGGAACAGGCTTCAGCAGATACCATTGGGGAACAGGCTTTGACCCCATAGGTGATATATTTTCCCTTCAAGATTTAGTAAAAGAAAATCACTGGAACAGAACAATACATCCACACAGAGCAAACTTGAACTAATATAAACTTCATCTTAGGATTAATTTTCACACTTTAATCATATATTGAACAGTGGTGTTGTAAATACCTAAAGAGTTACATATGCCAAGTAAGAAAACATATAAGTGGCTACATGTGGTGTGATAGAACTTCAAGGCCCTAGGCATAGTTGTCTATAAAAATCTCATACAGCAATCATGTGAAAAGCAACATGAAAGCAAATAAGAAGAACCCGTCAAAGTCTAGAACTCTTGATTAGTTTGATTCCATAATAACCCAATGGATGAATTGCAAAAAGCAAGTGCATATTTACTATCTGGATGACAGACTACACGAATAAACAAGGTATGCAAAGTAGGGTAATAGAACGCTTGGTCCTACCACCTTGGTGAAAACTTGCTGGGACCCGAGGGGTATATATTCCTCCAGCAAAGGCTTCAGCAGATACCATTGGGGAAAAGGCTTTGACCCCATACGTGACATCTTTTCCCTTCCAGGTTTAGTCATAGAACATCACTGGAACAGAACAATACATCCACACAGAGCAAACTTGAACTAACATAAACTTTTTCTAACAATTAATTTTCACACTTTAATCATATAGTGAACAGTGGTGTTGTAAATACCTAAAGAGTTACATATGCAAGGTAAGAAAACATATAAGTGGCTACATGTGGTGTGATAGAACTTCAAGGCCCTAGGCATAGTTGTCTATAAAAATCTCATACAGCAATCATGTGAAAAGCAACATGAAAGCAAATAAGAAGAACCCGTCAAAGTCTAGAACTCTTGATTAGTTTGATTCCATAATAACCAAATGGATGAATTGCAAAGCAAGTGCATATTTATTATCTGGAGGGCAGGCTACACAAATAAACAAGGTATGTAAAGGGGCAAAATGGATCGCTGGGTCCTACCACCTTGGTGAAAACTTGCTGGGACCCGAGGGGTATATATGCCTCCAGCAAAGGCTTCAGCAGATACCATTGGGGAACAGGCTTTAGCAGATACCATTGGGGAACAGGCTTCAGCAGATACCATTGGGGAACAGGCTTTGACCCCATAGGTGATATATTTTCCCTTCAAGATTTAGTAAAAGAAAATCACTGGAACAGAACAATACATCCACACAGAGCAAACTTGAACTAATATAAACTTCATCTTAGGATTAATTTTCACACTTTAATCATATATTGAACAGTGGTGTTGTAAATACCTAAAGAGTTACATATGCCAAGTAAGAAAACATATAAGTGGCTACATGTGGTGTGATAGAACTTCAAGGCCCTAGGCAAAGTTGTCTATAAAATTCTCATACAGCAATCATGTGAAAAGCAACATGAAAGCAAATAAGAAGAACCCGTCAAAGTCTAGAACTCTTGATTAGTTTGATTCCATAATAACCAAATGGATGAATTGCAAAGCAAGTGCATATTTATTATCTGGAGGGCAGGCTACACGAATAAACAAGGTATGTAAAGGGGCAAAATGGATCGCTGGGTCCTACCACCTTGGTGAAAACTTGCTGGGACCCGAGGGGTATACTGTATGCCTCCAGCAAAGGCTTCAGCAGATACCATTGGGGAACAGGCTTTGACCCCATAGGTGATATCTTTTCCCTTCAAGGTTTAGTCACAGAACATCACTGGAACAGAACAATACATCCACACAGAGCAAACTTGAACTAATATAAACTTCTTCTTAGGATTAATTTTCAAACTTTAATCGTTGTACATACCTAAAGAGTTACATATGCCAAGTAAGAAAACATAAGTGGCTACATGTGGTGTTATAGAACTTCAAGGCCCTAGGCATAGTTGTCTATAAAAATCTCATACAGCAATCATGTGAAAAGCAACATGAAAGCAAATAAGAAGAACCCGTCAAAGTCTAGAACTCTTGATTAGTTTGATTCCATAATAACCAAATGGATGAATTGCAAAGCAAGTGCATATTTATTATCTGGAGGGCAGGCTACACGAATAAACAAGGTATGTAAAGGGGCAAAATGGATCGCTGGGTCCTACCACCTTGGTGAAAACTTGCTGGGACCCGAGGGGTATACTGTATGCCTCCAGCAAAGGCTTCAGCAGATACCATTGGGGAACAGGCTTTGACCCCATAGGTGATATCTTTTCCCTTCAAGGTTTAGTCATAGAACATCACTGGAACAGAACAATACATCCACACAGAGCAAACTTGGAACTAATATAAACTTTTTCTTGCAATTAATTTTCACACTTTAATCGTTGTAAATACCTAAAGAGTTACATATGCCAAGTAAGAAAACATAAGTGGCTACATGTGGTGTGATAGAACTTCAAGGCCCTAGGCATAGTTGTCTATAAAAATCTCATACAGCAATCATGTGAAAAGCAACATGAAAGCAAATAAGAAGAACCCGTCAAAGTCTAGAACTCTTGATTAGTTTGATTCCATGATAACCCAATGGATGAATTGCAAAGCAAGTGCATATGTATTATCCAGAGGGCAGGCTACACGAATAAACAATGTATGCAAAGGGGCAAAATGGATCGCTGGGTCCTACCACCTTGGTGAAAACTTGCTGGGACCCGAGGGGTATATATGCCTCCAGCAAAGGCTTCAGCAGATACCATTGGGGAACAGGCTTCAGCAGATACCATTGGGGAACAGGCTTTGACCCCATAGGTGATATATTTTCCCTTCAAGATTTAGTAAAAGAAAATCACTGGAACAGAACAATACATCCACACAGAGCAAACTTGAACTAATATAAACTTCATCTTAGGATTAATTTTCACACTTTAATCATATATTGAACAGTGGTGTTGTAAATACCTAAAGAGTTACATATGCCAAGTAAGAAAACATATAAGTGGCTACATGTGGTGTGATAGAACTTCAAGGCCCTAGGCATAGTTGTCTATAAAATTCTCATACAGCAATCATGTGAAAAGCAACATGAAAGCAAATAAGAAGAACCCGTCAAAGTCTAGAACTCTTGATTAGTTTGATTCCATAATAACCCAATGGATGAATTGCAAAAAGCAAGTGCATATTTACTATCTGGATGGCAGACTACACGAATAAACAAGGTATGCAAAGTAGTGTAATAGAACGCTGGGTCCTACCACCTTGGTGAAAACTTGCTGGGACCCGAGGGGTATATATTCCTCCAGCAAAGGCTTCAGCAGTTACCATTGGGGAACAGGCTTTGACCCCATACGTGATATCTTTTCCCTTCAAGGTTTAGTCACAGAACATCACTGGAACAGAACAATACATCCACACAGAGCAAACTTGAACTAATATAAACTTCTTCTTAGGATTAATTTTCAAACTTTAATCGTTGTACATACCTAAAGAGTTACATGTGCCAAGTAAGAAAACATAAGTGGCTACATGTGGTGTGATAGAACTTCAAGGCCCTAGGCATAGTTGTCTATAAAAATCTCATACAGCAATCATGTGAAAAGCAACATGAAAGCAAATAAGAAGAACCCGTCAAAGTCTAGAACTCTTGATTAGTTTGATTCCATGATAACCCAATGGATGAATTGCAAAGCAAGTGCATATTTATTATCCAGAGGGCAGGCTACACGAATAAACAAGGTATGCAAAGGGGTAAAATGGATCGCTGGGTCCTACCACCTTGGTGAAAACTTGCTGGGACCCAAGGGGTATATATGCCTCCAGCAAAGGCTTCAGCAGATACCATTGGGGAACAGGCTTTAGCAGATACCATTGGGGAACAGGCTTCAGCAGATACCATTGGGGAACAGGCTTTGACCCCATAGGTGATATATTTTCCCTTCAAGATTTAGTAAAAGAAAATCACTGGAACAGAACAATACATCCACACAGAGCAAACTTGAACTAATATAAACTTCATCTTAGGATTAATTTTCACACTTTAATCATATATTGAACAGTGGTGTTGTAAATACCTAAAGAGTTACATATGCCAAGTAAGAAAACATAAGTGGCTACATGTGGTGTGATAGAACTTCAAGGCCCTAGGCAAAGTTGTCTATAAAATTCTCATACAGCAATCATGTGAAAAGCAACATGAAAGCAAATAAGAAGAACCCGTCAAAGTCTAGAACTCTTGATTAGTTTGATTCCATAATAACCCAATGGATGAATTGCAAAAAGCAAGTGCATATTTACTATCTGGATGACAGACTACACGAATAAACAAGGTATGCAAAGTAGTGTAATAGAACGCTTGGTCCTACCACCTTGGTGAAAACTTGCTGGGACCCGAGGGGTATATATTCCTCCAGCAAAGGCTTCAGCAGATACCATTGGGGAACAGGCTTTGACCCCATACGTGATATCTTTTCCCTTCCAGGTTTAGTCATAGAACATCACTGGAACAGAACAATACATCCACACAGAGCAAACTTGAACTAATATAAACTTTTTCTAACAATTAATTTTCACACTTTAATCATATAGTGAACAGTGGTGTTGTAAATACCTAAAGAGTTACATATGCCAAGTAAGAAAACATATAAGTGGCTACATGTGGTGTGATAAAACTTCAAGGCCCTAGGCATAGTTGTCTATAAAAATCTCATACAGCAATCATGTGAAAAGCAACATGAAAGCAAATAAGAAGAACCCGTCAAAGTCTAGAACTCTTGATTAGTTTGATTCCATAATAACCAAATGGATGAATTGCAAAGCAAGTGCATATTTATTATCTGGAGGGCAGGCTACACGAATAAACAAGGTATGTAAAGGGGCAAAATGGATCGCTGGGTCCTACCACCTTGGTGAAAACTTGCTGGGACCCGAGGGGTATATATGCCTCCAGCAAAGGCTTCAGCAGATACCATTGGGGAACAGGCTTTAGCAGATACCATTGGGGAACAGGCTTCAGCAGATACCATTGGGGAACAGGCTTTGACCCCATAGGTGATATATTTTCCCTTCAAGATTTAGTAAAAGAAAATCACTGGAACAGAACAATACATCCACACAGAGCAAACTTGAACTAATATAAACTTCATCTTAGGATTAATTTTCACACTTTAATCATATATTGAACAGTGGTGTTGTAAATACCTAAAGAGTTACATATGCCAAGTAAGAAAACATAGAAGTGGCTACATGTGGTGTGATAGAACTTCAAGGCCCTAGGCAAAGTTGTCTATAAAATTCTCATACAGCAATCATGTGAAAAGCAACATGAAAGCAAATAAGAAGAACCCGTCAAAGTCTAGAACTCTTGATTAGTTTGATTCCATAATAACCCAATGGATGAATTGCAAAAAGCAAGTGCATATTTACTATCTGGATGACAGACTACACGAATAAACAAGGTATGCAAAGTAGTGTAATAGAACGCTTGGTCCTACCACCTTGGTGAAAACTTGCTGGGACCCGAGGGGTATATATTCCTCCAGCAAAGGCTTCAGCAGATACCATTGGGGAACAGGCTTTGACCCCATACGTGATATCTTTTCCCTTCCAGGTTTAGTCATAGAACATCACTGGAACAGAACAATACATCCACACAGAGCAAACTTGAACTAATATAAACTTTTTCTAACAATTAATTTTCACACTTTAATCATATAGTGAACAGTGGTGTTGTAAACACCTAAAGAGTTACATATGCCAAGTAAGAAAACATATAAGTGGCTACATGTGGTGTGATAGAACTTCAAGGCCCTAGGCATAGTTGTCTATAAAAATCTCATACAGCAATCATGTGAAAAGCAACATGAAAGCAAATAAGAAGAACCCGTCAAAGTCTAGAACTCTTGATTAGTTTGATTCCATAATAACCAAATGGATGAATTGCAAAGCAAGTGCATATTTATTATCTGGAGGGCAGGCTACACGAATAAACAAGGTATGTAAAGGGGCAAAATGGATCGCTGGGTCCTACCACCTTGGTGAAAACTTGCTGGGACCCGAGGGGTATATATGCCTCCAGCAAAGGCTTCAGCAGATACCATTGGGGAACAGGCTTTAGCAGATACCATTGGGGAACAGGCTTCAGCAGATACCATTGGGGAACAGGCTTTGACCCCATAGGTGATATATTTTCCCTTCAAGATTTAGTAAAAGAAAATCACTGGAACAGAACAATACATCCACACAGAGCAAACTTGAACTAATATAAACTTCATCTTAGGATTAATTTTCACACTTTAATCATATATTGAACAGTGGTGTTGTAAATACCTGAAGAGTTACATATGCCAAGTAAGAAAACATAGAAGTGGCTACATGTGGTGTGATAGAACTTCAAGGCCCTAGGCAAAGTTGTCTATAAAATTCTCATACAGCAATCATGTGAAAAGCAACATGAAAGCAAATAAGAAGAACCCGTCAAAGTCTAGAACTCTTGATTAGTTTGATTCCATAATAACCCAATGGATGAATTGCAAAAAGCAAGTGCATATTTACTATCTGGATGACAGACTACACGAATAAACAAGGTATGCAAAGTAGTGTAATAGAACGCTTGGTCCTACCACCTTGGTGAAAACTTGCTGGGACCCGAGGGGTATATATTCCTCCAGCAAAGGCTTCAGCAGATACCATTGGGAAACAGGCTTTGACCCCATATGTGATATCTTTTCCCTTCCAGGTTTAGTCATAGAACATCACTGGAACAGAACAATACATCCACACAGAGCAAACTTGAACTAATATAAACTTTTTCTAACAATTAATTTTCACACTTTAATCATATAGTGAACAGTGGTGTTGTAAACACCTAAAGAGTTACATATGCCAAGTAAGAAAACATATAAGTGGCTACATGTGGTGTGATAGAACTTCAAGGCCCTAGGCATAGTTGTCTATAAAAATCTCATACAGCAATCATGTGAAAAGCAACATGAAAGCAAATAAGAAGAACCCGTCAAAGTCTAGAACTCTTGATTAGTTTGATTCCATAATAACCAAATGGATGAATTGCAAAGCAAGTGCATATTTATTATCTGGAGGGCAGGCTACACGAATAAACAAGGTATGTAAAGGGGCAAAATGGATCGCTGGGTCCTACCACCTTGGTGAAAACTTGCTGGGACCCGAGGGGTATATATTCCTCCAGCAAAGGCTTCAGCAGATACCATTGGGGAACAGGCTTTGACCCCATACGTGATATCTTTTCCCTTCAAGGTTTAGTCACAGAACATCACTGGAACAGAACAATACATCCACACAGAGCAAACTTGAACTAATATAAACTTCTTCTTAGGATTAATTTTCAAACTTTAATCGTTGTACATACCTAAAGAGTTACATATGCCAAGTAAGAAAACATAAGTGGCTACATGTGGTGTGATAGAACTTCAAGGCCCTAGGCATAGTTGTCTATAAAAATCTCATACAGCAATCATGTGAAAAGCAACATGAAAGCAAATAAGAAGAACCCGTCAAAGTCTAGAACTCTTGATTAGTTTGATTCCATGATAACCCAATGGATGAATTGCAAAGCAAGTGCATATTTATTATCCGGAGGGCAGGCTACACGAATAAACAAGGTATGCAAAGGGGCAAAATGGATCGCTGGGTCCTACCACCTTGGTGAAAACTTGCTGGGACCCGAGGGTTATATATGCCTCCAGCAAAGGCTTCAGCAGATACCATTGGGGAACAGGCTTTAGCAGATACCATTGGGGAACAGGCTTCAGCAGATACCATTGGGGAACAGGCTTTGACCCCATAGGTGATATATTTTCCCTTCAAGATTTAGTAAAAGAAAATCACTGGAACAGAACAATACATCCACACAGAGCAAACTTGAACTAATATAAACTTCATCTTAGGATTAATTTTCACACTTTAATCATATATTGAACAGTGGTGTTGTAAATACCTAAAGAGTTACATATGCCAAGTAAGAAAACATATAAGTGGCTACATGTGGTGTGATAGAACTTCAAGGCCCTAGGCAAAGTTGTCTATACAATTCTCATACAGCAATCATGTGAAAAGCAACATGAAAGCAAATAAGAAGAACCCGTCAAAGTCTAGAACTCTTGATTAGTTTGATTCCATAATAACCCAATGGATGAATTGCAAAAAGCAAGTGCATATTTACTATCTGGATGACAGACTACACGAATAAACAAGGTATGCAAAGTAGTGTAATAGAACGCTTGGTCCTACCACCTTGGTGAAAACTTGCTGGGACCCGAGGGGTATATATTCCTCCAGCAAAGGCTTCAGCAGATACCATTGGGGAACAGGCTTTGACCCCATACGTGATATCTTTTCCCTTCCAGGTTTAGTCATAGAACATCACTGGAACAGAACAATACATCCACACAGAGCAAACTTGAACTAATATAAACTTTTTCTAACAATTAATTTTCACACTTTAATCATATAGTGAACAGTGGTGTTGTAAATACCTAAAGAGTTACATATGCCAAGTAAGAAAACATATAAGTGGCTACATGTGGTGTGATAGAACTTCAAGGCCCTAGGCATAGTTGTCTATAAAAATCTCATACAGCAATCATGTGAAAAGCAACATGAAAGCAAATAAGAAGAACCCGTCAAAGTCTAGAACTCTTGATTAGTTTGATTCCATAATAACCAAATGGATGAATTGCAAAGCAAGTGCATATTTATTATCTGGAGGGCAGGCTACACGAATAAACAAGGTATGTAAAGGGGCAAAATGGATCGCTGGGTCCTACCACCTTGGTGAAAACTTGCTGGGACCCGAGGGGTATATATGCCTCCAGCAAAGGCTTCAGCAGATACCATTGGGGAACAGGCTTTAGCAGATACCATTGGGGAACAGGCTTCAGCAGATACCATTGGGGAACAGGCTTTGACCCCATAGGTGATATATTTTCCCTTCAAGATTTAGTAAAAGAAAATCACTGGAACAGAACAATACATCCACACAGAGCAAACTTGAACTAATATAAACTTCATCTTAGGATTAATTTTCACACTTTAATCATATATTGAACAGTGGTGTTGTAAATACCTAAAGAGTTACATATGCCAAGTAAGAAAACATATAAGTGGCTACATGTGGTGTGATAGAACTTCAAGGCCCTAGGCAAAGTTGTCTATACAATTCTCATACAGCAATCATGTGAAAAGCAACATGAAAGCAAATAAGAAGAACCCGTCAAAGTCTAGAACTCTTGATTAGTTTGATTCCATAATAACCCAATGGATGAATTGCAAAAAGCAAGTGCATATTTACTATCTGGATGACAGACCAAGGGCGCATGCGCACGCGGCGACCAGCAGAAGGAAAAACTCGGCGTCCTGTTTTGTTGTTTTGAAGAGTCTATGTGCATGTTTTATGTTTAGTTTGTGTTTTTTTTCTCATGACAAAGTGTGCTTAACACAAACTATCCGTTGGGTCAGATGGAGCTGATCATTTTAATCGCTTGTTGGATTTTGTTTGACCTGAATCTCGTTTGCTATGGAACTATGGTGCCGGCTCAGAGGATTCAGTACACCAGGGATCAACTACTGGCTTGGAACTCACCGAGTCTACTCAGTGGTCAGTACCCGCTTTCTAAACTTCCAGGCGGCATACTTCGGAGGGTGAATTGCAATTCTGCACCGGGAGATGATGCTGGGATAGTTAAGAAAAGAAAGCGAGGGAAAAGGGGAGGTGTTCGTCAGCGACTACGGAGTAAACAGCTGACACGTATCGCTCTGCCGTCATTGATCGTGGGAAACGTACAGTCACTACGGAACAAACTCGACGAGTTGCAAGGAAATGTTCGTTTCCTGCAGGATTACAGAAACAGCTGTGCAATGGCATTCACAGAATCCTGGCTAACTGAGCAGGATTTGGACAACGGCTTGAGTGTTGATGGTTTTGGCATTCCATTTCGCACAGACAGGAACGCAGAAATTACAGGTAAATCCCGTGGTGGGGGTGTATGCCTTTATGTCAACAAACGCTATTGTACTTCTGTGACTGTTCGGGAGAACATTTGTACACCCGATATGGAGTTATTGTCGGTATCTCTTCGTCCATTTTATCTGCCTCGAGAATTTCCACAAATTTTTATAACTGTTGTGTACATTCACCCCAAAGCAAACAACATCATTGCATCGAACACTGTATCTGATGTTGTTCAAGGACTTCAAAACATTTCACCAGAGGCGCCGAATTTTATTTTGGGAGATTTTAATCATGTGTCACTTAAAAAGTCCTTGCCAAATTTTTACCAGTACATCACATGCCCAACAAGACATTATAAGACGCTGGATCTCTGTTATGGGAATATAAAGGGGGCTTATAAGTCTGTACCTTTGTCAGCATTGGGATCTGCTGATCATAATTGTGTACAGCTCCTTCCTATTTATAGACCATTATTTAAGAGAGAAAAACCCCATACAAGAGAAGTTAAAATGTGGACAGATGACTCTACCGCCCGTTTACAAGGGTGCTTTGATTGTACAGATTGGGAGGTCTTCAAAGACTCTTGTGAACATATTGATGAATTGACTGATGTCGTTTGTTCATACATAACCTTTTGTGAGGATATGATTGTGCCTACACGTAAATTTAAGGTTTTCTCTAATACTAAACCATGGATGACAAAATCAGTCAAATCAAGTTTGCGGAACAAGCAATTAGCCTATAGGCAGGGGGATAGATTAGAGAGGGTAACAGCGAGGAAGGAGGTTAGAACAGAGATCTTTAAAGCTAAACAAGCATATAAAGTTAAGTTAGAAAAAAACTTGGCAGATAATAACTTAGGTTCAGCTTGGTCGGGTATGAAGAAAATTGCGGGTATACAGCATAATGTAAATAAGAGTACTGTGTGTATTGACGGTTTTAGATCAAATGATTACTTTTCAAATGCTCTTAATATGTTTTATTCTAGGTTTGAGAGTTTTGATTTTAAAAATGAGGTAGAAGAACTAAGATGCCTGTGTAATGATGATTCCCATATGGTCTTAGAACAGGCAGCAGTGGAGAAAATTTTTCTCTCCACTAAGGAGAACAAGAGTCCGGGTCCAGACCATACAGGTGGGAGAATTTTAAAGCACTGTGCGAAGCAACTAACTTCAATATTTTCTGATATTTTTAATTGGTCACTACGGGTACAAAAAGTACCTAACCTGTGGAAAAAGTCTATTATTATTCCTGTTCCCAAATGCAACAAGCCTAAAGTGTTAAATGATCTGAGACCAGTTGCCCTCACTTCTTTAGTGATGAAATCTTTCGAGAAATTAGTAAAATCTGAGCTTTTAAGTAAGACTGGACAAGTCCTCGATCCTTTGCAATTTGCATACAGAGCAAATAGAAGTGTTGAGGATGCTTCACTTATGTTATTAAATTTACTGACTAAGCATTTAGAGGGGAAAAATACTCACGCAAGATTGTTGTTCATTGACTTCGCATCTGCTTTTAACACTATTCAACCCCACATATTAGCTAGGAGACTGTTAGAATATTTTAAGTTGAACCACAACTTAGTGGGATGGTTACTAGATTTTTTAACCAATAGAACGCAGAGGGTAAAAGTAAATGGTAGCTTTTCTGATGTACTAAGTTTATCCACAGGATCACCACAAGGCTGTGTTCTTTCGCCCTTATTATACATTCTATACACCAACATGTGTCAAAGCTCACACGAAAATAGGATATTTATCAAGTTTGCTGACGATACAGTGATAGTGAGCCTGCTACAGGGGGATGAGTCTGGCCATGGTCCTGTTGTAGAGGATTTTGTAACCTGGTGTGATGATTCCTATCTAAAATTAAATGTTACTAAAACGAAGGATATGATTATTGATTTTAGAACACGCCCTGTTAATCATGTCACTACGATTATTAAAGGGGAGGCTGTGGATCAGGTAGAGAATTTTAAATATCTTGGTATAGTTATAGATTCTAAATTGTCATTCGAGCTGAATAGTGAAATGGTATGTAAGAAGGGTCACCAACGTTTGAGTTGTCTTAGGAAACTTGCAAAATTTCACATTGATAGACGCATGTTGACATTATTTTATTCTGCTTTTATTGAATCAGTTCTGTCATTCTCCATTGGGGTGTGGTATGGAAGCCTGTCAGTAAAGAACAAAAACTCTTTAAACCAAATTGTAAGGTGGGCGAGTAGAATAATAGGTGTAAATCAAAGGAATTTAGGATGTATTTATAAAAAACAGCTGTATCGGAAAGCAAGTACTGTCCTGAGTGATCTGTCGCATCCCTTACGTATTGATTTTAAGTTACTTCCGTCTGGTCGCCGGTTTGCAGCCTCAAGATGGAAAACAAGACGGTACAGGAATACTTTTGTCCCAGCCGCAATTGAAGTTTTAAATAATATTAGTACGAGAGAAGTTTTAGGATTTGTAAATTAATTTGGATAGCAAATGATTTATGTGTTGCGGTGCAGTTTGTCATGATGATTATTTGTAAATTTGTATGTGTATTAGTTGTATGTAGTTATGTCTATTATGTGTGGACAACTGAATTCTTTTTTACTGCATAACAAATTTACCTACGGGTATGAAATAAAACTACCTAACCTAACCTAGACTACACGAATAAACAAGGTATGCAAAGTAGTGTAATAGAACACTTGGTCCTACCACCTTGGTGAAAACTTGCTGGGACCCGAGGGGTATATAATCCTCCAGCAAAGGCTTCAGCAGATACAATTGGGGAACAGGCTTTGACCCCATACGTGATATCTTTTCCCTTCCAGGTTTAGTCATAGAACATCACTGGAACAGAACAACACATCCACACAGAGCAAACTTGAACTAATATAAACTTTTTCTAACAATTAATTTTCACACTTTAATCATATAGTGAACAGTGGTGTTGTAAATACCTAAAGAGTTACATATGCCAAGTAAGAAAACATATAAGTGGCTACATGTGGTTTGATAGAACTTCAAGGCCCTAGGCAAAGTTGTCTATACAATTCTCATACAGCAATCATGTGAAAAGCAACATGAAAGCAAATAAGAAGAACCCGTCAAAGTCTAGAACTCTTGATTAGTTTGATTCCATAATAACCCAATGGATGAATTGCAAAGAGCAAGTGCATATTTACTATCTGGATGACAGACTACACAAATAAACAAGGTATGCAAAGTAGTGTAATAGAACGCTTGGTCCTACCACCTTGGTGAAAACTTGCTGGGACCCGAGGGGTATATATTCCTCCAGCAAAGGCTTCAGCAGATACCATTGGGGAACAGGCTTTGACCCCATACGTGATATCTTTTCCCTTCCAGGTTTAGTCATAGAACATCACTGGAACAGAACAACACATCCACACAGAGCAAACTTGAACTAATATAAACTTTTTCTAACAATTAATTTTCACACTTTAATCATATAGTGAACAGTGGTGTTGTAAATACCTAAAGAGTTACATATGCCAAGTAAGAAAACATATAAGTGGCTACATGTGGTGTGATAGAACTTCAAGGCCCTAGGCATAGTTGTCTATAAAAATCTCATACAGCAATCATGTGAAAAGCAACATGAAAGCAAATAAGAAGAACCCGTCAAAGTCTAGAACTCTTGATTAGTTTGATTCCATAATAACCAAATGGATGAATTGCAAAGCAAGTGCATATTTATTATCTGGAGGGCAGGCTACACGAATAAACAAGGTATGTAAAGGGGCAAAATGGATCGCTGGGTCCTACCACCTTGGTGAAAACTTGCTGGGACCCGAGGGGTATACTGTATGCCTCCAGCAAAGGCTTCAGCAGATACCATTGGGGAACAGGCTTTGACCCCATAGGTGATATCTTTTCCCTTCAAGGTTTAGTCATAGAACATCACTGGAACAGAACAATACATCCACACAGAGCAAACTTGGAACTAATATAAACTTTTTCTTGCAATTAATTTTCACACTTTAATCATTGTAAATACCTAAAGAGTTACATATGCCAAGTAAGAAAACATATAAGTGGCTACATGTGGTGTGATAGAACTTCAAGGCCCTAGGCATAGTTGTCTATAAAATTCTCATACAGCAATCATGTGAAAAGCAACATGAAAGCAAATAAGAAGAACCCGTCAAAGTCTAGAACTCTTGATTAGTTTGATTCCATAATAACCCAATGGATGAATTGCAAAAAGCAAGTGCATATTTACTATCTGGATGGCAGACTACACGAATAAACAAGGTATGCAAAGTAGTGTAATAGAACGCTGGGTCCTACCACCTTGGTGAAAACTTGCTGGGACCCGAGGGGTATATATTCCTCCAGCAAAGGCTTCAGCAGATACCATTGGGGAACAGGCTTTGACCCCATACGTGATATCTTTTCCCTTCAAGGTTTAGTCACAGAACATCACTGGAACAGAACAATACATCCACACAGAGCAAACTTGAACTAATATAAACTTCTTCTTAGGATTAATTTTCAAACTTTAATCGTTGTACATACCTAAAGAGTTACATATGCCAAGTAAGAAAACATAAGTGGCTACATGTGGTGTGATAGAACTTCAAGGCCCTAGGCATAGTTGTCTATAAAAATCTCATACAGCAATCATGTGAAAAGCAACATGAAAGCAAATAAGAAGAACCCGTCAAAGTCTAGAACTCTTGATTAGTTTGATTCCATGATAACCCAATGGATGAATTGCAAAGCAAGTGCATATTTATTATCCGGATGGCAGGCTACACGAATAAACAAGGTATGCAAAGGGGCAAAATGGATCGCTGGGTCCTACCACCTTGGTGAAAACTTGCTGGGACCCGAGGGTTATATATGCCTCCAGCAAAGGCTTCAGCAGATACCATTGGGGAACAGGCTTTAGCAGATACCATTGGGGAACAGGCTTCAGCAGATACCATTGGGGAACAGGCTTTGACCCCATAGGTGATATATTTTCCCTTCGAAATTTAGTAAAAGAAAATCACTGGAACAGAACAATACATCCACACAGAGCAAACTTGAACTAATATAAACTTCATCTTAGGATTAATTTTCACACTTTAATCATATATTGAACAGTGGTGTTGTAAATACCTAAAGAGTTACATATGCCAAGTAAGAAAACATATAAGTGGCTACATGTGGTGTGATAGAACTTCAAGGCCCTAGGCAAAGTTGTCTATACAATTCTCATACAGCAATCATGTGAAAAGCAACATGAAAGCAAATAAGAAGAACCCGTCAAAGTCTAGAACTCTTGATTAGTTTGATTCCATAATAACCCAATGGATGAATTGCAAAAAGCAAGTGCATATTTACTATCTGGATGACAGACTACACGAATAAACAAGGTATGCAAAGTAGTGTAATAGAACGCTTGGTCCTACCACCTTGGTGAAAACTTGCTGGGACCCGAGGGGTATATATTCCTCCAGCAAAGGCTTCAGCAGATACAATTGGGGAACAGGCTTTGACCCCATACGTGATATCTTTTCCCTTCCAGGTTTAGTCATAGAACATCACTGGAACAGAACAACACATCCACACAGAGCAAACTTGAACTAATATAAACTTTTTCTAACAATTAATTTTCACACTTTAATCATATAGTGAACAGTGGTGTTGTAAATACCTAAAGAGTTACATATGCCAAGTAAGAAAACATATAAGTGGCTACATGTGGTGTGATAGAACTTCAAGGCCCTAGGCATAGTTGTCTATAAAAATCTCATACAGCAATCATGTGAAAAGCAACATGAAAGCAAATAAGAAGAACCCGTCAAAGTCTAGAACTCTTGATTAGTTTGATTCCATAATAACCAAATGGATGAATTGCAAAGCAAGTGCATATTTATTATCTGGAGGGCAGGCTACACGAATAAACAAGGTATGTAAAGGGGCAAAATGGATCGCTGGGTCCTACCACCTTGGTGAAAACTTGCTGGGACCCGAGGGGTATACTGTATGCCTCCAGCAAAGGCTTCAGCAGATACCATTGGGGAACAGGCTTTAGCAGATACCATTGGGGAACAGGCTTCAGCAGATACCATTGGGGAACAGGCTTTGACCCCATAGGTGATATATTTTCCCTTCAAGATTTAGTAAAAGAAAATCACTGGAACAGAACAATACATCCACACAGAGCAAACTTGAACTAATATAAACTTCATCTTAGGATTAATTTTCACACTTTAATCATATATTGAACAGTGGTGTTGTAAATACCTAAAGAGTTACATATGCCAAGTAAGAAAACATATAAGTGGCTACATGTGCTGTGATAGAACTTCAAGGCCCTAGGCAAAGTTGTCTATACAATTATCATACAGCAATCATGTGAAAAGCAACATGAAAGCAAATAAGAAGAACCTGTCAAAGTCTAGAACTCTTGATTAGTTTGATTCCATAATAACCCAATGGATGAATTGCAAAAAGCAAGTGCATATTTACTATCTGGATGACAGACTACACGAATAAACAAGGTATGCAAAGTAGTGTAATAGAACGCTTGGTCCTACCACATTGGTGAAAACTTGCTGGGACCCGAGGGGTATATATTCCTCCAGCAAAGGCTTCAGCAGATACCATTGGGGAACAGGCTTTGACCCCATACGTGATATCTTTTCCCTTCCAGGTTTAGTCATAGAACATCACTGGAACAGAACAATACATCCACACAGAGCAAACTTGAACTAATATAAACTTTTTCTAACAATTAATTTTCACACTTTAATCATATAGTGAACAGTGGTGTTGTAAATACCTAAAGAGTTACATATGCCAAGTAAGAAAACATATAAGTGGCTACATGTGGTGTGATAGAACTTCAAGGCCCTAGGCATAGTTGTCTATAAAAATCTCATACAGCAATCATGTGAAAAGCAACATGAAAGCAAATAAGAAGAACCCGTCAAAGTCTAGAACTCTTGATTAGTTTGATTCCATAATAACCAAATTGATGAATTGCAAAGCAAGTGCATATTTATTATCTGGAGGGCAGGCTACACGAATAAACAAGGTATGTAAAGGGGCAAAATGGATCGCTGGGTCCTACCACCTTGGTGAAAACTTGCTGGGACCCGAGGGGTATATATGCCTCCAGCAAAGGCTTCAGCAGATACCATTGGGGAACAGGCTTTAGCAGATACCATTGGGGAACAGGCTTCAGCAGATACCATTGGGGAACAGGCTTTGACCCCATAGGTGATATATTTTCCCTTCAAGATTTAGTAAAAGAAAATCACTGGAACAGAACAATACATCCACACAGAGCAAACTTGAACTAATATAAACTTCATCTTAGGATTAATTTTCACACTTTAATCATATATTGAACAGTGGTGTTGTAAATACCTAAAGAGTTACATATGCCAAGTAAGAAAACATAAGTGGCTACATGTGGTGTGATAGAACTTCAAGGCCCTAGGCATAGTTGTCTATAAAAATCTCATACAGCAATCATGTGAAAAGCAACATGAAAGCAAATAAGAAGAACCCGTCAAAGTCTAGAACTCTTGATTAGTTTGATTCCATGATAACCCAATGGATGAATTGCAAAGCAAGTGCATATTTATTATCCGGAGGGCAGGCTACACGAATAAACAAGGTATGCAAAGGGGCAAAATGGATCGCTGGGTCCTACCACCTTGGTGAAAACTTGCTGGGACCCGAGGGGTATATATGCCTCCAGCAAAGGCTTCAGCAGATACCATTGGGGAACAGGCTTTAGCAGATACTATTGGGGAACAGGCTTCAGCAGATACCATTGGGGAACAGGCTTTGACCCCATAGGTGATATATTTTCCCTTCAAGATTTAGTAAAAGAAAATCACTGGAACAGAACAATACATCCACACAGAGCAAACTTGAACTAATATAAACTTCATCTTAGGATTAATTTTCACACTTTAATCATATATTGAACAGTGGTGTTGTAAATACCTAAAGAGTTACATATGCCAAGTAAGAAAACATATAAGTGGCTACATGTGGTGTGATAGAACTTCAAGGCCCTAGGCAAAGTTGTCTATACAATTCTCATACAGCAATCATGTGAAAAGCAACATGAAAGCAAATAAGAAGAACCCGTCAAAGTCTAGAACTCTTGATTAGTTTGATTCCATAATAACCCAATGGATGAATTGCAAAAAGCAAGTGCATATTTACTATCTGGATGACAGACTACACGAATAAACAAGGTATGCAAAGTAGTGTAATAGAACGCTTGGTCCTACCACCTTGGTGAAAACTTGCTGGGACCCGAGGGGTATATATTCCTCCAGCAAAGGCTTCAGCAGATACCATTGGGGAACAGGCTTTGACCCCATACGTGATATCTTTTCCCTTCCAGGTTTAGTCATAGAACATCACTGGAACAGAACAACACATCCACACAGAGCAAACTTGAACTAATATAAACTTTTTCTAACAATTAATTTTCACACTTTAATCATATAGTGAACAGTGGTGTTGTAAATACCTAAAGAGTTACATATGCCAAGTAAGAAAACATATAAGTGGCTACATGTGGTGTGATAGAACTTCAAGGCCCTAGGCATAGTTGTCTATAAAAATCTCATACAGCAATCATGTGAAAAGCAACATGAAAGCAAATAAGAAGAACCCGTCAAAGTCTAGAACTCTTGATTAGTTTGATTCCATAATAACCAAATGGATGAATTGCAAAGCAAGTGCATATTTATTATCTGGAGGGCAGGCTACACGAATAAACAAGGTATGTAAAGGGGCAAAATGGATCGCTGGGTCCTACCACCTTGGTGAAAACTTGCTGGGACCCGAGGGGTATATATGCCTCCAGCAAAGGCTTCAGCAGATACCATTGGGGAACAGGCTTTAGCAGATACCATTGGGGAACAGGCTTTGACCCCATAGGTGATATATTTTCCCTTCAAGATTTAGTAAAAGAAAATCACTGGAACAGAACAATACATCCACACAGAGCAAACTTGAACTAATATAAACTTCATCTTAGGATTAATTTTCACACTTTAATCATATATTGAACAGTGGTGTTGTAAATACCTAAAGAGTTACATATGCCAAGTAAGAAAACATATAAGTGGCTACATGTGGTGTGATAGAACTTCAAGGCCCTAGGCAAAGTTGTCTATACAATTATCATACAGCAATCATGTGAAAAGCAACATGAAAGCAAATAAGAAGAACCTGTCAAAGTCTAGAACTCTTGATTAGTTTGATTCCATAATAACCCAATGGATGAATTGCAAAAAGCAAGTGCATATTTACTATCTGGATGACAGACTACACGAATAAACAAGGTATGCAAAGTAGTGTAATAGAACGCTTGGTCCTACCACATTGGTGAAAACTTGCTGGGACCCGAGGGGTATATATTCCTCCAGCAAAGGCTTCAGCAGATACCATTGGGGAACAGGCTTTGACCCCATACGTGATATCTTTTCCCTTCCAGGTTTAGTCATAGAACATCACTGGAACAGAACAATACATCCACACAGAGCAAACTTGAACTAATATAAACTTTTTCTAACAATTAATTTTCACACTTTAATCATATAGTGAACAGTGGTGTTGTAAATACCTAAAGAGTTACATATGCCAAGTAAGAAAACATATAAGTGGCTACATGTGGTGTGATAGAACTTCAAGGCCCTAGGCATAGTTGTCTATAAAAATCTCATACAGCAATCATGTGAAAAGCAACATGAAAGCAAATAAGAAGAACCCGTCAAAGTCTAGAACTCTTGATTAGTTTGATTCCATAATAACCAAATGGATGAATTGCAAAGCAAGTGCATATTTATTATCTGGAGGGCAGGCTACACGAATAAACAAGGTATGTAAAGGGGCAAAATGGATCGCTGGGTCCTACCACCTTGGTGAAAACTTGCTGGGACCCGAGGGGTATACTGTATGCCTCCAGCAAAGGCTTCAGCAGATACCATTGGGGAACAGGCTTTGACCCCATAGGTGATATCTTTTCCCTTCAAGGTTTAGTCATAGAACATCACTGGAACAGAACAATACATCCACACAGAGCAAACTTGGAACTAATATAAACTTTTTCTTGCAATTAATTTTCACACTTTAATCGTTGTAAATACCTAAAGAGTTACATATGCCAAGTAAGAAAACATATAAGTGGCTACATGTGGTGTGATAGAACTTCAAGGCCCTAGGCATAGTTGTCTATAAAATTCTCATACAGCAATCATGTGAAAAGCAACATGAAAGCAAATAAGAAGAACCCGTCAAAGTCTAGAACTCTTGATTAGTTTGATTCCATAATAACCCAATGGATGAATTGCAAAAAGCAAGTGCATATTTACTATCTGGATGGCAGACTACACGAATAAACAAGGTATGCAAAGTAGTGTAATAGAACGCTGGGTCCTACCACCTTGGTGAAAACTTGCTGGGACCCGAGGGGTATATATTCCTCCAGCAAAGGCTTCAGCAGATTCCATTGGGGAACAGGCTTTGACCCCATACGTCAGTGGTTCCCAACAGGGGGGTCGCGGCCCACAAGGGGGCCTCAGTGAGCTCTTAGGGGGGTCTCGTCATATTTTGAAAAGTTTTGAGCAATGAGCATTAAATAAAAGCCCTTAACTTTTTTCTGTTCAAAATTTATATAATGAGCGAGTTCATCATGAATCCATTTTCCAATCCGTGTTTTTGTCTTATCCTGAACAACTATGGTACACCTATAATAAGTGTTTACATTGGGACTATTTTACACTAGATCGGATCGCTGCCGCTGCGGAGTAGCCCAGTATCTGCGTGACTCGTCATAGACGCACACAGAGAGAAGTAGTTCCGGCTACAATGTTCTTCCGAAAGACGCATTATTCTGTTAATAAACGCAAGTTTATTATTGCTCACTATAGCGCCAAAAGCGTCAAAAATAAAGCCTCACATTGATAAAGCCTCACAAATAACATGCAAGTATTGAGGTCCCAGACAACAGTCATTTAGTAATAGCCTATATTATTTTTTTTTATTTTTTTTACCTACACACCAGTGTGAATATTTTTGTTATTGTATTTCAGATAGGGCCAATTTATAGGCTACTCCTAGGCTTACGTTTTTAAATTACAAAGGGCCTACTGATGTTTTTGTTATTGTATTTTCAATATTATAGGCTATTATTTGTGCATAAACATATCTGGTTATAGTAAACACCGTTTGTTTGAAAACAACATATTTTGTCATCCTTGCTGCAAGCTTACAAGAGCGATAATATCATTAAATGTGAAGGGGGGCCCTAAAATATTTTCTTGGGAAAAAGGGGGTCTCAGACAAAAAAAGGTTGGGAACCACTGCCATACGTGATATCTTTTCCCTTCAAGGTTTAGTCACAGAACATCACTGGAACAGAACAATACATCCACACAGAGCAAACTTGAACTAATATAAACTTCTTCTTAGGATTAATTTTCAAACTTTAATCGTTGTACATACCTAAAGAGTTACATATGCCAAGTAAGAAAACATATAAGTGGCTACATGTGGTGTGATAGAACTTCAAGGCCCTAGGCATAGTTGTCTATAAAAATCTCATACAGCAATCATGTGAAAAGCAACATGAAAGCAAATAAGAAGAACCCGTCAAAGTCTAGAACTCTTGATTAGTTTGATTCCATGATAACCCAATGGATGAATTGCAAAGCAAGTGCATATTTATTATCCGGAGGGCAGGCTACACGAATAAACAAGGTATGCAAAGGGGCAAAATGGATCGCTGGGTCCTACCACCTTGGTGAAAACTTGCTGGGACCCGAGGGTTATATATGCCTCCAGCAAAGGCTTCAGCAGATACCATTGGGGAACAGGCTTTAGCAGATACCATAGGGGAACAGGCTTCAGCAGATACCATTGGGGAACAGGCTTTGACCCCATAGGTGATATATTTTCCCTTCAAGATTTAGTAAAAGAAAATCACTGGAACAGAACAATACATCCACACAGAGCAAACTTGAACTAATATAAACTTCATCTTAGGATTAATTTTCACACTTTAATCATATATTGAACAGTGGTGTTGTAAATACCTAAAGAGTTACATATGCCAAGTAAGAAAACATATAAGTGGCTACATGTGGTGTGATAGAACTTCAAGGCCCTAGGCAAAGTTGTCTATACAATTCTCATACAGCAATCATGTGAAAAGCAACATGAAAGCAAATAAGAAGAACCCGTCAAAGTCTAGAACTCTTGATTAGTTTGATTCCATAATAACCCAATGGATGAATTGCAAAAAGCAAGTGCATATTTACTATCTGGATGACAGACTACACGAATAAACAAGGTATGCAAAGTAGTGTAATAGAACGCTTGGTCCTACCACCTTGGTGAAAACTTGCTGGGACCCGAGGGGTATATATTCCTCCAGCAAAGGCTTCAGCAGATACCATTGGGGAACAGGCTTTGACCCCATACGTGATATCTTTTCCCTTCCAGGTTTAGTCATAGAACATCACTGGAACAGAACAACACATCCACACAGAGCAAACTTGAACTAATATAAACTTTTTCTAACAATTAATTTTCACACTTTAATCATATAGTGAACAGTGGTGTTGTAAATACCTAAAGAGTTACATATGCCAAGTAAGAAAACATATAAGTGGCTACATGTGGTGTGATAGAACTTCAAGGCCCTAGGCATAGTTGTCTATAAAAATCTCATACAGCAATCATGTGAAAAGCAACATGAAAGCAAATAAGAAGAACCCGTCAAAGTCTAGAACTCTTGATTAGTTTGATTCCATAATAACCAAATGGATGAATTGCAAAGCAAGTGCATATTTATTATCTGGAGGGCAGGCTACACGAATAAACAAGGTATGTAAAGGGGCAAAATGGATCGCTGGGTCCTACCACCTTGGTGAAAACTTGCTGGGACCCGAGGGGTATATATGCCTCCAGCAAAGGCTTCAGCAGATACCATTGGGGAACAGGCTTTAGCAGATACCATTGGGGAACAGGCTTCAGCAGATACCATTGGGGAACAGGCTTTGACCCCATAGGTGATATATTTTCCCTTCAAGATTTAGTAAAAGAAAATCACTGGAACAGAACAATACATCCACACAGAGCAAACTTGAACTAATATAAACTTCATCTTAGGATTAATTTTCACACTTTAATCATATATTGAACAGTGGTGTTGTAAATACCTAAAGAGTTACATATGCCAAGTAAGAAAACATATAAGTGGCTACATGTGCTGTGATAGAACTTCAAGGCCCTAGGCAAAGTTGTCTATACAATTATCATACAGCAATCATGTGAAAAGCAACATGAAAGCAAATAAGAAGAACCTGTCAAAGTCTAGAACTCTTGATTAGTTTGATTCCATAATAACCCAATGGATGAATTGCAAAAAGCAAGTGCATATTTACTATCTGGATGACAGACTACACGAATAAACAAGGTATGCAAAGTAGTGTAATAGAACGCTTGGTCCTACCACCTTGGTGAAAACTTGCTGGGACCCGAGGGGTATATATTCCTCCAGCAAAGGCTTCAGCAGATACCATTGGGGAACAGGCTTTGACCCCATACGTGATATCTTTTCCCTTCCAAGTTTAGTCATAGAACATCACTGGAACAGAACAATACATCCACACAGAGCAAACTTGGAACTAATATAAACTTTTTCTTGCAATTAATTTTCACACTTTAATCGTTGAAAATACCTAAAGAGTTACATATGCCAAGTAAGAAAACATATAAGTGGCTACATGTGGTGTGATAGAACTTCAAGGCCCTAGGCATAGTTGTCTATAAAAATCTCATACAGCAATCATGTGAAAAGCAACATGAAAGCAAATAAGAAGAACCCGTCAAAGTCTAGAACTCTTGATTAGTTTGATTCCATGATAACCCAATGGATGAATTGCAAAGCAAGTGCATATTTATTATCCGGAGGGCAGGCTACACGAATAAACAAGGTATGCAAAGTAGTGTAATAGAACGCTGGGTCCTACCACCTTGGTGAAAACTTGCTGGGACCCGAGGGGTATATATTCCTCCAGCAAAGGCTTCAGCAGTTACCATTGGGGAACAGGCTTTGACCCCATACGTGATATCTTTTCCCTTCAAGGTTTAGTCACAGAACATCACTGGAACAGAACAATACATCCACACAGAGCAAACTTGAACTAATATAAACTTCTTCTTAGGATTAATTTTCAAACTTTAATCGTTGTACATACCTAAAGAGTTACATATGCCAAGTAAGAAAACATAAGTGGCTACATGTGGTGTGATAGAACTTCAAGGCCCTAGGCATAGTTGTCTATAAAAATCTCATACAGCAATCATGTGAAAAGCAACATGAAAGCAAATAAGAAGAACCGTCAAAGTCTAGAACTCTTGATTAGTTTGATTCCATAATAACCCAATGGATGAATTGCAAAAAGCAAGTGCATATTTATTATCTGGATGGCAGACTACACGAATAAACAAGGTATGCAAAGTAGTGTAATAGAACGCTGGGTCCTACCACCTTGGTGAAAACTTGCTGGGACCCGAGGGGTATATATTCCTCCAGCAAAGGCTTCAGCAGATACCATTGGGGAACAGGCTTTGACCCCATACGTGATATCTTTTCCCTTCAAGGTTTAGTCACAGAACATCACTGGAACAGAACAATACATCCACACAGAGCAAACTTGAACTAATATAAACTTCTTCTTAGGATTAATTTTCAAACTTTAATCGTTGTACATACCTAAAGAGTTACATATGCCAAGTAAGAAAACATAAGTGGCTACATGTGGTGTGATAGAACTTCAAGGCCCTAGGCATAGTTGTCTATAAAAATCTCATACAGCAATCATGTGAAAAGCAACATGAAAGCAAATAAGAAGAACCCGCCAAAGTCTAGAACTCTTGATTAGTTTGATTCCATGATAACCCAATGGATGAATTGCAAAGCAGGTGCATATTTATTATCCGGAGGGCAGGCTACACGAATAAACAAGGTATGCAAAGGGGCAAAATGGATCGCTGGGTCCTACCACCTTGGTGAAAACTTGCTGGGACCCGAGGGGTATATATGCCTCCAGCAAAGGCTTCAGCAGATACCATTGGGGAACAGGCTTTAGCAGATACTATTGGGGAACAGGCTTCAGCAGATACCATTGGGGAACAGGCTTTGACCCCATAGGTGATATATTTTCCCTTCAAGATTTAGTAAAAGAAAATCACTGGAACAGAACAATACATCCACACAGAGCAAACTTGAACTAATATAAACTTCATCTTAGGATTAATTTTCACACTTTAATCATATATTGAACAGTGGTGTTGTAAATACCTAAAGAGTTACATATGCCAAGTAAGAAAACATATAAGTGGCTACATGTGGTGTGATAGAACTTCAAGGCCCTAGGCAAAGTTGTCTATACAATTCTCATACAGCAATCATGTGAAAAGCAACATGAAAGCAAATAAGAAGAACCCGTCAAAGTCTAGAACTCTTGATTAGTTTGATTCCATAATAACCCAATGGATGAATTGCAAAAAGCAAGTGCATATTTACTATCTGGATGACAGACTACACGAATAAACAAGGTATGCAAAGTAGTGTAATAGAACGCTTGGTCCTACCACCTTGGTGAAAACTTGCTGGGACCCGAGGGGTATATATTCCTCCAGCAAAGGCTTCAGCAGATACCATTGGGGGAACAGGCTTTGACCCCATACGTGATATCTTTTCCCTTCCAGGTTTAGTCATAGAACATCACTGGAACAGAACAATACATCCACACAGAGCAAACTTGAACTAATATAAACTTTTTCTAACAATTAATTTTCACACTTTAATCATATAGTGAACAGTGGTGTTGTAAATACCTAAAGAGTTACATATGCCAAGTAAGAAAACATATAAGTGGCTACATGTGGTGTGATAGAACTTCAAGGCCCTAGGCATAGTTGTCTATAAAAATCTCATACAGCAATCATGTGAAAAGCAACATGAAAGCAAATAAGAAGAACCCGTCAAAGTCTAGAACTCTTGATTAGTTTGATTCCATAATAACCAAATGGATGAATTGCAAAGCAAGTGCATATTTATTATCTGGAGGGCAGGCTACACGAATAAACAAGGTATGTAAAGGGGCAAAATGGATCGCTGGGTCCTACCACCTTGGTGAAAACTTGCTGGGACCCGAGGGGTATACTGTATGCCTCCAGCAAAGGCTTCAGCAGATACCATTGGGGAACAGGCTTTGACCCCATAGGTGATATCTTTTCCCTTCAAGGTTTAGTCATAGAACATCACTGGAACAGAACAATACATCCACACAGAGCAAACTTGGAACTAATATAAACTTTTTCTTGCAATTAATTTTCACACTTTAATCGTTGTAAATACCTAAAGAGTTACATATGCCAAGTAAGAAAACATATAAGTGGCTACATGTGGTGTGATAGAACTTCAAGGCCCTAGGCATAGTTGTCTATAAAATTCTCATACAGCAATCATGTGAAAAGCAACATGAAAGCAAATAAGAAGAACCCGTCAAAGTCTAGAACTCTTGATTAGTTTGATTCCATAATAACCCAATGGATGAATTGCAAAAAGCAAGTGCATATTTATTATCTGGATGGCAGACTACACGAATAAACAAGGTATGCAAAGTAGTGTAATAGAACGCTGGGTCCTACCACCTTGGTGAAAACTTGCTGGGACCCAAGGGGTATATATTCCTCCAGCAAAGGCTTCAGCAGTTACCATTGGGGAACAGGCTTTGACCCCATACGTGATATCTTTTCCCTTCAAGGTTTAGTCACAGAACATCACTGGAACAGAACAATACATCCACACAGAGCAAACTTGAACTAATATAAACTTCTTCTTAGGATTAATTTTCAAACTTTAATCGTTGTACATACCTAAAGAGTTACATATGCCAAGTAAGAAAACATAAGTGGCTACATGTGGTGTGATAGAACTTCAAGGCCCTAGGCATAGTTGTCTATAAAAATCTCATACAGCAATCATGTGAAAAGCAACATGAAAGCAAATAAGAAGAACCCGTCAAAGTCTAGAACTCTTGATTAGTTTGATTCCATGATAACCCAATGGATGAATTGCAAAGCAAGTGCATATGTATTATCCGGAGGGCAGGCTACACGAATAAACAATGTATGCAAAGGGGCAAAATGGATCGCTGGGTCCTACCACCTTGGTGAAAACTTGCTGGGACCCGAGGGGTATATATGCCTCCAGCAAAGGCTTCAGCAGATACCATTGGGGAACAGGCTTCAGCAGATACCATTGGGGAACAGGCTTTGACCCCATAGGTGATATATTTTCCCTTCAAGATTTAGTAAAAGAAAATCACTGGAACAGAACAATACATCCACACAGAGCAAACTTGAACTAATATAAACTTCATCTTAGGATTAATTTTCACACTTTAATCATATATTGAACAGTGGTGTTGTAAATACCTAAAGAGTTACATATGCCAAGTAAGAAAACATATAAGTGGCTACATGTGGTGTGATAGAACTTCAAGGCCCTAGGCATAGTTGTCTATAAAAATCTCATACAGCAATCATGTGAAAAGCAACATGAAAGCAAATAAGAAGAACCCGTCAAAGTCTAGAACTCTTGATTAGTTTGATTCCATAATAACCCAATGGATGAATTGCAAAAACCAAGTGCATATTTACTATCTGGATGACAGACTACACGAATAAACAAGGTATGCAAAGTAGGGTAATAGAACGCTTGGTCCTACCACCTTGGTGAAAACTTGCTGGGACCCGAGGGGTATATATTCCTCCAGCAAAGGCTTCAGCAGATACCATTGGGGAACAGGCTTTGACCCCATACGTGATATCTTTTCCCTTCCAGGTTTAGTCATAGAACATCACTGGAACAGAACAATACATCCACACAGAGCAAACTTGAACTAACATAAACTTTTTCTAACAATTAATTTTCACACTTTAATCATATAGTGAACAGTGGTGTTGTAAATACCTAAAGAGTTACATATGCAAGGTAAGAAAACATATAAGTGGCTACATGTGGTGTGATAGAACTTCAAGGCCCTAGGCATAGTTGTCTATAAAAATCTCATACAGCAATCATGTGAAAAGCAACATGAAAGCAAATAAGAAGAACCCGTCAAAGTCTAGAACTCTTGATTAGTTTGATTCCATAATAACCAAATGGATGAATTGCAAAGCAAGTGCATATTTATTATCTGGAGGGCAGGCTACACAAATAAACAAGGTATGTAAAGGGGCAAAATGGATCGCTGGGTCCTACCACCTTGGTGAAAACTTGCTGGGACCCGAGGGGTATATATGCCTCCAGCAAAGGCTTCAGCAGATACCATTGGGGAACAGGCTTTAGCAGATACCATTGGGGAACAGGCTTCAGCAGATACCATTGGGGAACAGGCTTTGACCCCATAGGTGATATATTTTCCCTTCAAGATTTAGTAAAAGAAAATCACTGGAACAGAACAATACATCCACACAGAGCAAACTTGAACTAATATAAACTTCATCTTAGGATTAATTTTCACACTTTAATCATATATTGAACAGTGGTGTTGTAAATACCTAAAGAGTTACATATGCCAAGTAAGAAAACATATAAGTGGCTACATGTGGTGTGATAGAACTTCAAGGCCCTAGGCAAAGTTGTCTATAAAATTCTCATACAGCAATCATGTGAAAAGCAACATGAAAGCAAATAAGAAGAACCCGTCAAAGTCTAGAACTCTTGATTAGTTTGATTCCATAATAACCAAATGGATGAATTGCAAAGCAAGTGCATATTTATTATCTGGAGGGCAGGCTACACGAATAAACAAGGTATGTAAAGGGGCAAAATGGATCGCTGGGTCCTACCACCTTGGTGAAAACTTGCTGGGACCCGAGGGGTATATATGCCTCCAGCAAAGGCTTCAGCAGATACAATTGGGGAACAGGCTTTGACCCCATACGTGATATCTTTTCCCTTCCAGGTTTAGTCATAGAACATCACTGGAACAGAACAACACATCCACACAGAGCAAACTTGAACTAATATAAACTTTTTCTAACAATTAATTTTCACACTTTAATCATATAGTGAACAGTGGTGTTGTAAATACCTAAAGAGTTACATATGCCAAGTAAGAAAACATATAAGTGGCTACATGTGGTGTGATAGAACTTCAAGGCCCTAGGCATAGTTGTCTATAAAAATCTCATACAGCAATCATGTGAAAAGCAACATGAAAGCAAATAAGAAGAACCCGTCAAAGTCTAGAACTCTTGATTAGTTTGATTCCATAATAACCAAATGGATGAATTGCAAAGCAAGTGCATATTTATTATCTGGAGGGCAGGCTACACGAATAAACAAGGTATGTAAAGGGGCAAAATGGATCGCTGGGTCCTACCACCTTGGTGAAAACTTGCTGGGACCCGAGGGGTATATATGCCTCCAGCAAAGGCTTCAGCAGATACCATTGGGGAACAGGCTTTAGCAGATACCATTGGGGAACAGGCTTCAGCAGATACCATTGGGGAACAGGCTTTGACCCCATAGGTGATATATTTTCCCTTCAAGATTTAGTAAAAGAAAATCACTGGAACAGAACAATACATCCACACAGAGCAAACTTGAACTAATATAAACTTCATCTTAGGATTAATTTTCACACTTTAATCATATATTGAACAGTGGTGTTGTAAATACCTAAAGAGTTACATATGCCAAGTAAGAAAACATATAAGTGGCTACATGTGCTGTGATAGAACTTCAAGGCCCTAGGCAAAGTTGTCTATACAATTATCATACAGCAATCATGTGAAAAGCAACATGAAAGCAAATAAGAAGAACCTGTCAAAGTCTAGAACTCTTGATTAGTTTGATTCCATAATAACCCAATGGATGAATTGCAAAAAGCAAGTGCATATTTACTATCTGGATGACAGACTACACGAATAAACAAGGTATGCAAAGTAGTGTAATAGAACGCTTGGTCCTACCACATTGGTGAAAACTTGCTGGGACCCGAGGGGTATATATTCCTCCAGCAAAGGCTTCAGCAGATACCATTGGGGAACAGGCTTTGACCCCATACGTGATATCTTTTCCCTTCCAGGTTTAGTCATAGAACATCACTGGAACAGAACAATACATCCACACAGAGCAAACTTGAACTAATATAAACTTTTTCTAACAATTAATTTTCACACTTTAATCATATAGTGAACAGTGGTGTTGTAAATACCTAAAGAGTTACATATGCCAAGTAAGAAAACATATAAGTGGCTACATGTGGTGTGATAGAACTTCAAGGCCCTAGACATAGTTGTCTATAAAAATCTCATACAGCAATCATGTGAAAAGCAACATGAAAGCAAATAAGAAGAACCCGTCAAAGTCTAGAACTCTTGATTAGTTTGATTCCATAATAACCAAATGGATGAATTGCAAAGCAAGTGCATATTTATTATCTGGAGGGCAGGCTACACGAATAAACAAGGTATGTAAAGGGGCAAAATGGATCGCTGGGTCCTACCACCTTGGTGAAAACTTGCTGGGACCCGAGGGGTATACTGTATGCCTCCAGCAAAGGCTTCAGCAGATACCATTGGGGAACAGGCTTTGACCCATAGGTGATATCTTTTCCCTTCAAGGTTTAGTCATAGAACATCACTGGAACAGAACAATACATCCACACAGAGCAAACTTGGAACTAATATAAACTTTTTCTTGCAATTAATTTTCACACTTTAATCGTTGTAAATACCTAAAGAGTTACATATGCCAAGTAAGAAAACATATAAGTGGCTACATGTGGTGTGATAGAACTTCAAGGCCCTAGGCATAGTTGTCTATAAAATTCTCATACAGCAATCATGTGAAAAGCAACATGAAAGCAAATAAGAAGAACCTGTCAAAGTCTAGAACTCTTGATTAGTTTGATTCCATAATAACCCAATGGATGAATTGCAAAAAGCAAGTGCATATTTACTATCTGGATGACAGACTACACGAATAAACAAGGTATGCAAAGTAGTGTAATAGAACGCTTGGTCCTACCACATTGGTGAAAACTTGCTGGGACCCGAGGGGTATATATTCCTCCAGCAAAGGCTTCAGCAGATACCATTGGGGAACAGGCTTTGACCCCATACGTGATATCTTTTCCCTTCCAGGTTTAGTCATAGAACATCACTGGAACAGAACAATACATCCACACAGAGCAAACTTGAACTAATATAAACTTTTTCTAACAATTAATTTTCACACTTTAATCATATAGTGAACAGTGGTGTTGTAAATACCTAAAGAGTTACATATGCCAAGTAAGAAAACATATAAGTGGCTACATGTGGTGTGATAGAACTTCAAGGCCCTAGACATAGTTGTCTATAAAAATCTCATACAGCAATCATGTGAAAAGCAACATGAAAGCAAATAAGAAGAACCCGTCAAAGTCTAGAACTCTTGATTAGTTTGATTCCATAATAACCAAATGGATGAATTGCAAAGCAAGTGCATATTTATTATCTGGAGGGCAGGCTACACGAATAAACAAGGTATGTAAAGGGGCAAAATGGATCGCTGGGTCCTACCACCTTGGTGAAAACTTGCTGGGACCCGAGGGGTATACTGTATGCCTCCAGCAAAGGCTTCAGCAGATACCATTGGGGAACAGGCTTTGACCCATAGGTGATATCTTTTCCCTTCAAGGTTTAGTCATAGAACATCACTGGAACAGAACAATACATCCACACAGAGCAAACTTGGAACTAATATAAACTTTTTCTTGCAATTAATTTTCACACTTTAATCGTTGTAAATACCTAAAGAGTTACATATGCCAAGTAAGAAAACATATAAGTGGCTACATGTGGTGTGATAGAACTTCAAGGCCCTAGGCATAGTTGTCTATAAAATTCTCATACAGCAATCATGTGAAAAGCAACATGAAAGCAAATAAGAAGAACCCGTCAAAGTCTAGAACTCTTGATTAGTTTGATTCCATAATAACCCAATGGATGAATTGCAAAAAGCAAGTGCATATTTACTATCTGGATGGCAGACTACACGAATAAACAAGGTATGCAAAGTAGTGTAATAGAACGCTGGGTCCTACCACCTTGGTGAAAACTTGCTGGGACCCGAGGGGTATATATTCCTCCAGCAAAGGCTTCAGCAGATACCATTGGGGAACAGGCTTTGACCCCATACGTGATATCTTTTCCCTTCAAGGTTTAGTCACAGAACATCACTGGAACAAAACAATACATCCACACAGAGCAAACTTGAACTAATATAAACTTCTTCTTAGGATTAATTTTCAAACTTTAATCGTTGTACATACCTAAAGAGTTACATATGCCAAGTAAGAAAACATAAGTGGCTACATGTGGTGTGATAGAACTTCAAGGCCCTAGGCATAGTTGTCTATAAAAATCTCATACAGCAATCATGTGAAAAGCAACATGAAAGCAAATAAGAAGAACCCGTCAAAGTCTAGAACTCTTGATTAGTTTGATTCCATGATAACCCAATGGATGAATTGCAAAGCAAGTGCATATTTATTATCCGGAGGGCAGGCTACACGAATAAACAAGGTATGCAAAGGGGCAAAATGGATCGCTGGGTCCTACCACCTTGGTGAAAACTTGCTGGGACCCGAGGGGTATATATGCCTCCAGCAAAGGCTTCAGCAGATACCATTGGGGAACAGGCTTTAGCAGATACCATTGGGGAACAGGCTTCAGCAGATACCATTGGGGAACAGGCTTTGACCCCATAGGTGATATATTTTCCCTTCAAGATTTAGTAAAAGAAAATCACTGGAACAGAACAATACATCCACACAGAGCAAACTTGAACTAATATAAACTTCATCTTAGGATTAATTTTCACACTTTAATCATATATTGAACAGTGGTGTTGTAAATACCTAAAGAGTTACATATGCCAAGTAAGAAAACATATAAGTGGCTACATGTGGTGTGATAGAACTTCAAGGCCCTAGGCAAAGTTGTCTATACAATTCTCATACAGCAATCATGTGAAAAGCAACATGAAAGCAAATAAGAAGAACCCGTCAAAGTCTAGAACTCTTGATTAGTTTGATTCCATAATAACCCAATGGATGAATTGCAAAAAGCAAGTGCATATTTACTATCTGGATGACAGACTACACGAATAAACAAGGTATGCAAAGTAGGGTAATAGAACGCTTGGTCCTACCACCTTGGTGAAAACTTGCTGGGACCCGAGGGGTATATATTCCTCCAGCAAAGGCTTCAGCAGATACCATTGGGGAACAGGCTTTGACCCCATACGTGATATCTTTTCCCTTCCAGGTTTAGTCATAGAACATCACTGGAACAGAACAATACATCCACACAGAGCAAACTTGAACTAACATAAACTTTTTCTAACAATTAATTTTCACACTTTAATCATATAGTGAACAGTGGTGTTGTAAATACCTAAAGAGTTACATATGCAAGGTAAGAAAACATATAAGTGGCTACATGTGGTGTGATAGAACTTCAAGGCCCTAGGCATAGTTGTCTATAAAAATCTCATACAGCAATCATGTGAAAAGCAACATGAAAGCAAATAAGAAGAACCCGTCAAAGTCTAGAACTCTTGATTAGTTTGATTCCATAATAACCAAATGGATGAATTGCAAAGCAAGTGCATATTTATTATCTGGAGGGCAGGCTACACAAATAAACAAGGTATGTAAAGGGGCAAAATGGATCGCTGGGTCCTACCACCTTGGTGAAAACTTGCTGGGACCCGAGGGGTATATATGCCTCCAGCAAAGGCTTCAGCAGATACCATTGGGGAACAGGCTTTAGCAGATACCATTGGGGAACAGGCTTCAGCAGATACCATTGGGGAACAGGCTTTGACCCCATAGGTGATATATTTTCCCTTCAAGATTTAGTAAAAGAAAATCACTGGAACAGAACAATACATCCACACAGAGCAAACTTGAACTAATATAAACTTCATCTTAGGATTAATTTTCACACTTTAATCATATATTGAACAGTGGTGTTGTAAATACCTAAAGAGTTACATATGCCAAGTAAGAAAACATATAAGTGGCTACATGTGGTGTGATAGAACTTCAAGGCCCTAGGCAAAGTTGTCTATAAAATTCTCATACAGCAATCATGTGAAAAGCAACATGAAAGCAAATAAGAAGAACCCGTCAAAGTCTAGAACTCTTGATTAGTTTGATTCCATAATAACCAAATGGATGAATTGCAAAGCAAGTGCATATTTATTATCTGGAGGGCAGGCTACACGAATAAACAAGGTATGTAAAGGGGCAAAATGGATCGCTGGGTCCTACCACCTTGGTGAAAACTTGCTGGGACCCGAGGGGTATACTGTATGCCTCCAGCAAAGGCTTCAGCAGATACCATTGGGGAACAGGCTTTGACCCCATAGGTGATATCTTTTCCCTTCAAGGTTTAGTCACAGAACATCACTGGAACAGAACAATACATCCACACAGAGCAAACTTGAACTAATATAAACTTCTTCTTAGGATTAATTTTCAAACTTTAATCGTTGTACATACCTAAAGAGTTACATATGCCAAGTAAGAAAACATAAGTGGCTACATGTGGTGTGATAGAACTTCAAGGCCCTAGGCATAGTTGTCTATAAAAATCTCATACAGCAATCATGTGAAAAGCAACATGAAAGCAAATAAGAAGAACCCGTCAAAGTCTAGAACTCTTGATTAGTTTGATTCCATAATAACCCAATGGATGAATTGCAAAAAGCAAGTGCATATTTACTATCTGGATGACAGACTACACGAATAAACAAGGTATGCAAAGTAGTGTAATAGAACGCTTGGTCCTACCACCTTGGTGAAAACTTGCTGGGACCCGAGGGGTATATATTCCTCCAGCAAAGGCTTCAGCCGATACCATTGGGGAACAGGCTTTGACCCCATAGGTGATATCTTTTCCCTTCCAGGTTTAGTCATAGAACATCACTGGAACAGAACAACACATCCACACAGAGCAAACTTGAACTAATATAAACTTTTTCTAACAATTAATTTTCACACTTTAATCATATAGTGAACAGTGGTGTTGTAAATACCTAAAGAGTTACATATATCAAGTAAGAAAACATATAAGTGGCTACATGTGGTGTGATAGAACTTCAAGGCCCTAGGCATAGTTGTCTATAAAAATCTCATACAGCAATCATGTGAAAAGCAACATGAAAGCAAATAAGAAGAACCCGTCAAAGTCTAGAACTCTTGATTAGTTTGATTTCATAATAACCAAATGGATGAATTGCAAAGCAAGTGCATATTTATTATCTGGAGGGCAGGCTACACGAATAAACAAGGTATGTAAAGGGGCAAAATGGATCGCTGGGTCCTACCACCTTGGTGAAAACTTGCTGGGACCCGAGGGGTATATATGCCTCCAGCAAAGGCTTCAGCAGATTCCATTGGGGAACAGGCTTTAGCAGATACCATTGGGGAACAGGCTTCAGCAGATACCATTGGGGAACAGGCTTTGACCCCATAGGTGATATATTTTCCCTTCAAGATTTAGTAAAAGAAAATCACTGGAACAGAACAATACATCCACACAGAGCAAACTTGAACTAATATAAACTTCATCTTAGGATTAATTTTCACACTTTAATCATATATTGAACAGTGGTGTTGTAAATACCTAAAGAGTTACATATGCCAAGTAAGAAAACATATAAGTGGCTACATGTGGTGTGATAGAACTTCAAGGCCCTAGGCAAAGTTGTCTATACAATTCTCATACAGCAATCATGTGAAAAGCAACATGAAAGCAAATAAGAAGAACCCGTCAAAGTCTAGAACTCTTGATTAGTTTGATTCCATAATAACCCAATGGATGAATTGCAAAAAGCAAGTGCATATTTACTATCTGGATGACAGACTACACGAATAAACAAGGTATGCAAAGTAGTGTAATAGAACGCTTGGTCCTACCACCTTGGTGAAAACTTGCTGGGACCCGAGGGGTATATATTCCTCCAGCAAAGGCTTCAGCAGATACCATTGGGGGAACAGGCTTTGACCCCATACGTGATATCTTTTCCCTTCCAGGTTTAGTCATAGAACATCACTGGAACAGAACAATACATCCACACAGAGCAAACTTGAACTAATATAAACTTTTTCTAACAATTAATTTTCACACTTTAATCATATAGTGAACAGTGGTGTTGTAAATACCTAAAGAGTTACATATGCCAAGTAAGAAAACATATAAGTGGCTACATGTGGTGTGATAGAACTTCAAGGCCCTAGGCATAGTTGTCTATAAAAATCTCATACAGCAATCATGTGAAAAGCAACATGAAAGCAAATAAGAAGAACCCGTCAAAGTCTAGAACTCTTGATTAGTTTGATTCCATAATAACCAAATGGATGAATTGCAAAGCAAGTGCATATTTATTATCTGGAGGGCAGGCTACACGAATAAACAAGGTATGTAAAGGGGCAAAATGGATCGCTGGGTCCTACCACCTTGGTGAAAACTTGCTGGGACCCGAGGGGTATACTGTATGCCTCCAGCAAAGGCTTCAGCAGATACCATTGGGGAACAGGCTTTGACCCCATAGGTGATATCTTTTCCCTTCAAGGTTTAGTCATAGAACATCACTGGAACAGAACAATACATCCACACAGAGCAAACTTGGAACTAATATAAACTTTTTCTTGCAATTAATTTTCACACTTTAATCGTTGTAAATACCTAAAGAGTTACATATGCCAAGTAAGAAAACATATAAGTGGCTACATGTGGTGTGATAGAACTTCAAGGCCCTAGGCATAGTTGTCTATAAAATTCTCATACAGCAATCATGTGAAAAGCAACATGAAAGCAAATAAGAAGAACCCGTCAAAGTCTAGAACTCTTGATTAGTTTGATTCCATAATAACCCAATGGATGAATTGCAAAAAGCAAGTGCATATTTATTATCTGGATGGCAGACTACACGAATAAACAAGGTATGCAAAGTAGTGTAATAGAACGCTGGGTCCTACCACCTTGGTGAAAACTTGCTGGGACCCAAGGGGTATATATTCCTCCAGCAAAGGCTTAAGCAGTTACCATTGGGGAACAGGCTTTGACCCCATACGTGATATCTTTTCCCTTCAAGGTTTAGTCACAGAACATCACTGGAACAGAACAATACATCCACACAGAGCAAACTTGAACTAATATAAACTTCTTCTTAGGATTAATTTTCAAACTTTAATCGTTGTACATACCTAAAGAGTTACATATGCCAAGTAAGAAAACATAAGTGGCTACATGTGGTGTGATAGAACTTCAAGGCCCTAGGCATAGTTGTCTATAAAAATCTCATACAGCAATCATGTGAAAAGCAACATGAAAGCAAATAAGAAGAACCCGTCAAAGTCTAGAACTCTTGATTAGTTTGATTCCATGATAACCCAATGGATGAATTGCAAAGCAAGTGCATATGTATTATCCGGAGGGCAGGCTACACGAATAAACAATGTATGCAAAGGGGCAAAATGGATCGCTGGGTCCTACCACCTTGGTGAAAACTTGCTGGGACCCGAGGGGTATATATGCCTCCAGCAAAGGCTTCAGCAGATACCATTGGGGAACAGGCTTCAGCAGATACCATTGGGGAACAGGCTTTGACCCCATAGGTGATATATTTTCCCTTCAAGATTTAGTAAAAGAAAATCACTGGAACAGAACAATACATCCACACAGAGCAAACTTGAACTAATATAAACTTCATCTTAGGATTAATTTTCACACTTTAATCATATATTGAACAGTGGTGTTGTAAATACCTAAAGAGTTACATATGCCAAGTAAGAAAACATATAAGTGGCTACATGTGGTGTGATAGAACTTCAAGGCCCTAGGCATAGTTGTCTATAAAAATCTCATACAGCAATCATGTGAAAAGCAACATGAAAGCAAATAAGAAGAACCCGTCAAAGTCTAGAACTCTTGATTAGTTTGATTCCATAATAACCCAATGGATGAATTGCAAAAAGCAAGTGCATATTTACTATCTGGATGACAGACTACACGAATAAACAAGGTATGCAAAGTAGGGTAATAGAACGCTTGGTCCTACCACCTTGGTGAAAACTTGCTGGGACCCGAGGGGTATATATTCCTCCAGCAAAGGCTTCAGCAGATACCATTGGGGAAAAGGCTTTGACCCCATACGTGATATCTTTTCCCTTCCAGGTTTAGTCATAGAACATCACTGGAACAGAACAATACATCCACACAGAGCAAACTTGAACTAACATAAACTTTTTCTAACAATTAATTTTCACACTTTAATCATATAGTGAACAGTGGTGTTGTAAATACCTAAAGAGTTACATATGCAAGGTAAGAAAACATATAAGTGGCTACATGTGGTGTGATAGAACTTCAAGGCCCTAGGCATAGTTGTCTATAAAAATCTCATACAGCAATCATGTGAAAAGCAACATGAAAGCAAATAAGAAGAACCCGTCAAAGTCTAGAACTCTTGATTAGTTTGATTCCATAATAACCAAATGGATGAATTGCAAAGCAAGTGCATATTTATTATCTGGAGGGCAGGCTACACAAATAAACAAGGTATGTAAAGGGGCAAAATGGATCGCTGGGTCCTACCACCTTGGTGAAAACTTGCTGGGACCCGAGGGGTATATATGCCTCCAGCAAAGGCTTCAGCAGATACCATTGGGGAACAGGCTTTAGCAGATACCATTGGGGAACAGGCTTCAGCAGATACCATTGGGGAACAGGCTTTGACCCCATAGGTGATATATTTTCCCTTCAAGATTTAGTAAAAGAAAATCACTGGAACAGAACAATACATCCACACAGAGCAAACTTGAACTAATATAAACTTCATCTTAGGATTAATTTTCACACTTTAATCATATATTGAACAGTGGTGTTGTAAATACCTAAAGAGTTACATATGCCAAGTAAGAAAACATATAAGTGGCTACATGTGGTGTGATAGAACTTCAAGGCCCTAGGCAAAGTTGTCTATAAAATTCTCATACAGCAATCATGTGAAAAGCAACATGAAAGCAAATAAGAAGAACCCGTCAAAGTCTAGAACTCTTGATTAGTTTGATTCCATAATAACCAAATGGATGAATTGCAAAGCAAGTGCATATTTATTATCTGGAGGGCAGGCTACACGAATAAACAAGGTATGTAAAGGGGCAAAATGGATCGCTGGGTCCTACCACCTTGGTGAAAACTTGCTGGGACCCGAGGGGTATACTGTATGCCTCCAGCAAAGGCTTCAGCAGATACCATTGGGGAACAGGCTTTGACCCCATAGGTGATATCTTTTCCCTTCAAGGTTTAGTCACAGAACATCACTGGAACAGAACAATACATCCACACAGAGCAAACTTGAACTAATATAAACTTCTTCTTAGGATTAATTTTCAAACTTTAATCGTTGTACATACCTAAAGAGTTACATATGCCAAGTAAGAAAACATAAGTGGCTACATGTGGTGTTATAGAACTTCAAGGCCCTAGGCATAGTTGTCTATAAAAATCTCATACAGCAATCATGTGAAAAGCAACATGAAAGCAAATAAGAAGAACCCGTCAAAGTCTAGAACTCTTGATTAGTTTGATTCCATAATAACCAAATGGATGAATTGCAAAGCAAGTGCATATTTATTATCTGGAGGGCAGGCTACACGAATAAACAAGGTATGTAAAGGGGCAAAATGGATCGCTGGGTCCTACCACCTTGGTGAAAACTTGCTGGGACCCGAGGGGTATACTGTATGCCTCCAGCAAAGGCTTCAGCAGATACCATTGGGGAACAGGCTTTGACCCCATAGGTGATATCTTTTCCCTTCAAGGTTTAGTCATAGAACATCACTGGAACAGAACAATACATCCACACAGAGCAAACTTGGAACTAATATAAACTTTTTCTTGCAATTAATTTTCACACTTTAATCGTTGTAAATACCTAAAGAGTTACATATGCCAAGTAAGAAAACATAAGTGGCTACATGTGGTGTGATAGAACTTCAAGGCCCTAGGCATAGTTGTCTATAAAAATCTCATACAGCAATCATGTGAAAAGCAACATGAAAGCAAATAAGAAGAACCCGTCAAAGTCTAGAACTCTTGATTAGTTTGATTCCATGATAACCCAATGGATGAATTGCAAAGCAAGTGCATATGTATTATCCAGAGGGCAGGCTACACGAATAAACAATGTATGCAAAGGGGCAAAATGGATCGCTGGGTCCTACCACCTTGGTGAAAACTTGCTGGGACCCGAGGGGTATATATGCCTCCAGCAAAGGCTTCAGCAGATACCATTGGGGAACAGGCTTCAGCAGATACCATTGGGGAACAGGCTTTGACCCCATAGGTGATATATTTTCCCTTCAAGATTTAGTAAAAGAAAATCACTGGAACAGAACAATACATCCACACAGAGCAAACTTGAACTAATATAAACTTCATCTTAGGATTAATTTTCACACTTTAATCATATATTGAACAGTGGTGTTGTAAATACCTAAAGAGTTACATATGCCAAGTAAGAAAACATATAAGTGGCTACATGTGGTGTGATAGAACTTCAAGGCCCTAGGCATAGTTGTCTATAAAATTCTCATACAGCAATCATGTGAAAAGCAACATGAAAGCAAATAAGAAGAACCCGTCAAAGTCTAGAACTCTTGATTAGTTTGATTCCATAATAACCCAATGGATGAATTGCAAAAAGCAAGTGCATATTTACTATCTGGATGGCAGACTACACGAATAAACAAGGTATGCAAAGTAGTGTAATAGAACGCTGGGTCCTACCACCTTGGTGAAAACTTGCTGGGACCCGAGGGGTATATATTCCTCCAGCAAAGGCTTCAGCAGTTACCATTGGGGAACAGGCTTTGACCCCATACGTGATATCTTTTCCCTTCAAGGTTTAGTCACAGAACATCACTGGAACAGAACAATACATCCACACAGAGCAAACTTGAACTAATATAAACTTCTTCTTAGGATTAATTTTCAAACTTTAATCGTTGTACATACCTAAAGAGTTACATGTGCCAAGTAAGAAAACATAAGTGGCTACATGTGGTGTGATAGAACTTCAAGGCCCTAGGCATAGTTGTCTATAAAAATCTCATACAGCAATCATGTGAAAAGCAACATGAAAGCAAATAAGAAGAACCCGTCAAAGTCTAGAACTCTTGATTAGTTTGATTCCATGATAACCCAATGGATGAATTGCAAAGCAAGTGCATATTTATTATCCAGAGGGCAGGCTACACGAATAAACAAGGTATGCAAAGGGGTAAAATGGATCGCTGGGTCCTACCACCTTGGTGAAAACTTGCTGGGACCCGAGGGGTATATATGCCTCCAGCAAAGGCTTCAGCAGATACCATTGGGGAACAGGCTTTAGCAGATACCATTGGGGAACAGGCTTCAGCAGATACCATTGGGGAACAGGCTTTGACCCCATAGGTGATATATTTTCCCTTCAAGATTTAGTAAAAGAAAATCACTGGAACAGAACAATACATCCACACAGAGCAAACTTGAACTAATATAAACTTCATCTTAGGATTAATTTTCACACTTTAATCATATATTGAACAGTGGTGTTGTAAATACCTAAAGAGTTACATATGCCAAGTAAGAAAACATAAGTGGCTACATGTGGTGTGATAGAACTTCAAGGCCCTAGGCAAAGTTGTCTATAAAATTCTCATACAGCAATCATGTGAAAAGCAACATGAAAGCAAATAAGAAGAACCCGTCAAAGTCTAGAACTCTTGATTAGTTTGATTCCATAATAACCCAATGGATGAATTGCAAAAAGCAAGTGCATATTTACTATCTGGATGACAGACTACACGAATAAACAAGGTATGCAAAGTAGTGTAATAGAACGCTTGGTCCTACCACCTTGGTGAAAACTTGCTGGGACCCGAGGGGTATATATTCCTCCAGCAAAGGCTTCAGCAGATACCATTGGGGAACAGGCTTTGACCCCATACGTGATATCTTTTCCCTTCCAGGTTTAGTCATAGAACATCACTGGAACAGAACAATACATCCACACAGAGCAAACTTGAACTAATATAAACTTTTTCTAACAATTAATTTTCACACTTTAATCATATAGTGAACAGTGGTGTTGTAAATACCTAAAGAGTTACATATGCCAAGTAAGAAAACATATAAGTGGCTACATGTGGTGTGATAAAACTTCAAGGCCCTAGGCATAGTTGTCTATAAAAATCTCATACAGCAATCATGTGAAAAGCAACATGAAAGCAAATAAGAAGAACCCGTCAAAGTCTAGAACTCTTGATTAGTTTGATTCCATAATAACCAAATGGATGAATTGCAAAGCAAGTGCATATTTATTATCTGGAGGGCAGGCTACACGAATAAACAAGGTATGTAAAGGGGCAAAATGGATCGCTGGGTCCTACCACCTTGGTGAAAACTTGCTGGGACCCGAGGGGTATATATGCCTCCAGCAAAGGCTTCAGCAGATACCATTGGGGAACAGGCTTTAGCAGATACCATTGGGGAACAGGCTTCAGCAGATACCATTGGGGAACAGGCTTTGACCCCATAGGTGATATATTTTCCCTTCAAGATTTAGTAAAAGAAAATCACTGGAACAGAACAATACATCCACACAGAGCAAACTTGAACTAATATAAACTTCATCTTAGGATTAATTTTCACACTTTAATCATATATTGAACAGTGGTGTTGTAAATACCTAAAGAGTTACATATGCCAAGTAAGAAAACATAGAAGTGGCTACATGTGGTGTGATAGAACTTCAAGGCCCTAGGCAAAGTTGTCTATAAAATTCTCATACAGCAATCATGTGAAAAGCAACATGAAAGCAAATAAGAAGAACCCGTCAAAGTCTAGAACTCTTGATTAGTTTGATTCCATAATAACCCAATGGATGAATTGCAAAAAGCAAGTGCATATTTACTATCTGGATGACAGACTACACGAATAAACAAGGTATGCAAAGTAGTGTAATAGAACGCTTGGTCCTACCACCTTGGTGAAAACTTGCTGGGACCCGAGGGGTATATATTCCTCCAGCAAAGGCTTCAGCAGATACCATTGGGGAACAGGCTTTGACCCCATACGTGATATCTTTTCCCTTCCAGGTTTAGTCATAGAACATCACTGGAACAGAACAATACATCCACACAGAGCAAACTTGAACTAATATAAACTTTTTCTAACAATTAATTTTCACACTTTAATCATATAGTGAACAGTGGTGTTGTAAACACCTAAAGAGTTACATATGCCAAGTAAGAAAACATATAAGTGGCTACATGTGGTGTGATAGAACTTCAAGGCCCTAGGCATAGTTGTCTATAAAAATCTCATACAGCAATCATGTGAAAAGCAACATGAAAGCAAATAAGAAGAACCCGTCAAAGTCTAGAACTCTTGATTAGTTTGATTCCATAATAACCAAATGGATGAATTGCAAAGCAAGTGCATATTTATTATCTGGAGGGCAGGCTACACGAATAAACAAGGTATGTAAAGGGGCAAAATGGATCGCTGGGTCCTACCACCTTGGTGAAAACTTGCTGGGACCCGAGGGGTATATATGCCTCCAGCAAAGGCTTCAGCAGATACCATTGGGGAACAGGCTTTAGCAGATACCATTGGGGAACAGGCTTCAGCAGATACCATTGGGGAACAGGCTTTGACCCCATAGGTGATATATTTTCCCTTCAAGATTTAGTAAAAGAAAATCACTGGAACAGAACAATACATCCACACAGAGCAAACTTGAACTAATATAAACTTCATCTTAGGATTAATTTTCACACTTTAATCATATATTGAACAGTGGTGTTGTAAATACCTGAAGAGTTACATATGCCAAGTAAGAAAACATAGAAGTGGCTACATGTGGTGTGATAGAACTTCAAGGCCCTAGGCAAAGTTGTCTATAAAATTCTCATACAGCAATCATGTGAAAAGCAACATGAAAGCAAATAAGAAGAACCCGTCAAAGTCTAGAACTCTTGATTAGTTTGATTCCATAATAACCCAATGGATGAATTGCAAAAAGCAAGTGCATATTTACTATCTGGATGACAGACTACACGAATAAACAAGGTATGCAAAGTAGTGTAATAGAACGCTTGGTCCTACCACCTTGGTGAAAACTTGCTGGGACCCGAGGGGTATATATTCCTCCAGCAAAGGCTTCAGCAGATACCATTGGGAAACAGGCTTTGACCCCATATGTGATATCTTTTCCCTTCCAGGTTTAGTCATAGAACATCACTGGAACAGAACAATACATCCACACAGAGCAAACTTGAACTAATATAAACTTTTTCTAACAATTAATTTTCACACTTTAATCATATAGTGAACAGTGGTGTTGTAAACACCTAAAGAGTTACATATGCCAAGTAAGAAAACATATAAGTGGCTACATGTGGTGTGATAGAACTTCAAGGCCCTAGGCATAGTTGTCTATAAAAATCTCATACAGCAATCATGTGAAAAGCAACATGAAAGCAAATAAGAAGAACCCGTCAAAGTCTAGAACTCTTGATTAGTTTGATTCCATAATAACCAAATGGATGAATTGCAAAGCAAGTGCATATTTATTATCTGGAGGGCAGGCTACACGAATAAACAAGGTATGTAAAGGGGCAAAATGGATCGCTGGGTCCTACCACCTTGGTGAAAACTTGCTGGGACCCGAGGGGTATATATTCCTCCAGCAAAGGCTTCAGCAGATACCATTGGGGAACAGGCTTTGACCCCATACGTGATATCTTTTCCCTTCAAGGTTTAGTCACAGAACATCACTGGAACAGAACAATACATCCACACAGAGCAAACTTGAACTAATATAAACTTCTTCTTAGGATTAATTTTCAAACTTTAATCGTTGTACATACCTAAAGAGTTACATATGCCAAGTAAGAAAACATAAGTGGCTACATGTGGTGTGATAGAACTTCAAGGCCCTAGGCATAGTTGTCTATAAAAATCTCATACAGCAATCATGTGAAAAGCAACATGAAAGCAAATAAGAAGAACCCGTCAAAGTCTAGAACTCTTGATTAGTTTGATTCCATGATAACCCAATGGATGAATTGCAAAGCAAGTGCATATTTATTATCCGGAGGGCAGGCTACACGAATAAACAAGGTATGCAAAGGGGCAAAATGGATCGCTGGGTCCTACCACCTTGGTGAAAACTTGCTGGGACCCGAGGGTTATATATGCCTCCAGCAAAGGCTTCAGCAGATACCATTGGGGAACAGGCTTTAGCAGATACCATTGGGGAACAGGCTTCAGCAGATACCATTGGGGAACAGGCTTTGACCCCATAGGTGATATATTTTCCCTTCAAGATTTAGTAAAAGAAAATCACTGGAACAGAACAATACATCCACACAGAGCAAACTTGAACTAATATAAACTTCATCTTAGGATTAATTTTCACACTTTAATCATATATTGAACAGTGGTGTTGTAAATACCTAAAGAGTTACATATGCCAAGTAAGAAAACATATAAGTGGCTACATGTGGTGTGATAGAACTTCAAGGCCCTAGGCAAAGTTGTCTATACAATTCTCATACAGCAATCATGTGAAAAGCAACATGAAAGCAAATAAGAAGAACCCGTCAAAGTCTAGAACTCTTGATTAGTTTGATTCCATAATAACCCAATGGATGAATTGCAAAAAGCAAGTGCATATTTACTATCTGGATGACAGACTACACGAATAAACAAGGTATGCAAAGTAGTGTAATAGAACGCTTGGTCCTACCACCTTGGTGAAAACTTGCTGGGACCCGAGGGGTATATATTCCTCCAGCAAAGGCTTCAGCAGATACCATTGGGGAACAGGCTTTGACCCCATACGTGATATCTTTTCCCTTCCAGGTTTAGTCATAGAACATCACTGGAACAGAACAATACATCCACACAGAGCAAACTTGAACTAATATAAACTTTTTCTAACAATTAATTTTCACACTTTAATCATATAGTGAACAGTGGTGTTGTAAATACCTAAAGAGTTACATATGCCAAGTAAGAAAACATATAAGTGGCTACATGTGGTGTGATAGAACTTCAAGGCCCTAGGCATAGTTGTCTATAAAAATCTCATACAGCAATCATGTGAAAAGCAACATGAAAGCAAATAAGAAGAACCCGTCAAAGTCTAGAACTCTTGATTAGTTTGATTCCATAATAACCAAATGGATGAATTGCAAAGCAAGTGCATATTTATTATCTGGAGGGCAGGCTACACGAATAAACAAGGTATGTAAAGGGGCAAAATGGATCGCTGGGTCCTACCACCTTGGTGAAAACTTGCTGGGACCCGAGGGGTATATATGCCTCCAGCAAAGGCTTCAGCAGATACCATTGGGGAACAGGCTTTAGCAGATACCATTGGGGAACAGGCTTCAGCAGATACCATTGGGGAACAGGCTTTGACCCCATAGGTGATATATTTTCCCTTCAAGATTTAGTAAAAGAAAATCACTGGAACAGAACAATACATCCACACAGAGCAAACTTGAACTAATATAAACTTCATCTTAGGATTAATTTTCACACTTTAATCATATATTGAACAGTGGTGTTGTAAATACCTAAAGAGTTACATATGCCAAGTAAGAAAACATATAAGTGGCTACATGTGGTGTGATAGAACTTCAAGGCCCTAGGCAAAGTTGTCTATACAATTCTCATACAGCAATCATGTGAAAAGCAACATGAAAGCAAATAAGAAGAACCCGTCAAAGTCTAGAACTCTTGATTAGTTTGATTCCATAATAACCCAATGGATGAATTGCAAAAAGCAAGTGCATATTTACTATCTGGATGACAGACCAAGGGCGCATGCGCACGCGGCGACCAGCAGAAGGAAAAACTCGGCGTCCTGTTTTGTTGTTTTGAAGAGTCTATGTGCATGTTTTATGTTTAGTTTGTGTTTTTTTTCTCATGACAAAGTGTGCTTAACACAAACTATCCGTTGGGTCAGATGGAGCTGATCATTTTAATCGCTTGTTGGATTTTGTTTGACCTGAATCTCGTTTGCTATGGAACTATGGTGCCGGCTCAGAGGATTCAGTACACCAGGGATCAACTACTGGCTTGGAACTCACCGAGTCTACTCAGTGGTCAGTACCCGCTTTCTAAACTTCCAGGCGGCATACTTCGGAGGGTGAATTGCAATTCTGCACCGGGAGATGATGCTGGGATAGTTAAGAAAAGAAAGCGAGGGAAAAGGGGAGGTGTTCGTCAGCGACTACGGAGTAAACAGCTGACACGTATCGCTCTGCCGTCATTGATCGTGGGAAACGTACAGTCACTACGGAACAAACTCGACGAGTTGCAAGGAAATGTTCGTTTCCTGCAGGATTACAGAAACAGCTGTGCAATGGCATTCACAGAATCCTGGCTAACTGAGCAGGATTTGGACAACGGCTTGAGTGTTGATGGTTTTGGCATTCCATTTCGCACAGACAGGAACGCAGAAATTACAGGTAAATCCCGTGGTGGGGGTGTATGCCTTTATGTCAACAAACGCTATTGTACTTCTGTGACTGTTCGGGAGAACATTTGTACACCCGATATGGAGTTATTGTCGGTATCTCTTCGTCCATTTTATCTGCCTCGAGAATTTCCACAAATTTTTATAACTGTTGTGTACATTCACCCCAAAGCAAACAACATCATTGCATCGAACACTGTATCTGATGTTGTTCAAGGACTTCAAAACATTTCACCAGAGGCGCCGAATTTTATTTTGGGAGATTTTAATCATGTGTCACTTAAAAAGTCCTTGCCAAATTTTTACCAGTACATCACATGCCCAACAAGACATTATAAGACGCTGGATCTCTGTTATGGGAATATAAAGGGGGCTTATAAGTCTGTACCTTTGTCAGCATTGGGATCTGCTGATCATAATTGTGTACAGCTCCTTCCTATTTATAGACCATTATTTAAGAGAGAAAAACCCCATACAAGAGAAGTTAAAATGTGGACAGATGACTCTACCGCCCGTTTACAAGGGTGCTTTGATTGTACAGATTGGGAGGTCTTCAAAGACTCTTGTGAACATATTGATGAATTGACTGATGTCGTTTGTTCATACATAACCTTTTGTGAGGATATGATTGTGCCTACACGTAAATTTAAGGTTTTCTCTAATACTAAACCATGGATGACAAAATCAGTCAAATCAAGTTTGCGGAACAAGCAATTAGCCTATAGGCAGGGGGATAGATTAGAGAGGGTAACAGCGAGGAAGGAGGTTAGAACAGAGATCTTTAAAGCTAAACAAGCATATAAAGTTAAGTTAGAAAAAAACTTGGCAGATAATAACTTAGGTTCAGCTTGGTCGGGTATGAAGAAAATTGCGGGTATACAGCATAATGTAAATAAGAGTACTGTGTGTATTGACGGTTTTAGATCAAATGATTACTTTTCAAATGCTCTTAATATGTTTTATTCTAGGTTTGAGAGTTTTGATTTTAAAAATGAGGTAGAAGAACTAAGATGCCTGTGTAATGATGATTCCCATATGGTCTTAGAACAGGCAGCAGTGGAGAAAATTTTTCTCTCCACTAAGGAGAACAAGAGTCCGGGTCCAGACCATACAGGTGGGAGAATTTTAAAGCACTGTGCGAAGCAACTAACTTCAATATTTTCTGATATTTTTAATTGGTCACTACGGGTACAAAAAGTACCTAACCTGTGGAAAAAGTCTATTATTATTCCTGTTCCCAAATGCAACAAGCCTAAAGTGTTAAATGATCTGAGACCAGTTGCCCTCACTTCTTTAGTGATGAAATCTTTCGAGAAATTAGTAAAATCTGAGCTTTTAAGTAAGACTGGACAAGTCCTCGATCCTTTGCAATTTGCATACAGAGCAAATAGAAGTGTTGAGGATGCTTCACTTATGTTATTAAATTTACTGACTAAGCATTTAGAGGGGAAAAATACTCACGCAAGATTGTTGTTCATTGACTTCGCATCTGCTTTTAACACTATTCAACCCCACATATTAGCTAGGAGACTGTTAGAATATTTTAAGTTGAACCACAACTTAGTGGGATGGTTACTAGATTTTTTAACCAATAGAACGCAGAGGGTAAAAGTAAATGGTAGCTTTTCTGATGTACTAAGTTTATCCACAGGATCACCACAAGGCTGTGTTCTTTCGCCCTTATTATACATTCTATACACCAACATGTGTCAAAGCTCACACGAAAATAGGATATTTATCAAGTTTGCTGACGATACAGTGATAGTGAGCCTGCTACAGGGGGATGAGTCTGGCCATGGTCCTGTTGTAGAGGATTTTGTAACCTGGTGTGATGATTCCTATCTAAAATTAAATGTTACTAAAACGAAGGATATGATTATTGATTTTAGAACACGCCCTGTTAATCATGTCACTACGATTATTAAAGGGGAGGCTGTGGATCAGGTAGAGAATTTTAAATATCTTGGTATAGTTATAGATTCTAAATTGTCATTCGAGCTGAATAGTGAAATGGTATGTAAGAAGGGTCACCAACGTTTGAGTTGTCTTAGGAAACTTGCAAAATTTCACATTGATAGACGCATGTTGACATTATTTTATTCTGCTTTTATTGAATCAGTTCTGTCATTCTCCATTGGGGTGTGGTATGGAAGCCTGTCAGTAAAGAACAAAAACTCTTTAAACCAAATTGTAAGGTGGGCGAGTAGAATAATAGGTGTAAATCAAAGGAATTTAGGATGTATTTATAAAAAACAGCTGTATCGGAAAGCAAGTACTGTCCTGAGTGATCTGTCGCATCCCTTACGTATTGATTTTAAGTTACTTCCGTCTGGTCGCCGGTTTGCAGCCTCAAGATGGAAAACAAGACGGTACAGGAATACTTTTGTCCCAGCCGCAATTGAAGTTTTAAATAATATTAGTACGAGAGAAGTTTTAGGATTTGTAAATTAATTTGGATAGCAAATGATTTATGTGTTGCGGTGCAGTTTGTCATGATGATTATTTGTAAATTTGTATGTGTATTAGTTGTATGTAGTTATGTCTATTATGTGTGGACAACTGAATTCTTTTTTACTGCATAACAAATTTACCTACGGGTATGAAATAAAACTACCTAACCTAACCTAGACTACACGAATAAACAAGGTATGCAAAGTAGTGTAATAGAACACTTGGTCCTACCACCTTGGTGAAAACTTGCTGGGACCCGAGGGGTATATAATCCTCCAGCAAAGGCTTCAGCAGATACAATTGGGGAACAGGCTTTGACCCCATACGTGATATCTTTTCCCTTCCAGGTTTAGTCATAGAACATCACTGGAACAGAACAACACATCCACACAGAGCAAACTTGAACTAATATAAACTTTTTCTAACAATTAATTTTCACACTTTAATCATATAGTGAACAGTGGTGTTGTAAATACCTAAAGAGTTACATATGCCAAGTAAGAAAACATATAAGTGGCTACATGTGGTTTGATAGAACTTCAAGGCCCTAGGCAAAGTTGTCTATACAATTCTCATACAGCAATCATGTGAAAAGCAACATGAAAGCAAATAAGAAGAACCCGTCAAAGTCTAGAACTCTTGATTAGTTTGATTCCATAATAACCCAATGGATGAATTGCAAAGAGCAAGTGCATATTTACTATCTGGATGACAGACTACACAAATAAACAAGGTATGCAAAGTAGTGTAATAGAACGCTTGGTCCTACCACCTTGGTGAAAACTTGCTGGGACCCGAGGGGTATATATTCCTCCAGCAAAGGCTTCAGCAGATACCATTGGGGAACAGGCTTTGACCCCATACGTGATATCTTTTCCCTTCCAGGTTTAGTCATAGAACATCACTGGAACAGAACAACACATCCACACAGAGCAAACTTGAACTAATATAAACTTTTTCTAACAATTAATTTTCACACTTTAATCATATAGTGAACAGTGGTGTTGTAAATACCTAAAGAGTTACATATGCCAAGTAAGAAAACATATAAGTGGCTACATGTGGTGTGATAGAACTTCAAGGCCCTAGGCATAGTTGTCTATAAAAATCTCATACAGCAATCATGTGAAAAGCAACATGAAAGCAAATAAGAAGAACCCGTCAAAGTCTAGAACTCTTGATTAGTTTGATTCCATAATAACCAAATGGATGAATTGCAAAGCAAGTGCATATTTATTATCTGGAGGGCAGGCTACACGAATAAACAAGGTATGTAAAGGGGCAAAATGGATCGCTGGGTCCTACCACCTTGGTGAAAACTTGCTGGGACCCGAGGGGTATACTGTATGCCTCCAGCAAAGGCTTCAGCAGATACCATTGGGGAACAGGCTTTGACCCCATAGGTGATATCTTTTCCCTTCAAGGTTTAGTCATAGAACATCACTGGAACAGAACAATACATCCACACAGAGCAAACTTGGAACTAATATAAACTTTTTCTTGCAATTAATTTTCACACTTTAATCATTGTAAATACCTAAAGAGTTACATATGCCAAGTAAGAAAACATATAAGTGGCTACATGTGGTGTGATAGAACTTCAAGGCCCTAGGCATAGTTGTCTATAAAATTCTCATACAGCAATCATGTGAAAAGCAACATGAAAGCAAATAAGAAGAACCCGTCAAAGTCTAGAACTCTTGATTAGTTTGATTCCATAATAACCCAATGGATGAATTGCAAAAAGCAAGTGCATATTTACTATCTGGATGGCAGACTACACGAATAAACAAGGTATGCAAAGTAGTGTAATAGAACGCTGGGTCCTACCACCTTGGTGAAAACTTGCTGGGACCCGAGGGGTATATATTCCTCCAGCAAAGGCTTCAGCAGATACCATTGGGGAACAGGCTTTGACCCCATACGTGATATCTTTTCCCTTCAAGGTTTAGTCACAGAACATCACTGGAACAGAACAATACATCCACACAGAGCAAACTTGAACTAATATAAACTTCTTCTTAGGATTAATTTTCAAACTTTAATCGTTGTACATACCTAAAGAGTTACATATGCCAAGTAAGAAAACATAAGTGGCTACATGTGGTGTGATAGAACTTCAAGGCCCTAGGCATAGTTGTCTATAAAAATCTCATACAGCAATCATGTGAAAAGCAACATGAAAGCAAATAAGAAGAACCCGTCAAAGTCTAGAACTCTTGATTAGTTTGATTCCATGATAACCCAATGGATGAATTGCAAAGCAAGTGCATATTTATTATCCGGATGGCAGGCTACACGAATAAACAAGGTATGCAAAGGGGCAAAATGGATCGCTGGGTCCTACCACCTTGGTGAAAACTTGCTGGGACCCGAGGGTTATATATGCCTCCAGCAAAGGCTTCAGCAGATACCATTGGGGAACAGGCTTTAGCAGATACCATTGGGGAACAGGCTTCAGCAGATACCATTGGGGAACAGGCTTTGACCCCATAGGTGATATATTTTCCCTTCGAAATTTAGTAAAAGAAAATCACTGGAACAGAACAATACATCCACACAGAGCAAACTTGAACTAATATAAACTTCATCTTAGGATTAATTTTCACACTTTAATCATATATTGAACAGTGGTGTTGTAAATACCTAAAGAGTTACATATGCCAAGTAAGAAAACATATAAGTGGCTACATGTGGTGTGATAGAACTTCAAGGCCCTAGGCAAAGTTGTCTATACAATTCTCATACAGCAATCATGTGAAAAGCAACATGAAAGCAAATAAGAAGAACCCGTCAAAGTCTAGAACTCTTGATTAGTTTGATTCCATAATAACCCAATGGATGAATTGCAAAAAGCAAGTGCATATTTACTATCTGGATGACAGACTACACGAATAAACAAGGTATGCAAAGTAGTGTAATAGAACGCTTGGTCCTACCACCTTGGTGAAAACTTGCTGGGACCCGAGGGGTATATATTCCTCCAGCAAAGGCTTCAGCAGATACAATTGGGGAACAGGCTTTGACCCCATACGTGATATCTTTTCCCTTCCAGGTTTAGTCATAGAACATCACTGGAACAGAACAACACATCCACACAGAGCAAACTTGAACTAATATAAACTTTTTCTAACAATTAATTTTCACACTTTAATCATATAGTGAACAGTGGTGTTGTAAATACCTAAAGAGTTACATATGCCAAGTAAGAAAACATATAAGTGGCTACATGTGGTGTGATAGAACTTCAAGGCCCTAGGCATAGTTGTCTATAAAAATCTCATACAGCAATCATGTGAAAAGCAACATGAAAGCAAATAAGAAGAACCCGTCAAAGTCTAGAACTCTTGATTAGTTTGATTCCATAATAACCAAATGGATGAATTGCAAAGCAAGTGCATATTTATTATCTGGAGGGCAGGCTACACGAATAAACAAGGTATGTAAAGGGGCAAAATGGATCGCTGGGTCCTACCACCTTGGTGAAAACTTGCTGGGACCCGAGGGGTATATATGCCTCCAGCAAAGGCTTCAGCAGATACCATTGGGGAACAGGCTTTAGCAGATACCATTGGGGAACAGGCTTCAGCAGATACCATTGGGGAACAGGCTTTGACCCCATAGGTGATATATTTTCCCTTCAAGATTTAGTAAAAGAAAATCACTGGAACAGAACAATACATCCACACAGAGCAAACTTGAACTAATATAAACTTCATCTTAGGATTAATTTTCACACTTTAATCATATATTGAACAGTGGTGTTGTAAATACCTAAAGAGTTACATATGCCAAGTAAGAAAACATAAGTGGCTACATGTGGTGTGATAGAACTTCAAGGCCCTAGGCATAGTTGTCTATAAAAATCTCATACAGCAATCATGTGAAAAGCAACATGAAAGCAAATAAGAAGAACCCGTCAAAGTCTAGAACTCTTGATTAGTTTGATTCCATGATAACCCAATGGATGAATTGCAAAGCAAGTGCATATTTATTATCCGGAGGGCAGGCTACACGAATAAACAAGGTATGCAAAGGGGCAAAATGGATCGCTGGGTCCTACCACCTTGGTGAAAACTTGCTGGGACCCGAGGGGTATATATGCCTCCAGCAAAGGCTTCAGCAGATACCATTGGGGAACAGGCTTTAGCAGATACTATTGGGGAACAGGCTTCAGCAGATACCATTGGGGAACAGGCTTTGACCCCATAGGTGATATATTTTCCCTTCAAGATTTAGTAAAAGAAAATCACTGGAACAGAACAATACATCCACACAGAGCAAACTTGAACTAATATAAACTTCATCTTAGGATTAATTTTCACACTTTAATCATATATTGAACAGTGGTGTTGTAAATACCTAAAGAGTTACATATGCCAAGTAAGAAAACATATAAGTGGCTACATGTGGTGTGATAGAACTTCAAGGCCCTAGGCAAAGTTGTCTATACAATTCTCATACAGCAATCATGTGAAAAGCAACATGAAAGCAAATAAGAAGAACCCGTCAAAGTCTAGAACTCTTGATTAGTTTGATTCCATAATAACCCAATGGATGAATTGCAAAAAGCAAGTGCATATTTACTATCTGGATGACAGACTACACGAATAAACAAGGTATGCAAAGTAGTGTAATAGAACGCTTGGTCCTACCACCTTGGTGAAAACTTGCTGGGACCCGAGGGGTATATATTCCTCCAGCAAAGGCTTCAGCAGATACCATTGGGGAACAGGCTTTGACCCCATACGTGATATCTTTTCCCTTCCAGGTTTAGTCATAGAACATCACTGGAACAGAACAACACATCCACACAGAGCAAACTTGAACTAATATAAACTTTTTCTAACAATTAATTTTCACACTTTAATCATATAGTGAACAGTGGTGTTGTAAATACCTAAAGAGTTACATATGCCAAGTAAGAAAACATATAAGTGGCTACATGTGGTGTGATAGAACTTCAAGGCCCTAGGCATAGTTGTCTATAAAAATCTCATACAGCAATCATGTGAAAAGCAACATGAAAGCAAATAAGAAGAACCCGTCAAAGTCTAGAACTCTTGATTAGTTTGATTCCATAATAACCAAATGGATGAATTGCAAAGCAAGTGCATATTTATTATCTGGAGGGCAGGCTACACGAATAAACAAGGTATGTAAAGGGGCAAAATGGATCGCTGGGTCCTACCACCTTGGTGAAAACTTGCTGGGACCCGAGGGGTATATATGCCTCCAGCAAAGGCTTCAGCAGATACCATTGGGGAACAGGCTTTAGCAGATACCATTGGGGAACAGGCTTCAGCAGATACCATTGGGGAACAGGCTTTGACCCCATAGGTGATATATTTTCCCTTCAAGATTTAGTAAAAGAAAATCACTGGAACAGAACAATACATCCACACAGAGCAAACTTGAACTAATATAAACTTCATCTTAGGATTAATTTTCACACTTTAATCATATATTGAACAGTGGTGTTGTAAATACCTAAAGAGTTACATATGCCAAGTAAGAAAACATATAAGTGGCTACATGTGGTGTGATAGAACTTCAAGGCCCTAGGCAAAGTTGTCTATACAATTCTCATACAGCAATCATGTGAAAAGCAACATGAAAGCAAATAAGAAGAACCTGTCAAAGTCTAGAACTCTTGATTAGTTTGATTCCATAATAACCCAATGGATGAATTGCAAAAAGCAAGTGCATATTTACTATCTGGATGACAGACTACACGAATAAACAAGGTATGCAAAGTAGTGTAATAGAACGCTTGGTCCTACCACATTGGTGAAAACTTGCTGGGACCCGAGGGGTATATATTCCTCCAGCAAAGGCTTCAGCAGATACCATTGGGGAACAGGCTTTGACCCCATACGTGATATCTTTTCCCTTCCAGGTTTAGTCATAGAACATCACTGGAACAGAACAATACATCCACACAGAGCAAACTTGAACTAATATAAACTTTTTCTAACAATTAATTTTCACACTTTAATCATATAGTGAACAGTGGTGTTGTAAATACCTAAAGAGTTACATATGCCAAGTAAGAAAACATATAAGTGGCTACATGTGGTGTGATAGAACTTCAAGGCCCTAGGCATAGTTGTCTATAAAAATCTCATACAGCAATCATGTGAAAAGCAACATGAAAGCAAATAAGAAGAACCCGTCAAAGTCTAGAACTCTTGATTAGTTTGATTCCATAATAACCAAATGGATGAATTGCAAAGCAAGTGCATATTTATTATCTGGAGGGCAGGCTACACGAATAAACAAGGTATGTAAAGGGGCAAAATGGATCGCTGGGTCCTACCACCTTGGTGAAAACTTGCTGGGACCCGAGGGGTATACTGTATGCCTCCAGCAAAGGCTTCAGCAGATACCATTGGGGAACAGGCTTTGACCCCATAGGTGATATCTTTTCCCTTCAAGGTTTAGTCATAGAACATCACTGGAACAGAACAATACATCCACACAGAGCAAACTTGGAACTAATATAAACTTTTTCTTGCAATTAATTTTCACACTTTAATCATTGTAAATACCTAAAGAGTTACATATGCCAAGTAAGAAAACATATAAGTGGCTACATGTGGTGTGATAGAACTTCAAGGCCCTAGGCATAGTTGTCTATAAAATTCTCATACAGCAATCATGTGAAAAGCAACATGAAAGCAAATAAGAAGAACCCGTCAAAGTCTAGAACTCTTGATTAGTTTGATTCCATAATAACCCAATGGATGAATTGCAAAAAGCAAGTGCATATTTACTATCTGGATGGCAGACTACACGAATAAACAAGGTATGCAAAGTAGTGTAATAGAACGCTGGGTCCTACCACCTTGGTGAAAACTTGCTGGGACCTGAGGGGTATATATTCCTCCAGCAAAGGCTTCAGCAGATACCATTGGGGAACAGGCTTTAGCAGATACCATTGGGGAACAGGCTTTGACCCCATACGTGATATCTTTTCCCTTCAAGGTTTAGTCACAGAACATCACTGGAACAGAACAATACATCCACACAGAGCAAACTTGAACTAATATAAACTTCTTCTTAGGATTAATTTTCAAACTTTAATCGTTGTACATACCTAAAGAGTTACATATGCCAAGTAAGAAAACATAAGTGGCTACATGTGGTGTGATAGAACTTCAAGAACCCGTCAAAGTCTAGAACTCTTGATTAGTTTGATTCCATAATAACCCAATGGATGAATTGCAAAAAGCAAGTGCATATTTACTATCTGGATGGCAGACTACACGAATAAACAAGGTATGCAAAGTAGTGTAATAGAACGCTTGGTCCTACCACCTTGGTGAAAACTTGCTGGGACCCGAGGGGTATATATTCCTCCAGCAAAGGCTTCAGCAGATACCATTGGGGAACAGGCTTTGACCCCATACGTGATATCTTTTCCCTTCCAGGTTTAGTCATAGAACATCACTGGAACAGAACAATACATCCACACAGAGCAAACTTGAACTAATATAAACTTCTTCTTAGGATTAATTTTCAAACTTTAATCGTTGTACATACCTAAAGAGTTACATATGCCAAGTAAGAAAACATAAGTGGCTACATGTGGTGTGATAGAACTTCAAGGCCCTAGGCATAGTTGTCTATAAAAATCTCATACAGCAATCATGTGAAAAGCAACATGAAAGCAAATAAGAAGAACCCGTCAAAGTCTAGAACTCTTGATTAGTTTGATTCCATGATAACCCAATGGATGAATTGCAAAGCAAGTGCATATTTATTATCCGGAGGGCAGGCTACACGAATAAACAAGGTATGCAAAGGGGCAAAATGGATCGCTGGGTCCTACCACCTTGGTGAAAACTTGCTGGGACCCGAGGGGTATATATGCCTCCAGCAAAGGCTTCAGCAGATACCATTGGGGAACAGGCTTTAGCAGATACTATTGGGGAACAGGCTTCAGCAGATACCATTGGGGAACAGGCTTTGACCCCATAGGTGATATATTTTCCCTTCAAGATTTAGTAAAAGAAAATCACTGGAACAGAACAATACATCCACACAGAGCAAACTTGAACTAATATAAACTTCATCTTAGGATTAATTTTCACACTTTAATCATATATTGAACAGTGGTGTTGTAAATACCTAAAGAGTTACATATGCCAAGTAAGAAAACATATAAGTGGCTACATGTGGTGTGATAGAACTTCAAGGCCCTAGGCAAAGTTGTCTATACAATTCTCATACAGCAATCATGTGAAAAGCAACATGAAAGCAAATAAGAAGAACCCGTCAAAGTCTAGAACTCTTGATTAGTTTGATTCCATAATAACCCAATGGATGAATTGCAAAAAGCAAGTGCATATTTACTATCTGGATGACAGACTACACGAATAAACAAGGTATGCAAAGTAGTGTAATAGAACGCTTGGTCCTACCACCTTGGTGAAAACTTGCTGGGACCCGAGGGGTATATATTCCTCCAGCAAAGGCTTCAGCAGATACCATTGGGGAACAGGCTTTGACCCCATACGTGATATCTTTTCCCTTCCAGGTTTAGTCATAGAACATCACTGGAACAGAACAACACATCCACACAGAGCAAACTTGAACTAATATAAACTTTTTCTAACAATTAATTTTCACACTTTAATCATATAGTGAACAGTGGTGTTGTAAATACCTAAAGAGTTACATATGCCAAGTAAGAAAACATATAAGTGGCTACATGTGGTGTGATAGAACTTCAAGGCCCTAGGCATAGTTGTCTATAAAAATCTCATACAGCAATCATGTGAAAAGCAACATGAAAGCAAATAAGAAGAACCCGTCAAAGTCTAGAACTCTTGATTAGTTTGATTCCATAATAACCAAATGGATGAATTGCAAAGCAAGTGCATATTTATTATCTGGAGGGCAGGCTACACGAATAAACAAGGTATGTAAAGGGGCAAAATGGATCGCTGGGTCCTACCACCTTGGTGAAAACTTGCTGGGACCCGAGGGGTATATATGCCTCCAGCAAAGGCTTCAGCAGATACCATTGGGGAACAGGCTTTAGCAGATACCATTGGGGAACAGGCTTTGACCCCATAGGTGATATATTTTCCCTTCAAGATTTAGTAAAAGAAAATCACTGGAACAGAACAATACATCCACACAGAGCAAACTTGAACTAATATAAACTTCATCTTAGGATTAATTTTCACACTTTAATCATATATTGAACAGTGGTGTTGTAAATACCTAAAGAGTTACATATGCCAAGTAAGAAAACATATAAGTGGCTACATGTGGTGTGATAGAACTTCAAGGCCCTAGGCAAAGTTGTCTATACAATTATCATACAGCAATCATGTGAAAAGCAACATGAAAGCAAATAAGAAGAACCTGTCAAAGTCTAGAACTCTTGATTAGTTTGATTCCATAATAACCCAATGGATGAATTGCAAAAAGCAAGTGCATATTTACTATCTGGATGACAGACTACACGAATAAACAAGGTATGCAAAGTAGTGTAATAGAACGCTTGGTCCTACCACATTGGTGAAAACTTGCTGGGACCCGAGGGGTATATATTCCTCCAGCAAAGGCTTCAGCAGATACCATTGGGGAACAGGCTTTGACCCCATACGTGATATCTTTTCCCTTCCAGGTTTAGTCATAGAACATCACTGGAACAGAACAATACATCCACACAGAGCAAACTTGAACTAATATAAACTTTTTCTAACAATTAATTTTCACACTTTAATCATATAGTGAACAGTGGTGTTGTAAATACCTAAAGAGTTACATATGCCAAGTAAGAAAACATATAAGTGGCTACATGTGGTGTGATAGAACTTCAAGGCCCTAGGCATAGTTGTCTATAAAAATCTCATACAGCAATCATGTGAAAAGCAACATGAAAGCAAATAAGAAGAACCCGTCAAAGTCTAGAACTCTTGATTAGTTTGATTCCATAATAACCAAATGGATGAATTGCAAAGCAAGTGCATATTTATTATCTGGAGGGCAGGCTACACGAATAAACAAGGTATGTAAAGGGGCAAAATGGATCGCTGGGTCCTACCACCTTGGTGAAAACTTGCTGGGACCCGAGGGGTATACTGTATGCCTCCAGCAAAGGCTTCAGCAGATACCATTGGGGAACAGGCTTTGACCCCATAGGTGATATCTTTTCCCTTCAAGGTTTAGTCATAGAACATCACTGGAACAGAACAATACATCCACACAGAGCAAACTTGGAACTAATATAAACTTTTTCTTGCAATTAATTTTCACACTTTAATCGTTGTAAATACCTAAAGAGTTACATATGCCAAGTAAGAAAACATATAAGTGGCTACATGTGGTGTGATAGAACTTCAAGGCCCTAGGCATAGTTGTCTATAAAATTCTCATACAGCAATCATGTGAAAAGCAACATGAAAGCAAAAAAGAAGAACCCGTCAAAGTCTAGAACTCTTGATTAGTTTGATTCCATAATAACCCAATGGATGAATTGCAAAAAGCAAGTGCATATTTACTATCTGGATGGCAGACTACACGAATAAACAAGGTATGCAAAGTAGTGTAATAGAACGCTGGGTCCTACCACCTTGGTGAAAACTTGCTGGGACCCGAGGGGTATATATTCCTCCAGCAAAGGCTTCAGCAGATACCATTGGGGAACAGGCTTTGACCCCATACGTGATATCTTTTCCCTTCAAGGTTTAGTCACAGAACATCACTGGAACAGAACAATACATCCACACAGAGCAAACTTGAACTAATATAAACTTCTTCTTAGGATTAATTTTCAAACTTTAATCGTTGTACATACCTAAAGAGTTACATATGCCAAGTAAGAAAACATATAAGTGGCTACATGTGGTGTGATAGAACTTCAAGGCCCTAGGCATAGTTGTCTATAAAAATCTCATACAGCAATCATGTGAAAAGCAACATGAAAGCAAATAAGAAGAACCCGTCAAAGTCTAGAACTCTTGATTAGTTTGATTCCATGATAACCCAATGGATGAATTGCAAAGCAAGTGCATATTTATTATCCGGAGGGCAGGCTACACGAATAAACAAGGTATGCAAAGGGGCAAAATGGATCGCTGGGTCCTACCACCTTGGTGAAAACTTGCTGGGACCCGAGGGTTATATATGCCTCCAGCAAAGGCTTCAGCAGATACCATTGGGGAACAGGCTTTAGCAGATACCATAGGGGAACAGGCTTCAGCAGATACCATTGGGGAACAGGCTTTGACCCCATAGGTGATATATTTTCCCTTCAAGATTTAGTAAAAGAAAATCACTGGAACAGAACAATACATCCACACAGAGCAAACTTGAACTAATATAAACTTCATCTTAGGATTAATTTTCACACTTTAATCATATATTGAACAGTGGTGTTGTAAATACCTAAAGAGTTACATATGCCAAGTAAGAAAACATATAAGTGGCTACATGTGGTGTGATAGAACTTCAAGGCCCTAGGCAAAGTTGTCTATACAATTCTCATACAGCAATCATGTGAAAAGCAACATGAAAGCAAATAAGAAGAACCCGTCAAAGTCTAGAACTCTTGATTAGTTTGATTCCATAATAACCCAATGGATGAATTGCAAAAAGCAAGTGCATATTTACTATCTGGATGACAGACTACACGAATAAACAAGGTATGCAAAGTAGTGTAATAGAACGCTTGGTCCTACCACCTTGGTGAAAACTTGCTGGGACCCGAGGGGTATATATTCCTCCAGCAAAGGCTTCAGCAGATACCATTGGGGAACAGGCTTTGACCCCATACGTGATATCTTTTCCCTTCCAGGTTTAGTCATAGAACATCACTGGAACAGAACAACACATCCACACAGAGCAAACTTGAACTAATATAAACTTTTTCTAACAATTAATTTTCACACTTTAATCATATAGTGAACAGTGGTGTTGTAAATACCTAAAGAGTTACATATGCCAAGTAAGAAAACATATAAGTGGCTACATGTGGTGTGATAGAACTTCAAGGCCCTAGGCATAGTTGTCTATAAAAATCTCATACAGCAATCATGTGAAAAGCAACATGAAAGCAAATAAGAAGAACCCGTCAAAGTCTAGAACTCTTGATTAGTTTGATTCCATAATAACCAAATGGATGAATTGCAAAGCAAGTGCATATTTATTATCTGGAGGGCAGGCTACACGAATAAACAAGGTATGTAAAGGGGCAAAATGGATCGCTGGGTCCTACCACCTTGGTGAAAACTTGCTGGGACCCGAGGGGTATATATGCCTCCAGCAAAGGCTTCAGCAGATACCATTGGGGAACAGGCTTTAGCAGATACCATTGGGGAACAGGCTTCAGCAGATACCATTGGGGAACAGGCTTTGACCCCATAGGTGATATATTTTCCCTTCAAGATTTAGTAAAAGAAAATCACTGGAACAGAACAATACATCCACACAGAGCAAACTTGAACTAATATAAACTTCATCTTAGGATTAATTTTCACACTTTAATCATATATTGAACAGTGGTGTTGTAAATACCTAAAGAGTTACATATGCCAAGTAAGAAAACATATAAGTGGCTACATGTGCTGTGATAGAACTTCAAGGCCCTAGGCAAAGTTGTCTATACAATTATCATACAGCAATCATGTGAAAAGCAACATGAAAGCAAATAAGAAGAACCTGTCAAAGTCTAGAACTCTTGATTAGTTTGATTCCATAATAACCCAATGGATGAATTGCAAAAAGCAAGTGCATATTTACTATCTGGATGACAGACTACACGAATAAACAAGGTATGCAAAGTAGTGTAATAGAACGCTTGGTCCTACCACCTTGGTGAAAACTTGCTGGGACCCGAGGGGTATATATTCCTCCAGCAAAGGCTTCAGCAGATACCATTGGGGAACAGGCTTTGACCCCATACGTGATATCTTTTCCCTTCCAAGTTTAGTCATAGAACATCACTGGAACAGAACAATACATCCACACAGAGCAAACTTGGAACTAATATAAACTTTTTCTTGCAATTAATTTTCACACTTTAATCGTTGAAAATACCTAAAGAGTTACATATGCCAAGTAAGAAAACATATAAGTGGCTACATGTGGTGTGATAGAACTTCAAGGCCCTAGGCATAGTTGTCTATAAAAATCTCATACAGCAATCATGTGAAAAGCAACATGAAAGCAAATAAGAAGAACCCGTCAAAGTCTAGAACTCTTGATTAGTTTGATTCCATGATAACCCAATGGATGAATTGCAAAGCAAGTGCATATTTATTATCCGGAGGGCAGGCTACACGAATAAACAAGGTATGCAAAGTAGTGTAATAGAACGCTGGGTCCTACCACCTTGGTGAAAACTTGCTGGGACCCGAGGGGTATATATTCCTCCAGCAAAGGCTTCAGCAGTTACCATTGGGGAACAGGCTTTGACCCCATACGTGATATCTTTTCCCTTCAAGGTTTAGTCACAGAACATCACTGGAACAGAACAATACATCCACACAGAGCAAACTTGAACTAATATAAACTTCTTCTTAGGATTAATTTTCAAACTTTAATCGTTGTACATACCTAAAGAGTTACATATGCCAAGTAAGAAAACATAAGTGGCTACATGTGGTGTGATAGAACTTCAAGGCCCTAGGCATAGTTGTCTATAAAAATCTCATACAGCAATCATGTGAAAAGCAACATGAAAGCAAATAAGAAGAACCCGTCAAAGTCTAGAACTCTTGATTAGTTTGATTCCATAATAACCCAATGGATGAATTGCAAAAAGCAAGTGCATATTTATTATCTGGATGGCAGACTACACGAATAAACAAGGTATGCAAAGTAGTGTAATAGAACGCTGGGTCCTACCACCTTGGTGAAAACTTGCTGGGACCCGAGGGGTATATATTCCTCCAGCAAAGGCTTCAGCAGATACCATTGGGGAACAGGCTTTGACCCCATACGTGATATCTTTTCCCTTCAAGGTTTAGTCACAGAACATCACTGGAACAGAACAATACATCCACACAGAGCAAACTTGAACTAATATAAACTTCTTCTTAGGATTAATTTTCAAACTTTAATCGTTGTACATACCTAAAGAGTTACATATGCCAAGTAAGAAAACATAAGTGGCTACATGTGGTGTGATAGAACTTCAAGGCCCTAGGCATAGTTGTCTATAAAAATCTCATACAGCAATCATGTGAAAAGCAACATGAAAGCAAATAAGAAGAACCCGCCAAAGTCTAGAACTCTTGATTAGTTTGATTCCATGATAACCCAATGGATGAATTGCAAAGCAGGTGCATATTTATTATCCGGAGGGCAGGCTACACGAATAAACAAGGTATGCAAAGGGGCAAAATGGATCGCTGGGTCCTACCACCTTGGTGAAAACTTGCTGGGACCCGAGGGGTATATATGCCTCCAGCAAAGGCTTCAGCAGATACCATTGGGGAACAGGCTTTAGCAGATACTATTGGGGAACAGGCTTCAGCAGATACCATTGGGGAACAGGCTTTGACCCCATAGGTGATATATTTTCCCTTCAAGATTTAGTAAAAGAAAATCACTGGAACAGAACAATACATCCACACAGAGCAAACTTGAACTAATATAAACTTCATCTTAGGATTAATTTTCACACTTTAATCATATATTGAACAGTGGTGTTGTAAATACCTAAAGAGTTACATATGCCAAGTAAGAAAACATATAAGTGGCTACATGTGGTGTGATAGAACTTCAAGGCCCTAGGCAAAGTTGTCTATACAATTCTCATACAGCAATCATGTGAAAAGCAACATGAAAGCAAATAAGAAGAACCCGTCAAAGTCTAGAACTCTTGATTAGTTTGATTCCATAATAACCCAATGGATGAATTGCAAAAAGCAAGTGCATATTTACTATCTGGATGACAGACTACACGAATAAACAAGGTATGCAAAGTAGTGTAATAGAACGCTTGGTCCTACCACCTTGGTGAAAACTTGCTGGGACCCGAGGGGTATATATTCCTCCAGCAAAGGCTTCAGCAGATACCATTGGGGAACAGGCTTTGACCCCATACGTGATATATTTTCCCTTCAAGATATAGTAAAAGAAAATCACTGGAACAGAACAATACATCCACACAGAGCAAACTTGAACTAATATAAACTTCATCTTAGGATTAATTTTCACACTTTAATCATATATTGAACAGTGGTGTTGTAAATACCTAAAGAGTTACATATGGCGAGTAAGAAAACATATAAGTGGCTACATGTGGTGTGATAGAACTTCAAGGCCCTAGGCATAGTTGTCTATAAAAATCTCATACAGCAATCATGTGAAAAGCAACATGAAAGCAAATAAGAAGAACCCGTCAAAGTCTAGAACTCTTGATTAGTTTGATTCCATAATAACCAAATGGATGAATTGCAAAGCAAGTGCATATTTATTATCTGGAGGGCAGGCTACACGAATAAACAAGGTATGTAAAGGGGCAAAATGGATCGCTGGGTCCTACCACCTTGGTGAAAACTTGCTGGGACCCGAGGGGTATACTGTATGCCTCCAGCAAAGGCTTCAGCAGATACCATTGGGGAACAGGCTTTGACCCCATAGGTGATATCTTTTCCCTTCAAGGTTTAGTCATAGAACATCACTGGAACAGAACAATACATCCACACAGAGCAAACTTGGAACTAATATAAACTTTTTCTTGCAATTAATTTTCACACTTTAATCATTGTAAATACCTAAAGAGTTACATATGCCAAGTAAGAAAACATATAAGTGGCTACATGTGGTGTGATAGAACTTCAAGGCCCTAGGCATAGTTGTCTATAAAATTCTCATACAGCAATCATGTGAAAAGCAACATGAAAGCAAATAAGAAGAACCCGTCAAAGTCTAGAACTCTTGATTAGTTTGATTCCATAATAACCCAATGGATGAATTGCAAAAAGCAAGTGCATATTTACTATCTGGATGGCAGACTTCACGAATAAACAAGGTATGCAAAGTAGTGTAATAGAACGCTGGGTCCTACCACCTTGGTGAAAACTTGCTGGGACCCGAGGGGTATATATTCCTCCAGCAAAGGCTTCAGCAGATACCATTGGGGAACAGGCTTTGACCCCATACGTGATATCTTTTCCCTTCAAGGTTTAGTCACAGAACATCACTGGAACAGAACAATACATCCACACAGAGCAAACTTGAACTAATATAAACTTCTTCTTAGGATTAATTTTCAAACTTTAATCGTTGTACATACCTAAAGAGTTACATATGCCAAGTAAGAAAACATAAGTGGCTACATGTGGTGTGATAGAACTTCAAGGCCCTAGGCATAGTTGTCTATAAAAATCTCATACAGCAATCATGTGAAAAGCAACATGAAAGCAAATAAGAAGAACCCGTCAAAGTCTAGAACTCTTGATTAGCTTGATTCCATGATAACCCAATGGATGAATTGCAAAGCAAGTGCATATTTATTATCCGGAGGGCAGGCTACACGAATAAACAAGGTATGCAAAGGGGCAAAATGGATCGCTGGGTCCTACCACCTTGGTGAAAACTTGCTGGGACCCGAGGGGTATATATGCCTCCAGCAAAGGCTTCAGCAGATACCATTGGGGAACAGGCTTTAGCAGATACTATTGGGGAACAGGCTTCAGCAGATACCATTGGGGAACAGGCTTTGACCCCATAGGTGATATATTTTCCCTTCAAGATTTAGTAAAAGAAAATCACTGGAACAGAACAATACATCCACACAGAGCAAACTTGAACTAATATAAACTTCATCTTAGGATTAATTTTCACACTTTAATCATATATTGAACAGTGGTGTTGTAAATACCTAAAGAGTTACATATGCCAAGTAAGAAAACATATAAGTGGCTACATGTGGTGTGATAGAACTTCAAGGCCCTAGGCAAAGTTGTCTATACAATTCTCATACAGCAATCATGTGAAAAGCAACATGAAAGCAAATAAGAAGAACCCGTCAAAGTCTAGAACTCTTGATTAGTTTGATTCCATAATAACCCAATGGATGAATTGCAAAAAGCAAGTGCATATTTACTATCTGGATGACAGACTACACGAATAAACAAGGTATGCAAAGTAGTGTAATAGAACGCTTGGTCCTACCACCTTGGTGAAAACTTGCTGGGACCCGAGGGGTATATATTCCTCCAGCAAAGGCTTCAGCAGATACCATTGGGGAACAGGCTTTGACCCCATACGTGATATCTTTTCCCTTCCAGGTTTAGTCATAGAACATCACTGGAACAGAACAACACATCCACACAGAGCAAACTTGAACTAATATAAACTTTTTCTAACAATTAATTTTCACACTTTAATCATATAGTGAACAGTGGTGTTGTAAATACCTAAAGAGTTACATATGCCAAGTAAGAAAACATATAAGTGGCTACATGTGGTGTGATAGAACTTCAAGGCCCTAGGCATAGTTGTCTATAAAAATCTCATACAGCAATCATGTGAAAAGCAACATGAAAGCAAATAAGAAGAACCCGTCAAAGTCTAGAACTCTTGATTAGTTTGATTCCATAATAACCAAATGGATGAATTGCAAAGCAAGTGCATATTTATTATCTGGAGGGCAGGCTACACGAATAAACAAGGTATGTAAAGGGGCAAAATGGATCGCTGGGTCCTACCACCTTGGTGAAAACTTGCTGGGACCCGAGGGGTATATATGCCTCCAGCAAAGGCTTCAGCAGATACCATTGGGGAACAGGCTTTAGCAGATACCATTGGGGAACAGGCTTTGACCCCATAGGTGATATATTTTCCCTTCAAGATTTAGTAAAAGAAAATCACTGGAACAGAACAATACATCCACACAGAGCAAACTTGAACTAATATAAACTTCATCTTAGGATTAATTTTCACACTTTAATCATATATTGAACAGTGGTGTTGTAAATACCTAAAGAGTTACATATGCCAAGTAAGAAAACATATAAGTGGCTACATGTGGTGTGATAGAACTTCAAGGCCCTAGGCAAAGTTGTCTATACAATTATCATACAGCAATCATGTGAAAAGCAACATGAAAGCAAATAAGAAGAACCTGTCAAAGTCTAGAACTCTTGATTAGTTTGATTCCATAATAACCCAATGGATGAATTGCAAAAAGCAAGTGCATATTTACTATCTGGATGACAGACTACACGAATAAACAAGGTATGCAAAGTAGTGTAATAGAACGCTTGGTCCTACCACATTGGTGAAAACTTGCTGGGACCCGAGGGGTATATATTCCTCCAGCAAAGGCTTCAGCAGATACCATTGGGGAACAGGCTTTGACCCCATACGTGATATCTTTTCCCTTCCAGGTTTAGTCATAGAACATCACTGGAACAGAACAACACATCCACACAGAGCAAACTTGAACTAATATAAACTTTTTCTAACAATTAATTTTCACACTTTAATCATATAGTGAACAGTGGTGTTGTAAATACCTAAAGAGTTACATATGCCAAGTAAGAAAACATATAAGTGGCTACATGTGGTGTGATAGAACTTCAAGGCCCTAGGCATAGTTGTCTATAAAAATCTCATACAGCAATCATGTGAAAAGCAACATGAAAGCAAATAAGAAGAACCCGTCAAAGTCTAGAACTCTTGATTAGTTTGATTCCATAATAACCAAATGGATGAATTGCAAAGCAAGTGCATATTTATTATCTGGAGGGCAGGCTACACGAATAAACAAGGTATGTAAAGGGGCAAAATGGATCGCTGGGTCCTACCACCTTGGTGAAAACTTGCTGGGACCCGAGGGGTATATATGCCTCCAGCAAAGGCTTCAGCAGATACCATTGGGGAACAGGCTTTAGCAGATACCATTGGGGAACAGGCTTTGACCCCATAGGTGATATATTTTCCCTTCAAGATTTAGTAAAAGAAAATCACTGGAACAGAACAATACATCCACACAGAGCAAACTTGAACTAATATAAACTTCATCTTAGGATTAATTTTCACACTTTAATCATATATTGAACAGTGGTGTTGTAAATACCTAAAGAGTTACATATGCCAAGTAAGAAAACATATAAGTGGCTACATGTGGTGTGATAGAACTTCAAGGCCCTAGGCAAAGTTGTCTATACAATTATCATACAGCAATCATGTGAAAAGCAACATGAAAGCAAATAAGAAGAACCTGTCAAAGTCTAGAACTCTTGATTAGTTTGATTCCATAATAACCCAATGGATGAATTGCAAAAAGCAAGTGCATATTTACTATCTGGATGACAGACTACACGAATAAACAAGGTATGCAAAGTAGTGTAATAGAACGCTTGGTCCTACCACATTGGTGAAAACTTGCTGGGACCCGAGGGGTATATATTCCTCCAGCAAAGGCTTCAGCAGATACCATTGGGGAACAGGCTTTGACCCCATACGTGATATCTTTTCCCTTCCAGGTTTAGTCATAGAACATCACTGGAACAGAACAATACATCCACACAGAGCAAACTTGAACTAATATAAACTTTTTCTAACAATTAATTTTCACACTTTAATCATATAGTGAACAGTGGTGTTGTAAATACCTAAAGTGTTACATATGCCAAGTAAGAAAACATATAAGTGGCTACATGTGGTGTGATAGAACTTCAAGGCCCTAGGCATAGTTGTCTATAAAAATCTCATACAGCAATCATGTGAAAAGCAACATGAAAGCAAATAAGAAGAACCCGTCAAAGTCTAGAACTCTTGATTAGTTTGATTCCATAATAACCAAATGGATGAATTGCAAAGCAAGTGCATATTTATTATCTGGAGGGCAGGCTACACGAATAAACAAGGTATGCAAAGTAGTGTAATAGAACGCTGGGTCCTACCACCTTGGTGAAAACTTGCTGGGACCCGAGGGGTATACTGTATGCCTCCAGCAAAGGCTTCAGCAGATACCATTGGGGAACAGGCTTTGACCCCATAGGTGATATCTTTTCCCTTCAAGGTTTAGTCACAGAACATCACTGGAACAGAACAATACATCCACACAGAGCAAACTTGAACTAATATAAACTTCTTCTTAGGATTAATTTTCAAACTTTAATCGTTGTACATACCTAAAGAGTTACATATGCCAAGTAAGAAAACATATAAGTGGCTACATGTGGTGTGATAGAACTTCAAGGCCCTAGGCATAGTTGTCTATAAAAATCTCATACAGCAATCATGTGAAAAGCAACATGAAAGCAAATAAGAAGAACCCGTCAAAGTCTAGAACTCTTGATTAGTTTGATTCCATGATAACCCAATGGATGAATTGCAAAGCAAGTGCATATTTATTATCCGGAGGGCAGGCTACACGAATAAACAAGGTATGCAAAGGGGCAAAATGGATCGCTGGGTCCTACCACCTTGGTGAAAACTTGCTGGGACCCGAGGGGTATATATGCCTCCAGCAAAGGCTTCAGCAGATACCATTGGGGAACAGGCTTTAGCAGATACCATTGGGGAACAGGCTTCAGCAGATACCATTGGGGAACAGGCTTTGACCCCATAGGTGATATATTTTCCCTTCAAGATTTAGTAAAAGAAAATCACTGGAACAGAACAATACATCCACACAGAGCAAACTTGAACTAATATAAACTTCATCTTAGGATTAATTTTCACACTTTAATCATATATTGAACAGTGGTGTTGTAAATACCTAAAGAGTTACATATGCCAAGTAAGAAAACATATAAGTGGCTACATGTGGTGTGATAGAACTTCAAGGCCCTAGGCAAAGTTGTCTATACAATTCTCATACAGCAATCATGTGAAAAGCAACATGAAAGCAAATAAGAAGAACCCGTCAAAGTCTAGAACTCTTGATTAGTTTGATTCCATAATAACCCAATGGATGAATTGCAAAAAGCAAGTGCATATTTACTATCTGGATGACAGACTACACGAATAAACAAGGTATGCAAAGTAGTGTAATAGAACGCTTGGTCCTACCACCTTGTTGAAAACTTGCTGGGACCCGAGGGGTATATATTCCTCCAGCAAAGGCTTCAGCAGATACCATTGGGGAACAGGCTGTGACCCCATACGTGATATCTTTTCCCTTCCAGGTTTAGTCATAGAACATCACTGGAACAGAACAATACATCAAAACAGAGCAAACTTGAACTAATATAAACTTTTTCTAACAATTAATTTTCACACTTTAATCATATAGTGAACAGTGGTGTTGTAAATACCTAAAGAGTTACATATGCCAAGTAAGAAAACATATAAGTGGCTACATGTGGTGTGATAGAACTTCAAGGCCCTAGGCATAGTTGTCTATAAAAATCTCATACAGCAATCATGTGAAAAGCAACATGAAAGCAAATAAGAAGAACCCGTCAAAGTCTAGAACTCTTGATTAGTTTGATTCCATAATAACCAAATGGATGAATTGCAAAGCAAGTGCATATTTATTATCTGGAGGGCAGGCTACACGAATAAACAAGGTATGTAAAGGGGCAAAATGGATCGCTGGGTCCTACCAACTTGGTGAAAACTTGCTGGGACCCGAGGGGTATACTGTATGCCTCCAGCAAAGGCTTCAGCAGATACCATTGGGGAACAGGCTTTGACCCCATAGGTGATATATTTTCCCTTCAAGGTTTAGTCATAGAACATCACTGGAACAGAACAATACATCCACACAGAGCAAACTTGGAACTAATATAAACTTTTTCTTGCAATTAATTTTCACACTTTAATCGTTGTAAATACCTAAAGAGTTACATATGCCAAGTAAGAAAACATATAAGTGGCTACATGTGGTGTGATAGAACTTCAAGGCCCTAGGCATAGTTGTCTATAAAATTCTCATACAGCAATCATGTGAAAAGCAACATGAAAGCAAATAAGACGAACCTGTCAAAGTCTAGAACTCTTGATTAGTTTGATTCCATAATAACCCAATGGATGAATTGCAAAAAGCAAGTGCATATTTACTATCTGGATGGCAGACTACACGAATAAACAAGGTATGCAAAGTAGTGTAATAGAACGCTGTGTCCTACCACCTTGGTGAAAACTTGCTGGGACCCGAGGGGTATATATTCCTCCAGCAAAGGCTTCAGCAGTTACCATTGGGGAACAGGCTTTGACCCCATACGTGATATCTTTTCCCTTCAAGGTTTAGTCACAGAACATCACTGGAACAGAACAATACATCCACACAGAGCAAACTTGAACTAATATAAACTTCTTCTTAGGATTAATTTTCAAACTTTAATCGTTGTACATACCTAAAGAGTTACATATGCCAAGTAAGAAAACATATAAGTGGCTACATGTGGTGTGATAGAACTTCAAGGCCCTAGGCATAGTTGTCTATAAAAATCTCATACAGCAATCATGTGAAAAGCAACATGAAAGCAAATAAGAAGAACCCGTCAAAGTCTAGAACTCTTGATTAGTTTGATTCCATGATAACCCAATGGATGAATTGCAAAGCAAGTGCATATTTATTATCCGGAGGGCAGGCTACACGAATAAACAAGGTATGCAAAGGGGCAAAATGGATCGCTGGGTCCTACCACCTTGGTGAAAACTTGCTGGGACCCGAGGGGTATATATGCCTCCAGCAAAGGCTTCAGCAGATACCATTGGGGAACAGGCTTTAGCAGATACCATTGGGGAACAGGCTTCAGCAGATATCATTGGGGAACAGGCTTTAGCAGATACCATTGGGGAACAGGCTTCAGCAGATACCATTGGGGAACAGGCTTTAGCAGATACCATTGGGGAACAGGCTTCAGCAGATACCATTGGGGAACAGGCTTTAGCAGATACCATTGGGGAACAGGCTTCAGCAGATTCCATTGGGGAACAGGCTTTGACCCCATAGGTGATATATTTTCCCTTCAAGATTTAGTAAAAGAAAATCACTGGAACAGAACAATACATCCACACAGAGCAAACTTGAACTAATATAAACTTCATCTTAGGATTAATTTTCACACTTTAATCATATATTGAACAGTGGTGTTGTAAATACCTAAAGAGTTACATATGCCAAGTAAGAAAACATATAAGTGGCTACATGTGGTGTGATAGAACTTCAAGGCCCTAGGCACAGTTGTCTATACAATTCTCATACAGCAATCATGTGAAAAGCAACATGAAAGCAAATAAGAAGAACCCGTCAAAGTCTAGAACTCTTGATTAGTTTGATTCCATAATAACCCAATGGATGAATTGCAAAAAGCAAGTGCATATTTACTATCTGGATGACAGACTACACGAATAAACAAGGTATGCAAAGTAGTGTAATAGAACGCTTGGTCCTACCACCTTGTTGAAAACTTGCTGGGACCCGAGGGGTATATATTCCTCCAGCAAAGGCTTCAGCAGATACCATTGGGGAACAGGCTTTGACCCCATACGTGATATCTTTTCCCTTCCAGGTTTAGTCATAGAACATCACTGGAACAGAACAACACATCCACACAGAGCAAACTTGAACTAATATAAACTTTTTCTAACAATTAATTTTCACACTTTAATCATATAGTGAACAGTGGTGTTGTAAATACCTAAAGAGTTACATATGCCAAGTAAGAAAACATATAAGTGGCTACATGTGGTGTGATAGAACTTCAAGGCCCTAGGCATAGTTGTCTATAAAAATCTCATACAGCAATCATGTGAAAAGCAACATGAAAGCAAATAAGAAGAACCCGTCAAAGTCTAGAACTCTTGATTAGTTTGATTCCATAATAACCAAATGGATGAATTGCAAAGCAAGTGCATATTTATTATCTGGAGGGCAGGCTACACGAATAAACAAGGTATGTAAAGGGGCAAAATGGATCGCTGGGTCCTACCACCTTGGTGAAAACTTGCTGGGACCCGAGGGGTATACTGTATGCCTCCAGCAAAGGCTTCAGCAGATACCATTGGGGAACAGGCTTTGACCCCATAGGTGATGTCTTTTCCCTTCAAGGTTTAGTCATAGAACATCACTGGAACAGAACAATACATCCACACAGAGCAAACTTGGAACTAATATAAACTTTTTCTTGCAATTAATTTTCACACTTTAATCATTGTAAATACCTAAAGAGTTACATATGCCAAGTAAGAAAACATATAAGTGGCTACATGTGGTGTGATAGAACTTCAAGGCCCTAGGCATAGTTGTCTATAAAATTCTCATACAGCAATCATGTGAAAAGCAACATGAAAGCAAATAAGAAGAACCCGTCAAAGTCTAGAACTCTTGATTAGTTTGATTCCATAATAACCCAATGGATGAATTGCAAAAAGCAAGTGCATATTTACTATCTGGATGGCAGACTACACGAATAAACAAGGTATGCAAAGTAGTGTAATAGAACGCTGGGTCCTACCACCTTGGTGAAAACTTGCTGGGACCCGAGGGGTATATATTCCTCCAGCAAAGGCTTCAGCAGATACCATTGGGGAACAGGCTTTGACCCCATACGTGATATCTTTTCCCTTCAAGGTTTAGTCACAGAACATCACTGGAACAGAACAATACATCCACACAGAGCAAACTTGAACTAATATAAACTTCTTCTTAGGATTAATTTTCAAACTTTAATCGTTGTACATACCTAAAGAGTTACATATGCCAAGTAAGAAAACATAAGTGGCTACATGTGGTGTGATAGAACTTCAAGGCCCTAGGCATAGTTGTCTATAAAAATCTCATACAGCAATCATGTGAAAAGCAACATGAAAGCAAATAAGAAGAACCCGTCAAAGTCTAGAACTCTTGATTAGTTTGATTCCATGATAACCCAATGGATGAATTGCAAAGCAAGTGCATATGTATTATCCGGAGGGCAGGCTACACGAATAAACAATGTATGCAAAGGGGCAAAATGGATCGCTGGGTCCTACCACCTTGGTGAAAACTTGCTGGGACCCGAGGGGTATATATGCCTCCAGCAAAGGCTTCAGCAGATACCATTGGGGAACAGGCTTCAGCAGATACCATTGGGGAACAGGCTTTGACCCCATAGGTGATATATTTTCCCTTCAAGATTTAGTAAAAGAAAATCACTGGAACAGAACAATACATCCACACAGAGCAAACATGAACTAATATAAACTTCATCTTAGGATTAATTTTCACACTTTAATCATATATTGAACAGTGGTGTTGTAAATACCTAAAGAGTTACATATGCCAAGTAAGAAAACATATAAGTGGCTACATGTGGTGTGATAGAACTTCAAGGCCCTAGGCAAAGTTGTCTATACAATTCTCATACAGCAATCATGTGAAAAGCAACATGAAAGCAAATAAGAAGAACCCGTCAAAGTCTAGAACTCTTGATTAGTTTGATTCCATAATAACCCAATGGATGAATTGCAAAAAGCAAGTGCATATTTACTATCTGGATGACAGACTACACAAATAAACAAGGTATGCAAAGTAGTGTAATAGAACGCTTGGTCCTACCACCTTGGTGAAAACTTGCTGGGACCCGAGGGGTATATATTCCTCCAGCAAAGGCTTCAGCAGATACCATTGGGGAACAGGCTTTGACCCCATACGTGATATCTTTTCCCTTCCAGGTTTAGTCATAGAACATCACTGGAACAGAACAACACATCCACACAGAGCAAACTTGAACTAATATAAACTTTTTCTAACAATTAATTTTCACACTTTAATCATATAGTGAACAGTGGTGTTGTAAATACCTAAAGAGTTACATATGCCAAGTAAGAAAACATATAAGTGGCTACATGTGGTGTGATAGAACTTCAAGGCCCTAGGCATAGTTGTCTATAAAAATCTCATACAGCAATCATGTGAAAAGCAACATGAAAGCAAATAAGAAGAACCCGTCAAAGTCTAGAACTCTTGATTAGTTTGATTCCATAATAACCAAATGGATGAATTGCAAAGCAAGTGCATATTTATTATCTGGAGGGCAGGCTACACGAATAAACAAGGTATGTAAAGGGGCAAAATGGATCGCTGGGTCCTACCACCTTGGTGAAAACTTGCTGGGACCCGAGGGGTATATATGCCTCCAGCAAAGGCTTCAGCAGATACCATTGGGGAACAGGCTTTAGCAGATACCATTGGGGAACAGGCTTCAGCAGATACCATTGGGGAACAGGCTTTGACCCCATAGGTGATATATTTTCCCTTCAAGATTTAGTAAAAGAAAATCACTGGAACAGAACAATACATCCACACAGAGCAAACTTGAACTAATATAAACTTCATCTTAGGATTAATTTTCACACTTTAATCATATATTGAACAGTGGTGTTGTAAATACCTAAAGAGTTACATATGCCAAGTAAGAAAACATATAAGTGGCTACATGTGGTGTGATAGAACTTCAAGGCCCTAGGCATAGTTGTCTATAAAAATCTCATACAGCAATCATGTGAAAAGCAACATGAAAGCAAATAAGAAGAACCCGTCAAAGTCTAGAACTCTTGATTAGTTTGATTCCATAATAACCAAATGGATGAATTGCAAAGCAAGTGCATATTTATTATCTGGAGGGCAGGCTACACGAATAAACAAGGTATGTAAAGGGGCAAAATGGATCGCTGGGTCCTACCACCTTGGTGAAGACTTGCTGGGACCCGAGGGGTATATATGCCTCCAGCAAAGGCTTCAGCAGATACCATTGGGGAACAGGCTTTAGCAGATACCATTGGGGAACAGGCTTCAGCAGATACCATTGGGGAACAGGCTTTGACCCCATAGGTGATATATTTTCCCTTCAAGATTTAGTAAAAGAAAATCACTGGAACAGAACAATACATCCACACAGAGCAAACATGAACTAATATAAACTTCATCTTAGGATTAATTTTCACACTTTAATCATATATTGAACAGTGGTGTTGTAAATACCTAAAGAGTTACATATGCCAAGTAAGAAAACATATAAGTGGCTACATGTGGTGTGATAGAACTTCAAGGCCCTAGGCAAAGTTGTCTATACAATTCTCATACAGCAATCATGTGAAAAGCAACATGAAAGCAAATAAGAAGAACCCGTCAAAGTCTAGAACTCTTGATTAGTTTGATTCCATAATAACCCAATGGATGAATTGCAAAAAGCAAGTGCATATTTACTATCTGGATGACAGACTACACGAATAAACAAGGTATGCAAAGTAGTGTAATAGAACGCTTGGTCCTACCACCTTGGTGAAAACTTGCTGGGACCCGAGGGGTATATAATCCTCCAGCAAAGGCTTCAGCAGATACAATTGGGGAACAGGCTTTGACCCCATACGTGATATCTTTTCCCTTCCAGGTTTAGTCATAGAACATCACTGGAACAGAACAACACATCCACACAGAGCAAACTTGAACTAATATAAACTTTTTCTAACAATTAATTTTCACACTTTAATCATATAGTGAACAGTGGTGTTGTAAATACCTAAAGAGTTACATATGCCAAGTAAGAAAACATATAAGTGGCTACATGTGGTGTGATAGAACTTCAAGGCCCTAGGCATAGTTGTCTATAAAAATCTCATACAGCAATCATGTGAAAAGCAACATGAAAGCAAATAAGAAGAACCCGTCAAAGTCTAGAACTCTTGATTAGTTTGATTCCATAATAACCAAATGGATGAATTGCAAAGCAAGTGCATATTTATTATCTGGAGGGCAGGCTACACGAATAAACAAGGTATGTAAAGGGGCAAAATGGATCGCTGGGTCCTACCACCTTGGTGAAAACTTGCTGGGACCCGAGGGGTATATATGCCTCCAGCAAAGGCTTCAGCAGATACCATTGGGGAACAGGCTTTAGCAGATACCATTGGGGAACAGGCTTCAGCAGATACCATTGGGGAACAGGCTTTGACCCCATAGGTGATATATTTTCCCTTCAAGATTTAGTAAAAGAAAATCACTGGAACAGAACAATACATCCACACAGAGCAAACTTGAACTAATATAAACTTCATCTTAGGATTAATTTTCACACTTTAATCATATATTGAACAGTGGTGTTGTAAATACCTAAAGAGTTACATATGCCAAGTAAGAAAACATATAAGTGGCTACATGTGGTGTGATAGAACTTCAAGGCCCTAGGCATAGTTGTCTATACAATTCTCATACAGCAATCATGTGAAAAGCAACATGAAAGCAAATAAGAAGAACCCGTCAAAGTCTAGAACTCTTGATTAGTTTGATTCCATAATAACCCAATGGATGAATTGCAAAAAGCAAGTGCATATTTACTATCTGGATGGCAGACTACACGAATAAACAAGGTATGCAAAGTAGTGTAATAGAACGCTGGGTCCTACCACATTGGTGAAAACTTGCTGGGACCCGAGGGGTATATATTCCTCCAGCAAAGGCTTCAGCAGATACCATTGGGGAACAGGCTTTGACCCCATAGGTGATATCTTTTCCCTTCAAGGTTTAGTCACAGAACATCACTGGAACAGAACAATACATCCACACAGAGCAAACTTGAACTAATATAAACTTCTTCTTAGGATTAATTTTCAAACTTTAATCGTTGTACATACCTAAAGAGTTACATATGCCAAGTAAGAAAACATAAGTGGCTACATGTGGTGTGATAGAACTTCAAGGCCCTAGGCATAGTTGTCTATAAAAATCTCATACAGCAATCATATGAAAAGCAACATGAAAGCAAATAAGAAGAACCCGTCAAAGTCTAGAACTCTTGATTAGTTTGATTCCATAATAACCAAATGGATGAATTGCAAAGCAAGTGCATATTTATTATCTGGAGGGCAGGCTACACGAATAAACAAGGTATGTAAAGGGGCAAAATGGATCGCTGGGTCCTATCACCTTGGTGAAAACTTGCTGGGACCCGAGGGGTATATATGCCTCCAGCAAAGGCTTCAGCAGATACCATTGGGGAACAGGCTTTAGCAGATACCATTGGGGAACAGGCTTCAGCAGATACCATTGGGGAACAGGCTTTGACCCCATAGGTGATATATTTTCCCTTCAAGATTTAGTAAAAGAAAATCACTGGAACAGAACAATACATCCACACAGAGCAAACTTGAACTAATATAAACTTCATCTTAGGATTAATTTTCACACTTTAATCATATATTAAACAGTGGTGTTGTAAATACCTAAAGAGTTACATATGCCAAGTAAGAAAACAAAAGTGGCTACATGTGGTGTGATAGAACTTCAAGGCCCTAGGCAAAGTTGTCTATAAAATTCTCATACAGCAATCATGTGAAAAGCAACATGAAAGCAAATAAGAAGAACCCGTCAAAGTCTAGAACTCTTGATTAGTTTGATTCCATAATAACCCAATGGATGAATTGCAAAAAGCAAGTGCATATTTACTATCTGGATGACAGACTACACGAATAAACAAGGTATGCAAAGTAGTGTAATAGAACGCTTGGTCCTACCACCTTGGTGAAAACTTGCTGGGACCCGAGGGGTATATATTCCTCCAGCAAAGGCTTCAGCAGATACCATTGGGGAACAGGCTTTGACCCCATACGTGATATCTTTTCCCTTCCAGGTTTAGTCATAGGACATCACTGGAACAGAACAATACATCCACACAGAGCAAACTTGAACTAATATAAACTTTTTCTAACAATTAATTTTCACACTTTAATCATATAGTGAACAGTGGTGTTGTAAATACCTAAAGAGTTACATATGCCAAGTAAGAAAACATATAAGTGGCTACATGTGGTGTGATAGAACTTCAAGGCCCTAGGCATAGTTGTCTATAAAAATCTCATACAGCAATCATGTGAAAAGCAACATGAAAGCAAATAAGAAGAACCCGTCAAAGTCTAGAACTCTTGATTAGTTTGATTCCATAATAACCAAATGGATGAATTGCAAAGCAAGTGCATATTTATTATCTGGAGGGCAGGCTACACGAATAAACAAGGTATGTAAAGGGGCAAAATGGATCGCTGGGTCCTACCACCTTGGTGAAAACTTGCTGGGACCCGAGGGGTATATATGCCTCCAGCAAAGGCTTCAGCAGATACCATTGGGGAACAGGCTTTAGCAGATACCATTGGGGAACAGGCTTCAGCAGATACCATTGGGGAACAGGCTTTGACCCCATAGGTGATATATTTTCCCTTCAAGATTTAGTAAAAGAAAATCACTGGAACAGAACAATACATCCACACAGAGCAAACTTGAACTAATATAAACTTCATCTTAGGATTAATTTTCACACTTTAATCATATATTGAACAGTGGTGTTGTAAATACCTGAAGAGTTACATATGCCAAGTAAGAAAACATAGAAGTGGCTACATGTGGTGTGATAGAACTTCAAGGCCCTAAGCAAAGTTGTCTATAAAATTCTCATACAGCAATCATGTGAAAAGCAACATGAAAGCAAATAAGAAGAACCCGTCAAAGTCTAGAACTCTTGATTAGTTTGATTCCATAATAACCCAATGGATGAATTGCAAAAAGCAAGTGCATATTTACTATCTGGATGACAGACTACACGAATAAACAAGGTATGCAAAGTAGTGTAATAGAACGCTTGGTCCTACCACCTTGGTGAAAACTTGCTGGGACCCGAGGGGTATATATTCCTCCAGCAAAGGCTTCAGCAGATACCATTGGGAAACAGGCTTTGACCCCATATGTGATATCTTTTCCCTTCCAGGTTTAGTCATAGAACATCACTGGAACAGAACAATACATCCACACAGAGCAAACTTGAACTAATATAAACTTTTTCTAACAATTAATTTTCACACTTTAATCATATAGTGAACAGTGGTGTTGTAAACACCTAAAGAGTTACATATGCCAAGTAAGAAAACATATAAGTGGCTACATGTGGTGTGATAGAACTTCAAGGCCCTAGGCATAGTTGTCTATAAAAATCTCATACAGCAATCATGTGAAAAGCAACATGAAAGCAAATAAGAAGAACCCGTCAAAGTCTAGAACTCTTGATTAGTTTGATTCCATAATAACCAAATGGATGAATTGCAAAGCAAGTGCATATTTATTATCTGGAGGGCAGGCTACACGAATAAACAAGGTATGTAAAGGGGCAAAATGGATCGCTGGGTCCTACCACCTTGGTGAAAACTTGCTGGGACCCGAGGGGTATACTGTATGCCTCCAGCAAAGGCTTCAGCAGATACCATTGGGGAACAGGCTTTGACCCCATAGGTGATATCTTTTCCCTTCAAGGTTTAGTCATAGAACATCACTGGAACAGAACAATACATCCACACAGAGCAAACTTGGAACTAATATAAACTTTTTCTTGCAATTAATTTTCACACTTTAATCGTTGTAAATACCTAAAGAGTTACATATGCCAAGTAAGAAAACATATAAGTGGCTACATGTGGTGTGATAGAACTTCAAGGCCCTAGGCATAGTTGTCTATAAAATTCTCATACAGCAATCATGTGAAAAGCAACATGAAAGCAAATAAGAAGAACCCGTCAAAGTCTAGAACTCTTGATTAGTTTGATTCCATAATAACCCAATGGATGAATTGCAAAAAGCAAGTGCATATTTACTATCTGGATGGCAGACTACACGAATAAACAAGGTATGCAAAGTAGTGTAATAGAACGCTGTGTCCTACCACCTTGGTGAAAACTTGCTGGGACCCGAGGGGTATATATTCCTCCAGCAAAGGCTTCAGCAGATACCATTGGGGAACAGGCTTTGACCCCATACGTGATATCTTTTCCCTTCAAGGTTTAGTCACAGAACATCACTGGAACAGAACAATAAATCCACACAGAGCAAACTTGAACTAATATAAACTTCTTCTTAGGATTAATTTTCAAACTTTAATCGTTGTACATACCTAAAGAGTTACATATGCCAAGTAAGAAAACATAAGTGGCTACATGTGGTGTGATAGAACTTCAAGGCCCTAGGCATAGTTGTCTATAAAAATCTCATACAGCAATCATGTGAAAAGCAACATGAAAGCAAATAAGAAGAACCCGTCAAAGTCTAGAACTCTTGATTAGTTTGATTCCATGATAACCCAATGGATGAATTGCAAAGCAAGTGCATATTTATTATCCAGAGTGCAGGCTACACGAATAAACAAGGTATGCAAAGGGGCAAAATGGATCGCTGGGTCCTACCACCTTGGTGAAAACTTGCTGGGACCCGAGGGGTATATATGCCTCCAGCAAAGGCTTCAGCAGATACCATTGGGGAACAGGCTTTATTAGATACCATTGGGGAACAGGCTTCAGCAGATACCATTGGGGAACAGGCTTTGACCCCATAGGTGATATATTTTCCCTTCAAGATTTAGTAAAAGAAAATCACTGGAACAGAACAATACATCCACACAGAGCAAACTTGAACTAATATAAACTTCATCTTAGGATTAATTTTCACACTTTAATCATATATTGAACAGTGGTGTTGTAAATACCTAAAGAGTTACATATGCCAAGTAAGAAAACACAGAAGTGGCTACATGTGGTGTGATAGAACTTCAAGGCCCTAGGCAAAGTTGTCTATAAAATTCTCATACAGCAATCATGTGAAAAGCAACATGAAAGCAAATAAGAAGAACCCGTCAAAGTCTAGAACTCTTGATTAGTTTGATTCCATAATAACCCAATGGATGAATTGCAAAAAGCAAGTGCATATTTACTATCTGGATGACAGACTACACGAATAAACAAGGTATGCAAAGTAGTGTAATAGAACGCTTGGTCCTACCACCTTGGTGAAAACTTGCTGGGACCCGAGGGGTATATATTCCTCCAGCAAAGGCTTCAGCAGATACCATTGGGGAACAGGCTTTGACCCCATACGTGATATCTTTTCCCTTCCAGGTTTAGTCATAGAACATCACTGGAACAGAACAATACATCCACACAGAGCAAACTTGAACTAATATAAACTTTTTCTAACAATTAATTTTCACACTTTAATCATATAGTGAACAGTGGTGTTGTAAACACCTAAAGAGTTACATATGCCAAGTAAGAAAACATATAAGTGGCTACATGTGGTGTGATAGAACTTCAAGGCCCTAGGCATAGTTGTCTATAAAATCTCATACAGCAATCATGTGAAAAGCAACATGAAAGCAAATAAGAAGAACCCGTCAAAGTCTAGAACTCTTGATTAGTTTGATTCCATTATAACCAAATGGATGAATTGCAAAGCAAGTGCATATTTATTATCTGGAGGGCAGGCTACACGAATAAACAAGGTATGTAAAGGGGCAAAATGGATCGCTGGGTCCTACCACCTTGGTGAAAACTTGCTGGGACCCGAGGGGTATACTGTATGCCTCCAGCAAAGGCTTCAGCAGATACCATTGGGGAACAGGCTTTGACCCCATAGGTGATATCTTTTCCCTTCAAGGTTTAGTCACAGAACATCACTGGAACAGAACAATACATCCACACAGAGCAAACTTGAACTAACATAAACTTCTTCTTAGGATTAATTTTCAAACTTTAATCGTTGTACATACCTAAAGAGTTACATATGCCAAGTAAGAAAACATAAGTGGCTACATGTGGTGTGATAGAACTTCAAGGCCCTAGGCATAGTTGTCTATAAAAATCTCATACAGCAATCATGTGAAAAGCAACATGAAAGCAAATAAGAAGAACCCGTCAAAGTCTAGAACTCTTGATTAGTTTGATTCCATAATAACCAAATGGATGAATTGCAAAGCAAGTGCATATTTATTATCTGGAGGGCAGGCTACACGAATAAACAAGGTATGTAAAGGGGCAAAATGGATCGCTGGGTCCTACCACCTTGGTGAAAACTTGCTGGGACCCGAGGGGTATATGCCTCCAGCAAAGGCTTCAGCAGATACCATTGGGGAACAGGCTTTAGCAGATACCATTGGGGAACAGGCTTCAGCAGATACCATTGGGGAAAAGGCTTTGACCCCATAGGTGATATATTTTCCCTTCAAGATTTAGTAAAAGAAAATCACTGGAACAGAACAATACATCCACACAGAGCAAACTTGAACTAATATAAACTTCATCTTAGGATTAATTTTCACACTTTAATCATATATTAAACAGTGGTGTTGTAAATACCTAAAGAGTTACATATGCCAAGTAAGAAAACATAAGTGGCTACATGTGGTGTGATAGAACTTCAAGGCCCTAGGCAAAGTTGTCTATAAAATTCTCATACAGCAATCATGTGAAAAGCAACATGAAAGCAAATAAGAAGAACCCGTCAAAGTCTAGAACTCTTGATTAGTTTGATTCCATAATAACCCAATGGATGAATTGCAAAAAGCAAGTGCATATTTACTATCTGGATGACAGACTACACGAATAAACAAGGTATGCAAAGCAGTGTAATAGAACGCTTGGTCCTACCACCTTGGTGAAAACTTGCTGGGACCCGAGGGGTATATATTCCTCCAGCAAAGGCTTCAGCAGATACCATTGGGGAACAGGCTTTGACCCCATACGTGATATCTTTTCCCTTCCAGGTTTAGTCATAGAACATCACTGGAACAGAACAATACATCCACACAGAGCAAACTTGAACTAATATAAACTTTTTCTAACAATTAATTTTCACACTTTAATCATATAGTGAACTGTGGTGTTGTAAATACCTAAAGAGTTACATATGCCAAGTAAGAAAACATATAAGTGGCTACATGTGGTGTGATAGAACTTCAAGGCCCTAGGCAAAGTTGTCTATACAATTCTCATACAGCAATCATGTGAAAAGCAACATGAAAGCAAATAAGAAGAACCCGTCAAAGTCTAGAACTCTTGATTAGTTTGATTCCATAATAACCCAATGGATGAATTGCAAAAAGCAAGTGCATATTTACTATCTGGATGACAGACTACACGAATAAACAAGGTATGCAAAGTAGTGTAATAGAACGCTTGGTCCTACCACCTTGGTGAAAACTTGCTGGGACCCGAGGGGTATATATTCCTCCAGCAAAGGCTTCAGCAGATACCATTGGGGAACAGGCTTTGACCCCATACGTGATATCTTTTCCCTTCCAGGTTTAGTCATAGAACATCACTGGAACAGAACAATACATCCACACAGAGCAAACTTGAACGAATATAAACTTTTTCTAACAATTATTTTTCACACTTTAATCATATAGTGAACAGTGGTGTTGTAAATACCTAAAGAGTTACATATGCCAAGTAAGAAAACATATAAGTGGCTACATGTGGTGTGATAGAACTTCAAGGCCCTAGGCATAGTTGTCTATAAAAATCTCATACAGCAATCATGTGAAAAGCAACATGAAAGCAAATAAGAAGAACCCGTCAAAGTCTAGAACTCTTGATTAGTTTGATTCCATGATAACCCAATGGATGAATTGCAAAGCAAGTGCATATTTATTATCTGGAGGGCAGGCTACACGAATAAACAAGGTATGCAAAGGGGCAAAATGGATCGCTGGGTCCTACCACCTTGGTGAAAACTTGCTGGGACCCGAGGGGTATATATGCCTCCAGCAAAGGCTTCAGCAGATACCATTGGGGAACAGGCTTTAGCAGATACCATTGGGGAACAGGCTTTGACCCCATAGGTGATATATTTTCCCTTCAAGATTTAGTAAAAGAAAATCACTGGAACAGAACTATACATCCACACAGAGCAAACTTGAACTAATATAAACTTCATCTTAGGATTAATTTTCACACTTTAATCATATATTGAACAGTGGTGTTGTAAATACCTAAAGAGTTACATATGCCAAGTAAGAAAACATATAAGTGGCTACATGTGGTGTGATAGAACTTCAAGGCCCTAGGCAAAGTTGTCTATACAATTCTCATACAGCAATCATATGAAAAGCAACATGAAAGCAAATAAGAAGAACCCGTCAAAGTCTAGAACTCTTGATTAGTTTGATTCCATAATAACCCAATGGATGAATTGCAAAAAGCAAGTGCATATTTACTATCTGGATGACAGACTACACGAATAAACAAGGTATGCAAAGTAGTGTAATAGAACGCTTGGTCCTACCACATTGGTGAAAACTTGCTGGGACCCGAGGGGTATATATTCCTCCAGCAAAGGCTTCAGCAGATACCATTGGGGAACAGGCTTTGACCCCATACGTGATATATTTTCCCTTCCAGGTTTAGTCATAGAACATCACTGGAACAGAACAATACATCCACACAGAGCAAACTTGAACTAATATAAACTTTTTCTAACAATTAATTTTCACACTTTAATCATATAGTGAACAGTGGTGTTGTAAATACCTAAAGAGTTACATATGCCAAGTAAGAAAACATATAAGTGGCTACATGTGGTGTGATAGAACTTCAAGGCCCTAGGCATAGTTGTCTATGAAAATCTCATACAGCAATCATGTGAAAAGCAACATGAAAGCAAATAAGAAGAACCCGTCAAAGTCTAGAACTCTTGATTAGTTTGATTCCATAATAACCAAATGGATGAATTGCAAAGCAAGTGCATATTTATTATCTGGAGGGCAGGCTACACGAATAAACAAGGTATGTAAAGGGGCAAAATGGATCGCTGGGTCCTACCACCTTGGTGAAAACTTGCTGGGACCCGAGGGGTATATATGCCTCCAGCAAAGGCTTCAGCAGATACCATTGGGGAACAGGCTTTGACCCCATACGTGATATCTTTTCCCTTCAAGGTTTAGTCACAGAACATCACTGGAACAGAACAATACATCCACACAGAGCAAACTTGAACTAATATAAACTTCTTCTTAGGGTTAATTTTCAAACTTTAATCGTTGTACATACCTAAAGAGTTACATATGCCAAGTAAGAAAACATATAAGTGGCTACATGTGGTGTGATAGAACTTCAAGGCCCTAGACATAGTTGTCTATAAAAATCTCATACAGCAATCATGTGAAAAGCAACATGAAAGCAAATAAGAAGAACCCGTCAAAGTCTAGAACTCTTGATTAGTTTGATTCCATGATAACCCAATGGATGAATTGCAAAGCAAGTGCATATTTATTATCCGGAGGGCAGGCTACACGAATAAACAAGGTATGCAAAGGGGCAAAATGGATCGCTGGGTCCTACCACCTTGGTGAAAACTTGCTGGGACCCGAGGGGTATATATGCCTCCAGCAAAGGCTTCAGCAGGTACCATTGGGGAACAGGCTTTAGCAGATACCATTGGGGAACAGGCTTCAGCAGATACCATTGGGGAACAGGCTTTGACCCCATAGGTGATATATTTTCCCTTCAAGATTTAGTAATAGAAAATCACTGGAACAGAACAATACATCCACACAGAGCAAACTTGAACTAATATAAACTTCTTCTTAGGATTAATTTTCACACTTTAATCATATAGTCAAGTCAAGTCATCTTCATTTATATAGCGCTTTTAACAATGTAGATTGTCTCAAAGCAGCTTTACAGAGATAAGCGTATAATTTAAGGTAACAGAGATTGTTTCGGCTTTACAGCAGAGTTAAGTTATTTCCATCTAAAGTTAGTTTTAATTGATTTGGTTCCGTCGCAATGATCATTTGTTATTAAATTAGGGGCCGCTAAGACGACACCATTCTCTCTACGCAGACTTTAAACGCGAACCTGTGAGAAACGCTGATGGCGGTCACATGCGCATTTAGAATGGGTTCTATAGTTATGTGCGTTAGAATATACGCAGGTTTGGAATTCCCTACAAGCCAAGCCTAAACAAAATACTTGTCTTTCCTTATAAATTTTGATAAGGATCAAAATAGTGAACAGTCACTTCATATATTCACTTCATATAGTGAGCAGTCGTGTTGTAAATACCTAAAGAGTTACATATGCCAAGTAAGAAAACATATAAGTGGCTACATGTGGTGTGATAGAACTTCAAGGCCCTAGGCATAGTTGTCTATAAAAATCTCATACAGCAATCATGTGAAAAGCAACATGAATGCAAATAAGAACCCGTCAAAGTCTAGAACTCTTGATTAGTTTGATTCCATAATAACCCAATGGATGAATTGCAAAAAGCAAGTGCATATTTATTATCTGGAGGGTAGGCTACACGAATAAACAAGGTATGCAAATAGGGCGAAATGGATCGCTGGGTCCTACCACCTTGGTGAAAACTTGCTGGGACCTGAGGAGTATATATGCCTCCAGCAAAGGCTTAAGCAGATACCATTGGGGAACAGGCTTTGACCCCATACGTGATATCTTTTCCCTTCAAGGTTTAGTCACAGAACATCACTGGAACAGAACAATACATCCACACAGAGCAAACTTGAACTAATATAAACTTCTTCTTAGGATTAATTTTCAAACTTTAATCGTTGTACATACCTAAAGAGTTACATATGCCAAGTAAGAAAACATATAAGTGGCTACATGTGGTGTGATAGAACTTCAAGGCCCTAGGCATAGTTGTCTATAAAATTCTCATACAGCAATCATGTGAAAAGCAACATGAAAGCAAATAAGAAGAACCCGTCAAAGTCTAGAACTCTTGATTAGTTTGATTCCATAATAACCCAATGGATGAATTGCAAAGCAAGTGCATATTTATTATCTGGAGGGCAGGCTACACGAATAAACAAGCTATGCAAAGGGGCAAAATGGATCGCTAGGTCCTACCACCTTGGTGAAAACTTGCTGGGACCCGAGGGGTATATATGCCTCCAGCAAAGGCTTCAGCAGATACCATTGGGAACAGGCTTTGACCCCATAGGTGATATCTTTTCCCTTCAAGGTTTAGTCACAGAACATCACTGGAACAGAACAATACATCCACACAGAGCAAACTTGAGCTAATATGAACTTTTTCTTACAATTAATTTTCACACTTTATTTATATAGTGAACAGTGATGTTGTAAATACCTAAAGAGTTACATATGCCAAGTAAGAAAACATATAAGTGGCTACATGTGGTGTGATAGAACTTCAAGGCCCTAGGCATAGTTGTCTATAAAAATCTCATACAGCAATCATGTGAAAAGCAACATGAAAGCAAATAAGAAGAACCCGTCAAAGTCTAGAACTCTTGATTAGTTTGATTCCATGATAACCCAATGGATGAATTGCAAAGCAAGTGCATATTTATTATCTGGAGGATAGTGAACAGTGGTGTTGTAAATACCTAAAGAGTTACATATGCCAAGTAAGAAAATATATAAGTGGCTATATGTGGTGTGATAGAACTTCAAGGCCCTAGGCATAGTTGTCTATAAAAATCTCATACAGCAATCATGAGAACAGTCAGAGGTGTATAGTCCAGGGGTCAGAAAGTCCTGCCATATGTTTATTCCACCCATGAACTCAGCCAGCTGATTTAACTAATAAGTTCTATCTCCTGGCTGAATTAGCAAATCCAGGTGATTGGAACAAAATACTGAGGAGGACTTTTACTTTCTGAACCTGGACTTTACACCTCTGGCCACATGTCAGCCAAGAGCAAAAGAAATAAACCAGAACTGGACCTTATCTGAGCCACAAAACCTGTGCATATTAAATATGGAGTCATCTCAGTCTTAATAAGCCTGTTAACAAGCAGAATCACTGAAGGGAAAGAAGAGAATAGAAAAAGAGACGAGCAGAAACACAAGAACTACAACTGACTTCAGACACAGCCTTAGATGAAATCAACTGAAGAGAAAAGAAGACATTAAATCTGTGATCTCAGCAGAGGAGGATTAATCAACTCCACAAACAGCATTACCAGCTTCACTTATTACTAACCAGACTGACTTTATTTCTGTCAGAAGTCTACAGAAGTTTTTATTGAGAATTAACAGAGGTTTAACTCTAATGTGGTTCATTTGAAGTCACCATAATAGTGATTACTGTTTCCATTAGTTGGGCTCTTAACTCTTATGATAGACGGTGTGTTTGTTAAACACATTTGCAGCAGCAAAAGAAGGTAAAGTCAAATGAGATCAGGTGATGATGGTTACCTGTTGATGGTTTTATAATCGTCATGAAGTAGCCTGAATCACTGATGTTTCCAAAGGATGGTGAGAGGCTTTCTTTTCCATAAAAAACACGCCATACCATACAAACACACAGTCACACCAGCCAGAAAAATAATAATAATGTTAGGGATTATTTTTGCCAAAGGGTGACACCCTTTATTCAGTACAGTTTATGGCGACTGTACTGGGGCGTTGGATGTTAGTTGATATAGGGACTATTTTACACCAGGGGTACCCTTTATACAGTACAGCTTATTGTGACTGTACTGGGGCGTTAGGACCCACTAAGGCCACAGGTTGATCAGACCTGCAGGCCTCTCTAACACCTCTTCCAGCAGCTACCCAGTCTCCCAGGAGGTTTCCCATCCAGATAAAGACCAGGCTCAACCCTACTTAGCTTCGATGGGAGTGCAGTTGGAAGCTTCAGGTTGACCACTGCTGGCTGGTACTGCTTTCTTTGCGAGAGTTATAAAGACCAACTAATGGAAACAAGAATCACCATTATGGTGATTTCAAATGAAACAGAGAGTTAAAACCCTGTTAATTCTCAGTGGACATCTGGCAGATGTAAGATGTCAAAGTTTCTGAATAAAACTCTGACACAGCAAAGCAGATTTTAGATCTTTTAGTGAACTTTTAAATCTCCGTTGCAATTGTTTACATTTCTGTTTCGCGCTTGGTTTTCTTCTCTCCTGTTTACGCTGTCTCAACACCACAAAACCGAATCTAACGCGCCCCCTTGTGGGCTGAATGAACAATGTCTGCTTTCAAACTAAAATACATCACATGTGGAAATAATATAACATAACATCACATGTTATAAATCGTAAACATTACAATGTCTAAATCCAGAGGTGTATAGTCCAGGGGTCAGAAAGCAGAAGTCCTGCCATATGTTTATTCCACCCATGAACTCAGCCAGCTGATTTAACTAATTAGTTCTATCTCCTGGCTGAATTAGCAAATCCAGGTGATTGGAACAAAACACTGAGGAGGACTTTTACTTTCTGAACCTGGACTTTACACCTCTGGGAACAGCAACATGAAAAAAATAAGAAGAAACCGTCAAAGTCTAGAACTCTTGATTAGTTTGATTCCATAATAACCCAATGGATGAATTGCAAAAAGCAAGTGCATATTTACTATCTGGATGGCAGGCTACACGAATAAACAAGATATGCAAAGTGGTGCAATGGATCGCTGGGTCCTACCACCTTGGTGAAAACTTGCTGGGACCCGAGGGGTATATATGCCTCCAGCAAAGGCTTCAGCAGATACCATTGGGGAACAGGCTTTGACCCCATAGGTGATATCTTTTCCCTTCAAGGTTTAGTCATAGAACATCACTGGAACAGAACAATACATCCACACAGAGCAAACTTGAACTAATATAAACTTTTTCTTGCAATTAATTTTCACACTTTATATAGTGAACAGTGGTGTTGTAAATACCTAAAGAGTTACATATGCCAAGTAAGAAAACATATAAGTGGCTACATGTGGTGTGATAGAACTTCAAGGCCCTAGGCATAGTTGTCTATAAAAATCTCATACAGCAATCATGTGAAAAGCAACATGAATGCAAATAAGAAGAACCCGTCAAAGTCTAGAACTCTTGATTAGTTTGATTCCATAATAACCCAATGGATGAATTGCAAAAAGCAAGTGCATATTTATTATCTGGAGGGTAGGCTACACGAATAAACAAGGTATGCAAATAGGGCGAAATGGATCGCTGGGTCCTACCACCTTGGTGAAAACTTGCTGGGACCTGAGGAGTATATATGCCTCCAGCAAAGGCTTAAGCAGATACCATTGGGGAACAGGCTTTGACCCCATACGTGATATCTTTTCCCTTCAAGGTTTAGTCACAGAACATCACTGGAACAGAACAATACATCCACACAGAGCAAACTTGAACTAATATAAACTTCTTCTTAGGGTTAATTTTCAAACTTTAATCGTTGTACATACCTAAAGAGTTACATATGCCAAGTAAGAAAACATATAAGTGGCTACATGTGGTGTGATAGAACTTCAAGGCCCTAGGCATAGTTGTCTATAAAAATCTCATACAGCAATCATGTGAAAAGCAACATGAAAGCAAATAAGAAGAACCCGTCAAAGTCTAGAACTCTTGATTAGTTTGATTCCATGATAACCCAATGGATGAATTGCAAAGCAAGTGCATATTTATTATCCGGAGGGCAGGCTACACGAATAAACAAGGTATGCAAAGGGGCAAAATGGATCGCTGGGTCCTACCACCTTGGTGAAAACTTGCTGGGACCCGAGGGGTATATATGCCTCCAGCAAAGGCTTCAGCAGATACCATTGGGGAACAGGCTTTAGCAGATACTATTGGGGAACAGGCTTCAGCAGATACCATTGGGGAACAGGCTTTGACCCCATAGGTGATATATTTTCCCTTCAAGATTTAGTAAAAGAAAATCACTGGAACAGAACAATACATCCACACAGAGCAAACTTGAACTAATATAAACTTCTTCTTAGGATTAATTTTCACACTTTAATCATATAGTCAAGTCAAGTCATCTTCATTTATATAGCGCTTTTAACAATGTAGATTGTCTCAAAGCAGCTTTACAGAGATAAGCGTATAATTTAAGGTAACAGAGATTGTTTCGGCTTTACAGCAGAGTTAAGTTATTTCCATCTAAAGTTAGTTTTAATTGATTTGGGTCCGTCGCAATGATCATTTGTTATTAAATTAGGGGCCGCTAAGACGACACCATTCTCTCTACGCAGACTTTAAACGCGAACCTGTGAGAAACGCTGATGGCGGTCACATGCGCATTTAGAATGGGTTCTATAGTTATGTGCGTTAGAATATACGCAGGTTTGGAATTCCCTACAAGCCAAGCCTAAACAAAATACTTGTCTTTCCTTATAAATTTTGATAAGGATCAAAATAGTGAACAGTCACTTCATATATTCACTTCATAGAGTGAGCAGTCGTGTTGTAAATACCTAAAGAGTTACATATGCCAAGTAAGAAAACATATAAGTGGCTACATGTGGTGTGATAGAACTTCAAGGCCCTAGGCATAGTTGTCTATAAAAATCTCATACAGCAATCATGTGAAAAGCAACATGAATGCAAATAAGAAGAACCCGTCAAAGTCTAGAACTCTTGATTAGTTTGATTCCATAATAACCCAATGGATGAATTGCAAAAAGCAAGTGCATATTTATTATCTGGAGGGTAGGCTACACGAATAAACAAGGTATGCAAATAGGGCGAAATGGATCGCTGGGTCCTACCACCTTGGTGAAAACTTGCTGGGACCTGAGGAGTATATATGCCTCCAGCAAAGGCTTAAGCAGATACCATTGGGGAACAGGCTTTGACCCCATACGTGATATCTTTTCCCTTCAAGGTTTAGTCACAGAACATCACTGGAACAGAACAATACATCCACACAGAGCAAACTTGAACTAATATAAACTTCTTCTTAGGATTAATTTTCAAACTTTAATCGTTGTACATACCTAAAGAGTTACATATGCCAAGTAAGAAAACATATAAGTGGCTACATGTGGTGTGATAGAACTTCAAGGCCCTAGGCATAGTTGTCTATAAAATTCTCATACAGCAATCATGTGAAAAGCAACATGAAAGCAAATAAGAAGAACCCGTCAAAGTCTAGAACTCTTGATTAGTTTGATTCCATAATAACCCAATGGATGAATTGCAAAGCAAGTGCATATTTATTATCTGGAGGGCAGGCTACACGAATAAACAAGCTATGCAAAGGGGCAAAATGGATCGCTAGGTCCTACCACCTTGGTGAAAACTTGCTGGGACCCGAGGGGTATATATGCCTCCAGCAAAGGCTTCAGCAGATACCATTGGGAACAGGCTTTGACCCCATAGGTGATATCTTTTCCCTTCAAGGTTTAGTCACAGAACATCACTGGAACAGAACAATACATCCACACAGAGCAAACTTGAGCTAATATGAACTTTATCTTACAATTAATTTTCACACTTTATTTATATAGTGAACAGTGATGTTGTAAATACCTAAAGAGTTACATATGCCAAGTAAGAAAACATATAAGTGGCTACATGTGGTGTGATAGAACTTCAAGGCTAGAAATTCAGTCTTAATAAGCCTGTTAACAAGCAGAATCACTGAAGGAAAGAAGAGAATAGAAAAAGAGACAAGCAGAAACACAAGAACTACAACTGACTTCAGACACAGCCTTAGATGAAATCAACTGAAGAGAAAAGAAGACATTAAATCTGTGATCTCAGCAGAGGAGGATTAATCAACTCCACAAACAGCATTACCAGCTTCACTTATTACTAACCAGACTGACTTTATTTCTGTCAGAAGTCTACAGAAGTTTTTATTGAGAATTAACAGAGGTTTAACTCTAATGTGGTTCATTTGAAGTCACCATAATAGTGATTACTGTTCCCATTAGTTGGGCTCTTAACTCTTATGATAGACGGTGTGTTTGTTAAACACATTTGCAGCAGCAAAAGAAGGTAAAGTCAAATGAGATCAGGTGATGATGGTTACCTGTTGATGGTTTTATAATCGTCATGAAGTAGCCTGAATCACTGATGTTTCCAAAGGATGGTGAGAGGCTTTCTTTTCCATAACAAACACGCCATACCATACAAACACACAGTCACACCAGCCAGAAAAATAATAATAATGTTAGGGATTATTTTTGCCAAAGGGTGACACCCTTTATTCAGTACAGTTTATGGCGACTGTACTGGGGCGTTGGATGTTAGTTGATATAGGGACTAACTAATATAAACTTCATCTTAGGATTAATTTTCACACTTTAATCATATATTGAACAGTGGTGTTGTAAATACCTAAAGAGTTACATATGCCAAGTAAGAAAACATATAAGTGGCTACATGTGGTGTGATAGAACTTCAAGGCCCTAGGCAAAGTTGTCTATACAATTCTCATACAGCAATCATGTGAAAAGCAACATGAAAGCAAATAAGAAGAACCCGTCAAAGTCTAGAACTCTTGATTAGTTTGATTCCATAATAACCCAATGGATGAATTGCAAAAAGCAAGTGCATATTTACTATCTGGATGACAGACTACACGAATAAACAAGGTATGCAAAGTAGTGTAATAGAACGCTTGGTCCTACCACCTTGGTGAAAACTTGCTGGGACCCGAGGGGTATATATTCCTCCAGCAAAGGCTTCAGCAGATACCATTGGGGAACAGGCTTTGACCCCATAGGTGATATCTTTTCCCTTCCAGGTTTAGTCATAGAACATCACTGGAACAGAACAACACATCCACACAGAGCAAACTTGAACTAATATAAACTTTTTCTAACAATTAATTTTCACACTTTAATCATATAGTGAACAGTGGTGTTGTAAATACCTAAAGAGTTACATATGCCAAGTAAGAAAACATATAAGTGGCTACATGTGGTGTGATAGAACTTCAAGGCCCTAGGCATAGTTGTCTATAAAAATCTCATACAGCAATCATGTGAAAAGCAACATGAAAGCAAATAAGAAGAACCCGTCAAAGTCTAGAACTCTTGATTAGTTTGATTCCATAATAACCAAATGGATGAATTGCAAAGCAAGTGCATATTTATTATCTGGAGGGCAGGCTACACGAATAAACAAGGTATGTAAAGGGGCAAAATGGATCGCTGGGTCCTACCACCTTGGTGAAAACTTGCTGGGACCCGAGGGGTATATATTCCTCCAGCAAAGGCTTCAGCAGATACCATTGGGGAACAGGCTTTGACCCCATACGTGATATCTTTTCCCTTCAAGGTTTAGTCACAGAACATCACTGGAACAGAACAATACATCCACACAGAGCAAACTTGAACTAATATAAACTTCTTCTTAGGATTAATTTTCAAACTTTAATCGTTGTACATACCTAAAGAGTTACATATGCCAAGTAAGAAAACATAAGTGGCTACATGTGGTGTGATAGAACTTCAAGAACCCGTCAAAGTCTAGAACTCTTGATTAGTTTGATTCCATAATAACCCAATGGATGAATTGCAAAAAGCAAGTGCATATTTACTATCTGGATGGCAGACTACACGAATAAACAAGGTATGCAAAGTAGTGTAATAGAACGCTTGGTCCTACCACCTTGGTGAAAACTTGCTGGGACCCGAGGGGTATATATTCCTCCAGCAAAGGCTTCAGCAGATACCATTGGGGAACAGGCTTTGACCCCATACGTGATATCTTTTCCCTTCCAGGTTTAGTCATAGAACATCACTGGAACAGAACAATACATCCACACAGAGCAAACTTGAACTAATATAAACTTCTTCTTAGGATTAATTTTCAAACTTTAATCGTTGTACATACCTAAAGAGTTACATATGCCAAGTAAGAAAACATAAGTGGCTACATGTGGTGTGATAGAACTTCAAGGCCCTAGGCATAGTTGTCTATAAAAATCTCATACAGCAATCATGTGAAAAGCAACATGAAAGCAAATAAGAAGAACCCGTCAAAGTCTAGAACTCTTGATTAGTTTGATTCCATGATAACCCAATGGATGAATTGCAAAGCAAGTGCATATTTATTATCCGGAGGGCAGGCTACACGAATAAACAAGGTATGCAAAGGGGCAAAATGGATCGCTGGGTCCTACCACCTTGGTGAAAACTTGCTGGGACCCGAGGGGTATATATGCCTCCAGCAAAGGCTTCAGCAGATACCATTGGGGAACAGGCTTTAGCAGATACTATTGGGGAACAGGCTTCAGCAGATACCATTGGGGAACAGGCTTTGACCCCATAGGTGATATATTTTCCCTTCAAGATTTAGTAAAAGAAAATCACTGGAACAGAACAATACATCCACACAGAGCAAACTTGAACTAATATAAACTTCATCTTAGGATTAATTTTCACACTTTAATCATATATTGAACAGTGGTGTTGTAAATACCTAAAGAGTTACATATGCCAAGTAAGAAAACATATAAGTGGCTACATGTGGTGTGATAGAACTTCAAGGCCCTAGGCAAAGTTGTCTATACAATTCTCATACAGCAATCATGTGAAAAGCAACATGAAAGCAAATAAGAAGAACCCGTCAAAGTCTAGAACTCTTGATTAGTTTGATTCCATAATAACCCAATGGATGAATTGCAAAAAGCAAGTGCATATTTACTATCTGGATGACAGACTACACGAATAAACAAGGTATGCAAAGTAGTGTAATAGAACGCTTGGTCCTACCACCTTGGTGAAAACTTGCTGGGACCCGAGGGGTATATATTCCTCCAGCAAAGGCTTCAGCAGATACCATTGGGGAACAGGCTTTGACCCCATACGTGATATCTTTTCCCTTCCAGGTTTAGTCATAGAACATCACTGGAACAGAACAACACATCCACACAGAGCAAACTTGAACTAATATAAACTTTTTCTAACAATTAATTTTCACACTTTAATCATATAGTGAACAGTGGTGTTGTAAATACCTAAAGAGTTACATATGCCAAGTAAGAAAACATATAAGTGGCTACATGTGGTGTGATAGAACTTCAAGGCCCTAGGCATAGTTGTCTATAAAAATCTCATACAGCAATCATGTGAAAAGCAACATGAAAGCAAATAAGAAGAACCCGTCAAAGTCTAGAACTCTTGATTAGTTTGATTCCATAATAACCAAATGGATGAATTGCAAAGCAAGTGCATATTTATTATCTGGAGGGCAGGCTACACGAATAAACAAGGTATGTAAAGGGGCAAAATGGATCGCTGGGTCCTACCACCTTGGTGAAAACTTGCTGGGACCCGAGGGGTATACTGTATGCCTCCAGCAAAGGCTTCAGCAGATACCATTGGGGAACAGGCTTTGACCCCATAGGTGATATCTTTTCCCTTCAAGGTTTAGTCATAGAACATCACTGGAACAGAACAATACATCCACACAGAGCAAACTTGGAACTAATATAAACTTTTTCTTGCAATTAATTTTCACACTTTAATCGTTGTAAATACCTAAAGAGTTACATATGCCAAGTAAGAAAACATATAAGTGGCTACATGTGGTGTGATAGAACTTCAAGGCCCTAGGCATAGTTGTCTATAAAATTCTCATACAGCAATCATGTGAAAAGCAACATGAACACTGCAAAAAATGCTGTTCTTACTTAGTATTTTTGTGTTGTTTCCAGTCCAAAAATCTAAAAATTCTTAAATCAAGAAGTATTTACTAGAGAAGTAAAACTACATAAGAAATTATTTTTTGTTTTCAGATAAACAGTAAGTAACTTAAGTAATTTTTGCTTAAAACAAGCTAAATTATCTGCCAGTGCAGTAAGAAAAAAAAACTTAATTCAAAAAAACTTAATAAAAACATAATCTTAAAACAAGATTATTTTCCTTACTGCACTGGCAGATAATTTAGCTTGTTTTAAGCAAAAATCACTTAAGATACTTTCTGTTTATCTGAAAACAAAATAGAATTTCTTATGTAGTTTTACTTCTCTAGTAAATGCTTCTTGATTTAAGAATTTTTAGATTTTTGGACTGGAAACAACACAAAAATACTAAGTAAGAACAGCATTTTTTGCAGTGAAAGCAAATAAGAAGAACCCGTCAAAGTCTAGAACTCTTGATTAGTTTGATTCCATAATAACCCAATGGATGAATTGCAAAAAGCAAGTGCATATTTACTATCTGGATGGCAGACTACACGAATAAACAAGGTATGCAAAGTAGTGTAATAGAACGCTGGGTCCTACCACCTTGGTGAAAACTTGCTGGGACCCGAGGGGTATATATTCCTCCAGCAAAGGCTTCAGCAGATACCATTGGGGAACAGGCTTTGACCCCATACGTGATATCTTTTCCCTTCAAGGTTTAGTCACAGAACATCACTGGAACAGAACAATACATCCACACAGAGCAAACTTGAACTAATATAAACTTCTTCTTAGGATTAATTTTCAAACTTTAATCGTTGTACATACCTAAAGAGTTACATATGCCAAGTAAGAAAACATAAGTGGCTACATGTGGTGTGATAGAACTTCAAGGCCCTAGGCATAGTTGTCTATAAAAATCTCATACAGCAATCATGTGAAAAGCAACATGAAAGCAAATAAGAAGAACCCGTCAAAGTCTAGAACTCTTGATTAGTTTGATTCCATGATAACCCAATGGATGAATTGCAAAGCAGGTGCATATTTATTATCCGGAGGGCAGGCTACACGAATAAACAAGGTATGCAAAGGGGCAAAATGGATCGCTGGGTCCTACCACCTTGGTGAAAACTTGCTGGGACCCGAGGGGTATATATGCCTCCAGCAAAGGCTTCAGCAGATACCATTGTGGAACAGGCTTTAGCAGATACCATTGGGGAACAGGCTTTGACCCCATAGGTGATATATTTTCCCTTCAAGATTTAGTAAAAGAAAATCACTGGAACAGAACAATACATCCACACAGAGCAAACTTGAACTAATATAAACTTCATCTTAGGATTAATTTTCACACTTTAATCATATATTGAACAGTGGTGTTGTAAATACCTAAAGAGTTACATATGCCAAGTAAGAAAACATATAAGTGGCTACATGTGGTGTGATAGAACTTCAAGGCCCTAGGCAAAGTTGTCTATACAATTTTCATACAGCAATCATGTGAAAAGCAACATGAAAGCAAATAAGAAGAACCCGTCAAAGTCTAGAACTCTTGATTAGTTTGATTCCATAATAACCCAATGGATGAATTGCAAAAAGCAAGTGCATATTTACTATCTGGATGACAGACTACACGAATAAACAAGGTATGCAAAGTAGTGTAATAGAACGCTTGGTCCTACCACCTTGGTGAAAACTTGCTGGGACCCGAGGGGTATATATTCCTCCAGCAAAGGCTTCAGCAGATACCATTGGGGAACAGGCTTTGACCCCATACGTGATATCTTTTCCCTTCCAGGTTTAGTCATAGAACATCACTGGAACAGAACAATACATCCACACAGAGCAAACTTGAACTAATATAAACTTTTTCTAACAATTAATTTTCACACTTTAATCATATAGTGAACAGTGGTGTTGTAAATACCTAAAGAGTTACATATGCCAAGTAAGAAAACATATAAGTGGCTACATGTGGTGTGATAGAACTTCAAGGCCCTAGGCATAGTTGTCTATAAAAATCTCATACAGCAATCATGTGAAAAGCAACATGAAAGCAAATAAGAAGAACCCGTCAAAGTCTAGAACTCTTGATTAGTTTGATTCCATGATAACCCAATGGATGAATTGCAAAGCAAGTGCATATTTATTATCCGGAGGGCAGGCTACACGAATAAACAAGGTATGCAAAGGGGCAAAATGGATCGCTGGGTCCTACCACCTTGGTGAAAACTTGCTGGGACCCGAGGGGTATATATGCCTCCAGCAAAGGCTTCAGCAGATACCATTGGGGAACAGGCTTTAGCAGATACCATTGGGGAACAGGCTTCAGCAGATACCATTGGGGAACAGGCTTTGACCCCATAGGTGATATATTTTCTCTTCAAGATTTAGTAAAAGAAAATCACTGGAACAGAACAATACATCCACACAGGGCAAACTTGAACTAATATAAACTTCATCTTAGGATTAATTTTCACACTTTAATCATATATTGAACAGTGGTGTTGTAAATACCTAAAGAGTTACATATGCCAAGTAAGAAAACATATAAGTGGCTACATGTGGTGTGATAGAACTTCAAGGCCCTAGGCAAAGTTGTCTATACAATTCTCATACAGCAATCATGTGAAAAGCAACATGAAAGCAAATAAGAAGAACCCGTCAAAGTCTAGAACTCTTGATTAGTTTGATTCCATAATAACCCAATGGATGAATTGCAAAAAGCAAGTGCATATTTACTATCTGGATGACAGACTACACGAATAAACAAGGTATGCAAAGTAGTGTAATAGAACGCTTGGTCCTACCACCTTGGTGAAAACTTGCTGGGACCCGAGGGGTATATATGCCTCCAGCAAAGGCTTCAGCAGATACCATTGGGGAACAGGCTTTAGCAGATACCATTGGGGAACAGGCTTTGACCCCATACGTGATATCTTTTCCCTTCAAGGTTTAGTCACAGAACATCACTGGAACAGAACAATACATCCACACAGAGCAAACTTGAACTAATATAAACTTTTTCTAACAATTAATTTTCACACTTTAATCATATAGTGAACAGTGGTGTTGTAAATACCTAAAGAGTTACATATGCCAAGTAAGAAAACATATAAGTGGCTACATGTGGTGTGATAGAACTTCAAGGCCCTAGGCATAGTTGTCTATAAAAATCTCATACAGCAATCATGTGAAAAGCAACATGAAAGCAAATAAGAAGAACCCGTCAAAGTCTAGAACTCTTGATTAGTTTGATTCCATAATAACCAAATGGATGAATTGCAAAGCAAGTGCATATTTATTATCTGGAGGGCAGGCTACACGAATAAACAAGGTATGTAAAGCGGCAAAATGGATCGCTGGGTCCTACCACCTTGGTGAAAACTTGCTGGGACCCGAGGGGTATATATTCCTCCAGCAAAGGCTTCAGCAGATACCATTGGGGAACAGGCTTTGACCCCATACGTGATATCTTTTCCCTTCAAGGTTTAGTCACAGAACATCACTGGAACAGAACAATACATCCACACAGAGCAAACTTGAACTAATATAAACTTCTTCTTAGGATTAATTTTCAAACTTTAATCGTTGTACATACCTAAAGAGTTACATATGCCAAGTAAGAAAACATAAGTGGCTACATGTGGTGTGATAGAACTTCAAGAACCCGTCAAAGTCTAGAACTCTTGATTAGTTTGATTCCATAATAACCCAATGGATGAATTGCAAAAAGCAAGTGCATATTTACTATCTGGATGGCAGACTACACGAATAAACAAGGTATGCAAAGTAGTGTAATAGAACGCTTGGTCCTACCACCTTGGTGAAAACTTGCTGGGACCCGAGGGGTATATATTCCTCCAGCAAAGGCTTCAGCAGATACCATTGGGGAACAGGCTTTGACCCCATACGTGATATCTTTTCCCTTCCAGGTTTAGTCATAGAACATCACTGGAACAGAACAATACATCCACACAGAGCAAACTTGAACTAATATAAACTTCTTCTTAGGATTAATTTTCAAACTTTAATCGTTGTACATACCGAAAGAGTTACATATGCCAAGTAAGAAAACATAAGTGGCTACATGTGGTGTGATAGAACTTCAAGGCCCTAGGCATAGTTGTCTATAAAAATCTCATACAGCAATCATGTGAAAAGCAACATGAAAGCAAATAAGAAGAACCCGTCAAAGTCTAGAACTCTTGATTAGTTTGATTCCATGATAACCCAATGGATGAATTGCAAAGCAAGTGCATATTTATTATCCGGAGGGCAGGCTACACGAATAAACAAGGTATGCAAAGGGGCAAAATGGATCGCTGGGTCCTACCACCTTGGTGAAAACTTGCTGGGACCCGAGGGGTATATATGCCTCCAGCAAAGGCTTCAGCAGATACCATTGGGGAACAGGCTTTAGCAGATACCATTGGGGAACAGGCTTCAGCAGATACCATTGGGGAACAGGCTTTGACCCCATAGGTGATATATTTTCCCTTCAAGATTTAGTAAAAGAAAATCACTGGAACAGAACAATACATCCACACAGAGCAAACTTGAACTAATATAAACTTCATCTTAGGATTAATTTTCACACTTTAATCATATATTGAACAGTGGTGTTGTAAATACCTAAAGAGTTACATATGCCAAGTAAGAAAACATATAAGTGGCTACATGTGGTGTGATAGAACTTCAAGGCCCTAGGCAAAGTTGTCTATACAATTCTCATACAGCAATCATGTGAAAAGCAACATGAAAGCAAATAAGAAGAACCCGTCAAAGTCTAGAACTCTTGATTAGTTTGATTCCATAATAACCCAATGGATGAATTGCAAAAAGCAAGTGCATATTTACTATCTGGATGACAGACTACACGAATAAACAAGGTATGCAAAGTAGTGTAATAGAACGCTTGGTCCTACCACCTTGGTGAAAACTTGCTGGGACCCGAGGGGTATATATTCCTCCAGCAAAGGCTTCAGCAGATACCATTGGGGAACAGGCTTTGACCCCATACGTGATATCTTTTCCCTTCCAGGTTTAGTCATAGAACATCACTGGAACAGAACAATACATCCACACAGAGCAAACTTGAACTAATATAAACTTTTTCTAACAATTAATTTTCACACTTTAATCATATAGTGAACAGTGGTGTTGTAAATACCTAAAGAGTTACATATGCCAAGTAAGAAAACATATAAGTGGCTACATGTGGTGTGATAGAACTTCAAGGCCCTAGGCATAGTTGTCTATAAAAATCTCATACAGCAATCATGTGAAAAGCAACATGAAAGCAAATAAGAAGAACCCGTCAAAGTCTAGAACTCTTGATTAGTTTGATTCCATAATAACCAAATGGATGAATTGCAAAGCAAGTGCATATTTATTATCTGGAGGGCAGGCTACACGAATAAACAAGGTATGTAAAGGGGCAAAATGGATCGCTGGGTCCTACCACCTTGGTGAAAACTTGCTGGGACCCGAGGGGTATACTGTATGCCTCCAGCAAAGGCTTCAGCAGATACCATTGGGGAACAGGCTTTGACCCCATAGGTGATATCTTTTCCCTTCAAGGTTTAGTCATAGAACATCACTGGAACAGAACAATACATCCACACAGAGCAAACTTGGAACTAATATAAACTTTTTCTTGCAATTAATTTTCACACTTTAATCATTGTAAATACCTAAAGAGTTACATATGCCAAGTAAGAAAACATATAAGTGGCTACATGTGGTGTGATAGAACTTCAAGGCCCTAGGCATAGTTGTCTATAAAATTCTCATACAGCAATCATGTGAAAAGCAACATGAAAGCAAATAAGAAGAACCCGTCAAAGTCTAGAACTCTTGATTAGTTTGATTCCATAATAACCCAATGGATGAATTGCAAAAAGCAAGTGCATATTTACTATCTGGATGGCAGACTACACGAATAAACAAGGTATGCAAAGTAGTGTAATAGAACGCTGGGTCCTACCACCTTGGTGAAAACTTGCTGGGACCCGAGGGGTATATATTCCTCCAGCAAAGGCTTCAGCAGATACCATTGGGGAACAGGCTTTGACCCCATACGTGATATCTTTTCCCTTCAAGGTTTAGTCACAGAACATCACTGGAACAGAACAATACATCCACACAGAGCAAACTTGAACTAATATAAACTTCTTCTTAGGATTAATTTTCAAACTTTAATCGTTGTACATACCTAAAGAGTTACATATGCCAAGTAAGAAAACATAAGTGGCTACATGTGGTGTGATAGAACTTCAAGGCCCTAGGCATAGTTGTCTATAAAAATCTCATACAGCAATCATGTGAAAAGCAACATGAAAGCAAATAAGAAGAACCCGTCAAAGTCTAGAACTCTTGATTAGTTTGATTCCATGATAACCCAATGGATGAATTGCAAAGCAGGTGCATATTTATTATCCGGAGGGCAGGCTACACGAATAAACAAGGTATGCAAAGGGGCAAAATGGATCGCTGGGTCCTACCACCTTGGTGAAAACTTGCTGGGACCCGAGGGGTATATATGCCTCCAGCAAAGGCTTCAGCAGATACCATTGTGGAACAGGCTTTAGCAGATACCATTGGGGAACAGGCTTCAGCAGATACCATTGGGGAACAGGCTTTGACCCCATAGGTGATATATTTTCCCTTCAAGATTTAGTAAAAGAAAATCACTGGAACAGAACAATACATCCACACAGAGCAAACTTGAACTAATATAAACTTCATCTTAGGATTAATTTTCACACTTTAATCATATATTGAACAGTGGTGTTGTAAATACCTAAAGAGTTACATATGCCAAGTAAGAAAACATATAAGTGGCTACATGTGGTGTGATAGAACTTCAAGGCCCTAGGCAAAGTTGTCTATACAATTTTCATACAGCAATCATGTGAAAAGCAACATGAAAGCAAATAAGAAGAACCCGTCAAAGTCTAGAACTCTTGATTAGTTTGATTCCATAATAACCCAATGGATGAATTGCAAAAAGCAAGTGCATATTTACTATCTGGATGACAGACTACACGAATAAACAAGGTATGCAAAGTAGTGTAATAGAACGCTTGGTCCTACCACCTTGGTGAAAACTTGCTGGGACCCGAGGGGTATATATTCCTCCAGCAAAGGCTTCAGCAGATACCATTGGGGAACAGGCTTTGACCCCATACGTGATATCTTTTCCCTTCCAGGTTTAGTCATAGAACATCACTGGAACAGAACAATACATCCACACAGAGCAAACTTGAACTAATATAAACTTTTTCTAACAATTAATTTTCACACTTTAATCATATAGTGAACAGTGGTGTTGTAAATACCTAAAGAGTTACATATGCCAAGTAAGAAAACATATAAGTGGCTACATGTGGTGTGATAGAACTTCAAGGCCCTAGGCATAGTTGTCTATAAAAATCTCATACAGCAATCATGTGAAAAGCAACATGAAAGCAAATAAGAAGAACCCGTCAAAGTCTAGAACTCTTGATTAGTTTGATTCCATGATAACCCAATGGATGAATTGCAAAGCAAGTGCATATTTATTATCCGGAGGGCAGGCTACACGAATAAACAAGGTATGCAAAGGGGCAAAATGGATCGCTGGGTCCTACCACCTTGGTGAAAACTTGCTGGGACCCGAGGGGTATATATGCCTCCAGCAAAGGCTTCAGCAGATACCATTGGGGAACAGGCTTTAGCAGATACCATTGGGGAACAGGCTTCAGCAGATACCATTGGGGAACAGGCTTTGACCCCATAGGTGATATATTTTCTCTTCAAGATTTAGTAAAAGAAAATCACTGGAACAGAACAATACATCCACACAGGGCAAACTTGAACTAATATAAATTTCATCTTAGGATTAATTTTCACACTTTAATCATATATTGAACAGTGGTGTTGTAAATACCTAAAGAGTTACATATGCCAAGTAAGAAAACATATAAGTGGCTACATGTGGTGTGATAGAACTTCAAGGCCCTAGGCAAAGTTGTCTATACAATTCTCATACAGCAATCATGTGAAAAGCAACATGAAAGCAAATAAGAAGAACCCGTCAAAGTCTAGAACTCTTGATTAGTTTGATTCCATAATAACCCAATGGATGAATTGCAAAAAGCAAGTGCATATTTACTATCTGGATGACAGACTACACGAATAAACAAGGTATGCAAAGTAGTGTAATAGAACGCTTGGTCCTGCCACCTTGGTGAAAACTTGCTGGGACCCGAGGGGTATATATGCCTCCAGCAAAGGCTTCAGCAGATACCATTGGGGAACAGGCTTTAGCAGATACCATTGGGGAACAGGCTTTGACCCCATACGTGATATCTTTTCCCTTCAAGGTTTAGTCACAGAACATCACTGGAACAGAACAATACATCCACACAGAGCAAACTTGAACTAATATAAACTTTTTCTAACAATTAATTTTCACACTTTAATCATATAGTGAACAGTGGTGTTGTAAAAACCTAAAGAGTTACATATGCCAAGTAAGAAAACATATAAGTGGCTACATGTGGTGTGATAGAACTTCAAGGCCCTAGGCATAGTTGTCTATAAAAATCTCATACAGCAATCATGTGAAAAGCAACATGAAAGCAAATAAGAAGAACCCGTCAAAGTCTAGAACTCTTGATTAGTTTGATTCCATAATAACCAAATGGATGAATTGCAAAGCAAGTGCATATTTATTATCTGGAGGGCAGGCTACACGAATAAACAAGGTATGTAAAGCGGCAAAATGGATCGCTGGGTCCTACCACCTTGGTGAAAACTTGCTGGGACCCGAGGGGTATATATTCCTCCAGCAAAGGCTTCAGCAGATACCATTGGGGAACAGGCTTTGACCCCATACGTGATATCTTTTCCCTTCAAGGTTTAGTCACAGAACATCACTGGAACAGAACAATACATCCACACAGAGCAAACTTGAACTAATATAAACTTCTTCTTAGGATTAATTTTCAAACTTTAATCGTTGTACATACCTAAAGAGTTACATATGCCAAGTAAGAAAACATAAGTGGCTACATGTGGTGTGATAGAACTTCAAGAACCCGTCAAAGTCTAGAACTCTTGATTAGTTTGATTCCATAATAACCCAATGGATGAATTGCAAAAAGCAAGTGCATATTTACTATCTGGATGACAGACTACACGAATAAACAAGGTATGCAAAGTAGTGTAATAGAACGCTTGGTCCTACCACCTTGGTGAAAACTTGCTGGGACCCGAGGGGTATATATTCCTCCAGCAAAGACTTCAGCAGATACCATTGGGGAACAGGCTTTGACCCCATACGTGATATCTTTTCCCTTCCAGGTTTAGTCATAGAACATCACTGGAACAGAACAACACATCCACACAGAGCAAACTTGAACTAATATAAACTTTTTCTAACAATTAATTTTCACACTTTAATCATATAGTGAACAGTGGTGTTGTAAATACCTAAAGAGTTACATATGCCAAGTAAGAAAACATATAAGTGGCTACATGTGGTGTGATAGAACTTCAAGGCCCTAGGCATAGTTGTCTATAAAAATCTCATACAGCAATCATGTGAAAAGCAACATGAAAGCAAATAAGAAGAACCCGTCAAAGTCTAGAACTCTTGATTAGTTTGATTTCATAATAACCAAATGGATGAATTGCAAAGCAAGTGCATATTTATTATCTGGAGGGCAGGCTACACGAATAAACAAGGTATGTAAAGGGGCAAAATGGATCGCTGGGTCCTACCACCTTGGTGAAAACTTGCTGGGACCCGAGGGGTATATATGCCTCCAGCAAAGGCTTCAGCAGATACTATTGGGGAACAGGCTTTAGCAGATACCATTGGGGAACAGGCTTCAGCAGATACCATTGGGGAACAGGCTTTGACCCCATACGTGATATCTTTTCCCTTCCAGGTTTAGTCATAGAACATCACTGGAACAGAACAATACATCCACACAGAGCAAACTTGAACTAATATAAACTTTTTCTAACAATTAATTTTCACACTTTAATCATATAGTGAACAGTGGTGTTGTAAATACCTAAAGAGTTACATATGCCAAGTAAGAAAACATATAAGTGGCTACATGTGGTGTGATAGAACTTCAAGGCCCTAGGCATAGTTGTCTATAAAAATCTCATACAGCAATCATGTGAAAAGCAACATGAAAGCAAATAAGAAGAACCCGTCAAAGTCTAGAACTCTTGATTAGTTTTATTCCATAATAACCAAATGGATGAATTGCAAAGCAAGTGCATATTTATTATCTGGAGGGCAGGCTACACGAATAAACAAGGTATGTAAAGGGGCAAAATGGATCGCTGGGTCCTACCACCTTGGTGAAAACTTGCTGGGACCCGAGGGGTATACTGTATGCCTCCAGCAAAGGCTTCAGCAGATACCATTGGGGAACAGGCTTTGACCCCATAGGTGATATCTTTTCCCTTCAAGGTTTAGTCATAGAACATCACTGGAACAGAACAATACATCCACACAGAGCAAACTTGGAACTAATATAAACTTTTTCTTGCAATTAATTTTCACACTTTAATCATTGTAAATACCTAAAGAGTTATATATGCCAAGTAAGAAAACATATAAGTGGCTACATGTGGTGTGATAGAACTTCAAGGCCCTAGGCATAGTTGTCTATAAAATTCTCATACAGCAATCATGTGAAAAGCAACATGAAAGCAAATAAGAAGAACCCGTCAAAGTCTAGAACTCTTGATTAGTTTGATTCCATAATAACCCAATGGATGAATTGCAAAAAGCAAGTGCATATTTACTATCTGGATGGCAGACTACACGAATAAACAAGGTATGCAAAGTAGTGTAATAGAACGCTGGGTCCTACCACCTTGGTGAAAACTTGCTGGGACCCGAGGGGTATATATTCCTCCAGCAAAGGCTTCAGCAGATACCATTGGGGAACAGGCTTTGACCCCATACGTGATATCTTTTCCCTTCAAGGTTTAGTCACAGAACATCACTGGAACAGAACAATACATCCACACAGAGCAAACTTGAACTAATATAAACTTCTTCTTAGGATTAATTTTCAAACTTTAATCGTTGTACATACCTAAAGAGTTACATATGCCAAGTAAGAAAACATAAGTGGCTACATGTGGTGTGATAGAACTTCAAGGCCCTAGGCATAGTTGTCTATAAAAATCTCATACAGCAATCATGTGAAAAGCAACATGAAAGCAAATAAGAAGAACCCGTCAAAGTCTAGAACTCTTGATTAGTTTGATTCCATGATAACCCAATGGATGAATTGCAAAGCAGGTGCATATTTATTATCCGGAGGGCAGGCTACACGAATAAACAAGGTATGCAAAGGGGCAAAATGGATCGCTGGGTCCTACCACCTTGGTGAAAACTTGCTGGGACCCGAGGGGTATATATGCCTCCAGCAAAGGCTTCAGCAGATACCATTGTGGAACAGGCTTTAGCAGATACCATTGGGGAACAGGCTTCAGCAGATACCATTGGGGAACAGGCTTTGACCCCATAGGTGATATATTTTCCCTTCAAGATTTAGTAAAAGAAAATCACTGGAACAGAACAATACATCCACACAGAGCAAACTTGAACTAATATAAACTTCATCTTAGGATTAATTTTCACACTTTAATCATATATTGAACAGTGGTGTTGTAAATACCTAAAGAGTTACATATGCCAAGTAAGAAAACATATAAGTGGCTACATGTGGTGTGATAGAACTTCAAGGCCCTAGGCAAAGTTGTCTATACAATTTTCATACAGCAATCATGTGAAAAGCAACATGAAAGCAAATAAGAAGAACCCGTCAAAGTCTAGAACTCTTGATTAGTTTGATTCCATAATAACCCAATGGATGAATTGCAAAAAGCAAGTGCATATTTACTATCTGGATGACAGACTACACGAATAAACAAGGTATGCAAAGTAGTGTAATAGAACGCTTGGTCCTACCACCTTGGTGAAAACTTGCTGGGACCCGAGGGGTATATATTCCTCCAGCAAAGGCTTCAGCAGATACCATTGGGGAACAGGCTTTGACCCCATACGTGATATCTTTTCCCTTCCAGGTTTAGTCATAGAACATCACTGGAACAGAACAATACATCCACACAGAGCAAACTTGAACTAATATAAACTTTTTCTAACAATTAATTTTCACACTTTAATCATATAGTGAACAGTGGTGTTGTAAATACCTAAAGAGTTACATATGCCAAGTAAGAAAACATATAAGTGGCTACATGTGGTGTGATAGAACTTCAAGGCCCTAGGCATAGTTGTCTATAAAAATCTCATACAGCAATCATGTGAAAAGCAACATGAAAGCAAATAAGAAGAACCCGTCAAAGTCTAGAACTCTTGATTAGTTTGATTCCATGATAACCCAATGGATGAATTGCAAAGCAAGTGCATATTTATTATCCGGAGGGCAGGCTACACGAATAAACAAGGTATGCAAAGGGGCAAAATGGATCGCTGGGTCCTACCACCTTGGTGAAAACTTGCTGGGACCCGAGGGGTATATATGCCTCCAGCAAAGGCTTCAGCAGATACCATTGGGGAACAGGCTTTAGCAGATACCATTGGGGAACAGGCTTCAGCAGATACCATTGGGGAACAGGCTTTGACCCCATAGGTGATATATTTTCTCTTCAAGATTTAGTAAAAGAAAATCACTGGAACAGAACAATACATCCACACAGGGCAAACTTGAACTAATATAAATTTCATCTTAGGATTAATTTTCACACTTTAATCATATATTGAACAGTGGTGTTGTAAATACCTAAAGAGTTACATATGCCAAGTAAGAAAACATATAAGTGGCTACATGTGGTGTGATAGAACTTCAAGGCCCTAGGCAAAGTTGTCTATACAATTCTCATACAGCAATCATGTGAAAAGCAACATGAAAGCAAATAAGAAGAACCCGTCAAAGTCTAGAACTCTTGATTAGTTTGATTCCATAATAACCCAATGGATGAATTGCAAAAAGCAAGTGCATATTTACTATCTGGATGACAGACTACACGAATAAACAAGGTATGCAAAGTAGTGTAATAGAACGCTTGGTCCTGCCACCTTGGTGAAAACTTGCTGGGACCCGAGGGGTATATATGCCTCCAGCAAAGGCTTCAGCAGATACCATTGGGGAACAGGCTTTAGCAGATACCATTGGGGAACAGGCTTTGACCCCATACGTGATATCTTTTCCCTTCAAGGTTTAGTCACAGAACATCACTGGAACAGAACAATACATCCACACAGAGCAAACTTGAACTAATATAAACTTTTTCTAACAATTAATTTTCACACTTTAATCATATAGTGAACAGTGGTGTTGTAAAAACCTAAAGAGTTACATATGCCAAGTAAGAAAACATATAAGTGGCTACATGTGGTGTGATAGAACTTCAAGGCCCTAGGCATAGTTGTCTATAAAAATCTCATACAGCAATCATGTGAAAAGCAACATGAAAGCAAATAAGAAGAACCCGTCAAAGTCTAGAACTCTTGATTAGTTTGATTCCATAATAACCAAATGGATGAATTGCAAAGCAAGTGCATATTTATTATCTGGAGGGCAGGCTACACGAATAAACAAGGTATGTAAAGCGGCAAAATGGATCGCTGGGTCCTACCACCTTGGTGAAAACTTGCTGGGACCCGAGGGGTATATATTCCTCCAGCAAAGGCTTCAGCAGATACCATTGGGGAACAGGCTTTGACCCCATACGTGATATCTTTTCCCTTCAAGGTTTAGTCACAGAACATCACTGGAACAGAACAATACATCCACACAGAGCAAACTTGAACTAATATAAACTTCTTCTTAGGATTAATTTTCAAACTTTAATCGTTGTACATACCTAAAGAGTTACATATGCCAAGTAAGAAAACATAAGTGGCTACATGTGGTGTGATAGAACTTCAAGAACCCGTCAAAGTCTAGAACTCTTGATTAGTTTGATTCCATAATAACCCAATGGATGAATTGCAAAAAGCAAGTGCATATTTACTATCTGGATGACAGACTACACGAATAAACAAGGTATGCAAAGTAGTGTAATAGAACGCTTGGTCCTACCACCTTGGTGAAAACTTGCTGGGACCCGAGGGGTATATATTCCTCCAGCAAAGGCTTCAGCAGATACCATTGGGGAACAGGCTTTGACCCCATACGTGATATCTTTTCCCTTCCAGGTTTAGTCATAGAACATCACTGGAACAGAACAATACATCCACACAGAGCAAACTTGAACTAATATAAACTTTTTCTAACAATTAATTTTCACACTTTAATCATATAGTGAACAGTGGTGTTGTAAATACCTAAAGAGTTACATATGCCAAGTAAGAAAACATATAAGTGGCTACATGTGGTGTGATAGAACTTCAAGGCCCTAGGCATAGTTGTCTATAAAAATCTCATACAGCAATCATGTGAAAAGCAACATGAAAGCAAATAAGAAGAACCCGTCAAAGTCTAGAACTCTTGATTAGTTTGATTCCATGATAACCCAATGGATGAATTGCAAAGCAAGTGCATATTTATTATCCGGAGGGCAGGCTACACGAATAAACAAGGTATGCAAAGGGGCAAAATGGATCGCTGGGTCCTACCACCTTGGTGAAAACTTGCTGGGACCCGAGGGGTATATATGCCTCCAGCAAAGGCTTCAGCAGATACCATTGGGGAACAGGCTTTAGCAGATACCATTGGGGAACAGGCTTCAGCAGATACCATTGGGGAACAGGCTTTGACCCCATAGGTGATATATTTTCTCTTCAAGATTTAGTAAAAGAAAATCACTGGAACAGAACAATACATCCACACAGGGCAAACTTGAACTAATATAAACTTCATCTTAGGATTAATTTTCACACTTTAATCATATATTGAACAGTGGTGTTGTAAATACCTAAAGAGTTACATATGCCAAGTAAGAAAACATATAAGTGGCTACATGTGGTGTGATAGAACTTCAAGGCCCTAGGCAAAGTTGTCTATACAATTCTCATACAGCAATCATGTGAAAAGCAACATGAAAGCAAATAAGAAGAACCCGTCAAAGTCTAGAACTCTTGATTAGTTTGATTCCATAATAACCCAATGGATGAATTGCAAAAAGCAAGTGCATATTTACTATCTGGATGACAGACTACACGAATAAACAAGGTATGCAAAGTAGTGTAATAGAACGCTTGGTCCTACCACCTTGGTGAAAACTTGCTGGGACCCGAGGGGTATATATGCCTCCAGCAAAGGCTTCAGCAGATACCATTGGGGAACAGGCTTTAGCAGATACCATTGGGGAACAGGCTTTGACCCCATACGTGATATCTTTTCCCTTCAAGGTTTAGTCACAGAACATCACTGGAACAGAACAATACATCCACACAGAGCAAACTTGAACTAATATAAACTTTTTCTAACAATTAATTTTCACACTTTAATCATATAGTGAACAGTGGTGTTGTAAATACCTAAAGAGTTACATATGCCAAGTAAGAAAACATATAAGTGGCTACATGTGGTGTGATAGAACTTCAAGGCCCTAGGCATAGTTGTCTATAAAAATCTCATACAGCAATCATGTGAAAAGCAACATGAAAGCAAATAAGAAGAACCCGTCAAAGTCTAGAACTCTTGATTAGTTTGATTCCATAATAACCAAATGGATGAATTGCAAAGCAAGTGCATATTTATTATCTGGAGGGCAGGCTACACGAATAAACAAGGTATGTAAAGCGGCAAAATGGATCGCTGGGTCCTACCACCTTGGTGAAAACTTGCTGGGACCCGAGGGGTATATATTCCTCCAGCAAAGGCTTCAGCAGATACCATTGGGGAACAGGCTTTGACCCCATACGTGATATCTTTTCCCTTCAAGGTTTAGTCACAGAACATCACTGGAACAGAACAATACATCCACACAGAGCAAACTTGAACTAATATAAACTTCTTCTTAGGATTAATTTTCAAACTTTAATCGTTGTACATACCTAAAGAGTTACATATGCCAAGTAAGAAAACATAAGTGGCTACATGTGGTGTGATAGAACTTCAAGAACCCGTCAAAGTCTAGAACTCTTGATTAGTTTGATTCCATAATAACCCAATGGATGAATTGCAAAAAGCAAGTGCATATTTACTATCTGGATGGCAGACTACACGAATAAACAAGGTATGCAAAGTAGTGTAATAGAACGCTTGGTCCTACCACCTTGGTGAAAACTTGCTGGGACCCGAGGGGTATATATTCCTCCAGCAAAGGCTTCAGCAGATACCATTGGGGAACAGGCTTTGACCCCATACGTGATATCTTTTCCCTTCCAGGTTTAGTCATAGAACATCACTGGAACAGAACAATACATCCACACAGAGCAAACTTGAACTAATATAAACTTCTTCTTAGGATTAATTTTCAAACTTTAATCGTTGTACATACCGAAAGAGTTACATATGCCAAGTAAGAAAACATAAGTGGCTACATGTGGTGTGATAGAACTTCAAGGCCCTAGGCATAGTTGTCTATAAAAATCTCATACAGCAATCATGTGAAAAGCAACATGAAAGCAAATAAGAAGAACCCGTCAAAGTCTAGAACTCTTGATTAGTTTGATTCCATGATAACCCAATGGATGAATTGCAAAGCAAGTGCATATTTATTATCCGGAGGGCAGGCTACACGAATAAACAAGGTATGCAAAGGGGCAAAATGGATCGCTGGGTCCTACCACCTTGGTGAAAACTTGCTGGGACCCGAGGGGTATATATGCCTCCAGCAAAGGCTTCAGCAGATACCATTGGGGAACAGGCTTTAGCAGATACCATTGGGGAACAGGCTTCAGCAGATACCATTGGGGAACAGGCTTTGACCCCATAGGTGATATATTTTCCCTTCAAGATTTAGTAAAAGAAAATCACTGGAACAGAACAATACATCCACACAGAGCAAACTTGAACTAATATAAACTTCATCTTAGGATTAATTTTCACACTTTAATCATATATTGAACAGTGGTGTTGTAAATACCTAAAGAGTTACATATGCCAAGTAAGAAAACATATAAGTGGCTACATGTGGTGTGATAGAACTTCAAGGCCCTAGGCAAAGTTGTCTATACAATTCTCATACAGCAATCATGTGAAAAGCAACATGAAAGCAAATAAGAAGAACCCGTCAAAGTCTAGAACTCTTGATTAGTTTGATTCCATAATAACCCAATGGATGAATTGCAAAAAGCAAGTGCATATTTACTATCTGGATGACAGACTACACGAATAAACAAGGTATGCAAAGTAGTGTAATAGAACGCTTGGTCCTACCACCTTGGTGAAAACTTGCTGGGACCCGAGGGGTATATATTCCTCCAGCAAAGGCTTCAGCAGATACCATTGGGGAACAGGCTTTGACCCCATACGTGATATCTTTTCCCTTCCAGGTTTAGTCATAGAACATCACTGGAACAGAACAATACATCCACACAGAGCAAACTTGAACTAATATAAACTTTTTCTAACAATTAATTTTCACACTTTAATCATATAGTGAACAGTGGTGTTGTAAATACCTAAAGAGTTACATATGCCAAGTAAGAAAACATATAAGTGGCTACATGTGGTGTGATAGAACTTCAAGGCCCTAGGCATAGTTGTCTATAAAAATCTCATACAGCAATCATGTGAAAAGCAACATGAAAGCAAATAAGAAGAACCCGTCAAAGTCTAGAACTCTTGATTAGTTTGATTCCATAATAACCAAATGGATGAATTGCAAAGCAAGTGCATATTTATTATCTGGAGGGCAGGCTACACGAATAAACAAGGTATGTAAAGGGGCAAAATGGATCGCTGGGTCCTACCACCTTGGTGAAAACTTGCTGGGACCCGAGGGGTATACTGTATGCCTCCAGCAAAGGCTTCAGCAGATACCATTGGGGAACAGGCTTTGACCCCATAGGTGATATCTTTTCCCTTCAAGGTTTAGTCATAGAACATCACTGGAACAGAACAATACATCCACACAGAGCAAACTTGGAACTAATATAAACTTTTTCTTGCAATTAATTTTCACACTTTAATCATTGTAAATACCTAAAGAGTTACATATGCCAAGTAAGAAAACATATAAGTGGCTACATGTGGTGTGATAGAACTTCAAGGCCCTAGGCATAGTTGTCTATAAAATTCTCATACAGCAATCATGTGAAAAGCAACATGAAAGCAAATAAGAAGAACCCGTCAAAGTCTAGAACTCTTGATTAGTTTGATTCCATAATAACCCAATGGATGAATTGCAAAAAGCAAGTGCATATTTACTATCTGGATGGCAGACTACACGAATAAACAAGGTATGCAAAGTAGTGTAATAGAACGCTGGGTCCTACCACCTTGGTGAAAACTTGCTGGGACCCGAGGGGTATATATTCCTCCAGCAAAGGCTTCAGCAGATACCATTGGGGAACAGGCTTTGACCCCATACGTGATATCTTTTCCCTTCAAGGTTTAGTCACAGAACATCACTGGAACAGAACAATACATCCACACAGAGCAAACTTGAACTAATATAAACTTCTTCTTAGGATTAATTTTCAAACTTTAATCGTTGTACATACCTAAAGAGTTACATATGCCAAGTAAGAAAACATAAGTGGCTACATGTGGTGTGATAGAACTTCAAGGCCCTAGGCATAGTTGTCTATAAAAATCTCATACAGCAATCATGTGAAAAGCAACATGAAAGCAAATAAGAAGAACCCGTCAAAGTCTAGAACTCTTGATTAGTTTGATTCCATGATAACCCAATGGATGAATTGCAAAGCAGGTGCATATTTATTATCCGGAGGGCAGGCTACACGAATAAACAAGGTATGCAAAGGGGCAAAATGGATCGCTGGGTCCTACCACCTTGGTGAAAACTTGCTGGGACCCGAGGGGTATATATGCCTCCAGCAAAGGCTTCAGCAGATACCATTGTGGAACAGGCTTTAGCAGATACCATTGGGGAACAGGCTTCAGCAGATACCATTGGGGAACAGGCTTTGACCCCATAGGTGATATATTTTCCCTTCAAGATTTAGTAAAAGAAAATCACTGGAACAGAACAATACATCCACACAGGGCAAACTTGAACTAATATAAATTTCATCTTAGGATTAATTTTCACACTTTAATCATATATTGAACAGTGGTGTTGTAAATACCTAAAGAGTTACATATGCCAAGTAAGAAAACATATAAGTGGCTACATGTGGTGTGATAGAACTTCAAGGCCCTAGGCAAAGTTGTCTATACAATTTTCATACAGCAATCATGTGAAAAGCAACATGAAAGCAAATAAGAAGAACCCGTCAAAGTCTAGAACTCTTGATTAGTTTGATTCCATAATAACCCAATGGATGAATTGCAAAAAGCAAGTGCATATTTACTATCTGGATGACAGACTACACGAATAAACAAGGTATGCAAAGTAGTGTAATAGAACGCTTGGTCCTACCACCTTGGTGAAAACTTGCTGGGACCCGAGGGGTATATATTCCTCCAGCAAAGGCTTCAGCAGATACCATTGGGGAACAGGCTTTGACCCCATACGTGATATCTTTTCCCTTCCAGGTTTAGTCATAGAACATCACTGGAACAGAACAATACATCCACACAGAGCAAACTTGAACTAATATAAACTTTTTCTAACAATTAATTTTCACACTTTAATCATATAGTGAACAGTGGTGTTGTAAATACCTAAAGAGTTACATATGCCAAGTAAGAAAACATATAAGTGGCTACATGTGGTGTGATAGAACTTCAAGGCCCTAGGCATAGTTGTCTATAAAAATCTCATACAGCAATCATGTGAAAAGCAACATGAAAGCAAATAAGAAGAACCCGTCAAAGTCTAGAACTCTTGATTAGTTTGATTCCATGATAACCCAATGGATGAATTGCAAAGCAAGTGCATATTTATTATCCGGAGGGCAGGCTACACGAATAAACAAGGTATGCAAAGGGGCAAAATGGATCGCTGGGTCCTACCACCTTGGTGAAAACTTGCTGGGACCCGAGGGGTATATATGCCTCCAGCAAAGGCTTCAGCAGATACCATTGGGGAACAGGCTTTAGCAGATACCATTGGGGAACAGGCTTCAGCAGATACCATTGGGGAACAGGCTTTGACCCCATAGGTGATATATTTTCTCTTCAAGATTTAGTAAAAGAAAATCACTGGAACAGAACAATACATCCACACAGGGCAAACTTGAACTAATATAAATTTCATCTTAGGATTAATTTTCACACTTTAATCATATATTGAACAGTGGTGTTGTAAATACCTAAAGAGTTACATATGCCAAGTAAGAAAACATATAAGTGGCTACATGTGGTGTGATAGAACTTCAAGGCCCTAGGCAAAGTTGTCTATACAATTCTCATACAGCAATCATGTGAAAAGCAACATGAAAGCAAATAAGAAGAACCCGTCAAAGTCTAGAACTCTTGATTAGTTTGATTCCATAATAACCCAATGGATGAATTGCAAAAAGCAAGTGCATATTTACTATCTGGATGACAGACTACACGAATAAACAAGGTATGCAAAGTAGTGTAATAGAACGCTTGGTCCTGCCACCTTGGTGAAAACTTGCTGGGACCCGAGGGGTATATATGCCTCCAGCAAAGGCTTCAGCAGATACCATTGGGGAACAGGCTTTAGCAGATACCATTGGGGAACAGGCTTTGACCCCATACGTGATATCTTTTCCCTTCAAGGTTTAGTCACAGAACATCACTGGAACAGAACAATACATCCACACAGAGCAAACTTGAACTAATATAAACTTTTTCTAACAATTAATTTTCACACTTTAATCATATAGTGAACAGTGGTGTTGTAAAAACCTAAAGAGTTACATATGCCAAGTAAGAAAACATATAAGTGGCTACATGTGGTGTGATAGAACTTCAAGGCCCTAGGCATAGTTGTCTATAAAAATCTCATACAGCAATCATGTGAAAAGCAACATGAAAGCAAATAAGAAGAACCCGTCAAAGTCTAGAACTCTTGATTAGTTTGATTCCATAATAACCAAATGGATGAATTGCAAAGCAAGTGCATATTTATTATCTGGAGGGCAGGCTACACGAATAAACAAGGTATGTAAAGCGGCAAAATGGATCGCTGGGTCCTACCACCTTGGTGAAAACTTGCTGGGACCCGAGGGGTATATATTCCTCCAGCAAAGGCTTCAGCAGATACCATTGGGGAACAGGCTTTGACCCCATACGTGATATCTTTTCCCTTCAAGGTTTAGTCACAGAACATCACTGGAACAGAACAATACATCCACACAGAGCAAACTTGAACTAATATAAACTTCTTCTTAGGATTAATTTTCAAACTTTAATCGTTGTACATACCTAAAGAGTTACATATGCCAAGTAAGAAAACATAAGTGGCTACATGTGGTGTGATAGAACTTCAAGAACCCGTCAAAGTCTAGAACTCTTGATTAGTTTGATTCCATAATAACCCAATGGATGAATTGCAAAAAGCAAGTGCATATTTACTATCTGGATGACAGACTACACGAATAAACAAGGTATGCAAAGTAGTGTAATAGAACGCTTGGTCCTACCACCTTGGTGAAAACTTGCTGGGACCCGAGGGGTATATATTCCTCCAGCAAAGGCTTCAGCAGATACCATTGGGGAACAGGCTTTGACCCCATACGTGATATCTTTTCCCTTCCAGGTTTAGTCATAGAACATCACTGGAACAGAACAACACATCCACACAGAGCAAACTTGAACTAATATAAACTTTTTCTAACAATTAATTTTCACACTTTAATCATATAGTGAACAGTGGTGTTGTAAATACCTAAAGAGTTACATATGCCAAGTAAGAAAACATGTAAGTGGCTACATGTGGTGTGATAGAACTTCAAGGCCCTAGGCATAGTTGTCTATAAAAATCTCATACAGCAATCATGTGAAAAGCAACATGAAAGCAAATAAGAAGAACCCGTCAAAGTCTAGAACTCTTGATTAGTTTGATTTCATAATAACCAAATGGATGAATTGCAAAGCAAGTGCATATTTATTATCTGGAGGGCAGGCTACACGAATAAACAAGGTATGTAAAGGGGCAAAATGGATCGCTGGGTCCTACCACCTTGGTGAAAACTTGCTGGGACCCGAGGGGTATATATGCCTCCAGCAAAGGCTTCAGCAGATACTATTGGGGAACAGGCTTTAGCAGATACCATTGGGGAACAGGCTTCAGCAGATACCATTGGGGAACAGGCTTTGACCCCATACGTGATATCTTTTCCCTTCCAGGTTTAGTCATAGAACATCACTGGAACAGAACAATACATCCACACAGAGCAAACTTGAACTAATATAAACTTTTTCTAACAATTAATTTTCACACTTTAATCATATAGTGAACAGTGGTGTTGTAAATACCTAAAGAGTTACATATGCCAAGTAAGAAAACATATAAGTGGCTACATGTGGTGTGATAGAACTTCAAGGCCCTAGGCATAGTTGTCTATAAAAATCTCATACAGCAATCATGTGAAAAGCAACATGAAAGCAAATAAGAAGAACCCGTCAAAGTCTAGAACTCTTGATTAGTTTGATTCCATAATAACCAAATGGATGAATTGCAAAGCAAGTGCATATTTATTATCTGGAGGGCAGGCTACACGAATAAACAAGGTATGTAAAGGGGCAAAATGGATCGCTGGGTCCTACCACCTTGGTGAAAACTTGCTGGGACCCGAGGGGTATACTGTATGCCTCCAGCAAAGGCTTCAGCAGATACCATTGGGGAACAGGCTTTGACCCCATAGGTGATATCTTTTCCCTTCAAGGTTTAGTCATAGAACATCACTGGAACAGAACAATACATCCACACAGAGCAAACTTGGAACTAATATAAACTTTTTCTTGCAATTAATTTTCACACTTTAATCATTGTAAATACCTAAAGAGTTACATATGCCAAGTAAGAAAACATATAAGTGGCTACATGTGGTGTGATAGAACTTCAAGGCCCTAGGCATAGTTGTCTATAAAATTCTCATACAGCAATCATGTGAAAAGCAACATGAAAGCAAATAAGAAGAACCCGTCAAAGTCTAGAACTCTTGATTAGTTTGATTCCATAATAACCCAATGGATGAATTGCAAAAAGCAAGTGCATATTTACTATCTGGATGGCAGACTACACGAATAAACAAGGTATGCAAAGTAGTGTAATAGAACGCTGGGTCCTACCACCTTGGTGAAAACTTGCTGGGACCCGAGGGGTATATATTCCTCCAGCAAAGGCTTCAGCAGATACCATTGGGGAACAGGCTTTGACCCCATACGTGATATCTTTTCCCTTCAAGGTTTAGTCACAGAACATCACTGGAACAGAACAATACATCCACACAGAGCAAACTTGAACTAATATAAACTTCTTCTTAGGATTAATTTTCAAACTTTAATCGTTGTACATACCTAAAGAGTTACATATGCCAAGTAAGAAAACATAAGTGGCTACATGTGGTGTGATAGAACTTCAAGGCCCTAGGCATAGTTGTCTATAAAAATCTCATACAGCAATCATGTGAAAAGCAACATGAAAGCAAATAAGAAGAACCCGTCAAAGTCTAGAACTCTTGATTAGTTTGATTCCATGATAACCCAATGGATGAATTGCAAAGCAGGTGCATATTTATTATCCGGAGGGCAGGCTACACGAATAAACAAGGTATGCAAAGGGGCAAAATGGATCGCTGGGTCCTACCACCTTGGTGAAAACTTGCTGGGACCCGAGGGGTATATATGCCTCCAGCAAAGGCTTCAGCAGATACCATTGTGGAACAGGCTTTAGCAGATACCATTGGGGAACAGGCTTTGACCCCATAGGTGATATATTTTCCCTTCAAGATTTAGTAAAAGAAAATCACTGGAACAGAACAATACATCCACACAGAGCAAACTTGAACTAATATAAACTTCATCTTAGGATTAATTTTCACACTTTAATCATATATTGAACAGTGGTGTTGTAAATACCTAAAGAGTTACATATGCCAAGTAAGAAAACATATAAGTGGCTACATGTGGTGTGATAGAACTTCAAGGCCCTAGGCAAAGTTGTCTATACAATTTTCATACAGCAATCATGTGAAAAGCAACATGAAAGCAAATAAGAAGAACCCGTCAAAGTCTAGAACTCTTGATTAGTTTGATTCCATAATAACCCAATGGATGAATTGCAAAAAGCAAGTGCATATTTACTATCTGGATGACAGACTACACGAATAAACAAGGTATGCAAAGTAGTGTAATAGAACGCTTGGTCCTACCACCTTGGTGAAAACTTGCTGGGACCCGAGGGGTATATATTCCTCCAGCAAAGGCTTCAGCAGATACCATTGGGGAACAGGCTTTGACCCCATACGTGATATCTTTTCCCTTCCAGGTTTAGTCATAGAACATCACTGGAACAGAACAATACATCCACACAGAGCAAACTTGAACTAATATAAACTTTTTCTAACAATTAATTTTCACACTTTAATCATATAGTGAACAGTGGTGTTGTAAATACCTAAAGAGTTACATATGCCAAGTAAGAAAACATATAAGTGGCTACATGTGGTGTGATAGAACTTCAAGGCCCTAGGCATAGTTGTCTATAAAAATCTCATACAGCAATCATGTGAAAAGCAACATGAAAGCAAATAAGAAGAACCCGTCAAAGTCTAGAACTCTTGATTAGTTTGATTCCATGATAACCCAATGGATGAATTGCAAAGCAAGTGCATATTTATTATCCGGAGGGCAGGCTACACGAATAAACAAGGTATGCAAAGGGGCAAAATGGATCGCTGGGTCCTACCACCTTGGTGAAAACTTGCTGGGACCCGAGGGGTATATATGCCTCCAGCAAAGGCTTCAGCAGATACCATTGGGGAACAGGCTTTAGCAGATACCATTGGGGAACAGGCTTCAGCAGATACCATTGGGGAACAGGCTTTGACCCCATAGGTGATATATTTTCTCTTCAAGATTTAGTAAAAGAAAATCACTGGAACAGAACAATACATCCACACAGGGCAAACTTGAACTAATATAAACTTCATCTTAGGATTAATTTTCACACTTTAATCATATATTGAACAGTGGTGTTGTAAATACCTAAAGAGTTACATATGCCAAGTAAGAAAACATATAAGTGGCTACATGTGGTGTGATAGAACTTCAAGGCCCTAGGCAAAGTTGTCTATACAATTCTCATACAGCAATCATGTGAAAAGCAACATGAAAGCAAATAAGAAGAACCCGTCAAAGTCTAGAACTCTTGATTAGTTTGATTCCATAATAACCCAATGGATGAATTGCAAAAAGCAAGTGCATATTTACTATCTGGATGACAGACTACACGAATAAACAAGGTATGCAAAGTAGTGTAATAGAACGCTTGGTCCTACCACCTTGGTGAAAACTTGCTGGGACCCGAGGGGTATATATGCCTCCAGCAAAGGCTTCAGCAGATACCATTGGGGAACAGGCTTTAGCAGATACCATTGGGGAACAGGCTTTGACCCCATACGTGATATCTTTTCCCTTCAAGGTTTAGTCACAGAACATCACTGGAACAGAACAATACATCCACACAGAGCAAACTTGAACTAATATAAACTTTTTCTAACAATTAATTTTCACACTTTAATCATATAGTGAACAGTGGTGTTGTAAATACCTAAAGAGTTACATATGCCAAGTAAGAAAACATATAAGTGGCTACATGTGGTGTGATAGAACTTCAAGGCCCTAGGCATAGTTGTCTATAAAAATCTCATACAGCAATCATGTGAAAAGCAACATGAAAGCAAATAAGAAGAACCCGTCAAAGTCTAGAACTCTTGATTAGTTTGATTCCATAATAACCAAATGGATGAATTGCAAAGCAAGTGCATATTTATTATCTGGAGGGCAGGCTACACGAATAAACAAGGTATGTAAAGCGGCAAAATGGATCGCTGGGTCCTACCACCTTGGTGAAAACTTGCTGGGACCCGAGGGGTATATATTCCTCCAGCAAAGGCTTCAGCAGATACCATTGGGGAACAGGCTTTGACCCCATACGTGATATCTTTTCCCTTCAAGGTTTAGTCACAGAACATCACTGGAACAGAACAATACATCCACACAGAGCAAACTTGAACTAATATAAACTTCTTCTTAGGATTAATTTTCAAACTTTAATCGTTGTACATACCTAAAGAGTTACATATGCCAAGTAAGAAAACATAAGTGGCTACATGTGGTGTGATAGAACTTCAAGAACCCGTCAAAGTCTAGAACTCTTGATTAGTTTGATTCCATAATAACCCAATGGATGAATTGCAAAAAGCAAGTGCATATTTACTATCTGGATGGCAGACTACACGAATAAACAAGGTATGCAAAGTAGTGTAATAGAACGCTTGGTCCTACCACCTTGGTGAAAACTTGCTGGGACCCGAGGGGTATATATTCCTCCAGCAAAGGCTTCAGCAGATACCATTGGGGAACAGGCTTTGACCCCATACGTGATATCTTTTCCCTTCCAGGTTTAGTCATAGAACATCACTGGAACAGAACAATACATCCACACAGAGCAAACTTGAACTAATATAAACTTCTTCTTAGGATTAATTTTCAAACTTTAATCGTTGTACATACCGAAAGAGTTACATATGCCAAGTAAGAAAACATAAGTGGCTACATGTGGTGTGATAGAACTTCAAGGCCCTAGGCATAGTTGTCTATAAAAATCTCATACAGCAATCATGTGAAAAGCAACATGAAAGCAAATAAGAAGAACCCGTCAAAGTCTAGAACTCTTGATTAGTTTGATTCCATGATAACCCAATGGATGAATTGCAAAGCAAGTGCATATTTATTATCCGGAGGGCAGGCTACACGAATAAACAAGGTATGCAAAGGGGCAAAATGGATCGCTGGGTCCTACCACCTTGGTGAAAACTTGCTGGGACCCGAGGGGTATATATGCCTCCAGCAAAGGCTTCAGCAGATACCATTGGGGAACAGGCTTTAGCAGATACCATTGGGGAACAGGCTTCAGCAGATACCATTGGGGAACAGGCTTTGACCCCATAGGTGATATATTTTCCCTTCAAGATTTAGTAAAAGAAAATCACTGGAACAGAACAATACATCCACACAGAGCAAACTTGAACTAATATAAACTTCATCTTAGGATTAATTTTCACACTTTAATCATATATTGAACAGTGGTGTTGTAAATACCTAAAGAGTTACATATGCCAAGTAAGAAAACATATAAGTGGCTACATGTGGTGTGATAGAACTTCAAGGCCCTAGGCAAAGTTGTCTATACAATTCTCATACAGCAATCATGTGAAAAGCAACATGAAAGCAAATAAGAAGAACCCGTCAAAGTCTAGAACTCTTGATTAGTTTGATTCCATAATAACCCAATGGATGAATTGCAAAAAGCAAGTGCATATTTACTATCTGGATGACAGACTACACGAATAAACAAGGTATGCAAAGTAGTGTAATAGAACGCTTGGTCCTACCACCTTGGTGAAAACTTGCTGGGACCCGAGGGGTATATATTCCTCCAGCAAAGGCTTCAGCAGATACCATTGGGGAACAGGCTTTGACCCCATACGTGATATCTTTTCCCTTCCAGGTTTAGTCATAGAACATCACTGGAACAGAACAATACATCCACACAGAGCAAACTTGAACTAATATAAACTTTTTCTAACAATTAATTTTCACACTTTAATCATATAGTGAACAGTGGTGTTGTAAATACCTAAAGAGTTACATATGCCAAGTAAGAAAACATATAAGTGGCTACATGTGGTGTGATAGAACTTCAAGGCCCTAGGCATAGTTGTCTATAAAAATCTCATACAGCAATCATGTGAAAAGCAACATGAAAGCAAATAAGAAGAACCCGTCAAAGTCTAGAACTCTTGATTAGTTTGATTCCATAATAACCAAATGGATGAATTGCAAAGCAAGTGCATATTTATTATCTGGAGGGCAGGCTACACGAATAAACAAGGTATGTAAAGGGGCAAAATGGATCGCTGGGTCCTACCACCTTGGTGAAAACTTGCTGGGACCCGAGGGGTATACTGTATGCCTCCAGCAAAGGCTTCAGCAGATACCATTGGGGAACAGGCTTTGACCCCATAGGTGATATCTTTTCCCTTCAAGGTTTAGTCATAGAACATCACTGGAACAGAACAATACATCCACACAGAGCAAACTTGGAACTAATATAAACTTTTTCTTGCAATTAATTTTCACACTTTAATCATTGTAAATACCTAAAGAGTTACATATGCCAAGTAAGAAAACATATAAGTGGCTACATGTGGTGTGATAGAACTTCAAGGCCCTAGGCATAGTTGTCTATAAAATTCTCATACAGCAATCATGTGAAAAGCAACATGAAAGCAAATAAGAAGAACCCGTCAAAGTCTAGAACTCTTGATTAGTTTGATTCCATAATAACCCAATGGATGAATTGCAAAAAGCAAGTGCATATTTACTATCTGGATGGCAGACTACACGAATAAACAAGGTATGCAAAGTAGTGTAATAGAACGCTGGGTCCTACCACCTTGGTGAAAACTTGCTGGGACCCGAGGGGTATATATTCCTCCAGCAAAGGCTTCAGCAGATACCATTGGGGAACAGGCTTTGACCCCATACGTGATATCTTTTCCCTTCAAGGTTTAGTCACAGAACATCACTGGAACAGAACAATACATCCACACAGAGCAAACTTGAACTAATATAAACTTCTTCTTAGGATTAATTTTCAAACTTTAATCGTTGTACATACCTAAAGAGTTACATATGCCAAGTAAGAAAACATAAGTGGCTACATGTGGTGTGATAGAACTTCAAGGCCCTAGGCATAGTTGTCTATAAAAATCTCATACAGCAATCATGTGAAAAGCAACATGAAAGCAAATAAGAAGAACCCGTCAAAGTCTAGAACTCTTGATTAGTTTGATTCCATGATAACCCAATGGATGAATTGCAAAGCAGGTGCATATTTATTATCCGGAGGGCAGGCTACACGAATAAACAAGGTATGCAAAGGGGCAAAATGGATCGCTGGGTCCTACCACCTTGGTGAAAACTTGCTGGGACCCGAGGGGTATATATGCCTCCAGCAAAGGCTTCAGCAGATACCATTGTGGAACAGGCTTTAGCAGATACCATTGGGGAACAGGCTTCAGCAGATACCATTGGGGAACAGGCTTTGACCCCATAGGTGATATATTTTCCCTTCAAGATTTAGTAAAAGAAAATCACTGGAACAGAACAATACATCCACACAGAGCAAACTTGAACTAATATAAACTTCATCTTAGGATTAATTTTCACACTTTAATCATATATTGAACAGTGGTGTTGTAAATACCTAAAGAGTTACATATGCCAAGTAAGAAAACATATAAGTGGCTACATGTGGTGTGATAGAACTTCAAGGCCCTAGGCAAAGTTGTCTATACAATTTTCATACAGCAATCATGTGAAAAGCAACATGAAAGCAAATAAGAAGAACCCGTCAAAGTCTAGAACTCTTGATTAGTTTGATTCCATAATAACCCAATGGATGAATTGCAAAAAGCAAGTGCATATTTACTATCTGGATGACAGACTACACGAATAAACAAGGTATGCAAAGTAGTGTAATAGAACGCTTGGTCCTACCACCTTGGTGAAAACTTGCTGGGACCCGAGGGGTATATATTCCTCCAGCAAAGGCTTCAGCAGATACCATTGGGGAACAGGCTTTGACCCCATACGTGATATCTTTTCCCTTCAAGGTTTAGTCATAGAACATCACTGGAACAGAACAATACATCCACACAGAGCAAACTTGAACTAATATAAACTTTTTCTAACAATTAATTTTCACACTTTAATCATATAGTGAACAGTGGTGTTGTAAATACCTAAAGAGTTACATATGCCAAGTAAGAAAACATATAAGTGGCTACATGTGGTGTGATAGAACTTCAAGGCCCTAGGCATAGTTGTCTATAAAAATCTCATACAGCAATCATGTGAAAAGCAACATGAAAGCAAATAAGAAGAACCCGTCAAAGTCTAGAACTCTTGATTAGTTTGATTCCATGATAACCCAATGGATGAATTGCAAAGCAAGTGCATATTTATTATCCGGAGGGCAGGCTACACGAATAAACAAGGTATGCAAAGGGGCAAAATGGATCGCTGGGTCCTACCACCTTGGTGAAAACTTGCTGGGACCCGAGGGGTATATATGCCTCCAGCAAAGGCTTCAGCAGATACCATTGGGGAACAGGCTTTAGCAGATACCATTGGGGAACAGGCTTCAGCAGATACCATTGGGGAACAGGCTTTGACCCCATAGGTGATATATTTTCTCTTCAAGATTTAGTAAAAGAAAATCACTGGAACAGAACAATACATCCACACAGGGCAAACTTGAACTAATATAAATTTCATCTTAGGATTAATTTTCACACTTTAATCATATATTGAACAGTGGTGTTGTAAATACCTAAAGAGTTACATATGCCAAGTAAGAAAACATATAAGTGGCTACATGTGGTGTGATAGAACTTCAAGGCCCTAGGCAAAGTTGTCTATACAATTCTCATACAGCAATCATGTGAAAAGCAACATGAAAGCAAATAAGAAGAACCCGTCAAAGTCTAGAACTCTTGATTAGTTTGATTCCATAATAACCCAATGGATGAATTGCAAAAAGCAAGTGCATATTTACTATCTGGATGACAGACTACACGAATAAACAAGGTATGCAAAGTAGTGTAATAGAACGCTTGGTCCTGCCACCTTGGTGAAAACTTGCTGGGACCCGAGGGGTATATATGCCTCCAGCAAAGGCTTCAGCAGATACCATTGGGGAACAGGCTTTAGCAGATACCATTGGGGAACAGGCTTTGACCCCATACGTGATATCTTTTCCCTTCAAGGTTTAGTCACAGAACATCACTGGAACAGAACAATACATCCACACAGAGCAAACTTGAACTAATATAAACTTTTTCTAACAATTAATTTTCACACTTTAATCATATAGTGAACAGTGGTGTTGTAAAAACCTAAAGAGTTACATATGCCAAGTAAGAAAACATATAAGTGGCTACATGTGGTGTGATAGAACTTCAAGGCCCTAGGCATAGTTGTCTATAAAAATCTCATACAGCAATCATGTGAAAAGCAACATGAAAGCAAATAAGAAGAACCCGTCAAAGTCTAGAACTCTTGATTAGTTTGATTCCATAATAACCAAATGGATGAATTGCAAAGCAAGTGCATATTTATTATCTGGAGGGCAGGCTACACGAATAAACAAGGTATGTAAAGCGGCAAAATGGATCGCTGGGTCCTACCACCTTGGTGAAAACTTGCTGGGACCCGAGGGGTATATATTCCTCCAGCAAAGGCTTCAGCAGATACCATTGGGGAACAGGCTTTGACCCCATACGTGATATCTTTTCCCTTCAAGGTTTAGTCACAGAACATCACTGGAACAGAACAATACATCCACACAGAGCAAACTTGAACTAATATAAACTTCTTCTTAGGATTAATTTTCAAACTTTAATCGTTGTACATACCTAAAGAGTTACATATGCCAAGTAAGAAAACATAAGTGGCTACATGTGGTGTGATAGAACTTCAAGAACCCGTCAAAGTCTAGAACTCTTGATTAGTTTGATTCCATAATAACCCAATGGATGAATTGCAAAAAGCAAGTGCATATTTACTATCTGGATGACAGACTACACGAATAAACAAGGTATGCAAAGTAGTGTAATAGAACGCTTGGTCCTACCACCTTGGTGAAAACTTGCTGGGACCCGAGGGGTATATATTCCTCCAGCAAAGGCTTCAGCAGATACCATTGGGGAACAGGCTTTGACCCCATACGTGATATCTTTTCCCTTCCAGGTTTAGTCATAGAACATCACTGGAACAGAACAACACATCCACACAGAGCAAACTTGAACTAATATAAACTTTTTCTAACAATTAATTTTCACACTTTAATCATATAGTGAACAGTGGTGTTGTAAATACCTAAAGAGTTACATATGCCAAGTAAGAAAACATATAAGTGGCTACATGTGGTGTGATAGAACTTCAAGGCCCTAGGCATAGTTGTCTATAAAAATCTCATACAGCAATCATGTGAAAAGCAACATGAAAGCAAATAAGAAGAACCCGTCAAAGTCTAGAACTCTTGATTAGTTTGATTTCATAATAACCAAATGGATGAATTGCAAAGCAAGTGCATATTTATTATCTGGAGGGCAGGCTACACGAATAAACAAGGTATGTAAAGGGGCAAAATGGATCGCTGGGTCCTACCACCTTGGTGAAAACTTGCTGGGACCCGAGGGGTATATATGCCTCCAGCAAAGGCTTCAGCAGATACTATTGGGGAACAGGCTTTAGCAGATACCATTGGGGAACAGGCTTCAGCAGATACCATTGGGGAACAGGCTTTGACCCCATACGTGATATCTTTTCCCTTCCAGGTTTAGTCATAGAACATCACTGGAACAGAACAATACATCCACACAGAGCAAACTTGAACTAATATAAACTTTTTCTAACAATTAATTTTCACACTTTAATCATATAGTGAACAGTGGTGTTGTAAATACCTAAAGAGTTACATATGCCAAGTAAGAAAACATATAAGTGGCTACATGTGGTGTGATAGAACTTCAAGGCCCTAGGCATAGTTGTCTATAAAAATCTCATACAGCAATCATGTGAAAAGCAACATGAAAGCAAATAAGAAGAACCCGTCAAAGTCTAGAACTCTTGATTAGTTTTATTCCATAATAACCAAATGGATGAATTGCAAAGCAAGTGCATATTTATTATCTGGAGGGCAGGCTACACGAATAAACAAGGTATGTAAAGGGGCAAAATGGATCGCTGGGTCCTACCACCTTGGTGAAAACTTGCTGGGACCCGAGGGGTATACTGTATGCCTCCAGCAAAGGCTTCAGCAGATACCATTGGGGAACAGGCTTTGACCCCATAGGTGATATCTTTTCCCTTCAAGGTTTAGTCATAGAACATCACTGGAACAGAACAATACATCCACACAGAGCAAACTTGGAACTAATATAAACTTTTTCTTGCAATTAATTTTCACACTTTAATCATTGTAAATACCTAAAGAGTTACATATGCCAAGTAAGAAAACATATAAGTGGCTACATGTGGTGTGATAGAACTTCAAGGCCCTAGGCATAGTTGTCTATAAAATTCTCATACAGCAATCATGTGAAAAGCAACATGAAAGCAAATAAGAAGAACCCGTCAAAGTCTAGAACTCTTGATTAGTTTGATTCCATAATAACCCAATGGATGAATTGCAAAAAGCAAGTGCATATTTACTATCTGGATGGCAGACTACACGAATAAACAAGGTATGCAAAGTAGTGTAATAGAACGCTGGGTCCTACCACCTTGGTGAAAACTTGCTGGGACCCGAGGGGTATATATTCCTCCAGCAAAGGCTTCAGCAGATACCATTGGGGAACAGGCTTTGACCCCATACGTGATATCTTTTCCCTTCAAGGTTTAGTCACAGAACATCACTGGAACAGAACAATACATCCACACAGAGCAAACTTGAACTAATATAAACTTCTTCTTAGGATTAATTTTCAAACTTTAATCGTTGTACATACCTAAAGAGTTACATATGCCAAGTAAGAAAACATAAGTGGCTACATGTGGTGTGATAGAACTTCAAGGCCCTAGGCATAGTTGTCTATAAAAATCTCATACAGCAATCATGTGAAAAGCAACATGAAAGCAAATAAGAAGAACCCGTCAAAGTCTAGAACTCTTGATTAGTTTGATTCCATAATAACCCAATGGATGAATTGCAAAAAGCAAGTGCATATTTACTATCTGGATGACAGACTACACGAATAAACAAGGTATGCAAAGTAGTGTAATAGAACGCTTGGTCCTACCACCTTGGTGAAAACTTGCTGGGACCCGAGGGGTATATATGCCTCCAGCAAAGGCTTCAGCAGATACCATTGGGGAACAGGCTTTAGCAGATACCATTGGGGAACAGGCTTTGACCCCATACGTGATATCTTTTCCCTTCAAGGTTTAGTCACAGAACATCACTGGAACAGAACAATACATCCACACAGAGCAAACTTGAACTAATATAAACTTTTTCTAACAATTAATTTTCACACTTTAATCATATAGTGAACAGTGGTGTTGTAAATACCTAAAGAGTTACATATGCCAAGTAAGAAAACATATAAGTGGCTACATGTGGTGTGATAGAACTTCAAGGCCCTAGGCATAGTTGTCTATAAAAATCTCATACAGCAATCATGTGAAAAGCAACATGAAAGCAAATAAGAAGAACCCGTCAAAGTCTAGAACTCTTGATTAGTTTGATTCCATAATAACCAAATGGATGAATTGCAAAGCAAGTGCATATTTATTATCTGGAGGGCAGGCTACACGAATAAACAAGGTATGTAAAGCGGCAAAATGGATCGCTGGGTCCTACCACCTTGGTGAAAACTTGCTGGGACCCGAGGGGTATATATTCCTCCAGCAAAGGCTTCAGCAGATACCATTGGGGAACAGGCTTTGACCCCATACATGATATCTTTTCCCTTCAAGGTTTAGTCACAGAACATCACTGGAACAGAACAATACATCCACACAGAGCAAACTTGAACTAATATAAACTTCTTCTTAGGATTAATTTTCAAACTTTAATCGTTGTACATACCTAAAGAGTTACATATGCCAAGTAAGAAAACATAAGTGGCTACATGTGGTGTGATAGAACTTCAAGAACCCGTCAAAGTCTAGAACTCTTGATTAGTTTGATTCCATAATAACCCAATGGATGAATTGCAAAAAGCAAGTGCATATTTACTATCTGGATGGCAGACTACACGAATAAACAAGGTATGCAAAGTAGTGTAATAGAACGCTTGGTCCTACCACCTTGGTGAAAACTTGCTGGGACCCGAGGGGTATATATTCCTCCAGCAAAGGCTTCAGCAGATACCATTGGGGAACAGGCTTTGACCCCATACGTGATATCTTTTCCCTTCCAGGTTTAGTCATAGAACATCACTGGAACAGAACAATACATCCACACAGAGCAAACTTGAACTAATATAAACTTCTTCTTAGGATTAATTTTCAAACTTTAATCGTTGTACATACCGAAAGAGTTACATATGCCAAGTAAGAAAACATAAGTGGCTACATGTGGTGTGATAGAACTTCAAGGCCCTAGGCATAGTTGTCTATAAAAATCTCATACAGCAATCATGTGAAAAGCAACATGAAAGCAAATAAGAAGAACCCGTCAAAGTCTAGAACTCTTGATTAGTTTGATTCCATGATAACCCAATGGATGAATTGCAAAGCAAGTGCATATTTATTATCCGGAGGGCAGGCTACACGAATAAACAAGGTATGCAAAGGGGCAAAATGGATCGCTGGGTCCTACCACCTTGGTGAAAACTTGCTGGGACCCGAGGGGTATATATGCCTCCAGCAAAGGCTTCAGCAGATACCATTGGGGAACAGGCTTTAGCAGATACCATTGGGGAACAGGCTTCAGCAGATACCATTGGGGAACAGGCTTTGACCCCATAGGTGATATATTTTCCCTTCAAGATTTAGTAAAAGAAAATCACTGGAACAGAACAATACATCCACACAGAGCAAACTTGAACTAATATAAACTTCATCTTAGGATTAATTTTCACACTTTAATCATATATTGAACAGTGGTGTTGTAAATACCTAAAGAGTTACATATGCCAAGTAAGAAAACATATAAGTGGCTACATGTGGTGTGATAGAACTTCAAGGCCCTAGGCAAAGTTGTCTATACAATTCTCATACAGCAATCATGTGAAAAGCAACATGAAAGCAAATAAGAAGAACCCGTCAAAGTCTAGAACTCTTGATTAGTTTGATTCCATAATAACCCAATGGATGAATTGCAAAAAGCAAGTGCATATTTACTATCTGGATGACAGACTACACGAATAAACAAGGTATGCAAAGTAGTGTAATAGAACGCTTGGTCCTACCACCTTGGTGAAAACTTGCTGGGACCCGAGGGGTATATATTCCTCCAGCAAAGGCTTCAGCAGATACCATTGGGGAACAGGCTTTGACCCCATGCGTGATATCTTTTCCCTTCCAGGTTTAGTCATAGAACATCACTGGAACAGAACAATACATCCACACAGAGCAAACTTGAACTAATATAAACTTTTTCTAACAATTAATTTTCACACTTTAATCATATAGTGAACAGTGGTGTTGTAAATACCTAAAGAGTTACATATGCCAAGTAAGAAAACATATAAGTGGCTACATGTGGTGTGATAGAACTTCAAGGCCCTAGGCATAGTTGTCTATAAAAATCTCATACAGCAATCATGTGAAAAGCAACATGAAAGCAAATAAGAAGAACCCGTCAAAGTCTAGAACTCTTGATTAGTTTGATTCCATAATAACCAAATGGATGAATTGCAAAGCAAGTGCATATTTATTATCTGGAGGGCAGGCTACACGAATAAACAAGGTATGTAAAGGGGCAAAATGGATCGCTGGGTCCTACCACCTTGGTGAAAACTTGCTGGGACCCGAGGGGTATACTGTATGCCTCCAGCAAAGGCTTCAGCAGATACCATTGGGGAACAGGCTTTGACCCCATAGGTGATATCTTTTCCCTTCAAGGTTTAGTCATAGAACATCACTGGAACAGAACAATACATCCACACAGAGCAAACTTGGAACTAATATAAACTTTTTCTTGCAATTAATTTTCACACTTTAATCATTGTAAATACCTAAAGAGTTACATATGCCAAGTAAGAAAACATATAAGTGGCTACATGTGGTGTGATAGAACTTCAAGGCCCTAGGCATAGTTGTCTATAAAATTCTCATACAGCAATCATGTGAAAAGCAACATGAAAGCAAATAAGAAGAACCCGTCAAAGTCTAGAACTCTTGATTAGTTTGATTCCATAATAACCCAATGGATGAATTGCAAAAAGCAAGTGCATATTTACTATCTGGATGGCAGACTACACGAATAAACAAGGTATGCAAAGTAGTGTAATAGAACGCTGGGTCCTACCACCTTGGTGAAAACTTGCTGGGACCCGAGGGGTATATATTCCTCCAGCAAAGGCTTCAGCAGATACCATTGGGGAACAGGCTTTGACCCCATACGTGATATCTTTTCCCTTCAAGGTTTAGTCACAGAACATCACTGGAACAGAACAATACATCCACACAGAGCAAACTTGAACTAATATAAACTTCTTCTTAGGATTAATTTTCAAACTTTAATCGTTGTACATACCTAAAGAGTTACATATGCCAAGTAAGAAAACATAAGTGGCTACATGTGGTGTGATAGAACTTCAAGGCCCTAGGCATAGTTGTCTATAAAAATCTCATACAGCAATCATGTGAAAAGCAACATGAAAGCAAATAAGAAGAACCCGTCAAAGTCTAGAACTCTTGATTAGTTTGATTCCATGATAACCCAATGGATGAATTGCAAAGCAGGTGCATATTTATTATCCGGAGGGCAGGCTACACGAATAAACAAGGTATGCAAAGGGGCAAAATGGATCGCTGGGTCCTACCACCTTGGTGAAAACTTGCTGGGACCCGAGGGGTATATATGCCTCCAGCAAAGGCTTCAGCAGATACCATTGTGGAACAGGCTTTAGCAGATACCATTGGGGAACAGGCTTCAGCAGATACCATTGGGGAACAGGCTTTGACCCCATAGGTGATATATTTTCCCTTCAAGATTTAGTAAAAGAAAATCACTGGAACAGAACAATACATCCACACAGAGCAAACTTGAACTAATATAAACTTCATCTTAGGATTAATTTTCACACTTTAATCATATATTGAACAGTGGTGTTGTAAATACCTAAAGAGTTACATATGCCAAGTAAGAAAACATATAAGTGGCTACATGTGGTGTGATAGAACTTCAAGGCCCTAGGCAAAGTTGTCTATACAATTTTCATACAGCAATCATGTGAAAAGCAACATGAAAGCAAATAAGAAGAACCCGTCAAAGTCTAGAACTCTTGATTAGTTTGATTCCATAATAACCCAATGGATGAATTGCAAAAAGCAAGTGCATATTTACTATCTGGATGACAGACTACACGAATAAACAAGGTATGCAAAGTAGTGTAATAGAACGCTTGGTCCTACCACCTTGGTGAAAACTTGCTGGGACCCGAGGGGTATATATTCCTCCAGCAAAGGCTTCAGCAGATACCATTGGGGAACAGGCTTTGACCCCATACGTGATATCTTTTCCCTTCAAGGTTTAGTCATAGAACATCACTGGAACAGAACAATACATCCACACAGAGCAAACTTGAACTAATATAAACTTTTTCTAACAATTAATTTTCACACTTTAATCATATAGTGAACAGTGGTGTTGTAAATACCTAAAGAGTTACATATGCCAAGTAAGAAAACATATAAGTGGCTACATGTGGTGTGATAGAACTTCAAGGCCCTAGGCATAGTTGTCTATAAAAATCTCATACAGCAATCATGTGAAAAGCAACATGAAAGCAAATAAGAAGAACCCGTCAAAGTCTAGAACTCTTGATTAGTTTGATTCCATGATAACCCAATGGATGAATTGCAAAGCAAGTGCATATTTATTATCCGGAGGGCAGGCTACACGAATAAACAAGGTATGCAAAGGGGCAAAATGGATCGCTGGGTCCTACCACCTTGGTGAAAACTTGCTGGGACCCGAGGGGTATATATGCCTCCAGCAAAGGCTTCAGCAGATACCATTGGGGAACAGGCTTTAGCAGATACCATTGGGGAACAGGCTTCAGCAGATACCATTGGGGAACAGGCTTTGACCCCATAGGTGATATATTTTCTCTTCAAGATTTAGTAAAAGAAAATCACTGGAACAGAACAATACATCCACACAGGGCAAACTTGAACTAATATAAATTTCATCTTAGGATTAATTTTCACACTTTAATCATATATTGAACAGTGGTGTTGTAAATACCTAAAGAGTTACATATGCCAAGTAAGAAAACATATAAGTGGCTACATGTGGTGTGATAGAACTTCAAGGCCCTAGGCAAAGTTGTCTATACAATTCTCATACAGCAATCATGTGAAAAGCAACATGAAAGCAAATAAGAAGAACCCGTCAAAGTCTAGAACTCTTGATTAGTTTGATTCCATAATAACCCAATGGATGAATTGCAAAAAGCAAGTGCATATTTACTATCTGGATGACAGACTACACGAATAAACAAGGTATGCAAAGTAGTGTAATAGAACGCTTGGTCCTGCCACCTTGGTGAAAACTTGCTGGGACCCGAGGGGTATATATGCCTCCAGCAAAGGCTTCAGCAGATACCATTGGGGAACAGGCTTTAGCAGATACCATTGGGGAACAGGCTTTGACCCCATACGTGATATCTTTTCCCTTCAAGGTTTAGTCACAGAACATCACTGGAACAGAACAATACATCCACACAGAGCAAACTTGAACTAATATAAACTTTTTCTAACAATTAATTTTCACACTTTAATCATATAGTGAACAGTGGTGTTGTAAAAACCTAAAGAGTTACATATGCCAAGTAAGAAAACATATAAGTGGCTACATGTGGTGTGATAGAACTTCAAGGCCCTAGGCATAGTTGTCTATAAAAATCTCATACAGCAATCATGTGAAAAGCAACATGAAAGCAAATAAGAAGAACCCGTCAAAGTCTAGAACTCTTGATTAGTTTGATTCCATAATAACCAAATGGATGAATTGCAAAGCAAGTGCATATTTATTATCTGGAGGGCAGGCTACACGAATAAACAAGGTATGTAAAGCGGCAAAATGGATCGCTGGGTCCTACCACCTTGGTGAAAACTTGCTGGGACCCGAGGGGTATATATTCCTCCAGCAAAGGCTTCAGCAGATACCATTGGGGAACAGGCTTTGACCCCATACGTGATATCTTTTCCCTTCAAGGTTTAGTCACAGAACATCACTGGAACAGAACAATACATCCACACAGAGCAAACTTGAACTAATATAAACTTCTTCTTAGGATTAATTTTCAAACTTTAATCGTTGTACATACCTAAAGAGTTACATATGCCAAGTAAGAAAACATAAGTGGCTACATGTGGTGTGATAGAACTTCAAGAACCCGTCAAAGTCTAGAACTCTTGATTAGTTTGATTCCATAATAACCCAATGGATGAATTGCAAAAAGCAAGTGCATATTTACTATCTGGATGACAGACTACACGAATAAACAAGGTATGCAAAGTAGTGTAATAGAACGCTTGGTCCTACCACCTTGGTGAAAACTTGCTGGGACCCGAGGGGTATATATTCCTCCAGCAAAGGCTTCAGCAGATACCATTGGGGAACAGGCTTTGACCCCATACGTGATATCTTTTCCCTTCCAGGTTTAGTCATAGAACATCACTGGAACAGAACAACACATCCACACAGAGCAAACTTGAACTAATATAAACTTTTTCTAACAATTAATTTTCACACTTTAATCATATAGTGAACAGTGGTGTTGTAAATACCTAAAGAGTTACATATGCCAAGTAAGAAAACATATAAGTGGCTACATGTGGTGTGATAGAACTTCAAGGCCCTAGGCATAGTTGTCTATAAAAATCTCATACAGCAATCATGTGAAAAGCAACATGAAAGCAAATAAGAAGAACCCGTCAAAGTCTAGAACTCTTGATTAGTTTGATTTCATAATAACCAAATGGATGAATTGCAAAGCAAGTGCATATTTATTATCTGGAGGGCAGGCTACACGAATAAACAAGGTATGTAAAGGGGCAAAATGGATCGCTGGGTCCTACCACCTTGGTGAAAACTTGCTGGGACCCGAGGGGTATATATGCCTCCAGCAAAGGCTTCAGCAGATACTATTGGGGAACAGGCTTTAGCAGATACCATTGGGGAACAGGCTTCAGCAGATACCATTGGGGAACAGGCTTTGACCCCATACGTGATATCTTTTCCCTTCCAGGTTTAGTCATAGAACATCACTGGAACAGAACAATACATCCACACAGAGCAAACTTGAACTAATATAAACTTTTTCTAACAATTAATTTTCACACTTTAATCATATAGTGAACAGTGGTGTTGTAAATACCTAAAGAGTTACATATGCCAAGTAAGAAAACATATAAGTGGCTACATGTGGTGTGATAGAACTTCAAGGCCCTAGGCATAGTTGTCTATAAAAATCTCATACAGCAATCATGTGAAAAGCAACATGAAAGCAAATAAGAAGAACCCGTCAAAGTCTAGAACTCTTGATTAGTTTTATTCCATAATAACCAAATGGATGAATTGCAAAGCAAGTGCATATTTATTATCTGGAGGGCAGGCTACACGAATAAACAAGGTATGTAAAGGGGCAAAATGGATCGCTGGGTCCTACCACCTTGGTGAAAACTTGCTGGGACCCGAGGGGTATACTGTATGCCTCCAGCAAAGGCTTCAGCAGATACCATTGGGGAACAGGCTTTGACCCCATAGGTGATATCTTTTCCCTTCAAGGTTTAGTCATAGAACATCACTGGAACAGAACAATACATCCACACAGAGCAAACTTGGAACTAATATAAACTTTTTCTTGCAATTAATTTTCACACTTTAATCATTGTAAATACCTAAAGAGTTACATATGCCAAGTAAGAAAACATATAAGTGGCTACATGTGGTGTGATAGAACTTCAAGGCCCTAGGCATAGTTGTCTATAAAATTCTCATACAGCAATCATGTGAAAAGCAACATGAAAGCAAATAAGAAGAACCCGTCAAAGTCTAGAACTCTTGATTAGTTTGATTCCATAATAACCCAATGGATGAATTGCAAAAAGCAAGTGCATATTTACTATCTGGATGGCAGACTACACGAATAAACAAGGTATGCAAAGTAGTGTAATAGAACGCTGGGTCCTACCACCTTGGTGAAAACTTGCTGGGACCCGAGGGGTATATATTCCTCCAGCAAAGGCTTCAGCAGATACCATTGGGGAACAGGCTTTGACCCCATACGTGATATCTTTTCCCTTCAAGGTTTAGTCACAGAACATCACTGGAACAGAACAATACATCCACACAGAGCAAACTTGAACTAATATAAACTTCTTCTTAGGATTAATTTTCAAACTTTAATCGTTGTACATACCTAAAGAGTTACATATGCCAAGTAAGAAAACATAAGTGGCTACATGTGGTGTGATAGAACTTCAAGGCCCTAGGCATAGTTGTCTATAAAAATCTCATACAGCAATCATGTGAAAAGCAACATGAAAGCAAATAAGAAGAACCCGTCAAAGTCTAGAACTCTTGATTAGTTTGATTCCATGATAACCCAATGGATGAATTGCAAAGCAGGTGCATATTTATTATCCGGAGGGCAGGCTACACGAATAAACAAGGTATGCAAAGGGGCAAAATGGATCGCTGGGTCCTACCACCTTGGTGAAAACTTGCTGGGACCCGAGGGGTATATATGCCTCCAGCAAAGGCTTCAGCAGATACCATTGTGGAACAGGCTTTAGCAGATACCATTGGGGAACAGGCTTCAGCAGATACCATTGGGGAACAGGCTTTGACCCCATAGGTGATATATTTTCCCTTCAAGATTTAGTAAAAGAAAATCACTGGAACAGAACAATACATCCACACAGAGCAAACTTGAACTAATATAAACTTCATCTTAGGATTAATTTTCACACTTTAATCATATATTGAACAGTGGTGTTGTAAATACCTAAAGAGTTACATATGCCAAGTAAGAAAACATATAAGTGGCTACATGTGGTGTGATAGAACTTCAAGGCCCTAGGCAAAGTTGTCTATACAATTTTCATACAGCAATCATGTGAAAAGCAACATGAAAGCAAATAAGAAGAACCCGTCAAAGTCTAGAACTCTTGATTAGTTTGATTCCATAATAACCCAATGGATGAATTGCAAAAAGCAAGTGCATATTTACTATCTGGATGACAGACTACACGAATAAACAAGGTATGCAAAGTAGTGTAATAGAACGCTTGGTCCTACCACCTTGGTGAAAACTTGCTGGGACCCGAGGGGTATATATTCCTCCAGCAAAGGCTTCAGCAAATACCATTGGGGAACAGGCTTTGACCCCATACGTGATATCTTTTCCCTTCCAGGTTTAGTCATAGAACATCACTGGAACAGAACAATACATCCACACAGAGCAAACTTGAACTAATATAAACTTTTTCTAACAATTAATTTTCACACTTTAATCATATAGTGAACAGTGGTGTTGTAAATACCTAAAGAGTTACATATGCCAAGTAAGAAAACATATAAGTGGCTACATGTGGTGTGATAGAACTTCAAGGCCCTAGGCATAGTTGTCTATAAAAATCTCATACAGCAATCATGTGAAAAGCAACATGAAAGCAAATAAGAAGAACCCGTCAAAGTCTAGAACTCTTGATTAGTTTGATTCCATAATAACCAAATGGATGAATTGCAAAGCAAGTGCATATTTATTATCTGGAGGGCAGGCTACACGAATAAACAAGGTATGTAAAGGGGCAAAATGGATCGCTGGGTCCTACCACCTTGGTGAAAACTTGCTGGGACCCGAGGGGTATACTGTATGCCTCCAGCAAAGGCTTCAGCAGATACCATTGGGGAACAGGCTTTGACCCCATAGGTGATATATTTTCCCTTCAAGGTTTAGTCATAGAACATCACTGGAACAGAACAATACATCCACACAGAGCAAACTTGGAACTAATATAAACTTTTTCTTGCAATTAATTTTCACACTTTAATCGTTGTAAATACCTAAAGAGTTACATATGCCAAGTAAGAAAACATATAAGTGGCTACATGTGGTGTGATAGAACTTCAAGGCCCTAGGCATAGTTGTCTATAAAATTCTCATACAGCAATCATGTGAAAAGCAACATGAAAGCAAATAAGAAGAACCCGTCAAAGTCTAGAACTCTTGATTAGTTTGATTCCATAATAACCCAATGGATGAATTGCAAAAAGCAAGTGCATATTTACTATCTGGATGGCAGACTACACGAATAAACAAGGTATGCAAAGTAGTGTAATAGAACGCTGGGTCCTACCACCTTGGTGAAAACTTGCTGGGACCCGAGGGGTATATATTCTTCCAGCAAAGGCTTCAGCAGTTACCATTGGGGAACAGGCTTTGACCCCATACGTGATATCTTTTCCCTTCAAGGTTTAGTCACAGAACATCACTGGAACAGAACAATACATCCACACAGAGCAAACTTGAACTAATATAAACTTCTTCTTAGGATTAATTTTCAAACTTTAATCGTTGTACATACCTAAAGAGTTACATATGCCAAGTAAGAAAACATATAAGTGGCTACATGTGGTGTGATAGAACTTCAAGGCCCTAGGCATAGTTGTCTATAAAAATCTCATACAGCAATCATGTGAAAAGCAACATGAAAGCAAATAAGAAGAACCCGTCAAAGTCTAGAACTCTTGATTAGTTTGATTCCATGATAACCCAATGGATGAATTGCAAAGCAAGTGCATATTTATTATCCGGAGGGCAGGCTACACGAATAAACAAGGTATGCAAAGGGGCAAAATGGATCGCTGGGTCCTACCACCTTGGTGAAAACTTGCTGGGACCCGAGGGGTATATATGCCTCCAGCAAAGGCTTCAGCAGATACCATTGGGGAACAGGCTTTAGCAGATACCATTGGGGAACAGGCTTCAGCAGATATCATTGGGGAACAGGCTTTAGCAGATACCATTGGGGAACAGGCTTCAGCAGATACCATTGGGGAACAGGCTTTAGCAGATACCATTGGGGAACAGGCTTCAGCAGATACCATTGGGGAACAGGCTTTAGCAGATACCATTGGGGAACAGGCTTCAGCAGATTCCATTGGGGAACAGGCTTTGACCCCATAGGTGATATATTTTCCCTTCAAGATTTAGTAAAAGAAAATCACTGGAACAGAACAATACATCCACACAGAGCAAACTTGAACTAATATAAACTTCATCTTAGGATTAATTTTCACACTTTAATCATATAGTGAACAGTGGTGTTGTAAATACCTAAAGAGTTACATATGCCAAGTAAGAAAACATATAAGTGGCTACATGTGGTGTGATAGAACTTCAAGGCCCTAGGCAAAGTTGTCTATACAATTCTCATACAGCAATCATGTGAAAAGCAACATGAAAGCAAATAAGAAGAACCCGTCAAAGTCTAGAACTCTTGATTAGTTTGATTCCATAATAACCCAATGGATGAATTGCAAAAAGCAAGTGCATATTTACTATCTGGATGACAGACTACACGAATAAACAAGGTATGCAAAGTAGTGTAATAGAACGCTTGGTCCTACCACCTTGGTGAAAACTTGCTGGGACCCGAGGGGTATATATTCCTCCAGCAAAGGCTTCAGCAGATACCATTGGGGAACAGGCTTTGACCCCATACGTGATATCTTTTCCCTTCCAGGTTTAGTCATAGAACATCACTGGAACAGAACAACACATCCACACAGAGCAAACTTGAACTAATATAAACTTTTTCTAACAATTAATTTTCACACTTTAATCATATAGTGAACAGTGGTGTTGTAAATACCTAAAGAGTTACATATGCCAAGTAAGAAAACATATAAGTGGCTACATGTGGTGTGATAGAACTTCAAGGCCCTAGGCAAAGTTGTCTATACAATTCTCATACAGCAATCATGTGAAAAGCAACATGAAAGCAAATAAGAAGAACCCGTCAAAGTCTAGAACTCTTGATTAGTTTGATTCCATAATAACCCAATGGATGAATTGCAAAAAGCAAGTGCATATTTACTATCTGGATGACAGACTACACGAATAAACAAGGTATGCAAAGTAGTGTAATAGAACGCTTGGTCCTACCACCTTGGTGAAAACTTGCTGGGACCCGAGGGGTATATATTCCTCCAGCAAAGGCTTCAGCAGATACCATTGGGGAACAGGCTTTGACCCCATACGTGATATCTTTTCCCTTCCAGGTTTAGTCATAGAACATCACTGGAACAGAACAACACATCCACACAGAGCAAACTTGAACTAATATAAACTTTTTCTAACAATTAATTTTCACACTTTAATCATATAGTGAACAGTGGTGTTGTAAATACCTAAAGAGTTACATATGCCAAGTAAGAAAACATATAAGTGGCTACATGTGGTGTGATAGAACTTCAAGGCCCTAGGCATAGTTGTCTATAAAAATCTCATACAGCAATCATGTGAAAAGCAACATGAAAGCAAATAAGAAGAACCCGTCAAAGTCTAGAACTCTTGATTAGTTTGATTCCATAATAACCAAATGGATGAATTGCAAAGCAAGTGCATATTTATTATCTGGAGGGCAGGCTACACGAATAAACAAGGTATGTAAAGGGGCAAAATGGATCGCTGGGTCCTACCACCTTGGTGAAAACTTGCTGGGACCCGAGGGGTATATATGCCTCCAGCAAAGGCTTCAGCAGATACCATTGGGGAACAGGCTTCAGCAGATACCATTGGGGAACAGGCTTCAGCAGATACCATTGGGGAACAGGCTTCAGCAGCTACCATTGGGGAACAGGCTTTGACCCCATAGGTGATATCTTTTCCCTTCAAGGTTTAGTCATAGAACATCACTGGAACAGAACAATACATCCACACAGAGCAAACTTGGAACTAATATAAACTTTTTCTTGCAATTAATTTTCACACTTTAATCGTTGTAAATACCTAAAGAGTTACATATGCCAAGTAAGAAAACATATAAGTGGCTACATGTGGTGTGATAGAACTTCAAGGCCCTAGGCATAGTTGTCTATAAAATTCTCATACAGCAATCATGTGAAAAGCAACATGAAAGCAAATAAGAAGAACCCGTCAAAGTCTAGAACTCTTGATTAGTTTGATTCCATAATAACCCAATGGATGAATTGCAAAAAGCAAGTGCATATTTACTATCTGGATGGCAGACTACACGAATAAACAAGGTATGCAAAGTAGTGTAATAGAACGCTGGGTCCTACCACCTTGGTGAAAACTTGCTGGGACCCGAGGGGTATATATTCCTCCAGCAAAGGCTTCAGCAGATACCATTGGGGAACAGGCTTTGACCCCATACGTGATATCTTTTCCCTTCAAGGTTTAGTCACAGAACATCACTGGAACAAAACAATACATCCACACAGAGCAAACTTGAACTAATATAAACTTCTTCTTAGGATTAATTTTCAAACTTTAATCGTTGTACATACCTAAAGAGTTACATATGCCAAGTAAGAAAACATAAGTGGCTACATGTGGTGTGATAGAACTTCAAGGCCCTAGGCATAGTTGTCTATAAAAATCTCATACAGCAATCATGTGAAAAGCAACATGAAAGCAAATAAGAAGAACCCGTCAAAGTCTAGAACTCTTGATTAGTTTGATTCCATGATAACCCAATGGATGAATTGCAAAGCAAGTGCATATTTATTATCCGGAGGGCAGGCTACACGAATAAACAAGGTATGCAAAGGGGCAAAATGGATCGCTGGGTCCTACCACCTTGGTGAAAACTTGCTGGGACCCGAGGGGTATACTGTATGCCTCCAGCAAAGGCTTCAGCAGATACCATTGGGGAACAGGCTTTGACCCCATAGGTGATATCTTTTCCCTTCAAGGTTTAGTCATAGAACATCACTGGAACAGAACAATACATCCACACAGAGCAAACTTGGAACTAATATAAACTTTTTCTTGCAATTAATTTTCACACTTTAATCGTTGTAAATACCTAAAGAGTTACATATGCCAAGTAAGAAAACATATAAGTGGCTACATGTGGTGTGATAGAACTTCAAGGCCCTAGGCATAGTTGTCTATAAAAATCTCATACAGCAATCATGTGAAAAGCAACATGAAAGCAAATAAGAAGAACCCGTCAAAGTCTAGAACTCTTGATTAGTTTGATTCCATAATAACCAAATGGATGAATTGCAAAGCAAGTGCATATTTATTATCTGGAGGGCAGGCTACACGAATAAACAAGGTATGTAAAGGGGCAAAATGGATCGCTGGGTCCTACCACCTTGGTGAAAACTTGCTGGGACCCGAGGGGTATACTGTATGCCTCCAGCAAAGGCTTCAGCAGATACCATTGGGGAACAGGCTTTGACCCCATAGGTGATATCTTTTCCCTTCAAGGTTTAGTCATAGAACATCACTGGAACAGAACAATACATCCACACAGAGCAAACTTGGAACTAATATAAACTTTTTCTTGCAATTAATTTTCACACTTTAATCGTTGTAAATACCTAAAGAGTTACATATGCCAAGTAAGAAAACATATAAGTGGCTATATGTGGTGTGATAGAACTTCAAGGCCCTAGGCATAGTTGTCTATAAAATTCTCATACAGCAATCATGTGAAAAGCAACATGAAAGCAAATAAGAAGAACCCGTCAAAGTCTAGAACTCTTGATTAGTTTGATTCCATAATAACCCAATGGATGAATTGCAAAAAGCAAGTGCATATTTACTATCTTGATGGCAGACTACACGAATAAACAAGGTATGCAAAGTAGTGTAATAGAACGCTGGGTCCTACCACCTTGGTGAAAACTTGCTGGGACCCGAGGGGTATATATTCCTCCAGCAAAGGCTTCAGCAGATACCATTGGGGAACAGGCTTTGACCCCATACGTGATATCTTTTCCCTTCAAGGTTTAGTCACAGAACATCACTGGAACAGAACAATACATCCACACAGAGCAAACTTGAACTAATATAAACTTTTTCTAACAATTAATTTTCACACTTTAATCATATAGTTAACAGTGGTGTTGTAAATACCTAAAGTGTTACATATGCCAAGTAAGAAAACATATAAGTGGCTACATGTGGTGTGATAGAACTTCAAGGCCCTAGGCATAGTTGTCTATAAAAATCTCATACAGCAATCATGTGAAAAGCAACATGAAAGCAAATAAGAAGAACCCGTCAAAGTCTAGAACTCTTGATTAGTTTGATTCCATAATAACCAAATGGATGAATTGCAAAGCAAGTGCATATTTATTATCTGGAGGGCAGGCTACACGAATAAACAAGGTATGCAAAGTAGTGTAATAGAACGCTGTAATTCATCCATTAGTTTGATTCCATAATAACCAAATGGATGAATTGCAAAGCAAGTGCATATTTATTATCTGGAGGGCAGGCTACACGAATAAACAAGGTATGTAAAGGGGCAAAATGGATCGCTGGGTCCTACCACCTTGGTGAAAACTTGCTGGGACCCGAGGGGTATACTGTATGCCTCCAGCAAAGGCTTCAGCAGATACCATTGGGGAACAGGCTTTGACCCCATAGGTGATATCTTTTCCCTTCAAGGTTTAGTCACAGAACATCACTGGAACAGAACAATACATCCACACAGAGCAAACTTGAACTAATATAAACTTTTTCTAACAATTAATTTTCACACTTTAATCATATAGTGAACAGTGGTGTTGTAAATACCTAAAGAGTTACATATGCAAGGTAAGAAAACATATAAGTGGCTACATGTGGTGTGATAGAACTTCAAGGCCCTAGGCATAGTTGTCTATAAAAATCTCATACAGCAATCATGTGAAAAGCAACATGAAAGCAAATAAGAAGAACCCGTCAAAGTCTAGAACTCTTGATTAGTTTGATTCCATAATAACCAAATGGATGAATTGCAAAGCAAGTGCATATTTATTATCTGGAGGGCAGGCTACACAAATAAACAAGGTATGTAAAGGGGCAAAATGGATCGCTGGGTCCTACCACCTTGGTGAAAACTTGCTGGGACCCGAGGGGTATATATGCCTCCAGCAAAGGCTTCAGCAGATACCATTGGGGAACAGGCTTTAGCAGATACCATTGGGGAACAGGCTTCAGCAGATACCATTGGGGAACAGGCTTTGACCCCATAGGTGATATATTTTCCCTTCAAGATTTAGTAAAAGAAAATCACTGGAACAGAACAATACATCCACACAGAGCAAACTTGAACTAATATAAACTTCATCTTAGGATTAATTTTCACACTTTAATCATATATTGAACAGTGGTGTTGTAAATACCTAAAGAGTTACATATGCCAAGTAAGAAAACATATAAGTGGCTACATGTGGTGTGATAGGACTTCAAGGCCCTAGGCAAAGTTGTCTATAAAATTCTCATACAGCAATCATGTGAAAAGCAACATGAAAGCAAATAAGAAGAACCCGTCAAAGTCTAGAACTCTTGATTAGTTTGATTCCATAATAACCAAATGGATGAATTGCAAAGCAAGTGCATATTTATTATCTGGAGGGCAGGCTACACGAATAAACAAGGTATGTAAAGGGGCAAAATGGATCGCTGGGTCCTACCACCTTGGTGAAAACTTGCTGGGACCCGAGGGGTATACTGTATGCCTCCAGCAAAGGCTTCAGCAGATACCATTGGGGAACAGGCTTTGACCCCATAGGTGATATCTTTTCCCTTCAAGGTTTAGTCACAGAACATCACTGGAACAGAACAATACATCCACACAGAGCAAACTTGAACTAATAATAACTTCTTCTTAGGATTAATTTTCAAACTTTAATCGTTGTACATACCTAAAGAGTTACATATGCCAAGTAAGAAAACATAAGTGGCTACATGTGGTGTGATAGAACTTCAAGGCCCTAGGCATAGTTGTCTATAAAAATCTCATACAGCAATCATGTGAAAAGCAACATGAAAGCAAATAAGAAGAACCCGTCAAAGTCTAGAACTCTTGATTAGTTTGATTCCATGATAACCCAATGGATGAATTGCAAAGCAAGTGCATATTTATTATCCGGAGGGCAGGCTACACGAATAAACAAGGTATGCAAAGTAGTGTAATAGAACGCTGGGTCCTACCACCTTGGTGAAAACTTGCTGGGACCCGAGGGGTATATATTCCTCCAGCAAAGGCTTCAGCAGTTACCATTGGGGAACAGGCTTTGACCCCATACGTGATATCTTGTCCCTTCAAGGTTTAGTCACAGAACATCACTGGAACAGAACAATACATCCACACAGAGCAAACTTGAACTAATATAAACTTCTTCTTAGGATTAATTTTCAAACTTTAATCGTTGTACATACCTAAAGAGTTACATATGCCAAGTAAGAAAACATAAGTGGCTACATGTGGTGTGATAGAACTTCAAGGCCCTAGGCATAGTTGTCTATAAAAATCTCATACAGCAATCATGTGAAAAGCAACATGAAAGCAAATAAGAAGAACCCGTCAAAGTCTAGAACTCTTGATTAGTTTGATTCCATAATAACCCAATGGATGAATTGCAAAAAGCAAGTGCATATTTACTATCTGGATGACAGACTACACGAATAAACAAGGTATGCAAAGTAGTGTAATAGAACGCTTGGTCCTACCACCTTGGTGAAAACTTGCTGGGACCCGAGGGGTATATATTCCTCTAGCAAAGGCTTCAGCAGATACCATTGGGGAACAGGCTTTGACCCCATAGGTGATATCTTTTCCCTTCCAGGTTTAGTCATAGAACATCACTGGAACAGAACAACACATCCACACAGAGCAAACTTGAACTAATATAAACTTCATCTTAGGATTAATTTTCACACTTTAATCATATATTGAACAGTGGTGTTGTAAATACCTAAAGAGTTACATATGCCAAGTAAGAAAACATATAAGTGGCTACATGTGGTGTGATAGAACTTCAAGGCCCTAGGCAAAGTTGTCTATACAATTCTCATACAGCAATCATGTGAAAAGCAACATGAAAGCAAATAAGAAGAACCCGTCAAAGTCTAGAACTCTTGATTAGTTTGATTCCATAATAACCCAATGGATGAATTGCAAAAAGCAAGTGCATATTTACTATCTGGATGACAGACTACACGAATAAACAAGGTATGCAAAGTAGGGTAATAGAACGCTTGGTCCTACCACCTTGGTGAAAACTTGCTGGGACCCGAGGGGTATATATTCCTCCAGCAAAGGCTTCAGCAGATACCATTGGGGGAACAGGCTTTGACCCCATACGTGATATCTTTTCCCTTCCAGGTTTAGTCATAGAACATCACTGGAACAGAACAATACATCCACACAGAGCAAACTTGAACTAACATAAACTTTTTCTAACAATTAATTTTCACACTTTAATCATATAGTGAACAGTGGTGTTGTAAATACCTAAAGAGTTACATATGCAAGGTAAGAAAACATATAAGTGGCTACATGTGGTGTGATAGAACTTCAAGGCCCTAGGCATAGTTGTCTATAAAAATCTCATACAGCAATCATGTGAAAAGCAACATGAAAGCAAATAAGAAGAACCCGTCAAAGTCTAGAACTCTTGATTAGTTTGATTCCATAATAACCAAATGGATGAATTGCAAAGCAAGTGCATATTTATTATCTGGAGGGCAGGCTACACAAATAAACAAGGTATGTAAAGGGGCAAAATGGATCGCTGGGTCCTACCACCTTGGTGAAAACTTGCTGGGACCCGAGGGGTATATATGCCTCCAGCAAAGGCTTCAGCAGATACCATTGGGGAACAGGCTTTAGCAGATACCATTGGGGAACAGGCTTTGACCCCATAGGTGATATATTTTCCCTTCAAGATTTAGTAAAAGAAAATCACTGGAACAGAACAATACATCCACACAGAGCAAACTTGAACTAATATAAACTTCATCTTAGGATTAATTTTCACACTTTAATCATATATTGAACAGTGGTGTTGTAAATACCTAAAGAGTTACATATGCCAAGTAAGAAAACATATAAGTGGCTACATGTGGTGTGATAGGACTTCAAGGCCCTAGGCAAAGTTGTCTATAAAATTCTCATACAGCAATCATGTGAAAAGCAACATGAAAGCAAATAAGAAGAACCCGTCAAAGTCTAGAACTCTTGATTAGTTTGATTCCATAATAACCAAATGGATGAATTGCAAAGCAAGTGCATATTTATTATCTGGAGGGCAGGCTACACGAATAAACAAGGTATGTAAAGGGGCAAAATGGATCGCTGGGTCCTACCACCTTGGTGAAAACTTGCTGGGACCCGAGGGGTATACTGTATGCCTCCAGCAAAGGCTTCAGCAGATACCATTGGGGAACAGGCTTTGACCCCATAGGTGATATCTTTTCCCTTCAAGGTTTAGTCACAGAACATCACTGGAACAGAACAATACATCCACACAGAGCAAACTTGAACTAATATAAACTTCATCTTAGGATTAATTTTCAAACTTTAATCGTTGTACATACCTAAAGAGTTACATATGCCAAGTAAGAAAACATAAGTGGCTACATGTGGTGTGATAGAACTTCAAGGCCCTAGGCATAGTTGTCTATAAAAATCTCATACAGCAATCATGTGAAAAGCAACATGAAAGCAAATAAGAAGAACCCGTCAAAGTCTAGAACACTTGATTAGTTTGATTCCATGATAACCCAATGGATGAATTGCAAAGCAAGTGCATATTTATTATCCGGAGGGCAGGCTACACGAATAAACAAGGTATGCAAAGTAGTGTAATAGAACGCTGGGTCCTACCACCTTGGTGAAAACTTGCTGGGACCCGAGGGGTATATATTCCTCCAGCAAAGGCTTCAGCAGTTACCATTGGGGAACAGGCTTTGACCCCATACGTGATATCTTTTCCCTTCAAGGTTTAGTCACAGAACATCACTGGAACAGAACAATACATCCACACAGAGCAAACTTGAACTAATATAAACTTCTTCTTAGGATTAATTTTCAAACTTTAATCGTTGTACATACCTAAAGAGTTACATATGCCAAGTAAGAAAACATAAGTGGCTACATGTGGTGTGATAGAACTTCAAGGCCCTAGGCATAGTTGTCTATAAAAATCTCATACAGCAATCATGTGAAAAGCAACATGAAAGCAAATAAGAAGAACCCGTCAAAGTCTAGAACTCTTGATTAGTTTGATTCCATAATAACCCAATGGATGAATTGCAAAAAGCAAGTGCATATTTACTATCTGGATGACAGACTACACGAATAAACAAGGTATGCAAAGTAGTCTAATAGAACGCTTGGTCCTACCACCTTGGTGAAAACTTGCTGGGACCCGAGGGGTATATATTCCTCCAGCAAAGATTCAGCAGATACCATTGGGGAACAGGCTTTGACCCCATACGTGATATCTTTTCCCTTCCAGGTTTAGTCATAGAACATCACTGGAACAGAACAACACATCCACACAGAGCAAACTTGAACTAATATAAACTTTTTCTAACAATTAATTTTCACACTTTAATCATATAGTGAACAGTGGTGTTGTAAATACCTAAAGAGTTACATATGCCAAGTAAGAAAACATATAAGTGGCTACATGTGGTGTGATAGAACTTCAAGGCCCTAGGCATAGTTGTCTATAAAAATCTCATACAGCAATCATGTGAAAAGCAACATGAAAGCAAATAAGAAGAACCCGTCAAAGTCTAGAACTCTTGATTAGTTTGATTCCATAATAACCCAATGGATGAATTGCAAAAAGCAAGTGCATATTTACTATCTGGATGACAGACTACACGAATAAACAAGGTATGCAAAGTAGTGTAATAGAACGCTTGGTCCTACCACCTTGGTGAAAACTTGCTGGGACCCGAGGGGTATATATTCCTCCAGCAAAGATTCAGCAGATACCATTGGGGAACAGGCTTTGACCCCATACGTGATATCTTTTCCCTTCCAGGTTTAGTCATAGAACATCACTGGAACAGAACAATACATCCAAACAGAGCAAACTTGGAATTAATATAAACTTTTTCTTGCAATTAATTTTCACACTTTAATCGTTGTAAATACCTAAAGAGTTACATATGCCAAGTAAGAAAACATATAAGTGGCTACATGTGGTGTGATAGAACTTCAAGGCCCTAGGCATAGTTGTCTATAAAAATCTCATACAGCAATCATGTGAAAAGCAACATGAAAGCAAATAAGAAGAACCCGTCAAAGTCTAGAACTCTTGATTAGTTTGATTCCATAATAACCAAATGGATGAATTGCAAAGCAAGTGCATATTTATTATCTGGAGGGCAGGCTACACGAATAAACAAGGTATGTAAAGGGGCAAAATGGATCGCTGGGTCCTACCACCTTGGTGAAAACTTGCTGGGACCCGAGGGGTATACTGTATGCCTCCAGCAAAGGCTTCAGCAGATACCATTGGGGAACAGGCTTTGACCCCATAGGTGATATCTTTTCCCTTCAAGGTTTAGTCATAGAATATCACTGGAACAGAACAATACATCCACACAGAGCAAACTTGGAACTAATATAAACTTTTTCTTGCAATTAATTTTCACACTTTAATCGTTGTAAATACCTAAAGAGTTACATATGCCAAGTAAGAAAACATATAAGTGGCTACATGTGGTGTGATAGAACTTCAAGGCCCTAGGCATAGTTGTCTATAAAATTCTCATACAGCAATCATGTGAAAAGCAACATGAAAGCAAATAAGAAGAACCCGTCAAAGTCTAGAACTCTTGATTAGTTTGATTCCATAATAACCCAATGGATGAATTGCAAAAAGCAAGTGCATATTTACTATCTGGATGGCAGACTACACGAATAAACAAGGTATGCAAAGTAGTGTAATAGAACGCTGGGTCCTACCACCTTGGTGAAAACTTGCTGGGACCCGAGGGGTATATATTCCTCCAGCAAAGGCTTCAGCAGATACCATTGGGGAACAGGCTTTGACCCCATACGTGATATCTTTTCCCTTCAAGGTTTAGTCACAGAACATCACTGGAACAAAACAATACATCCACACAGAGCAAACTTGAACTAATATAAACTTCTTCTTAGGATTAATTTTCAAACTTTAATCGTTGTACATACCTAAAGAGTTACATATGCCAAGTAAGAAAACATAAGTGGCTACATGTGGTGTGATAGAACTTCAAGGCCCTAGGCATAGTTGTCTATAAAAATCTCATACAGCAATCATGTGAAAAGCAACATGAAAGCAAATAAGAAGAACCCGTCAAAGTCTAGAACTCTTGATTAGTTTGATTCCATGATAACCCAATGGATGAATTGCAAAGCAAGTGCATATTTATTATCCGGAGGGCAGGCTACACGAATAAACAAGGTATGCAAAGGGGCAAAATGGATCGCTGGGTCCTACCACCTTGGTGAAAACTTGCTGGGACCCGAGGGGTATATATGCCTCCAGCAAAGGCTTCAGCAGATACCATTGGGGAACAGGCTTTAGCAGATACCATTGGGGAACAGGCTTCAGCAGATACCATTGGGGAACAGGCTTTGACCCCATAGGTGATATCTTTTCCCTTCCAGGTTTAGTCATAGAACATCACTGGAACAGAACAATACATCCACACAGAGCAAACTTGAACTAACATAAACTTTTTCTAACAATTAATTTTCACACTTTAATCATATAGTGAACAGTGGTGTTGTAAATACCTAAAGAGTTACATATGCAAGGTAAGAAAACATATAAGTGGCTACATGTGGTGTGATAGAACTTCAAGGCCCTAGGCATAGTTGTCTATAAAAATCTCATACAGCAATCATGTGAAAAGCAACATGAAAGCAAATAAGAAGAACCCGTCAAAGTCTAGAACTCTTGATTAGTTTGATTCCATAATAACCAAATGGATGAATTGCAAAGCAAGTGCATATTTATTATCTGGAGGGCAGGCTACACAAATAAACAAGGTATGTAAAGGGGCAAAATGGATCGCTGGGTCCTACCACCTTGGTGAAAACTTGCTGGGACCCGAGGGGTATATATGCCTCCAGCAAAGGCTTCAGCAGATACCATTGGGGAACAGGCTTTAGCAGATACCATTGGGGAACAGGCTTCAGCAGATACCATTGGGGAACAGGCTTTGACCCCATAGGTGATATATTTTCCCTTCAAGATTTAGTAAAAGAAAATCACTGGAACAGAACAATACATCCACACAGAGCAAACTTGAACTACTATAAACTTCATCTTAGGATTAATTTTCACACTTTAATCATATATTGAACAGTGGTGTTGTAAATACCTAAAGAGTTACATATGCCAAGTAAGAAAACATATAAGTGGCTACATGTGGTGTGATAGAACTTCAAGGCCCTAGGCAAAGTTGTCTATAAAATTCTCATACAACAATCATGTGAAAAGCAACATGAAAGCAAATAAGAAGAACCCGTCAAAGTCTAGAACTCTTGATTAGTTTGATTCCATAATAACCAAATGGATGAATTGCAAAGCAAGTGCATATTTATTATCTGGAGGGCAGGCTACACGAATAAACAAGGTATGTAAAGGGGCAAAATGGATCGCTGGGTCCTACCACCTTGGTGAAAACTTGCTGGGACCCTAGGGGTATACTGTATGCCTCCAGCAAAGGCTTCAGCAGATACCATTGGGGAACAGGCTTTGACCCCATAGGTGATATCTTTTCCCTTCAAGGTTTAGTCACAGAACATCACTGGAACAGAACAATACATCCACACAGAGCAAACTTGAACTAATATAAACTTCTTCTTAGGATTAATTTTCAAACTTTAATCGTTGTACATACCTAAAGAGTTACATATGCCAAGTAAGAAAACATAAGTGGCTACATGTGGTGTTATAGAACTTCAAGGCCCTAGGCATAGTTGTCTATAAAAATCTCATACAGCAATCATGTGAAAAGCAACATGAAAGCAAATAAGAAGAACCCGTCAAAGTCTAGAACTCTTGATTAGTTTGATTCCATGATATCCCAATGGATGAATTGCAAAGCAAGTGCATATTTATTATCCGGAGGGCAGGCTACACGAATAAACAAGGTATGCAAAGTAGTGTAATAGAACGCTGGGTCCTACCACCTTGGTGAAAACTTGCTGGGACCCGAGGGGTATATATTCCTCCAGCAAAGGCTTCAGCAGTTACCATTGGGGAACAGGCTTTGACCCCATACGTGATATCTTTTCCCTTCAAGGTTTAGTCACAGAACATCACTGGAACAGAACAATACATCCACACAGAGCAAACTTGAACTAATATAAACTTCTTCTTAGGATTAATTTTCAAACTTTAATCGTTGTACATACCTAAAGAGTTACATATGCCAAGTAAGAAAACATATAAGTGGCTACATGTGGTGTGATAGAACTTCAAGGCCCTAGGCATAGTTGTCTATAAAATTCTCATACAGCAATCATGTGAAAAGCAACATGAAAGCAAATAAGAAGAACCCGTCAAAGTCTAGAACTCTTGATTAGTTTGATTCCATAATAACCCAATGGATGAATTGCAAAAAGCAAGTGCATATTTATTATCTGGATGGCAGACTACACGAATAAACAAGGTATGCAAAGTAGTGTAATAGAACTCTGGGTCCTACCACCTTGGTGAAAACTTGCTGGGACCCAAGGGGTATATATTCCTCCAGCAAAGGCTTCAGCAGTTACCATTGGGGAACAGGCTTTGACCCCATACGTGATATCTTTTCCCTTCAAGGTTTAGTCACAGAACATCACTGGAACAGAACAATACATCCACACAGAGCAAACTTGAACTAATATAAACTTCTTCTTAGGATTAATTTTCAAGTCAAGTCAAGTCATCTTCATTTATATAGCGCTTTTAACAATGTAGATTGTCTCAAAGCAGCTTTACAGAGATAAGCGTATAATTTAAGGTAACAGAGATTGTTTCGGCTTTACAGCAGAGTTAAGTTATTTCCCTCTAAAGTTAGTTTTAATTGATTTGGTTCCGTTGCAATGATCATTTGTTATTAAATTAGGGGCCGCTAAGACGACACCATTCTCTCTACACAGACTTTAAACGCGAACCTGTGAGAAACGCTGATGGCGGTCACATGCGCATTTAGAATGGGTTCTATAGTTATGTGCGTTAGAATATACGCAGGTTTGGAATTCCCTACAAGCCAAGCCTAAACAAAATACTTGTCTTTCCTTATAAATTTGATAAGGAATTTTATTTTATTTGTTGCTTTGGGGTAGGACCGCAAGACGAATTTTCCCGACAACGCCTTATCTGTAGAGTGGTAGTGGGATCCTCCATAGGGAGAGACTAGTTGGCACTTCAGCACTGCGTTGTCATCGGTCCAGGTGAAGGTCCTTCGTCAGATCTGGATACGGCCTGGATCCGGCAGGCTGCAGGAAAAACCTTGGGATAAACACAGACACTAAAATTAGCGTAGATGCCATTCTTCTCGTGATGTAACGAGTACATCAGGATTTTTGGGAAGTGTTCCCGGTTCCGGCTGACCTAATCTATGCAGCATAGCATTAAATTATAGAAGTCTATAATGTATTATGTGAAAGCTAGGTCAAAGAGATGTGTCTTTAATCTGGCTTTGAACTGACAGAGTGTGTCTGCTTCCCGGACAATGGTAGGAAGACTGTTCCAGAGTTTTGGTGCTAAATAGGAGAAGGATCTACCGCCAGCAGTCGATTTTGATATTCTAGGTATAATCAACTGGCCGGAATTTTGAGATCGTAATAGACGTGACGGACTATAATGCGTTAAGAGCTCGCTCAAGTACTGCGGAGCTAAACCATTCAGTGCTTTGTAAGTAATCAGCAATATTTTAAAATTTATGCGATGTTTAATAGGGAGCCAGTGCAGTTTTGACAGAACCGGGCTAATATGGTCATACTTCCTGGTTCTGGTAAGAACTCGAGCTGCTGCGTTTTGGACCAGCTGTAGTTTGTTTATTAAGCGTGCAGGGCAACCACCCAGTAGAGCATTACAGTAATCTAGCCTTGAGGTCATGAACGCATGAACTAATTGTTCCGCATTTGTCAATGAGAGCATATGACGTAATTTAGATATATTTTTAAGATGGAAAAATGCAGTTTTACAGATACTAGACACGTGACTTTCAAATGAAAGATTGGTATCAAAGAGCACACCCAGGTTCCTAACCGACGACGAAGACTTAACAGAGCAGCCATCAAGTGTTAGACAGTATTCTAGATTATTACGTGAGGAAGTTTTTTGTCCAATAATTAGAAACTCTGTTTTTTCAGAATTTAGAAGTAGGAAATTACAAGTCATCCAATTTTTTATATCCGCTATGCATTCCGTTAATTTTGTGAATTGATAAGTTTCGTTAGGTTTTGAAGAAATATAGAGCTGAGTATCGTCAGCATAACAGTGAAAGCTAATTCCATGTTTCCTAATGATATCTCCTAAGGGTAGCATGTACAGAGTGAACAGCAGCGGTCCTAATACTGAGCCTTGTGGTACGCCATACTTAACCTGTGATCGATGAGACATCTCATCATTTACTGCTACAAACTGATAACGGTCAGATAAGTATGATTTAAACCATGCTAGTGCATTTCCTGTAATGCCAACATAATGTTCTAATCTATTTAAAAGAACGTTGTGGTCGATGGTGTCAAATGCAGCGCTAAGATCGAGTAACACTAATAGAGAGATACAACCACGATCGGATGATAAGAGCAAATCATTTGTGACTCTAACGAGAGCTGTTTCGGTACTATGGTACGGTCTAAATCCGGACTGGAAATCCTCGCAGATATCATTTCTTTCAAGAAAGGAACACAGTTGTGAGGATACTGCCTTTTCTAATATCTTTGACAGAAAAGGTAGATTCGAGATCGGCCTGTAATTGACTAATTCTGAAGGATCAAGTTGCGTTTTTTTAACAAGCGGTTTAATCAAAGCCAGCTTAAAGTTTTTTGGTACGTATCCTAGAGACAAAGACGAATTAATGATATTAAGAAGAGGATCTATGACCTCTGGAAGTATTTCTTTCAGTAGCTTAGTCGGTATAGGGTCTAACATACATGTTGCAGATTTAGATGATTTAATGAGTTTAGTAAATTCTTCCTCTCCTATAGCAACGAATGAATCAAATTTTTCCTCAGGGAGACTACAATGCACTGCCTGATGTGATACTGTAGTAGTAGACGGTTGCATAGTTATAATTTTGTCCCTGATATTATCAATCTTATAAGTGAAGAAGTTCATAAAGTCATTACTGCTGTGTTGCTTGGAAACTTCGGTGCTTGAAGCTTTATTTTTCGTTAGTTTAGCCACCGTTTCAAATAAATTCCTAGGATTATGTTTATTTTCTTCTAATAGGGTTGAAAAATAAGCAGATCTAGCAGCTTTTAAAGCCTCTCTGTAAGTAATTGAGCTCTCTTTCCATGAAATGCGAAATACCTCTAGTTTTGTTTTCTTCCAGTTGCGCTCCATTTTTCTGGCTGCTCTCTTAAGGGCCCGAGTGTGCTCGTTGTACCACGGCGTTGGACTATTTTCTTTAATCTTCTTTAAGCGCAACGGAGCAACTGTGTCTAAAGTGCTGGAAAAGAGAGAGTTAAACGTTTCTGTTGTAATATCTAGTTCTTCTAAGCTATCTGAGATGCTGAGATGATGAAACTGATTAGGAAGATTATTAATAAAGCAATCTTTAGTAGCAGAAGTGATAGGTCTCACATATTTGAAACACGGAGTCGGCTTTGCAGCCTTGGCTAAATGCAAATTACACGAGACTAGATAATGATCTGAGATGTCATCGCTCTGCTGCAGAATTTCAACGGCATCCACATCTATTCCGTGTGATAATATTAGATCTAGAGTATGATTACGACGATGAGTAGGTCCTGACACGTGTTGTCTAACTCCAATTGAATTTACAATGTCTTTAAATGCCAATCCCAATGCATCTTTTTCATTATCGATGTGTATATTAAAATCACCAACAATTAGTACTTTATCTGCAGTCAATATTAATTCTGATAGAAAGTCCGCAAATTCTTTGATAAAGTCTGTATGGTGCCCTGGTGGCCTGTATACAGTAGCCAGCACAAATCTCAAACGTGATTTATCGTTTACACTATATATTTTTACATTAAGCACCAATGCTTCAAAAGAATTATATTTAAAACTTGATTTCTTAGTGGTTTTGAAACTATTACTATAAATTACAGCAACACCTCCCCCTTTGCGTTTCAGACGAGGCTCATGTTTATAACAGTAATCTTCAAACTTTCAAACTTTAATCGTTGTACATACCTAAAGAGTTACATATGCCAAGTAAGAAAACATAAGTGGCTACATGTGGTGTGATAGAACTTCAAGGCCCTAGGCATAGTTGTCTATAAAAATCTCATACAGCAATCATGTGAAAAGCAACATGAAAGCAAATAAGAAGAACCCGTCAAAGTCTAGAACTCTTGATTAGTTTGATTCCATGATAACCCAATGGATGAATTGCAAAGCAAGTGCATATGTATTATCCGGAGGGCAGGCTACACGAATAAACAATGTATGCAAAGGGGCAAAATGGATCGCTGGGTCCTACCACCTTGGTGAAAACTTGCTGGGACCCGAGGGGTATATATGCCTCCAGCAAAGGCTTCAGCAGATACCATTGGGGAACAGGCTTCAGCAGATACCATTGGGGAACAGGCTTTGACCCCATAGGTGATATATTTTCCCTTCAAGATTTAGTAAAAGAAAATCACTGGAACAGAACAATACATCCACACAGAGCAAACTTGAACTAATATAAACTTCATCTTAGGATTAATTTTCACACTTTAATCATATATTGAACAGTGGTGTTGTAAATACCTAAAGAGTTACATATGCCAAGTAAGAAAACATATAAGTGGCTACATGTGGTGTGATAGAACTTCAAGGCCCTAGGCAAAGTTGTCTATACAATTCTCATACAGCAATCATGTGAAAAGCAACATGAAAGCAAATAAGAAGAACCCGTCAAAGTCTAGAACTCTTGATTAGTTTGATTCCATAATAACCCAATGGATGAATTGCAAAAAGCAAGTGCATATTTACTATCTGGATGACAGACTACACGAATAAACAAGGTATGCAAAGTAGTGTAATAGAACGCTTGGTCCTACCACATTGGTGAAAACTTGCTGGGACCCGAGGGGTATATATTCCTTCAGCAAAGGCTTCAGCAGATACCATTGGGGAACAGGCTTTAGCAGATACCATTGGGGAACAGGCTTCAGCAGATACCATTGGGGAACAGGCTTTGACCCCATAGGTGATATATTTTCCCTTCAAGATTTAGTAAAAGAAAATCACTGGAACAGAACAATACATCCACACAGAGCAAACATGAACTAATATAAACTTCATCTTAGGATTAATTTTCACACTTTAATCATATATTGAACAGTGGTGTTGTAAATACCTAAAGAGTTACATATGCCAAGTAAGAAAACATATAAGTGGCTACATGTGGTGTGATAGAACTTCAAGGCTCTAGGCAAAGTTGTCTATACAATTCTCATACAGCAATCATGTGAAAAGCAACATGAAAGCAAATAAGAAGAACCCGTCAAAGTCTAGAACTCTTGATTAGTTTGATTCCATAATAACCCAATGGATGAATTGCAAAAAGCAAGTGCATATTTACTATCTGGATGACAGACTACACGAATAAACAAGGTATGCAAAGTAGTGTAATAGAACGCTTGGTCCTACCACATTGGTGAAAACTTGCTGGGACCCGAGGGGTATATATTCCTTCAGCAAAGGCTTCAGCAGATACCATTGGGGAACAGGCTTTAGCAGATACCATTGGGGAACAGGCTTCAGCAGATACCATTGGGGAACAGGCTTTGACCCCATAGGTGATATATTTTCCCTTCAAGATTTAGTAAAAGAAAATCACTGGAACAGAACAATACATCCACACAGAGCAAACATGAACTAATATAAACTTCATCTTAGGATTAATTTTCACACTTTAATCATATATTGAACAGTGGTGTTGTAAATACCTAAAGAGTTACATATGCCAAGTAAGAAAACATATAAGTGGCTACATGTGGTGTGATAGAACTTCAAGGCCCTAGGCAAAGTTGTCTATACAATTCTCATACAGCAATCATGTGAAAAGCAACATGAAAGCAAATAAGAAGAACCCGTCAAAGTCTAGAACTCTTGATTAGTTTGATTCCATAATAACCCAATGGATGAATTGCAAAAAGCAAGTGCATATTTACTATCTGGATGACAGACTACACGAATAAACAAGGTATGCAAAGTAGTGTAATAGAACGCTTGGTCCTACCACATTGGTGAAAACTTGCTGGGACCCGAGGGGTATATATTCCTCCAGCAAAGGCTTCAGCAGATACCATTGGGGAACAGGCTTTGACCCCATACGTGATATCTTTTCCCTTCCAGGTTTAGTCATAGAACATCACTGGAACAGAACAATACATCCACACAGAGCAAACTTGAACTAATATAAACTTTTTCTAACAATTAATTTTCACACTTTAATCATATAGTGAACAGTGGTGTTGTAAATACCTAAAGAGTTACATATGCCAAGTAAGAAAACATATAAGTGGCTACATGTGGTGTGATAGAACTTCAAGGCCCTAGGCATGGTTGTCTATAAAAATCTCATACAGCAATCATGTGAAAAGCAACATGAAAGCAAATAAGAAGAACCCGTCAAAGTCTAGAACTCTTGATTAGTTTGATTCCATAATAACCAAATGGATGAATTGCAAAGCAAGTGCATATTTATTATCTGGAGGGCAGGCTACACGAATAAACAAGGTATGTAAAGGGGCAAAATGGATCGCTGGGTCCTACCACCTTGGTGAAAACTTGCTGGGACCCGAGGGGTATATATGCCTCCAGCAAAGGCTTCAGCAGATACCATTGGGGAACAGGCTTTAGCAGATACCATTGGGGAACAGGCTTCAGCAGATACCATTGGGGAACAGGCTTTGACCCCATAGGTGATATATTTTCCCTTCAAGATATAGTAAAAGAAAATCACTGGAACAGAACAATACATCCACACAGAGCAAACTTGAACTAATATAAACTTCATCTTAGGATTAATTTTCACACTTTAATCATATATTGAACAGTGGTGTTGTAAATACCTAAAGAGTTACATATGCCAAGTAAGAAAACATATAAGTGGCTACATGTGGTGTGATAGAACTTCAAGGCCCTAGGCATAGTTGTCTATAAAAATCTCATACAGCAATCATGTGAAAAGCAACATGAAAGCAAATAAGAAGAACCCGTCAAAGTCTAGAACTCTTGATTAGTTTGATTCCATAATAACCAAATAGATGAATTGCAAAGCAAGTGCATATTTATTATCTGGAGGGCAGGCTACACGAATAAACAAGGTATGTAAAGGGGCAAAATGGATCGCTGGGTCCTACCACCTTGGTGAAAACTTGCTGGGACCCGAGGGGTATACTGTATGCCTCCAGCAAAGGCTTCAGCAGATACCATTGGGGAACAGGCTTTGACCCCATAGGTGATATCTTTTCCCTTCAAGGTTTAGTCAGAACATCACTGGAACAGAACAATACATCCACACAGAGCAAACTTGGAACTAATATAAACTTTTTCTTGCAATTAATTTTCACACTTTAATCATTGTAAATACCTAAAGAGTTACATATGCCAAGTAAGAAAACATATAAGTGGCTACATGTGGTGTGATAGAACTTCAAGGCCCTAGGCATAGTTGTCTATAAAATTCTCATACAGCAATCATGTGAAAAGCAACATGAAAGCAAATAAGAAGAACCCGTCAAAGTCTAGAACTCTTGATTAGTTTGATTCCATAATAACCCAATGGATGAATTGCAAAAAGCAAGTGCATATTTACTATCTGGATGGCAGACTACACGAATAAACAAGGTATGCAAAGTAGTGTAATAGAACGCTGGGTCCTACCACCTTGGTGAAAACTTGCTGGGACCCGAGGGGTATATATTCATCCAGCAAAGGCTTCAGCAGATACCATTGGGGAACAGGCTTTGACCCCATACGTGATATCTTTTCCCTTCAAGGTTTAGTCACAGAACATCACTGGAACAGAACAATACATCCACACAGAGCAAACTTGAACTAATATAAACTTCTTCTTAGGATTAATTTTCAAACTTTAATCGTTGTACATACCTAAAGAGTTACATATGCCAAGTAAGAAAACATAAGTGGCTACATGTGGTGTGATAGAACTTCAAGGCCCTAGGCATAGTTGTCTATAAAAATCTCATACAGCAATCATGTGAAAAGCAACATGAAAGCAAATAAGAAGAACCCGTCAAAGTCTAGAACTCTTGATTAGTTTGATTCCATGATAACCCAATGGATGAATTGCAAAGCAAGTGCATATTTATTATCCGGAGGGCAGGCTACACGAATAAACAAGGTATGCAAAGGGGCAAAATGGATCGCTGGGTCCTACCACCTTGGTGAAAACTTGCTGGGACCCGAGGGGTATATATGCCTCCAGCAAAGGCTTCAGCAGATACCATTGGGGAACAGGCTTTAGCAGATACTATTGGGGAACAGGCTTCAGCAGATACCATTGGGGAACAGGCTTTGACCCCATAGGTGATATATTTTCCCTTCAAGATTTAGTAAAAGAAAATCACTGGAACAGAACAATACATCCACACAGAGCAAACTTGAACTAATATAAACTTCATCTTAGGATTAATTTTCACACTTTAATCATATATTGAACAGTGGTGTTGTAAATACCTAAAGAGTTACATATGCCAAGTAAGAAAACATATAAGTGGCTACATGTGGTGTGATAGAACTTCAAGGCCCTAGGCAAAGTTGTCTATACAATTCTCATACAGCAATCATGTGAAAAGCAACATGAAAGCAAATAAGAAGAACCCGTCAAAGTCTAGAACTCTTGATTAGTTTGATTCCATAATAACCCAATGGATGAATTGCAAAAAGCAAGTGCATATTTACTATCTGGATGACAGACTACACGAATAAACAAGGTATGCAAAGTAGTGTAATAGAACGCTTGGTCCTACCACCTTGGTGAAAACTTGCTGGGACCCGAGGGGTATATATTCCTCCAGCAAAGGCTTCAGCAGATACCATTGGGGAACAGGCTTTGACCCCATACGTGATATCTTTTCCCTTCCAGGTTTAGTCATAGAACATCACTGGAACAGAACAACACATCCACACAGAGCAAACTTGAACTAATATAAACTTTTTCTAACAATTAATTTTCACACTTTAATCATATAGTGAACAGTGGTGTTGTAAATACCTAAAGAGTTACATATGCCAAGTAAGAAAACATATAAGTGGCTACATGTGGTGTGATAGAACTTCAAGGCCCTAGGCATAGTTGTCTATAAAAATCTCATACAGCAATCATGTGAAAAGCAACATGAAAGCAAATAAGAAGAACCCGTCAAAGTCTAGAACTCTTGATTAGTTTGATTCCATAATAACCAAATGGATGAATTGCAAAGCAAGTGCATATTTATTATCTGGAGGGCAGGCTACACGAATAAACAAGGTATGTAAAGGGGCAAAATGGATCGCTGGGTCCTACCACCTTGGTGAAAACTTGCTGGGACCCGAGGGGTATATATGCCTCCAGCAAAGGCTTCAGCAGATACCATTGGGGAACAGGCTTTAGCAGATACCATTGGGGAACAGGCTTCAGCAGATACCATTGGGGAACAGGCTTTGACCCCATAGGTGATATATTTTCCCTTCAAGATTTAGTAAAAGAAAATCACTGGAACAGAACAATACATCCACACAGAGCAAACTTGAACTAATATAAACTTCATCTTAGGATTAATTTTCACACTTTAATCATATATTGAACAGTGGTGTTGTAAATACCTAAAGAGTTACATATGCCAAGTAAGAAAACATATAAGTGGCTACATGTGCTGTGATAGAACTTCAAGGCCCTAGGCAAAGTTGTCTATACAATTATCATACAGCAATCATGTGAAAAGCAACATGAAAGCAAATAAGAAGAACCTGTCAAAGTCTAGAACTCTTGATTAGTTTGATTCCATAATAACCCAATGGATGAATTGCAAAAAGCAAGTGCATATTTACTATCTGGATGACAGACTACACGAATAAACAAGGTATGCAAAGTAGTGTAATAGAACGCTTGGTCCTACCACATTGGTGAAAACTTGCTGGGACCCGAGGGGTATATATTCCTCCAGCAAAGGCTTCAGCAGATACCATTGGGGAACAGGCTTTGACCCCATACGTGATATCTTTTCCCTTCCAGGTTTAGTCATAGAACATCACTGGAACAGAACAATACATCCACACAGAGCAAACTTGAACTAATATAAACTTTTTCTAACAATTAATTTTCACACTTTAATCATATAGTGAACAGTGGTGTTGTAAATACCTAAAGAGTTACATATGCCAAGTAAGAAAACATATAAGTGGCTACATGTGGTGTGATAGAACTTCAAGGCCCTAGACATAGTTGTCTATAAAAATCTCATACAGCAATCATGTGAAAAGCAACATGAAAGCAAATAAGAAGAACCCGTCAAAGTCTAGAACTCTTGATTAGTTTGATTCCATAATAACCAAATGGATGAATTGCAAAGCAAGTGCATATTTATTATCTGGAGGGCAGGCTACACGAATAAACAAGGTATGTAAAGGGGCAAAATGGATCGCTGGGTCCTACCACCTTGGTGAAAACTTGCTGGGACCCGAGGGGTATACTGTATGCCTCCAGCAAAGGCTTCAGCAGATACCATTGGGGAACAGGCTTTGACCCATAGGTGATATCTTTTCCCTTCAAGGTTTAGTCATAGAACATCACTGGAACAGAACAATACATCCACACAGAGCAAACTTGGAACTAATATAAACTTTTTCTTGCAATTAATTTTCACACTTTAATCGTTGTAAATACCTAAAGAGTTACATAAGCCAAGTAAGAAAACATATAAGTGGCTACATGTGGTGTGATAGAACTTCAAGGCCCTAGGCATAGTTGTCTATAAAATTCTCATACAGCAATCATGTGAAAAGCAACATGAAAGCAAATAAGAAGAACCCGTCAAAGTCTAGAACTCTTGATTAGTTTGATTCCATAATAACCCAATGGATGAATTGCAAAAAGCAAGTGCATATTTACTATCTGGATGGCAGACTACACGAATAAACAAGGTATGCAAAGTAGTGTAATAGAACGCTGGGTCCTACCACCTTGGTGAAAACTTGCTGGGACCCGAGGGGTATATATTCCTCCAGCAAAGGCTTCAGCAGATACCATTGGGGAACAGGCTTTGACCCCATACGTGATATCTTTTCCCTTCAAGGTTTAGTCACAGAACATCACTGGAACAGAACAATACATCCACACAGAGCAAACTTGAACTAATATAAACTTCATCTTAGGATTAATTTTCACACTTTAATCATATATTGAACAGTGGTGTTGTAAATACCTAAAGAGTTACATATGCCAAGTAAGAAAACATATAAGTGGCTACATGTGCTGTGATAGAACTTCAAGGCCCTAGGCAAAGTTGTCTATACAATTATCATACAGCAATCATGTGAAAAGCAACATGAAAGCAAATAAGAAGAACCTGTCAAAGTCTAGAACTCTTGATTAGTTTGATTCCATAATAACCCAATGGATGAATTGCAAAAAGCAAGTGCATATTTACTATCTGGATGACAGACTACACGAATAAACAAGGTATGCAAAGTAGTGTAATAGAACGCTTGGTCCTACCACATTGGTGAAAACTTGCTGGGACCCGAGGGGTATATATTCCTCCAGCAAAGGCTTCAGCAGATACCATTGGGGAACAGGCTTTGACCCCATACGTGATATCTTTTCCCTTCCAGGTTTAGTCATAGAACATCACTGGAACAGAACAATACATCCACACAGAGCAAACTTGAACTAATATAAACTTTTTCTAACAATTAATTTTCACACTTTAATCATATAGTGAACAGTGGTGTTGTAAATACCTAAAGAGTTACATATGCCAAGTAAGAAAACATATAAGTGGCTACATGTGGTGTGATAGAACTTCAAGGCCCTAGACATAGTTGTCTATAAAAATCTCATACAGCAATCATGTGAAAAGCAACATGAAAGCAAATAAGAAGAACCCGTCAAAGTCTAGAACTCTTGATTAGTTTGATTCCATAATAACCAAATGGATGAATTGCAAAGCAAGTGCATATTTATTATCTGGAGGGCAGGCTACACGAATAAACAAGGTATGTAAAGGGGCAAAATGGATCGCTGGGTCCTACCACCTTGGTGAAAACTTGCTGGGACCCGAGGGGTATACTGTATGCCTCCAGCAAAGGCTTCAGCAGATACCATTGGGGAACAGGCTTTGACCCATAGGTGATATCTTTTCCCTTCAAGGTTTAGTCATAGAACATCACTGGAACAGAACAATACATCCACACAGAGCAAACTTGGAACTAATATAAACTTTTTCTTGCAATTAATTTTCACACTTTAATCGTTGTAAATACCTAAAGAGTTACATATGCCAAGTAAGAAAACATATAAGTGGCTACATGTGGTGTGATAGAACTTCAAGGCCCTAGGCATAGTTGTCTATAAAATTCTCATACAGCAATCATGTGAAAAGCAACATGAAAGCAAATAAGAAGAACCCGTCAAAGTCTAGAACTCTTGATTAGTTTGATTCCATAATAACCCAATGGATGAATTGCAAAAAGCAAGTGCATATTTACTATCTGGATGGCAGACTACACGAATAAACAAGGTATGCAAAGTAGTGTAATAGAACGCTGGGTCCTACCACCTTGGTGAAAACTTGCTGGGACCCGAGGGGTATATATTCCTCCAGCAAAGGCTTCAGCAGATACCATTGGGGAACAGGCTTTGACCCCATACGTGATATCTTTTCCCTTCAAGGTTTAGTCACAGAACATCACTGGAACAAAACAATACATCCACACAGAGCAAACTTGAACTAATATAAACTTCTTCTTAGGATTAATTTTCAAACTTTAATCGTTGTACATACCTAAAGAGTTACATATGCCAAGTAAGAAAACATAAGTGGCTACATGTGGTGTGATAGAACTTCAAGGCCCTAGGCATAGTTGTCTATAAAAATCTCATACAGCAATCATGTGAAAAGCAACATGAAAGCAAATAAGAAGAACCCGTCAAAGTCTAGAACTCTTGATTAGTTTGATTCCATGATAACCCAATGGATGAATTGCAAAGCAAGTGCATATTTATTATCCGGAGGGCAGGCTACACGAATAAACAAGGTATGCAAAGGGGCAAAATGGATCGCTGGGTCCTACCACCTTGGTGAAAACTTGCTGGGACCCGAGGGGTATATATGCCTCCAGCAAAGGCTTCAGCAGATACCATTGGGGAACAGGCTTTAGCAGATACCATTGGGGAACAGGCTTCAGCAGATACCATTGGGGAACAGGCTTTGACCCCATAGGTGATATATTTTCCCTTCAAGATTTAGTAAAAGAAAATCACTGGAACAGAACAATACATCCACACAGAGCAAACTTGAACTAATATAAACTTCATCTTAGGATTAATTTTCACACTTTAATCATATATTGAACAGTGGTGTTGTAAATACCTAAAGAGTTACATATGCCAAGTAAGAAAACATATAAGTGGCTACATGTGGTGTGATAGAACTTCAAGGCCCTAGGCAAAGTTGTCTATACAATTCTCATACAGCAATCATGTGAAAAGCAACATGAAAGCAAATAAGAAGAACCCGTCAAAGTCTAGAACTCTTGATTAGTTTGATTCCATAATAACCCAATGGATGAATTGCAAAAAGCAAGTGCATATTTACTATCTGGATGACAGACTACACGAATAAACAAGGTATGCAAAGTAGGGTAATAGAACGCTTGGTCCTACCACCTTGGTGAAAACTTGCTGGGACCCGAGGGGTATATATTCCTCCAGCAAAGGCTTCAGCAGATACCATTGGGGAACAGGCTTTGACCCCATACGTGATATCTTTTCCCTTCCAGGTTTAGTCATAGAACATCACTGGAACAGAACAATACATCCACACAGAGCAAACTTGAACTAACATAAACTTTTTCTAACAATTAATTTTCACACTTTAATCATATAGTGAACAGTGGTGTTGTAAATACCTAAAGAGTTACATATGCAAGGTAAGAAAACATATAAGTGGCTACATGTGGTGTGATAGAACTTCAAGGCCCTAGGCATAGTTGTCTATAAAAATCTCATACAGCAATCATGTGAAAAGCAACATGAAAGCAAATAAGAAGAACCCGTCAAAGTCTAGAACTCTTGATTAGTTTGATTCCATAATAACCAAATGGATGAATTGCAAAGCAAGTGCATATTTATTATCTGGAGGGCAGGCTACACAAATAAACAAGGTATGTAAAGGGGCAAAATGGATCGCTGGGTCCTACCACCTTGGTGAAAACTTGCTGGGACCCGAGGGGTATATATGCCTCCAGCAAAGGCTTCAGCAGATACCATTGGGGAACAGGCTTTAGCAGATACCATTGGGGAACAGGCTTCAGCAGATACCATTGGGGAACAGGCTTTGACCCCATAGGTGATATATTTTCCCTTCAAGATTTAGTAAAAGAAAATCACTGGAACAGAACAATACATCCACACAGAGCAAACTTGAACTAATATAAACTTCATCTTAGGATTAATTTTCACACTTTAATCATATATTGAACAGTGGTGTTGTAAATACCTAAAGAGTTACATATGCCAAGTAAGAAAACATATAAGTGGCTACATGTGGTGTGATAGAACTTCAAGGCCCTAGGCAAAGTTGTCTATACAATTCTCATACAGCAATCATGTGAAAAGCAACATGAAAGCAAATAAGAAGAACCCGTCAAAGTCTAGAACTCTTGATTAGTTTGATTCCATAATAACCCAATGGATGAATTGCAAAAAGCAAGTGCATATTTACTATCTGGATGACAGACTACACGAATAAACAAGGTATGCAAAGTAGTGTAATAGAACGCTTGGTCCTACCACCTTGGTGAAAACTTGCTGGGACCCGAGGGGTATATATTCCTCCAGCAAAGGCTTCAGCAGATACCATTGGGGGAACAGGCTTTGACCCCATACGTGATATCTTTTCCCTTCCAGGTTTAGTCATAGAACATCACTGGAACAGAACAATACATCCACACAGAGCAAACTTGAACTAATATAAACTTTTTCTAACAATTAATTTTCACACTTTAATCATATAGTGAACAGTGGTGTTGTAAATACCTAAAGAGTTACATATGCCAAGTAAGAAAACATATAAGTGGCTACATGTGGTGTGATAGAACTTCAAGGCCCTAGGCATAGTTGTCTATAAAAATCTCATACAGCAATCATGTGAAAAGCAACATGAAAGCAAATAAGAAGAACCCGTCAAAGTCTAGAACTCTTGATTAGTTTGATTCCATAATAACCAAATGGATGAATTGCAAAGCAAGTGCATATTTATTATCTGGAGGGCAGGCTACACGAATAAACAAGGTATGTAAAGGGGCAAAATGGATCGCTGGGTCCTACCACCTTGGTGAAAACTTGCTGGGACCCGAGGGGTATACTGTATGCCTCCAGCAAAGGCTTCAGCAGATACCATTGGGGAACAGGCTTTGACCCCATAGGTGATATCTTTTCCCTTCAAGGTTTAGTCATAGAACATCACTGGAACAGAACAATACATCCACACAGAGCAAACTTGGAACTAATATAAACTTTTTCTTGCAATTAATTTTCACACTTTAATCGTTGTAAATACCTAAAGAGTTACATATGCCAAGTAAGAAAACATATAAGTGGCTACATGTGGTGTGATAGAACTTCAAGGCCCTAGGCATAGTTGTCTATAAAATTCTCATACAGCAATCATGTGAAAAGCAACATGAAAGCAAATAAGAAGAACCCGTCAAAGTCTAGAACTCTTGATTAGTTTGATTCCATAATAACCCAATGGATGAATTGCAAAAAGCAAGTGCATATTTATTATCTGGATGGCAGACTACACGAATAAACAAGGTATGCAAAGTAGTGTAATAGAACGCTGGGTCATACCACCTTGGTGAAAACTTGCTGGGACCCAAGGGGTATATATTCCTCCAGCAAAGGCTGAAGCAGTTACCATTGGGGAACAGGCTTTGACCCCATACGTGATATCTTTTCCCTTCAAGGTTTAGTCACAGAACATCACTGGAACAGAACAATACATCCACACAGAGCAAACTTGAACTAATATAAACTTCTTCTTAGGATTAATTTTCAAACTTTAATCGTTGTACATACCTAAAGAGTTACATATGCCAAGTAAGAAAACATAAGTGGCTACATGTGGTGTGATAGAACTTCAAGGCCCTAGGCATAGTTGTCTATAAAAATCTCATACAGCAATCATGTGAAAAGCAACATGAAAGCAAATAAGAAGAACCCGTCAAAGTCTAGAACTCTTGATTAGTTTGATTCCATGATAACCCAATGGATGAATTGCAAAGCAAGTGCATATGTATTATCCGGAGGGCAGGCTACACGAATAAACAATGTATGCAAAGGGGCAAAATGGATCGCTGGGTCCTACCACCTTGGTGAAAACTTGCTGGGACCCGAGGGGTATATATGCCTCCAGCAAAGGCTTCAGCAGATACCATTGGGGAACAGGCTTCAGCAGATACCATTGGGGAACAGGCTTTGACCCCATAGGTGATATATTTTCCCTTCAAGATTTAGTAAAAGAAAATCACTGGAACAGAACAATACATCCACACAGAGCAAACTTGAACTAATATAAACTTCATCTTAGGATTAATTTTCACACTTTAATCATATATTGAACAGTGGTGTTGTAAATACCTAAAGAGTTACATATGCCAAGTAAGAAAACATATAAGTGGCTACATGTGGTGTGATAGAACTTCAAGGCCCTAGGCATAGTTGTCTATAAAAATCTCATACAGCAATCATGTGAAAAGCAACATGAAAGCAAATAAGAAGAACCCGTCAAAGTCTAGAACTCTTGATTAGTTTGATTCCATAATAACCCAATGGATGAATTGCAAAAAGCAAGTGCATATTTACTATCTGGATGACAGACTACACGAATAAACAAGGTATGCAAAGTAGGGTAATAGAACGCTTGGTCCTACCACCTTGGTGAAAACTTGCTGGGACCCGAGGGGTATATATTCCTCCAGCAAAGGCTTCAGCAGATACCATTGGGGAAAAGGCTTTGACCCCATACGTGATATCTTTTCCCTTCCAGGTTTAGTCATAGAACATCACTGGAACAGAACAATACATCCACACAGAGCAAACTTGAACTAACATAAACTTTTTCTAACAATTAATTTTCACACTTTAATCATATAGTGAACAGTGGTGTTGTAAATACCTAAAGAGTTACATATGCAAGGTAAGAAAACATATAAGTGGCTACATGTGGTGTGATAGAACTTCAAGGCCCTAGGCATAGTTGTCTATAAAAATCTCATACAGCAATCATGTGAAAAGCAACATGAAAGCAAATAAGAAGAACCCGTCAAAGTCTAGAACTCTTGATTAGTTTGATTCCATAATAACCAAATGGATGAATTGCAAAGCAAGTGCATATTTATTATCTGGAGGGCAGGCTACACAAATAAACAAGGTATGTAAAGGGGCAAAATGGATCGCTGGGTCCTACCACCTTGGTGAAAACTTGCTGGGACCCGAGGGGTATATATGCCTCCAGCAAAGGCTTCAGCAGATACCATTGGGGAACAGGCTTTAGCAGATACCATTGGGGAACAGGCTTCAGCAGATACCATTGGGGAACAGGCTTTGACCCCATAGGTGATATATTTTCCCTTCAAGATTTAGTAAAAGAAAATCACTGGAACAGAACAATACATCCACACAGAGCAAACTTGAACTAATATAAACTTCATCTTAGGATTAATTTTCACACTTTAATCATATATTGAACAGTGGTGTTGTAAATACCTAAAGAGTTACATATGCCAAGTAAGAAAACATATAAGTGGCTACATGTGGTGTGATAGAACTTCAAGGCCCTAGGCAAAGTTGTCTATAAAATTCTCATACAGCAATCATGTGAAAAGCAACATGAAAGCAAATAAGAAGAACCCGTCAAAGTCTAGAACTCTTGATTAGTTTGATTCCATAATAACCAAATGGATGAATTGCAAAGCAAGTGCATATTTATTATCTGGAGGGCAGGCTACACGAATAAACAAGGTATGTAAAGGGGCAAAATGGATCGCTGGGTCCTACCACCTTGGTGAAAACTTGCTGGGACCCGAGGGGTATACTGTATGCCTCCAGCAAAGGCTTCAGCAGATACCATTGGGGAACAGGCTTTGACCCCATAGGTGATATCTTTTCCCTTCAAGGTTTAGTCACAGAACATCACTGGAACAGAACAATACATCCACACAGAGCAAACTTGAACTAATATAAACTTCTTCTTAGGATTAATTTTCAAACTTTAATCGTTGTACATACCTAAAGAGTTACATATGCCAAGTAAGAAAACATAAGTGGCTACATGTGGTGTTATAGAACTTCAAGGCCCTAGGCATAGTTGTCTATAAAAATCTCATACAGCAATCATGTGAAAAGCAACATGAAAGCAAATAAGAAGAACCCGTCAAAGTCTAGAACTCTTGATTAGTTTGATTCCATAATAACCAAATGGATGAATTGCAAAGCAAGTGCATATTTATTATCTGGAGGGCAGGCTACACGAATAAACAAGGTATGTAAAGGGGCAAAATGGATCGCTGGGTCCTACCACCTTGGTGAAAACTTGCTGGGACCCGAGGGGTATACTGTATGCCTCCAGCAAAGGCTTCAGCAGATACCATTGGGGAACAGGCTTTGACCCCATAGGTGATATCTTTTCCCTTCAAGGTTTAGTCATAGAACATCACTGGAACAGAACAATACATCCACACAGAGCAAACTTGGAACTAATATAAACTTTTTCTTGCAATTAATTTTCACACTTTAATCGTTGTAAATACCTAAAGAGTTACATATGCCAAGTAAGAAAACATAAGTGGCTACATGTGGTGTGATAGAACTTCAAGGCCCTAGGCATAGTTGTCTATAAAAATCTCATACAGCAATCATGTGAAAAGCAACATGAAAGCAAATAAGAAGAACCCGTCAAAGTCTAGAACTCTTGATTAGTTTGATTCCATGATAACCCAATGGATGAATTGCAAAGCAAGTGCATATGTATTATCCAGAGGGCAGGCTACACGAATAAACAATGTATGCAAAGGGGCAAAATGGATCGCTGGGTCCTACCACCTTGGTGAAAACTTGCTGGGACCCGAGGGGTATATATGCCTCCAGCAAAGGCTTCAGCAGATACCATTGGGGAACAGGCTTCAGCAGATACCATTGGGGAACAGGCTTTGACCCCATAGGTGATATATTTTCCCTTCAAGATTTAGTAAAAGAAAATCACTGGAACAGAACAATACATCCACACAGAGCAAACTTGAACTAATATAAACTTCATCTTAGGATTAATTTTCACACTTTAATCATATATTGAACAGTGGTGTTGTAAATACCTAAAGAGTTACATATGCCAAGTAAGAAAACATATAAGTGGCTACATGTGGTGTGATAGAACTTCAAGGCCCTAGGCATAGTTGTCTATAAAATTCTCATACAGCAATCATGTGAAAAGCAACATGAAAGCAAATAAGAAGAACCCGTCAAAGTCTAGAACTCTTGATTAGTTTGATTCCATAATAACCCAATGGATGAATTGCAAAAAGCAAGTGCATATTTACTATCTGGATGGCAGACTACACGAATAAACAAGGTATGCAAAGTAGTGTAATAGAACGCTGGGTCCTACCACCTTGGTGAAAACTTGCTGGGACCCGAGGGGTATATATTCCTCCAGCAAAGGCTTCAGCAGATACCATTGGGGAACAGGCTTTGACCCCATACGTGATATCTTTTCCCTTCAAGGTTTAGTCACAGAACATCACTGGAACAGAACAATACATCCACACAGAGCAAACTTGAACTAATATAAACTTCTTCTTAGGATTAATTTTCAAACTTTAATCGTTGTACATACCTAAAGAGTTACATATGCCAAGTAAGAAAACATAAGTGGCTACATGTGGTGTGATAGAACTTCAAGGCCCTAGGCATAGTTGTCTATAAAAATCTCATACAGCAATCATGTGAAAAGCAACATGAAAGCAAATAAGAAGAACCCGTCAAAGTCTAGAACTCTTGATTAGTTTGATTCCATGATAACCCAATGGATGAATTGCAAAGCAAGTGCATATTTATTATCCGGATGGCAGGCTACACGAATAAACAAGGTATGCAAAGGGGCAAAATGGATCGCTGGGTCCTACCACCTTGGTGAAAACTTGCTGGGACCCGAGGGTTATATATGCCTCCAGCAAAGGCTTCAGCAGATACCATTGGGGAACAGGCTTTAGCAGATACCATTGGGGAACAGGCTTCAGCAGATACCATTGGGGAACAGGCTTTGACCCCATAGGTGATATATTTTCCCTTCGAAATTTAGTAAAAGAAAATCACTGGAACAGAACAATACATCCACACAGAGCAAACTTGAACTAATATAAACTTCATCTTAGGATTAATTTTCACACTTTAATCATATATTGAACAGTGGTGTTGTAAATACCTAAAGAGTTACATATGCCAAGTAAGAAAACATAAGTGGCTACATGTGGTGTGATAGAACTTCAAGGCCCTAGGCAAAGTTGTCTATAAAATTCTCATACAGCAATCATGTGAAAAGCAACATGAAAGCAAATAAGAAGAACCCGTCAAAGTCTAGAACTCTTGATTAGTTTGATTCCATAATAACCCAATGGATGAATTGCAAAAAGCAAGTGCATATTTACTATCTGGATGACAGACTACACGAATAAACAAGGTATGCAAAGTAGTGTAATAGAACGCTTGGTCCTACCACCTTGGTGAAAACTTGCTGGGACCCGAGGGGTATATATTCCTCCAGCAAAGGCTTCAGCAGATACCATTGGGGAACAGGCTTTGACCCCATACGTGATATCTTTTCCCTTCCAGGTTTAGTCATAGAACATCACTGGAACAGAACAATACATCCACACAGAGCAAACTTGAACTAATATAAACTTTTTCTAACAATTAATTTTCACACTTTAATCATATAGTGAACAGTGGTGTTGTAAATACCTAAAGAGTTACATATGCCAAGTAAGAAAACATATAAGTGGCTACATGTGGTGTGATAAAACTTCAAGGCCCTAGGCATAGTTGTCTATAAAAATCTCATACAGCAATCATGTGAAAAGCAACATGAAAGCAAATAAGAAGAACCCGTCAAAGTCTAGAACTCTTGATTAGTTTGATTCCATAATAACCAAATGGATGAATTGCAAAGCAAGTGCATATTTATTATCTGGAGGGCAGGCTACACGAATAAACAAGGTATGTAAAGGGGCAAAATGGATCGCTGGGTCCTACCACCTTGGTGAAAACTTGCTGGGACCCGAGGGGTATATATGCCTCCAGCAAAGGCTTCAGCAGATACCATTGGGGAACAGGCTTTAGCAGATACCATTGGGGAACAGGCTTCAGCAGATACCATTGGGGAACAGGCTTTGACCCCATAGGTGATATATTTTCCCTTCAAGATTTAGTAAAAGAAAATCACTGGAACAGAACAATACATCCACACAGAGCAAACTTGAACTAATATAAACTTCATCTTAGGATTAATTTTCACACTTTAATCATATATTGAACAGTGGTGTTGTAAATACCTAAAGAGTTACATATGCCAAGTAAGAAAACATAGAAGTGGCTACATGTGGTGTGATAGAACTTCAAGGCCCTAGGCAAAGTTGTCTATAAAATTCTCATACAGCAATCATGTGAAAAGCAACATGAAAGCAAATAAGAAGAACCCGTCAAAGTCTAGAACTCTTGATTAGTTTGATTCCATAATAACCCAATGGATGAATTGCAAAAAGCAAGTGCATATTTACTATCTGGATGACAGACTACACGAATAAACAAGGTATGCAAAGTAGTGTAATAGAACGCTTGGTCCTACCACCTTGGTGAAAACTTGCTGGGACCCGAGGGGTATATATTCCTCCAGCAAAGGCTTCAGCAGATACCATTGGGGAACAGGCTTTGACCCCATACGTGATATCTTTTCCCTTCCAGGTTTAGTCATAGAACATCACTGGAACAGAACAATACATCCACACAGAGCAAACTTGAACTAATATAAACTTTTTCTAACAATTAATTTTCACACTTTAATCATATAGTGAACAGTGGTGTTGTAAACACCTAAAGAGTTACATATGCCAAGTAAGAAAACATATAAGTGGCTACATGTGGTGTGATAGAACTTCAAGGCCCTAGGCATAGTTGTCTATAAAAATCTCATACAGCAATCATGTGAAAAGCAACATGAAAGCAAATAAGAAGAACCCGTCAAAGTCTAGAACTCTTGATTAGTTTGATTCCATAATAACCAAATGGATGAATTGCAAAGCAAGTGCATATTTATTATCTGGAGGGCAGGCTACACGAATAAACAAGGTATGTAAAGGGGCAAAATGGATCGCTGGGTCCTACCACCTTGGTGAAAACTTGCTGGGACCCGAGGGTTATATATGCCTCCAGCAAAGGCTTCAGCAGATACCATTGGGGAACAGGCTTTAGCAGATACCATTGGGGAACAGGCTTCAGCAGATACCATTGGGGAACAGGCTTTGACCCCATAGGTGATATATTTTCCCTTCAAGATTTAGTAAAAGAAAATCACTGGAACAGAACAATACATCCACACAGAGCAAACTTGAACTAATATAAACTTCATCTTAGGATTAATTTTCACACTTTAATCATATATTGAACAGTGGTGTTGTAAATACCTAAAGAGTTACATATGCCAAGTAAGAAAACATAGAAGTGGCTACATGTGGTGTGATAGAACTTCAAGGCCCTAGGCAAAGTTGTCTATACAATTCTCATACAGCAATCATGTGAAAAGCAACATGAAAGCAAATAAGAAGAACCCGTCAAAGTCTAGAACTCTTGATTAGTTTGATTCCATAATAACCCAATGGATGAATTGCAAAAAGCAAGTGCATATTTACTATCTGGATGACAGACCAAGGGCGCATGCGCACGCGGCGACCAGCAGAAGGAAAAACTCGGCGTCCTGTTTTGTTGTTTTGAAGAGTCTATGTGCATGTTTTATGTTTAGTTTGTGTTTTTTTTCTCATGACAAAGTGTGATTAACACAAACTATCCGTTGGGTCAGATGGAGCTGATCATTTTAATCGCTTGTTGGATTTTGTTTGACCTGAATCTCGTTTGCTATGGAACTATGGTGCCGGCTCAGAGGATTCAGTACACCAGGGATCAACTACTGGCTTGGAACTCACCGAGTCTACTCAGTGGTCAGTACCCGCTTTCTAAACTTCCAGGCGGCATACTTCGGAGGGTGAATTGCAATTCTGCACCGGGAGATGATGCTGGGATAGTTAAGAAAAGAAAGCGAGGGAAAAGGGGAGGTGTTCGTCAGCGACTACGGAGTAAACAGCTGACACGTATCGCTCTGCCGTCATTGATCGTGGGAAACGTACCGTCACTACGGAACAAACTCGACGAGTTGCAAGGAAATGTTCGTTTCCTGCAGGATTACAGAAACAGCTGTGCAATGGCATTCACAGAATCCTGGCTAACTGAGCAGGATTTGGACAACGGCTTGAGTGTTGATGGTTTTGGCATTCCATTTCGCACAGACAGGAACGCAGAAATTACAGGTAAATCCCGTGGTGGGGGTGTATGCCTTTATGTCAACAAACGCTATTGTACTTCTGTGACTGTTCGGGAGAACATTTGTACACCCGATATGGAGTTATTGTCGGTATCTCTTCGTCCATTTTATCTGCCTCGAGAATTTCCACAAATTTTTATAACTGTTGTGTACATTCACCCCAAAGCAAACAACATCATTGCATCGAACACTGTATCTGATGTTGTTCAAGGACTTCAAAACATTTCACCAGAGGCGCCGAATTTTATTTTGGGAGATTTTAATCATGTGTCACTTAAAAAGTCCTTGCCAAATTTTTACCAGTACATCACATGCCCAACAAGACATTATAAGACGCTGGATCTCTGTTATGGGAATATAAAGGGGGCTTATAAGTCTGTACCTTTGTCAGCATTGGGATCTGCTGATCATAATTGTGTACAGCTCCTTCCTATTTATAGACCATTATTTAAGAGAGAAAAACCCCATACAAGAAAAGTTAAAATGTGGACAGATGACTCTACCGCCCGTTTACAAGGGTGCTTTGATTGTACAGATTGGGAGGTCTTCAAAGACTCTTGTGAACATATTGATGAATTGACTGATGTCGTTTGTTCATACATAACCTTTTGTGAGGATATGATTGTGCCTACACGTAAATTTAAGGTTTTCTCTAATACTAAACCATGGATGACAAAATCAGTCAAATCAAGTTTGCGGAACAAGCAATTAGCCTATAGGCAGGGGGATAGATTAGAGAGGGTAACAGCGAGGAAGGAGGTTAGAACAGAGATCTTTAAAGCTAAACAAGCATATAAAGTTAAGTTAGAAAAAAACTTGGCAGATAATAACTTAGGTTCAGCTTGGTCGGGTATGAAGAAAATTGCGGGTATACAGCATAATGTAAATAAGAGTACTGTGTGTATTGACGGTTTTAGATCAAATGATTACTTTTCAAATGCTCTTAATATGTTTTATTCTAGGTTTGAGAGTTTTGATTTTAAAAATGAGGTAGAAGAACTAAGATGCCTGTGTAATGATGATTCCCATATGGTCTTAGAACAGGCAGCAGTGGAGAAAATTTTTCTCTCCACTAAGGAGAACAAGAGTCCGGGTCCAGACCATACAGGTGGGAGAATTTTAAAGCACTGTGCGAAGCAACTAACTTCAATATTTTCTGATATTTTTAATTGGTCACTACGGGTACAAAAAGTACCTAACCTGTGGAAAAAGTCTATTATTATTCCTGTTCCCAAATGCAACAAGCCTAAAGTGTTAAATGATCTGAGACCAGTTGCCCTCACTTCTTTAGTGATGAAATCTTTCGAGAAATTAGTAAAATCTGAGCTTTTAAGTAAGACTGGACAAGTCCTCGATCCTTTGCAATTTGCATACAGAGCAAATAGAAGTGTTGAGGATGCTTCACTTATGTTATTAAATTTACTGACTAAGCATTTAGAGGGGAAAAATACTCACGCAAGATTGTTGTTCATTGACTTCGCATCTGCTTTTAACACTATTCAACCCCACATATTAGCTAGGAGACTGTTAGAATATTTTAAGTTGAACCACAACTTAGTGGGATGGTTACTAGATTTTTTAACCAATAGAACGCAGAGGGTAAAAGTAAATGGTAGCTTTTCTGATGTACTAAGTTTATCCACAGGATCACCACAAGGCTGTGTTCTTTCGCCCTTATTATACATTCTATACACCAACATGTGTCAAAGCTCACACGAAAATAGGATATTTATCAAGTTTGCTGACGATACAGTGATAGTGAGCCTGCTACAGGGGGATGAGTCTGGCCATGGTCCTGTTGTAGAGGATTTTGTAACCTGGTGTGATGATTCCTATCTAAAATTAAATGTTACTAAAACGAAGGATATGATTATTGATTTTAGAACACGCCCTGTTAATCATGTCACTACGATTATTAAAGGGGAGGCTGTGGATCAGGTAGAGAATTTTAAATATCTTGGTATAGTTATAGATTCTAAATTGTCATTCGAGCTGAATAGTGAAATGGTATGTAAGAAGGGTCACCAACGTTTGAGTTGTCTTAGGAAACTTGCAAAATTTCACATTGATAGACGCATGTTGACATTATTTTATTCTGCTTTTATTGAATCAGTTCTGTCATTCTCCATTGGGGTGTGGTATGGAAGCCTGTCAGTAAAGAACAAAAACTCTTTAAACCAAATTGTAAGGTGGGCGAGTAGAATAATAGGTGTAAATCAAAGGAATTTAGGATGTATTTATAAAAAACAGCTGTATCGGAAAGCAAGTACTGTCCTGAGTGATCTGTCGCATCCCTTACGTATTGATTTTAAGTTACTTCCGTCTGGTCGCCGGTTTGCAGCCTCAAGATGGAAAACAAGACGGTACAGGAATACTTTTGTCCCAGCCGCAATTGAAGTTTTAAATAATATTAGTACGAGAGAAGTTTTAGGATTTGTAAATTAATTTGGATAGCAAATGATTTATGTGTTGCGGTGCAGTTTGTCATGATGATTATTTGTAAATTTGTATGTGTATTAGTTGTATGTAGTTATGTCTATTATGTGTGGACAACTGAATTCTTTTTTACTGCATAACAAATTTACCTACGGGTATGAAATAAAACTACCTAACCTAACCTAGACTACACGAATAAACAAGGTATGCAAAGTAGTGTAATAGAACACTTGGTCCTACCACCTTGGTGAAAACTTGCTGGGACCCGAGGGGTATATAATCCTCCAGCAAAGGCTTCAGCAGATACAATTGGGGAACAGGCTTTGACCCCATACGTGATATCTTTTCCCTTCCAGGTTTAGTCATAGAACATCACTGGAACAGAACAACACATCCACACAGAGCAAACTTGAACTAATATAAACTTTTTCTAACAATTAATTTTCACACTTTAATCATATAGTGAACAGTGGTGTTGTAAATACCTAAAGAGTTACATATGCCAAGTAAGAAAACATATAAGTGGCTACATGTGGTTTGATAGAACTTCAAGGCCCTAGGCAAAGTTGTCTATACAATTCTCATACAGCAATCATGTGAAAAGCAACATGAAAGCAAATAAGAAGAACCCGTCAAAGTCTAGAACTCTTGATTAGTTTGATTCCATAATAACCCAATGGATGAATTGCAAAGAGCAAGTGCATATTTACTATCTGGATGACAGACTACACAAATAAACAAGGTATGCAAAGTAGTGTAATAGAACGCTTGGTCCTACCACCTTGGTGAAAACTTGCTGGGACCCGAGGGGTATATATTCCTCCAGCAAAGGCTTCAGCAGATACCATTGGGGAACAGGCTTTGACCCCATACGTGATATCTTTTCCCTTCCAGGTTTAGTCATAGAACATCACTGGAACAGAACAACACATCCACACAGAGCAAACTTGAACTAATATAAACTTTTTCTAACAATTAATTTTCACACTTTAATCATATAGTGAACAGTGGTGTTGTAAATACCTAAAGAGTTACATATGCCAAGTAAGAAAACATATAAGTGGCTACATGTGGTGTGATAGAACTTCAAGGCCCTAGGCATAGTTGTCTATAAAAATCTCATACAGCAATCATGTGAAAAGCAACATGAAAGCAAATAAGAAGAACCCGTCAAAGTCTAGAACTCTTGATTAGTTTGATTCCATAATAACCAAATGGATGAATTGCAAAGCAAGTGCATATTTATTATCTGGAGGGCAGGCTACACGAATAAACAAGGTATGTAAAGGGGCAAAATGGATCGCTGGGTCCTACCACCTTGGTGAAAACTTGCTGGGACCCGAGGGGTATACTGTATGCCTCCAGCAAAGGCTTCAGCAGATACCATTGGGGAACAGGCTTTGACCCCATAGGTGATATCTTTTCCCTTCAAGGTTTAGTCATAGAACATCACTGGAACAGAACAATACATCCACACAGAGCAAACTTGGAACTAATATAAACTTTTTCTTGCAATTAATTTTCACACTTTAATCATTGTAAATACCTAAAGAGTTACATATGCCAAGTAAGAAAACATATAAGTGGCTACATGTGGTGTGATAGAACTTCAAGGCCCTAGGCATAGTTGTCTATAAAATTCTCATACAGCAATCATGTGAAAAGCAACATGAAAGCAAATAAGAAGAACCCGTCAAAGTCTAGAACTCTTGATTAGTTTGATTCCATAATAACCCAATGGATGAATTGCAAAAAGCAAGTGCATATTTACTATCTGGATGGCAGACTACACGAATAAACAAGGTATGCAAAGTAGTGTAATAGAACGCTGGGTCCTACCACCTTGGTGAAAACTTGCTGGGACCCGAGGGGTATATATTCCTCCAGCAAAGGCTTCAGCAGATACCATTGGGGAACAGGCTTTGACCCCATACGTGATATCTTTTCCCTTCAAGGTTTAGTCACAGAACATCACTGGAACAGAACAATACATCCACACAGAGCAAACTTGAACTAATATAAACTTCTTCTTAGGATTAATTTTCAAACTTTAATCGTTGTACATACCTAAAGAGTTACATATGCCAAGTAAGAAAACATAAGTGGCTACATGTGGTGTGATAGAACTTCAAGGCCCTAGGCATAGTTGTCTATAAAAATCTCATACAGCAATCATGTGAAAAGCAACATGAAAGCAAATAAGAAGAACCCGTCAAAGTCTAGAACTCTTGATTAGTTTGATTCCATGATAACCCAATGGATGAATTGCAAAGCAAGTGCATATTTATTATCCGGATGGCAGGCTACACGAATAAACAAGGTATGCAAAGGGGCAAAATGGATCGCTGGGTCCTACCACCTTGGTGAAAACTTGCTGGGACCCGAGGGTTATATATGCCTCCAGCAAAGGCTTCAGCAGATACCATTGGGGAACAGGCTTTAGCAGATACCATTGGGGAACAGGCTTCAGCAGATACCATTGGGGAACAGGCTTTGACCCCATAGGTGATATATTTTCCCTTCGAAATTTAGTAAAAGAAAATCACTGGAACAGAACAATACATCCACACAGAGCAAACTTGAACTAATATAAACTTCATCTTAGGATTAATTTTCACACTTTAATCATATATTGAACAGTGGTGTTGTAAATACCTAAAGAGTTACATATGCCAAGTAAGAAAACATATAAGTGGCTACATGTGGTGTGATAGAACTTCAAGGCCCTAGGCAAAGTTGTCTATACAATTCTCATACAGCAATCATGTGAAAAGCAACATGAAAGCAAATAAGAAGAACCCGTCAAAGTCTAGAACTCTTGATTAGTTTGATTCCATAATAACCCAATGGATGAATTGCAAAAAGCAAGTGCATATTTACTATCTGGATGACAGACTACACGAATAAACAAGGTATGCAAAGTAGTGTAATAGAACGCTTGGTCCTACCACCTTGGTGAAAACTTGCTGGGACCCGAGGGGTATATATTCCTCCAGCAAAGGCTTCAGCAGATACAATTGGGGAACAGGCTTTGACCCCATACGTGATATCTTTTCCCTTCCAGGTTTAGTCATAGAACATCACTGGAACAGAACAACACATCCACACAGAGCAAACTTGAACTAATATAAACTTTTTCTAACAATTAATTTTCACACTTTAATCATATAGTGAACAGTGGTGTTGTAAATACCTAAAGAGTTACATATGCCAAGTAAGAAAACATATAAGTGGCTACATGTGGTGTGATAGAACTTCAAGGCCCTAGGCATAGTTGTCTATAAAAATCTCATACAGCAATCATGTGAAAAGCAACATGAAAGCAAATAAGAAGAACCCGTCAAAGTCTAGAACTCTTGATTAGTTTGATTCCATAATAACCAAATGGATGAATTGCAAAGCAAGTGCATATTTATTATCTGGAGGGCAGGCTACACGAATAAACAAGGTATGTAAAGGGGCAAAATGGATCGCTGGGTCCTACCACCTTGGTGAAAACTTGCTGGGACCCGAGGGGTATACTGTATGCCTCCAGCAAAGGCTTCAGCAGATACCATTGGGGAACAGGCTTTAGCAGATACCATTGGGGAACAGGCTTCAGCAGATACCATTGGGGAACAGGCTTTGACCCCATAGGTGATATATTTTCCCTTCAAGATTTAGTAAAAGAAAATCACTGGAACAGAACAATACATCCACACAGAGCAAACTTGAACTAATATAAACTTCATCTTAGGATTAATTTTCACACTTTAATCATATATTGAACAGTGGTGTTGTAAATACCTAAAGAGTTACATATGCCAAGTAAGAAAACATATAAGTGGCTACATGTGCTGTGATAGAACTTCAAGGCCCTAGGCAAAGTTGTCTATACAATTATCATACAGCAATCATGTGAAAAGCAACATGAAAGCAAATAAGAAGAACCTGTCAAAGTCTAGAACTCTTGATTAGTTTGATTCCATAATAACCCAATGGATGAATTGCAAAAAGCAAGTGCATATTTACTATCTGGATGACAGACTACACGAATAAACAAGGTATGCAAAGTAGTGTAATAGAACGCTTGGTCCTACCACATTGGTGAAAACTTGCTGGGACCCGAGGGGTATATATTCCTCCAGCAAAGGCTTCAGCAGATACCATTGGGGAACAGGCTTTGACCCCATACGTGATATCTTTTCCCTTCCAGGTTTAGTCATAGAACATCACTGGAACAGAACAATACATCCACACAGAGCAAACTTGAACTAATATAAACTTTTTCTAACAATTAATTTTCACACTTTAATCATATAGTGAACAGTGGTGTTGTAAATACCTAAAGAGTTACATATGCCAAGTAAGAAAACATATAAGTGGCTACATGTGGTGTGATAGAACTTCAAGGCCCTAGGCATAGTTGTCTATAAAAATCTCATACAGCAATCATGTGAAAAGCAACATGAAAGCAAATAAGAAGAACCCGTCAAAGTCTAGAACTCTTGATTAGTTTGATTCCATAATAACCAAATGGATGAATTGCAAAGCAAGTGCATATTTATTATCTGGAGGGCAGGCTACACGAATAAACAAGGTATGTAAAGGGGCAAAATGGATCGCTGGGTCCTACCACCTTGGTGAAAACTTGCTGGGACCCGAGGGGTATATATGCCTCCAGCAAAGGCTTCAGCAGATACCATTGGGGAACAGGCTTTGACCCCATACGTGATATCTTTTCCCTTCCAGGTTTAGTCATAGAACATCACTGGAACAGAACAATACATCCACACAGAGCAAACTTGAACTAATATAAACTTTTTCTAACAATTAATTTTCACACTTTAATCATATAGTGAACAGTGGTGTTGTAAATACCTAAAGAGTTACATATGCCAAGTAAGAAAACATATAAGTGGCTACATGTGGTGTGATAGAACTTCAAGGCCCTAGGCATAGTTGTCTATAAAAATCTCATACAGCAATCATGTGAAAAGCAACATGAAAGCAAATAAGAAGAACCCGTCAAAGTCTAGAACTCTTGATTAGTTTGATTCCATAATAACCAAATGGATGAATTGCAAAGCAAGTGCATATTTATTATCTGGAGGGCAGGCTACACGAATAAACAAGGTATGTAAAGGGGCAAAATGGATCGCTGGGTCCTACCACCTTGGTGAAAACTTGCTGGGACCCGAGGGGTATATATGCCTCCAGCAAAGGCTTCAGCAGATACCATTGGGGAACAGGCTTTAGCAGATACCATTGGGGAACAGGCTTCAGCAGATACCATTGGGGAACAGGCTTCAGCAGATACCATTGGGGAACAGGCTTTGACCCCATAGGTGATATATTTTCCCTTCAAGATTTAGTAAAAGAAAATCACTGGAACAGAACAATACATCCACACAGAGCAAACTTGAACTAATATAAACTTCATCTTAGGATTAATTTTCACACTTTAATCATATATTGAACAGTGGTGTTGTAAATACCTAAAGAGTTACATATGCCAAGTAAGAAAACATAAGTGGCTACATGTGGTGTGATAGAACTTCAAGGCCCTAGGCATAGTTGTCTATAAAAATCTCATACAGCAATCATGTGAAAAGCAACATGAAAGCAAATAAGAAGAACCCGTCAAAGTCTAGAACTCTTGATTAGTTTGATTCCATGATAACCCAATGGATGAATTGCAAAGCAAGTGCATATTTATTATCCGGAGGGCAGGCTACACGAATAAACAAGGTATGCAAAGGGGCAAAATGGATCGCTGGGTCCTACCACCTTGGTGAAAACTTGCTGGGACCCGAGGGGTATATATGCCTCCAGCAAAGGCTTCAGCAGATACCATTGGGGAACAGGCTTTAGCAGATACTATTGGGGAACAGGCTTCAGCAGATACCATTGGGGAACAGGCTTTGACCCCATAGGTGATATATTTTCCCTTCAAGATTTAGTAAAAGAAAATCACTGGAACAGAACAATACATCCACACAGAGCAAACTTGAACTAATATAAACTTCATCTTAGGATTAATTTTCACACTTTAATCATATATTGAACAGTGGTGTTGTAAATACCTAAAGAGTTACATATGCCAAGTAAGAAAACATATAAGTGGCTACATGTGGTGTGATAGAACTTCAAGGCCCTAGGCAAAGTTGTCTATACAATTCTCATACAGCAATCATGTGAAAAGCAACATGAAAGCAAATAAGAAGAACCCGTCAAAGTCTAGAACTCTTGATTAGTTTGATTCCATAATAACCCAATGGATGAATTGCAAAAAGCAAGTGCATATTTACTATCTGGATGACAGACTACACGAATAAACAAGGTATGCAAAGTAGTGTAATAGAACGCTTGGTCCTACCACCTTGGTGAAAACTTGCTGGGACCCGAGGGGTATATATTCCTCCAGCAAAGGCTTCAGCAGATACCATTGGGGAACAGGCTTTGACCCCATACGTGATATCTTTTCCCTTCCAGGTTTAGTCATAGAACATCACTGGAACAGAACAACACATCCACACAGAGCAAACTTGAACTAATATAAACTTTTTCTAACAATTAATTTTCACACTTTAATCATATAGTGAACAGTGGTGTTGTAAATACCTAAAGAGTTACATATGCCAAGTAAGAAAACATATAAGTGGCTACATGTGGTGTGATAGAACTTCAAGGCCCTAGGCATAGTTGTCTATAAAAATCTCATACAGCAATCATGTGAAAAGCAACATGAAAGCAAATAAGAAGAACCCGTCAAAGTCTAGAACTCTTGATTAGTTTGATTCCATAATAACCAAATGGATGAATTGCAAAGCAAGTGCATATTTATTATCTGGAGGGCAGGCTACACGAATAAACAAGGTATGTAAAGGGGCAAAATGGATCGCTGGGTCCTACCACCTTGGTGAAAACTTGCTGGGACCCGAGGGGTATATATGCCTCCAGCAAAGGCTTCAGCAGATACCATTGGGGAACAGGCTTTAGCAGATACCATTGGGGAACAGGCTTCAGCAGATACCATTGGGGAACAGGCTTTGACCCCATAGGTGATATATTTTCCCTTCAAGATTTAGTAAAAGAAAATCACTGGAACAGAACAATACATCCACACAGAGCAAACTTGAACTAATATAAACTTCATCTTAGGATTAATTTTCACACTTTAATCATATATTGAACAGTGGTGTTGTAAATACCTAAAGAGTTACGTATGCCAAGTAAGAAAACATATAAGTGGCTACATGTGGTGTGATAGAACTTCAAGGCCCTAGGCAAAGTTGTCTATACAATTCTCATACAGCAATCATGTGAAAAGCAACATGAAAGCAAATAAGAAGAACCTGTCAAAGTCTAGAACTCTTGATTAGTTTGATTCCATAATAACCCAATGGATGAATTGCAAAAAGCAAGTGCATATTTACTATCTGGATGACAGACTACACGAATAAACAAGGTATGCAAAGTAGTGTAATAGAACGCTTGGTCCTACCACATTGGTGAAAACTTGCTGGGACCCGAGGGGTATATATTCCTCCAGCAAAGGCTTCAGCAGATACCATTGGGGAACAGGCTTTGACCCCATACGTGATATCTTTTCCCTTCCAGGTTTAGTCATAGAACATCACTGGAACAGAACAATACATCCACACAGAGCAAACTTGAACTAATATAAACTTTTTCTAACAATTAATTTTCACACTTTAATCATATAGTGAACAGTGGTGTTGTAAATACCTAAAGAGTTACATATGCCAAGTAAGAAAACATATAAGTGGCTACATGTGGTGTGATAGAACTTCAAGGCCCTAGGCATAGTTGTCTATAAAAATCTCATACAGCAATCATGTGAAAAGCAACATGAAAGCAAATAAGAAGAACCCGTCAAAGTCTAGAACTCTTGATTAGTTTGATTCCATAATAACCAAATGGATGAATTGCAAAGCAAGTGCATATTTATTATCTGGAGGGCAGGCTACACGAATAAACAAGGTATGTAAAGGGGCAAAATGGATCGCTGGGTCCTACCACCTTGGTGAAAACTTGCTGGGACCCGAGGGGTATACTGTATGCCTCCAGCAAAGGCTTCAGCAGATACCATTGGGGAACAGGCTTTGACCCCATAGGTGATATCTTTTCCCTTCAAGGTTTAGTCATAGAACATCACTGGAACAGAACAATACATCCACACAGAGCAAACTTGGAACTAATATAAACTTTTTCTTGCAATTAATTTTCACACTTTAATCATTGTAAATACCTAAAGAGTTACATATGCCAAGTAAGAAAACATATAAGTGGCTACATGTGGTGTGATAGAACTTCAAGGCCCTAGGCATAGTTGTCTATAAAATTCTCATACAGCAATCATGTGAAAAGCAACATGAAAGCAAATAAGAAGAACCCGTCAAAGTCTAGAACTCTTGATTAGTTTGATTCCATAATAACCCAATGGATGAATTGCAAAAAGCAAGTGCATATTTACTATCTGGATGGCAGACTACACGAATAAACAAGGTATGCAAAGTAGTGTAATAGAACGCTGGGTCCTACCACCTTGGTGAAAACTTGCTGGGACCTGAGGGGTATATATTCCTCCAGCAAAGGCTTCAGCAGATACCATTGGGGAACAGGCTTTAGCAGATACCATTGGGGAACAGGCTTTGACCCCATACGTGATATCTTTTCCCTTCAAGGTTTAGTCACAGAACATCACTGGAACAGAACAATACATCCACACAGAGCAAACTTGAACTAATATAAACTTCTTCTTAGGATTAATTTTCAAACTTTAATCGTTGTACATACCTAAAGAGTTACATATGCCAAGTAAGAAAACATAAGTGGCTACATGTGGTGTGATAGAACTTCAAGAACCCGTCAAAGTCTAGAACTCTTGATTAGTTTGATTCCATAATAACCCAATGGATGAATTGCAAAAAGCAAGTGCATATTTACTATCTGGATGGCAGACTACACGAATAAACAAGGTATGCAAAGTAGTGTAATAGAACGCTTGGTCCTACCACCTTGGTGAAAACTTGCTGGGACCCGAGGGGTATATATTCCTCCAGCAAAGGCTTCAGCAGATACCATTGGGGAACAGGCTTTGACCCCATACGTGATATCTTTTCCCTTCCAGGTTTAGTCATAGAACATCACTGGAACAGAACAATACATCCACACAGAGCAAACTTGAACTAATATAAACTTCTTCTTAGGATTAATTTTCAAACTTTAATCGTTGTACATACCTAAAGAGTTACATATGCCAAGTAAGAAAACATAAGTGGCTACATGTGGTGTGATAGAACTTCAAGGCCCTAGGCATAGTTGTCTATAAAAATCTCATACAGCAATCATGTGAAAAGCAACATGAAAGCAAATAAGAAGAACCCGTCAAAGTCTAGAACTCTTGATTAGTTTGATTCCATGATAACCCAATGGATGAATTGCAAAGCAAGTGCATATTTATTATCCGGAGGGCAGGCTACACGAATAAACAAGGTATGCAAAGGGGCAAAATGGATCGCTGGGTCCTACCACCTTGGTGAAAACTTGCTGGGACCCGAGGGGTATATATGCCTCCAGCAAAGGCTTCAGCAGATACCATTGGGGAACAGGCTTTAGCAGATACTATTGGGGAACAGGCTTCAGCAGATACCATTGGGGAACAGGCTTTGACCCCATAGGTGATATATTTTCCCTTCAAGATTTAGTAAAAGAAAATCACTGGAACAGAACAATACATCCACACAGAGCAAACTTGAACTAATATAAACTTCATCTTAGGATTAATTTTCACACTTTAATCATATATTGAACAGTGGTGTTGTAAATACCTAAAGAGTTACATATGCCAAGTAAGAAAACATATAAGTGGCTACATGTGGTGTGATAGAACTTCAAGGCCCTAGGCAAAGTTGTCTATACAATTCTCATACAGCAATCATGTGAAAAGCAACATGAAAGCAAATAAGAAGAACCCGTCAAAGTCTAGAACTCTTGATTAGTTTGATTCCATAATAACCCAATGGATGAATTGCAAAAAGCAAGTGCATATTTACTATCTGGATGACAGACTACACGAATAAACAAGGTATGCAAAGTAGTGTAATAGAACGCTTGGTCCTACCACCTTGGTGAAAACTTGCTGGGACCCGAGGGGTATATATTCCTCCAGCAAAGGCTTCAGCAGATACAATTGGGGAACAGGCTTTGACCCCATACGTGATATCTTTTCCCTTCCAGGTTTAGTCATAGAACATCACTGGAACAGAACAACACATCCACACAGAGCAAACTTGAACTAATATAAACTTTTTCTAACAATTAATTTTCACACTTTAATCATATAGTGAACAGTGGTGTTGTAAATACCTAAAGAGTTACATATGCCAAGTAAGAAAACATATAAGTGGCTACATGTGGTGTGATAGAACTTCAAGGCCCTAGGCATAGTTGTCTATAAAAATCTCATACAGCAATCATGTGAAAAGCAACATGAAAGCAAATAAGAAGAACCCGTCAAAGTCTAGAACTCTTGATTAGTTTGATTCCATAATAACCAAATGGATGAATTGCAAAGCAAGTGCATATTTATTATCTGGAGGGCAGGCTACACGAATAAACAAGGTATGTAAAGGGGCAAAATGGATCGCTGGGTCCTACCACCTTGGTGAAAACTTGCTGGGACCCGAGGGGTATACTGTATGCCTCCAGCAAAGGCTTCAGCAGATACCATTGGGGAACAGGCTTTAGCAGATACCATTGGGGAACAGGCTTCAGCAGATACCATTGGGGAACAGGCTTTGACCCCATAGGTGATATATTTTCCCTTCAAGATTTAGTAAAAGAAAATCACTGGAACAGAACAATACATCCACACAGAGCAAACTTGAACTAATATAAACTTCATCTTAGGATTAATTTTCACACTTTAATCATATATTGAACAGTGGTGTTGTAAATACCTAAAGAGTTACATATGCCAAGTAAGAAAACATATAAGTGGCTACATGTGCTGTGATAGAACTTCAAGGCCCTAGGCAAAGTTGTCTATACAATTATCATACAGCAATCATGTGAAAAGCAACATGAAAGCAAATAAGAAGAACCTGTCAAAGTCTAGAACTCTTGATTAGTTTGATTCCATAATAACCCAATGGATGAATTGCAAAAAGCAAGTGCATATTTACTATCTGGATGACAGACTACACGAATAAACAAGGTATGCAAAGTAGTGTAATAGAACGCTTGGTCCTACCACATTGGTGAAAACTTGCTGGGACCCGAGGGGTATATATTCCTCCAGCAAAGGCTTCAGCAGATACCATTGGGGAACAGGCTTTGACCCCATACGTGATATCTTTTCCCTTCCAGGTTTAGTCATAGAACATCACTGGAACAGAACAATACATCCACACAGAGCAAACTTGAACTAATATAAACTTTTTCTAACAATTAATTTTCACACTTTAATCATATAGTGAACAGTGGTGTTGTAAATACCTAAAGAGTTACATATGCCAAGTAAGAAAACATATAAGTGGCTACATGTGGTGTGATAGAACTTCAAGGCCCTAGGCATAGTTGTCTATAAAAATCTCATACAGCAATCATGTGAAAAGCAACATGAAAGCAAATAAGAAGAACCCGTCAAAGTCTAGAACTCTTGATTAGTTTGATTCCATAATAACCAAATGGATGAATTGCAAAGCAAGTGCATATTTATTATCTGGAGGGCAGGCTACACGAATAAACAAGGTATGTAAAGGGGCAAAATGGATCGCTGGGTCCTACCACCTTGGTGAAAACTTGCTGGGACCCGAGGGGTATATATGCCTCCAGCAAAGGCTTCAGCAGATACCATTGGGGAACAGGCTTTAGCAGATACCATTGGGGAACAGGCTTCAGCAGATACCATTGGGGAACAGGCTTTGACCCCATAGGTGATATATTTTCCCTTCAAGATTTAGTAAAAGAAAATCACTGGAACAGAACAATACATCCACACAGAGCAAACTTGAACTAATATAAACTTCATCTTAGGATTAATTTTCACACTTTAATCATATATTGAACAGTGGTGTTGTAAATACCTAAAGAGTTACATATGCCAAGTAAGAAAACATAAGTGGCTACATGTGGTGTGATAGAACTTCAAGGCCCTAGGCATAGTTGTCTATAAAAATCTCATACAGCAATCATGTGAAAAGCAACATGAAAGCAAATAAGAAGAACCCGTCAAAGTCTAGAACTCTTGATTAGTTTGATTCCATGATAACCCAATGGATGAATTGCAAAGCAAGTGCATATTTATTATCCGGAGGGCAGGCTACACGAATAAACAAGGTATGCAAAGGGGCAAAATGGATCGCTGGGTCCTACCACCTTGGTGAAAACTTGCTGGGACCCGAGGGGTATATATGCCTCCAGCAAAGGCTTCAGCAGATACCATTGGGGAACAGGCTTTAGCAGATACTATTGGGGAACAGGCTTCAGCAGATACCATTGGGGAACAGGCTTTGACCCCATAGGTGATATATTTTCCCTTCAAGATTTAGTAAAAGAAAATCACTGGAACAGAACAATACATCCACACAGAGCAAACTTGAACTAATATAAACTTCATCTTAGGATTAATTTTCACACTTTAATCATATATTGAACAGTGGTGTTGTAAATACCTAAAGAGTTACATATGCCAAGTAAGAAAACATATAAGTGGCTACATGTGGTGTGATAGAACTTCAAGGCCCTAGGCAAAGTTGTCTATACAATTCTCATACAGCAATCATGTGAAAAGCAACATGAAAGCAAATAAGAAGAACCCGTCAAAGTCTAGAACTCTTGATTAGTTTGATTCCATAATAACCCAATGGATGAATTGCAAAAAGCAAGTGCATATTTACTATCTGGATGACAGACTACACGAATAAACAAGGTATGCAAAGTAGTGTAATAGAACGCTTGGTCCTACCACCTTGGTGAAAACTTGCTGGGACCCGAGGGGTATATATTCCTCCAGCAAAGGCTTCAGCAGATACCATTGGGGAACAGGCTTTGACCCCATACGTGATATCTTTTCCCTTCCAGGTTTAGTCATAGAACATCACTGGAACAGAACAACACATCCACACAGAGCAAACTTGAACTAATATAAACTTTTTCTAACAATTAATTTTCACACTTTAATCATATAGTGAACAGTGGTGTTGTAAATACCTAAAGAGTTACATATGCCAAGTAAGAAAACATATAAGTGGCTACATGTGGTGTGATAGAACTTCAAGGCCCTAGGCATAGTTGTCTATAAAAATCTCATACAGCAATCATGTGAAAAGCAACATGAAAGCAAATAAGAAGAACCCGTCAAAGTCTAGAACTCTTGATTAGTTTGATTCCATAATAACCAAATGGATGAATTGCAAAGCAAGTGCATATTTATTATCTGGAGGGCAGGCTACACGAATAAACAAGGTATGTAAAGGGGCAAAATGGATCGCTGGGTCCTACCACCTTGGTGAAAACTTGCTGGGACCCGAGGGGTATATATGCCTCCAGCAAAGGCTTCAGCAGATACCATTGGGGAACAGGCTTTAGCAGATACCATTGGGGAACAGGCTTCAGCAGATACCATTGGGGAACAGGCTTTGACCCCATAGGTGATATATTTTCCCTTCAAGATTTAGTAAAAGAAAATCACTGGAACAGAACAATACATCCACACAGAGCAAACTTGAACTAATATAAACTTCATCTTAGGATTAATTTTCACACTTTAATCATATATTGAACAGTGGTGTTGTAAATACCTAAAGAGTTACATATGCCAAGTAAGAAAACATATAAGTGGCTACATGTGGTGTGATAGAACTTCAAGGCCCTAGGCAAAGTTGTCTATACAATTCTCATACAGCAATCATGTGAAAAGCAACATGAAAGCAAATAAGAAGAACCTGTCAAAGTCTAGAACTCTTGATTAGTTTGATTCCATAATAACCCAATGGATGAATTGCAAAAAGCAAGTGCATATTTACTATCTGGATGACAGACTACACGAATAAACAAGGTATGCAAAGTAGTGTAATAGAACGCTTGGTCCTACCACATTGGTGAAAACTTGCTGGGACCCGAGGGGTATATATTCCTCCAGCAAAGGCTTCAGCAGATACCATTGGGGAACAGGCTTTGACCCCATACGTGATATCTTTTCCCTTCCAGGTTTAGTCATAGAACATCACTGGAACAGAACAATACATCCACACAGAGCAAACTTGAACTAATATAAACTTTTTCTAACAATTAATTTTCACACTTTAATCATATAGTGAACAGTGGTGTTGTAAATACCTAAAGAGTTACATATGCCAAGTAAGAAAACATATAAGTGGCTACATGTGGTGTGATAGAACTTCAAGGCCCTAGGCATAGTTGTCTATAAAAATCTCATACAGCAATCATGTGAAAAGCAACATGAAAGCAAATAAGAAGAACCCGTCAAAGTCTAGAACTCTTGATTAGTTTGATTCCATAATAACCAAATGGATGAATTGCAAAGCAAGTGCATATTTATTATCTGGAGGGCAGGCTACACGAATAAACAAGGTATGTAAAGGGGCAAAATGGATCGCTGGGTCCTACCACCTTGGTGAAAACTTGCTGGGACCCGAGGGGTATACTGTATGCCTCCAGCAAAGGCTTCAGCAGATACCATTGGGGAACAGGCTTTGACCCCATAGGTGATATCTTTTCCCTTCAAGGTTTAGTCATAGAACATCACTGGAACAGAACAATACATCCACACAGAGCAAACTTGGAACTAATATAAACTTTTTCTTGCAATTAATTTTCACACTTTAATCATTGTAAATACCTAAAGAGTTACATATGCCAAGTAAGAAAACATATAAGTGGCTACATGTGGTGTGATAGAACTTCAAGGCCCTAGGCATAGTTGTCTATAAAATTCTCATACAGCAATCATGTGAAAAGCAACATGAAAGCAAATAAGAAGAACCCGTCAAAGTCTAGAACTCTTGATTAGTTTGATTCCATAATAACCCAATGGATGAATTGCAAAAAGCAAGTGCATATTTACTATCTGGATGGCAGACTACACGAATAAACAAGGTATGCAAAGTAGTGTAATAGAACGCTGGGTCCTACCACCTTGGTGAAAACTTGCTGGGACCTGAGGGGTATATATTCCTCCAGCAAAGGCTTCAGCAGATACCATTGGGGAACAGGCTTTAGCAGATACCATTGGGGAACAGGCTTTGACCCCATACGTGATATCTTTTCCCTTCAAGGTTTAGTCACAGAACATCACTGGAACAGAACAATACATCCACACAGAGCAAACTTGAACTAATATAAACTTCTTCTTAGGATTAATTTTCAAACTTTAATCGTTGTACATACCTAAAGAGTTACATATGCCAAGTAAGAAAACATAAGTGGCTACATGTGGTGTGATAGAACTTCAAGAACCCGTCAAAGTCTAGAACTCTTGATTAGTTTGATTCCATAATAACCCAATGGATGAATTGCAAAAAGCAAGTGCATATTTACTATCTGGATGGCAGACTACACGAATAAACAAGGTATGCAAAGTAGTGTAATAGAACGCTTGGTCCTACCACCTTGGTGAAAACTTGCTGGGACCCGAGGGGTATATATTCCTCCAGCAAAGGCTTCAGCAGATACCATTGGGGAACAGGCTTTGACCCCATACGTGATATCTTTTCCCTTCCAGGTTTAGTCATAGAACATCACTGGAACAGAACAATACATCCACACAGAGCAAACTTGAACTAATATAAACTTCTTCTTAGGATTAATTTTCAAACTTTAATCGTTGTACATACCTAAAGAGTTACATATGCCAAGTAAGAAAACATAAGTGGCTACATGTGGTGTGATAGAACTTCAAGGCCCTAGGCATAGTTGTCTATAAAAATCTCATACAGCAATCATGTGAAAAGCAACATGAAAGCAAATAAGAAGAACCCGTCAAAGTCTAGAACTCTTGATTAGTTTGATTCCATGATAACCCAATGGATGAATTGCAAAGCAAGTGCATATTTATTATCCGGAGGGCAGGCTACACGAATAAACAAGGTATGCAAAGGGGCAAAATGGATCGCTGGGTCCTACCACCTTGGTGAAAACTTGCTGGGACCCGAGGGGTATATATGCCTCCAGCAAAGGCTTCAGCAGATACCATTGGGGAACAGGCTTTAGCAGATACTATTGGGGAACAGGCTTCAGCAGATACCATTGGGGAACAGGCTTTGACCCCATAGGTGATATATTTTCCCTTCAAGATTTAGTAAAAGAAAATCACTGGAACAGAACAATACATCCACACAGAGCAAACTTGAACTAATATAAACTTCATCTTAGGATTAATTTTCACACTTTAATCATATATTGAACAGTGGTGTTGTAAATACCTAAAGAGTTACATATGCCAAGTAAGAAAACATATAAGTGGCTACATGTGGTGTGATAGAACTTCAAGGCCCTAGGCAAAGTTGTCTATACAATTCTCATACAGCAATCATGTGAAAAGCAACATGAAAGCAAATAAGAAGAACCCGTCAAAGTCTAGAACTCTTGATTAGTTTGATTCCATAATAACCCAATGGATGAATTGCAAAAAGCAAGTGCATATTTACTATCTGGATGACAGACTACACGAATAAACAAGGTATGCAAAGTAGTGTAATAGAACGCTTGGTCCTACCACCTTGGTGAAAACTTGCTGGGACCCGAGGGGTATATATTCCTCCAGCAAAGGCTTCAGCAGATACCATTGGGGAACAGGCTTTGACCCCATACGTGATATCTTTTCCCTTCCAGGTTTAGTCATAGAACATCACTGGAACAGAACAACACATCCACACAGAGCAAACTTGAACTAATATAAACTTTTTCTAACAATTAATTTTCACACTTTAATCATATAGTGAACAGTGGTGTTGTAAATACCTAAAGAGTTACATATGCCAAGTAAGAAAACATATAAGTGGCTACATGTGGTGTGATAGAACTTCAAGGCCCTAGGCATAGTTGTCTATAAAAATCTCATACAGCAATCATGTGAAAAGCAACATGAAAGCAAATAAGAAGAACCCGTCAAAGTCTAGAACTCTTGATTAGTTTGATTCCATAATAACCAAATGGATGAATTGCAAAGCAAGTGCATATTTATTATCTGGAGGGCAGGCTACACGAATAAACAAGGTATGTAAAGGGGCAAAATGGATCGCTGGGTCCTACCACCTTGGTGAAAACTTGCTGGGACCCGAGGGGTATATATGCCTCCAGCAAAGGCTTCAGCAGATACCATTGGGGAACAGGCTTTAGCAGATACCATTGGGGAACAGGCTTTGACCCCATAGGTGATATATTTTCCCTTCAAGATTTAGTAAAAGAAAATCACTGGAACAGAACAATACATCCACACAGAGCAAACTTGAACTAATATAAACTTCATCTTAGGATTAATTTTCACACTTTAATCATATATTGAACAGTGGTGTTGTAAATACCTAAAGAGTTACATATGCCAAGTAAGAAAACATATAAGTGGCTACATGTGGTGTGATAGAACTTCAAGGCCCTAGGCAAAGTTGTCTATACAATTATCATACAGCAATCATGTGAAAAGCAACATGAAAGCAAATAAGAAGAACCTGTCAAAGTCTAGAACTCTTGATTAGTTTGATTCCATAATAACCCAATGGATGAATTGCAAAAAGCAAGTGCATATTTACTATCTGGATGACAGACTACACGAATAAACAAGGTATGCAAAGTAGTGTAATAGAACGCTTGGTCCTACCACATTGGTGAAAACTTGCTGGGACCCGAGGGGTATATATTCCTCCAGCAAAGGCTTCAGCAGATACCATTGGGGAACAGGCTTTGACCCCATACGTGATATCTTTTCCCTTCCAGGTTTAGTCATAGAACATCACTGGAACAGAACAATACATCCACACAGAGCAAACTTGAACTAATATAAACTTTTTCTAACAATTAATTTTCACACTTTAATCATATAGTGAACAGTGGTGTTGTAAATACCTAAAGAGTTACATATGCCAAGTAAGAAAACATATAAGTGGCTACATGTGGTGTGATAGAACTTCAAGGCCCTAGGCATAGTTGTCTATAAAAATCTCATACAGCAATCATGTGAAAAGCAACATGAAAGCAAATAAGAAGAACCCGTCAAAGTCTAGAACTCTTGATTAGTTTGATTCCATAATAACCAAATGGATGAATTGCAAAGCAAGTGCATATTTATTATCTGGAGGGCAGGCTACACGAATAAACAAGGTATGTAAAGGGGCAAAATGGATCGCTGGGTCCTACCACCTTGGTGAAAACTTGCTGGGACCCGAGGGGTATACTGTATGCCTCCAGCAAAGGCTTCAGCAGATACCATTGGGGAACAGGCTTTGACCCCATAGGTGATATCTTTTCCCTTCAAGGTTTAGTCATAGAACATCACTGGAACAGAACAATACATCCACACAGAGCAAACTTGGAACTAATATAAACTTTTTCTTGCAATTAATTTTCACACTTTAATCGTTGTAAATACCTAAAGAGTTACATATGCCAAGTAAGAAAACATATAAGTGGCTACATGTGGTGTGATAGAACTTCAAGGCCCTAGGCATAGTTGTCTATAAAATTCTCATACAGCAATCATGTGAAAAGCAACATGAAAGCAAAAAAGAAGAACCCGTCAAAGTCTAGAACTCTTGATTAGTTTGATTCCATAATAACCCAATGGATGAATTGCAAAAAGCAAGTGCATATTTACTATCTGGATGGCAGACTACACGAATAAACAAGGTATGCAAAGTAGTGTAATAGAACGCTGGGTCCTACCACCTTGGTGAAAACTTGCTGGGACCCGAGGGGTATATATTCCTCCAGCAAAGGCTTCAGCAGATACCATTGGGGAACAGGCTTTGACCCCATACGTGATATCTTTTCCCTTCAAGGTTTAGTCACAGAACATCACTGGAACAGAACAATACATCCACACAGAGCAAACTTGAACTAATATAAACTTCTTCTTAGGATTAATTTTCAAACTTTAATCGTTGTACATACCTAAAGAGTTACATATGCCAAGTAAGAAAACATATAAGTGGCTACATGTGGTGTGATAGAACTTCAAGGCCCTAGGCATAGTTGTCTATAAAAATCTCATACAGCAATCATGTGAAAAGCAACATGAAAGCAAATAAGAAGAACCCGTCAAAGTCTAGAACTCTTGATTAGTTTGATTCCATGATAACCCAATGGATGAATTGCAAAGCAAGTGCATATTTATTATCCGGAGGGCAGGCTACACGAATAAACAAGGTATGCAAAGGGGCAAAATGGATCGCTGGGTCCTACCACCTTGGTGAAAACTTGCTGGGACCCGAGGGTTATATATGCCTCCAGCAAAGGCTTCAGCAGATACCATTGGGGAACAGGCTTTAGCAGATACCATAGGGGAACAGGCTTCAGCAGATACCATTGGGGAACAGGCTTTGACCCCATAGGTGATATATTTTCCCTTCAAGATTTAGTAAAAGAAAATCACTGGAACAGAACAATACATCCACACAGAGCAAACTTGAACTAATATAAACTTCATCTTAGGATTAATTTTCACACTTTAATCATATATTGAACAGTGGTGTTGTAAATACCTAAAGAGTTACATATGCCAAGTAAGAAAACATATAAGTGGCTACATGTGGTGTGATAGAACTTCAAGGCCCTAGGCAAAGTTGTCTATACAATTCTCATACAGCAATCATGTGAAAAGCAACATGAAAGCAAATAAGAAGAACCCGTCAAAGTCTAGAACTCTTGATTAGTTTGATTCCATAATAACCCAATGGATGAATTGCAAAAAGCAAGTGCATATTTACTATCTGGATGACAGACTACACGAATAAACAAGGTATGCAAAGTAGTGTAATAGAACGCTTGGTCCTACCACCTTGGTGAAAACTTGCTGGGACCCGAGGGGTATATATTCCTCCAGCAAAGGCTTCAGCAGATACCATTGGGGAACAGGCTTTGACCCCATACGTGATATCTTTTCCCTTCCAGGTTTAGTCATAGAACATCACTGGAACAGAACAACACATCCACACAGAGCAAACTTGAACTAATATAAACTTTTTCTAACAATTAATTTTCACACTTTAATCATATAGTGAACAGTGGTGTTGTAAATACCTAAAGAGTTACATATGCCAAGTAAGAAAACATATAAGTGGCTACATGTGGTGTGATAGAACTTCAAGGCCCTAGGCATAGTTGTCTATAAAAATCTCATACAGCAATCATGTGAAAAGCAACATGAAAGCAAATAAGAAGAACCCGTCAAAGTCTAGAACTCTTGATTAGTTTGATTCCATAATAACCAAATGGATGAATTGCAAAGCAAGTGCATATTTATTATCTGGAGGGCAGGCTACACGAATAAACAAGGTATGTAAAGGGGCAAAATGGATCGCTGGGTCCTACCACCTTGGTGAAAACTTGCTGGGACCCGAGGGGTATATATGCCTCCAGCAAAGGCTTCAGCAGATACCATTGGGGAACAGGCTTTAGCAGATACCATTGGGGAACAGGCTTCAGCAGATACCATTGGGGAACAGGCTTTGACCCCATAGGTGATATATTTTCCCTTCAAGATTTAGTAAAAGAAAATCACTGGAACAGAACAATACATCCACACAGAGCAAACTTGAACTAATATAAACTTCATCTTAGGATTAATTTTCACACTTTAATCATATATTGAACAGTGGTGTTGTAAATACCTAAAGAGTTACATATGCCAAGTAAGAAAACATATAAGTGGCTACATGTGCTGTGATAGAACTTCAAGGCCCTAGGCAAAGTTGTCTATACAATTATCATACAGCAATCATGTGAAAAGCAACATGAAAGCAAATAAGAAGAACCTGTCAAAGTCTAGAACTCTTGATTAGTTTGATTCCATAATAACCCAATGGATGAATTGCAAAAAGCAAGTGCATATTTACTATCTGGATGACAGACTACACGAATAAACAAGGTATGCAAAGTAGTGTAATAGAACGCTTGGTCCTACCACCTTGGTGAAAACTTGCTGGGACCCGAGGGGTATATATTCCTCCAGCAAAGGCTTCAGCAGATACCATTGGGGAACAGGCTTTGACCCCATAGGTGATATCTTTTCCCTTCCAAGTTTAGTCATAGAACATCACTGGAACAGAACAATACATCCACACAGAGCAAACTTGGAACTAATATAAACTTTTTCTTGCAATTAATTTTCACACTTTAATCGTTGAAAATACCTAAAGAGTTACATATGCCAAGTAAGAAAACATATAAGTGGCTACATGTGGTGTGATAGAACTTCAAGGCCCTAGGCATAGTTGTCTATAAAAATCTCATACAGCAATCATGTGAAAAGCAACATGAAAGCAAATAAGAAGAACCCGTCAAAGTCTAGAACTCTTGATTAGTTTGATTCCATGATAACCCAATGGATGAATTGCAAAGCAAGTGCATATTTATTATCCGGAGGGCAGGCTACACGAATAAACAAGGTATGCAAAGTAGTGTAATAGAACGCTGGGTCCTACCACCTTGGTGAAAACTTGCTGGGACCCGAGGGGTATATATTCCTCCAGCAAAGGCTTCAGCAGTTACCATTGGGGAACAGGCTTTGACCCCATACGTGATATCTTTTCCCTTCAAGGTTTAGTCACAGAACATCACTGGAACAGAACAATACATCCACACAGAGCAAACTTGAACTAATATAAACTTCTTCTTAGGATTAATTTTCAAACTTTAATCGTTGTACATACCTAAAGAGTTACATATGCCAAGTAAGAAAACATAAGTGGCTACATGTGGTGTGATAGAACTTCAAGGCCCTAGGCATAGTTGTCTATAAAAATCTCATACAGCAATCATGTGAAAAGCAACATGAAAGCAAATAAGAAGAACCCGTCAAAGTCTAGAACTCTTGATTAGTTTGATTCCATAATAACCCAATGGATGAATTGCAAAAAGCAAGTGCATATTTATTATCTGGATGGCAGACTACACGAATAAACAAGGTATGCAAAGTAGTGTAATAGAACGCTGGGTCCTACCACCTTGGTGAAAACTTGCTGGGACCCGAGGGGTATATATTCCTCCAGCAAAGGCTTCAGCAGATACCATTGGGGAACAGGCTTTGACCCCATACGTGATATCTTTTCCCTTCAAGGTTTAGTCACAGAACATCACTGGAACAGAACAATACATCCACACAGAGCAAACTTGAACTAATATAAACTTCTTCTTAGGATTAATTTTCAAACTTTAATCGTTGTACATACCTAAAGAGTTACATATGCCAAGTAAGAAAACATAAGTGGCTACATGTGGTGTGATAGAACTTCAAGGCCCTAGGCATAGTTGTCTATAAAAATCTCATACAGCAATCATGTGAAAAGCAACATGAAAGCAAATAAGAAGAACCCGCCAAAGTCTAGAACTCTTGATTAGTTTGATTCCATGATAACCCAATGGATGAATTGCAAAGCAGGTGCATATTTATTATCCGGAGGGCAGGCTACACGAATAAACAAGGTATGCAAAGGGGCAAAATGGATCGCTGGGTCCTACCACCTTGGTGAAAACTTGCTGGGACCCGAGGGGTATATATGCCTCCAGCAAAGGCTTCAGCAGATACCATTGGGGAACAGGCTTTAGCAGATACTATTGGGGAACAGGCTTCAGCAGATACCATTGGGGAACAGGCTTTGACCCCATAGGTGATATATTTTCCCTTCAAGATTTAGTAAAAGAAAATCACTGGAACAGAACAATACATCCACACAGAGCAAACTTGAACTAATATAAACTTCATCTTAGGATTAATTTTCACACTTTAATCATATATTGAACAGTGGTGTTGTAAATACCTAAAGAGTTACATATGCCAAGTAAGAAAACATATAAGTGGCTACATGTGGTGTGATAGAACTTCAAGGCCCTAGGCAAAGTTGTCTATACAATTCTCATACAGCAATCATGTGAAAAGCAACATGAAAGCAAATAAGAAGAACCCGTCAAAGTCTAGAACTCTTGATTAGTTTGATTCCATAATAACCCAATGGATGAATTGCAAAAAGCAAGTGCATATTTACTATCTGGATGACAGACTACACGAATAAACAAGGTATGCAAAGTAGTGTAATAGAACGCTTGGTCCTACCACCTTGGTGAAAACTTGCTGGGACCCGAGGGGTATATATTCCTCCAGCAAAGGCTTCAGCAGATACCATTGGGGAACAGGCTTTGACCCCATACGTGATATATTTTCCCTTCAAGATATAGTAAAAGAAAATCACTGGAACAGAACAATACATCCACACAGAGCAAACTTGAACTAATATAAACTTCATCTTAGGATTAATTTTCACACTTTAATCATATATTGAACAGTGGTGTTGTAAATACCTAAAGAGTTACATATGGCGAGTAAGAAAACATATAAGTGGCTACATGTGGTGTGATAGAACTTCAAGGCCCTAGGCATAGTTGTCTATAAAAATCTCATACAGCAATCATGTGAAAAGCAACATGAAAGCAAATAAGAAGAACCCGTCAAAGTCTAGAACTCTTGATTAGTTTGATTCCATAATAACCAAATGGATGAATTGCAAAGCAAGTGCATATTTATTATCTGGAGGGCAGGCTACACGAATAAACAAGGTATGTAAAGGGGCAAAATGGATCGCTGGGTCCTACCACCTTGGTGAAAACTTGCTGGGACCCGAGGGGTATACTGTATGCCTCCAGCAAAGGCTTCAGCAGATACCATTGGGGAACAGGCTTTGACCCCATAGGTGATATCTTTTCCCTTCAAGGTTTAGTCATAGAACATCACTGGAACAGAACAATACATCCACACAGAGCAAACTTGGAACTAATATAAACTTTTTCTTGCAATTAATTTTCACACTTTAATCATTGTAAATACCTAAAGAGTTACATATGCCAAGTAAGAAAACATATAAGTGGCTACATGTGGTGTGATAGAACTTCAAGGCCCTAGGCATAGTTGTCTATAAAATTCTCATACAGCAATCATGTGAAAAGCAACATGAAAGCAAATAAGAAGAACCCGTCAAAGTCTAGAACTCTTGATTAGTTTGATTCCATAATAACCCAATGGATGAATTGCAAAAAGCAAGTGCATATTTACTATCTGGATGGCAGACTTCACGAATAAACAAGGTATGCAAAGTAGTGTAATAGAACGCTGGGTCCTACCACCTTGGTGAAAACTTGCTGGGACCCGAGGGGTATATATTCCTCCAGCAAAGGCTTCAGCAGATACCATTGGGGAACAGGCTTTGACCCCATACGTGATATCTTTTCCCTTCAAGGTTTAGTCACAGAACATCACTGGAACAGAACAATACATCCACACAGAGCAAACTTGAACTAATATAAACTTCTTCTTAGGATTAATTTTCAAACTTTAATCGTTGTACATACCTAAAGAGTTACATATGCCAAGTAAGAAAACATAAGTGGCTACATGTGGTGTGATAGAACTTCAAGGCCCTAGGCATAGTTGTCTATAAAAATCTCATACAGCAATCATGTGAAAAGCAACATGAAAGCAAATAAGAAGAACCCGTCAAAGTCTAGAACTCTTGATTAGCTTGATTCCATGATAACCCAATGGATGAATTGCAAAGCAAGTGCATATTTATTATCCGGAGGGCAGGCTACACGAATAAACAAGGTATGCAAAGGGGCAAAATGGATCGCTGGGTCCTACCACCTTGGTGAAAACTTGCTGGGACCCGAGGGGTATATATGCCTCCAGCAAAGGCTTCAGCAGATACCATTGGGGAACAGGCTTTAGCAGATACTATTGGGGAACAGGCTTCAGCAGATACCATTGGGGAACAGGCTTTGACCCCATAGGTGATATATTTTCCCTTCAAGATTTAGTAAAAGAAAATCACTGGAACAGAACAATACATCCACACAGAGCAAACTTGAACTAATATAAACTTCATCTTAGGATTAATTTTCACACTTTAATCATATATTGAACAGTGGTGTTGTAAATACCTAAAGAGTTACATATGCCAAGTAAGAAAACATATAAGTGGCTACATGTGGTGTGATAGAACTTCAAGGCCCTAGGCAAAGTTGTCTATACAATTCTCATACAGCAATCATGTGAAAAGCAACATGAAAGCAAATAAGAAGAACCCGTCAAAGTCTAGAACTCTTGATTAGTTTGATTCCATAATAACCCAATGGATGAATTGCAAAAAGCAAGTGCATATTTACTATCTGGATGACAGACTACACGAATAAACAAGGTATGCAAAGTAGTGTAATAGAACGCTTGGTCCTACCACCTTGGTGAAAACTTGCTGGGACCCGAGGGGTATATATTCCTCCAGCAAAGGCTTCAGCAGATACCATTGGGGAACAGGCTTTGACCCCATACGTGATATCTTTTCCCTTCCAGGTTTAGTCATAGAACATCACTGGAACAGAACAACACATCCACACAGAGCAAACTTGAACTAATATAAACTTTTTCTAACAATTAATTTTCACACTTTAATCATATAGTGAACAGTGGTGTTGTAAATACCTAAAGAGTTACATATGCCAAGTAAGAAAACATATAAGTGGCTACATGTGGTGTGATAGAACTTCAAGGCCCTAGGCATAGTTGTCTATAAAAATCTCATACAGCAATCATGTGAAAAGCAACATGAAAGCAAATAAGAAGAACCCGTCAAAGTCTAGAACTCTTGATTAGTTTGATTCCATAATAACCAAATGGATGAATTGCAAAGCAAGTGCATATTTATTATCTGGAGGGCAGGCTACACGAATAAACAAGGTATGTAAAGGGGCAAAATGGATCGCTGGGTCCTACCACCTTGGTGAAAACTTGCTGGGACCCGAGGGGTATATATGCCTCCAGCAAAGGCTTCAGCAGATACCATTGGGGAACAGGCTTTAGCAGATACCATTGGGGAACAGGCTTTGACCCCATAGGTGATATATTTTCCCTTCAAGATTTAGTAAAAGAAAATCACTGGAACAGAACAATACATCCACACAGAGCAAACTTGAACTAATATAAACTTCATCTTAGGATTAATTTTCACACTTTAATCATATATTGAACAGTGGTGTTGTAAATACCTAAAGAGTTACATATGCCAAGTAAGAAAACATATAAGTGGCTACATGTGGTGTGATAGAACTTCAAGGCCCTAGGCAAAGTTGTCTATACAATTATCATACAGCAATCATGTGAAAAGCAACATGAAAGCAAATAAGAAGAACCTGTCAAAGTCTAGAACTCTTGATTAGTTTGATTCCATAATAACCCAATGGATGAATTGCAAAAAGCAAGTGCATATTTACTATCTGGATGACAGACTACACGAATAAACAAGGTATGCAAAGTAGTGTAATAGAACGCTTGGTCCTACCACATTGGTGAAAACTTGCTGGGACCCGAGGGGTATATATTCCTCCAGCAAAGGCTTCAGCAGATACCATTGGGGAACAGGCTTTGACCCCATACGTGATATCTTTTCCCTTCCAGGTTTAGTCATAGAACATCACTGGAACAGAACAACACATCCACACAGAGCAAACTTGAACTAATATAAACTTTTTCTAACAATTAATTTTCACACTTTAATCATATAGTGAACAGTGGTGTTGTAAATACCTAAAGAGTTACATATGCCAAGTAAGAAAACATATAAGTGGCTACATGTGGTGTGATAGAACTTCAAGGCCCTAGGCATAGTTGTCTATAAAAATCTCATACAGCAATCATGTGAAAAGCAACATGAAAGCAAATAAGAAGAACCCGTCAAAGTCTAGAACTCTTGATTAGTTTGATTCCATAATAACCAAATGGATGAATTGCAAAGCAAGTGCATATTTATTATCTGGAGGGCAGGCTACACGAATAAACAAGGTATGTAAAGGGGCAAAATGGATCGCTGGGTCCTACCACCTTGGTGAAAACTTGCTGGGACCCGAGGGGTATATATGCCTCCAGCAAAGGCTTCAGCAGATACCATTGGGGAACAGGCTTTAGCAGATACCATTGGGGAACAGGCTTTGACCCCATAGGTGATATATTTTCCCTTCAAGATTTAGTAAAAGAAAATCACTGGAACAGAACAATACATCCACACAGAGCAAACTTGAACTAATATAAACTTCATCTTAGGATTAATTTTCACACTTTAATCATATATTGAACAGTGGTGTTGTAAATACCTAAAGAGTTACATATGCCAAGTAAGAAAACATATAAGTGGCTACATGTGGTGTGATAGAACTTCAAGGCCCTAGGCAAAGTTGTCTATACAATTATCATACAGCAATCATGTGAAAAGCAACATGAAAGCAAATAAGAAGAACCTGTCAAAGTCTAGAACTCTTGATTAGTTTGATTCCATAATAACCCAATGGATGAATTGCAAAAAGCAAGTGCATATTTACTATCTGGATGACAGACTACACGAATAAACAAGGTATGCAAAGTAGTGTAATAGAACGCTTGGTCCTACCACATTGGTGAAAACTTGCTGGGACCCGAGGGGTATATATTCCTCCAGCAAAGGCTTCAGCAGATACCATTGGGGAACAGGCTTTGACCCCATACGTGATATCTTTTCCCTTCCAGGTTTAGTCATAGAACATCACTGGAACAGAACAATACATCCACACAGAGCAAACTTGAACTAATATAAACTTTTTCTAACAATTAATTTTCACACTTTAATCATATAGTGAACAGTGGTGTTGTAAATACCTAAAGTGTTACATATGCCAAGTAAGAAAACATATAAGTGGCTACATGTGGTGTGATAGAACTTCAAGGCCCTAGGCATAGTTGTCTATAAAAATCTCATACAGCAATCATGTGAAAAGCAACATGAAAGCAAATAAGAAGAACCCGTCAAAGTCTAGAACTCTTGATTAGTTTGATTCCATAATAACCAAATGGATGAATTGCAAAGCAAGTGCATATTTATTATCTGGAGGGCAGGCTACACGAATAAACAAGGTATGCAAAGTAGTGTAATAGAACGCTGGGTCCTACCACCTTGGTGAAAACTTGCTGGGACCCGAGGGGTATACTGTATGCCTCCAGCAAAGGCTTCAGCAGATACCATTGGGGAACAGGCTTTGACCCCATAGGTGATATCTTTTCCCTTCAAGGTTTAGTCACAGAACATCACTGGAACAGAACAATACATCCACACAGAGCAAACTTGAACTAATATAAACTTCTTCTTAGGATTAATTTTCAAACTTTAATCGTTGTACATACCTAAAGAGTTACATATGCCAAGTAAGAAAACATATAAGTGGCTACATGTGGTGTGATAGAACTTCAAGGCCCTAGGCATAGTTGTCTATAAAAATCTCATACAGCAATCATGTGAAAAGCAACATGAAAGCAAATAAGAAGAACCCGTCAAAGTCTAGAACTCTTGATTAGTTTGATTCCATGATAACCCAATGGATGAATTGCAAAGCAAGTGCATATTTATTATCCGGAGGGCAGGCTACACGAATAAACAAGGTATGCAAAGGGGCAAAATGGATCGCTGGGTCCTACCACCTTGGTGAAAACTTGCTGGGACCCGAGGGGTATATATGCCTCCAGCAAAGGCTTCAGCAGATACCATTGGGGAACAGGCTTTAGCAGATACCATTGGGGAACAGGCTTCAGCAGATACCATTGGGGAACAGGCTTTGACCCCATAGGTGATATATTTTCCCTTCAAGATTTAGTAAAAGAAAATCACTGGAACAGAACAATACATCCACACAGAGCAAACTTGAACTAATATAAACTTCATCTTAGGATTAATTTTCACACTTTAATCATATATTGAACAGTGGTGTTGTAAATACCTAAAGAGTTACATATGCCAAGTAAGAAAACATATAAGTGGCTACATGTGGTGTGATAGAACTTCAAGGCCCTAGGCAAAGTTGTCTATACAATTCTCATACAGCAATCATGTGAAAAGCAACATGAAAGCAAATAAGAAGAACCCGTCAAAGTCTAGAACTCTTGATTAGTTTGATTCCATAATAACCCAATGGATGAATTGCAAAAAGCAAGTGCATATTTACTATCTGGATGACAGACTACACGAATAAACAAGGTATGCAAAGTAGTGTAATAGAACGCTGGGTCCTACCACCTTGTTGAAAACTTGCTGGGACCCGAGGGGTATATATTCCTCCAGCAAAGGCTTCAGCAGATACCATTGGGGAACAGGCTGTGACCCCATACGTGATATCTTTTCCCTTCCAGGTTTAGTCATAGAACATCACTGGAACAGAACAATACATCAAAACAGAGCAAACTTGAACTAATATAAACTTTTTCTAACAATTAATTTTCACACTTTAATCATATAGTGAACAGTGGTGTTGTAAATACCTAAAGAGTTACATATGCCAAGTAAGAAAACATATAAGTGGCTACATGTGGTGTGATAGAACTTCAAGGCCCTAGGCATAGTTGTCTATAAAAATCTCATACAGCAATCATGTGAAAAGCAACATGAAAGCAAATAAGAAGAACCCGTCAAAGTCTAGAACTCTTGATTAGTTTGATTCCATAATAACCAAATGGATGAATTGCAAAGCAAGTGCATATTTATTATCTGGAGGGCAGGCTACACGAATAAACAAGGTATGTAAAGGGGCAAAATGGATCGCTGGGTCCTACCACCTTGGTGAAAACTTGCTGGGACCCGAGGGGTATACTGTATGCCTCCAGCAAAGGCTTCAGCAGATACCATTGGGGAACAGGCTTTGACCCCATAGGTGATATATTTTCCCTTCAAGGTTTAGTCATAGAACATCACTGGAACAGAACAATACATCCACACAGAGCAAACTTGGAACTAATATAAACTTTTTCTTGCAATTAATTTTCACACTTTAATCGTTGTAAATACCTAAAGAGTTACATATGCCAAGTAAGAAAACATATAAGTGGCTACATGTGGTGTGATAGAACTTCAAGGCCCTAGGCATAGTTGTCTATAAAATTCTCATACAGCAATCATGTGAAAAGCAACATGAAAGCAAATAAGACGAACCTGTCAAAGTCTAGAACTCTTGATTAGTTTGATTCCATAATAACCCAATGGATGAATTGCAAAAAGCAAGTGCATATTTACTATCTGGATGGCAGACTACACGAATAAACAAGGTATGCAAAGTAGTGTAATAGAACGCTGTGTCCTACCACCTTGGTGAAAACTTGCTGGGACCCGAGGGGTATATATTCCTCCAGCAAAGGCTTCAGCAGTTACCATTGGGGAACAGGCTTTGACCCCATACGTGATATCTTTTCCCTTCAAGGTTTAGTCACAGAACATCACTGGAACAGAACAATACATCCACACAGAGCAAACTTGAACTAATATAAACTTCTTCTTAGGATTAATTTTCAAACTTTAATCGTTGTACATACCTAAAGAGTTACATATGCCAAGTAAGAAAACATATAAGTGGCTACATGTGGTGTGATAGAACTTCAAGGCCCTAGGCATAGTTGTCTATAAAAATCTCATACAGCAATCATGTGAAAAGCAACATGAAAGCAAATAAGAAGAACCCGTCAAAGTCTAGAACTCTTGATTAGTTTGATTCCATGATAACCCAATGGATGAATTGCAAAGCAAGTGCATATTTATTATCCGGAGGGCAGGCTACACGAATAAACAAGGTATGCAAAGGGGCAAAATGGATCGCTGGGTCCTACCACCTTGGTGAAAACTTGCTGGGACCCGAGGGGTATATATGCCTCCAGCAAAGGCTTCAGCAGATACCATTGGGGAACAGGCTTTAGCAGATACCATTGGGGAACAGGCTTCAGCAGATATCATTGGGGAACAGGCTTTAGCAGATACCATTGGGGAACAGGCTTTAGCAGATACCATTGGGGAACAGGCTTCAGCAGATACCATTGGGGAACAGGCTTTAGCAGATACCATTGGGGAACAGGCTTTAGCAGATACCATTGGGGAACAGGCTTCAGCAGATTCCATTGGGGAACAGGCTTTGACCCCATAGGTGATATATTTTCCCTTCAAGATTTAGTAAAAGAAAATCACTGGAACAGAACAATACATCCACACAGAGCAAACTTGAACTAATATAAACTTCATCTTAGGATTAATTTTCACACTTTAATCATATATTGAACAGTGGTGTTGTAAATACCTAAAGAGTTACATATGCCAAGTAAGAAAACATATAAGTGGCTACATGTGGTGTGATAGAACTTCAAGGCCCTAGGCACAGTTGTCTATACAATTCTCATACAGCAATCATGTGAAAAGCAACATGAAAGCAAATAAGAAGAACCCGTCAAAGTCTAGAACTCTTGATTAGTTTGATTCCATAATAACCCAATGGATGAATTGCAAAAAGCAAGTGCATATTTACTATCTGGATGACAGACTACACGAATAAACAAGGTATGCAAAGTAGTGTAATAGAACGCTTGGTCCTACCACCTTGTTGAAAACTTGCTGGGACCCGAGGGGTATATATTCCTCCAGCAAAGGCTTCAGCAGATACCATTGGGGAACAGGCTTTGACCCCATACGTGATATCTTTTCCCTTCCAGGTTTAGTCATAGAACATCACTGGAACAGAACAACACATCCACACAGAGCAAACTTGAACTAATATAAACTTTTTCTAACAATTAATTTTCACACTTTAATCATATAGTGAACAGTGGTGTTGTAAATACCTAAAGAGTTACATATGCCAAGTAAGAAAACATATAAGTGGCTACATGTGGTGTGATAGAACTTCAAGGCCCTAGGCATAGTTGTCTATAAAAATCTCATACAGCAATCATGTGAAAAGCAACATGAAAGCAAATAAGAAGAACCCGTCAAAGTCTAGAACTCTTGATTAGTTTGATTCCATAATAACCAAATGGATGAATTGCAAAGCAAGTGCATATTTATTATCTGGAGGGCAGGCTACACGAATAAACAAGGTATGTAAAGGGGCAAAATGGATCGCTGGGTCCTACCACCTTGGTGAAAACTTGCTGGGACCCGAGGGGTATACTGTATGCCTCCAGCAAAGGCTTCAGCAGATACCATTGGGGAACAGGCTTTGACCCCATAGGTGATGTCTTTTCCCTTCAAGGTTTAGTCATAGAACATCACTGGAACAGAACAATACATCCACACAGAGCAAACTTGGAACTAATATAAACTTTTTCTTGCAATTAATTTTCACACTTTAATCATTGTAAATACCTAAAGAGTTACATATGCCAAGTAAGAAAACATATAAGTGGCTACATGTGGTGTGATAGAACTTCAAGGCCCTAGGCATAGTTGTCTATAAAATTCTCATACAGCAATCATGTGAAAAGCAACATGAAAGCAAATAAGAAGAACCCGTCAAAGTCTAGAACTCTTGATTAGTTTGATTCCATAATAACCCAATGGATGAATTGCAAAAAGCAAGTGCATATTTACTATCTGAATGGCAGACTACACGAATAAACAAGGTATGCAAAGTAGTGTAATAGAACGCTGGGTCCTACCACCTTGGTGAAAACTTGCTGGGACCCGAGGGGTATATATTCCTCCAGCAAAGGCTTCAGCAGATACCATTGGGGAACAGGCTTTGACCCCATACGTGATATCTTTTCCCTTCAAGGTTTAGTCACAGAACATCACTGGAACAGAACAATACATCCACACAGAGCAAACTTGAACTAATATAAACTTCTTCTTAGGATTAATTTTCAAACTTTAATCGTTGTACATACCTAAAGAGTTACATATGCCAAGTAAGAAAACATAAGTGGCTACATGTGGTGTGATAGAACTTCAAGGCCCTAGGCATAGTTGTCTATAAAAATCTCATACAGCAATCATGTGAAAAGCAACATGAAAGCAAATAAGAAGAACCCGTCAAAGTCTAGAACTCTTGATTAGTTTGATTCCATGATAACCCAATGGATGAATTGCAAAGCAAGTGCATATGTATTATCCGGAGGGCAGGCTACACGAATAAACAATGTATGCAAAGGGGCAAAATGGATCGCTGGGTCCTACCACCTTGGTGAAAACTTGCTGGGACCCGAGGGGTATATATGCCTCCAGCAAAGGCTTCAGCAGATACCATTGGGGAACAGGCTTCAGCAGATACCATTGGGGAACAGGCTTTGACCCCATAGGTGATATATTTTCCCTTCAAGATTTAGTAAAAGAAAATCACTGGAACAGAACAATACATCCACACAGAGCAAACTTGAACTAATATAAACTTCATCTTAGGATTAATTTTCACACTTTAATCATATATTGAACAGTGGTGTTGTAAATACCTAAAGAGTTACATATGCCAAGTAAGAAAACATATAAGTGGCTACATGTGGTGTGATAGAACTTCAAGGCCCTAGGCAAAGTTGTCTATACAATTCTCATACAGCAATCATGTGAAAAGCAACATGAAAGCAAATAAGAAGAACCCGTCAAAGTCTAGAACTCTTGATTAGTTTGATTCCATAATAACCCAATGGATGAATTGCAAAAAGCAAGTGCATATTTACTATCTGGATGACAGACTACACGAATAAACAAGGTATGCAAAGTAGTGTAATAGAACGCTTGGTCCTACCACCTTGGTGAAAACTTGCTGGGACCCGAGGGGTATATATTCCTTCAGCAAAGACTTCAGCAGATACCATTGGGGAACAGGCTTTAGCAGATACCATTGGGGAACAGGCTTCAGCAGATACCATTGGGGAACAGGCTTTGACCCCATAGGTGATATATTTTCCCTTCAAGATTTAGTAAAAGAAAATCACTGGAACAGAACAATACATCCACACAGAGCAAACATGAACTAATATAAACTTCATCTTAGGATTAATTTTCACACTTTAATCATATATTGAACAGTGGTGTTGTAAATACCTAAAGAGTTACATATGCCAAGTAAGAAAACATATAAGTGGCTACATGTGGTGTGATAGAACTTCAAGGCCCTAGGCAAAGTTGTCTATACAATTCTCATACAGCAATCATGTGAAAAGCAACATGAAAGCAAATAAGAAGAACCCGTCAAAGTCTAGAACTCTTGATTAGTTTGATTCCATAATAACCCAATGGATGAATTGCAAAAAGCAAGTGCATATTTACTATCTGGATGACAGACTACACAAATAAACAAGGTATGCAAAGTAGTGTAATAGAACGCTTGGTCCTACCACCTTGGTGAAAACTTGCTGGGACCCGAGGGGTATATATTCCTCCAGCAAAGGCTTCAGCAGATACCATTGGGGAACAGGCTTTGACCCCATACGTGATATCTTTTCCCTTCCAGGTTTAGTCATAGAACATCACTGGAACAGAACAACACATCCACACAGAGCAAACTTGAACTAATATAAACTTTTTCTAACAATTAATTTTCACACTTTAATCATATAGTGAACAGTGGTGTTGTAAATACCTAAAGAGTTACATATGCCAAGTAAGAAAACATATAAGTGGCTACATGTGGTGTGATAGAACTTCAAGGCCCTAGGCATAGTTGTCTATAAAAATCTCATACAGCAATCATGTGAAAAGCAACATGAAAGCAAATAAGAAGAACCCGTCAAAGTCTAGAACTCTTGATTAGTTTGATTCCATAATAACCAAATGGATGAATTGCAAAGCAAGTGCATATTTATTATCTGGAGGGCAGGCTACACGAATAAACAAGGTATGTAAAGGGGCAAAATGGATCGCTGGGTCCTACCACCTTGGTGAAAACTTGCTGGGACCCGAGGGGTATATATGCCTCCAGCAAAGGCTTCAGCAGATACCATTGGGGAACAGGCTTCAGCAGATACCATTGGGGAACAGGCTTCAGCAGATATCATTGGGGAACAGGCTTTAGCAGATACCATTGGGGAACAGGCTTCAGCAGATACCATTGGGGAACAGGCTTTAGCAGATACCATTGGGGAACAGGCTTCAGCAGATACCATTGGGGAACAGGCTTTAGCAGATACCATTGGGGAACAGGCTTCAGCAGATTCCATTGGGGAACAGGCTTTGACCCCATAGGTGATATATTTTCCCTTCAAGATTTAGTAAAAGAAAATCACTGGAACAGAACAATACATCCACACAGAGCAAACTTGAACTAATATAAACTTCATCTTAGGATTAATTTTCACACTTTAATCATATATTGAACAGTGGTGTTGTAAATACCTAAAGAGTTACATATGCCAAGTAAGAAAACATATAAGTGGCTACATGTGGTGTGATAGAACTTCAAGGCCCTAGGCACAGTTGTCTATACAATTCTCATACAGCAATCATGTGAAAAGCAACATGAAAGCAAATAAGAAGAACCCGTCAAAGTCTAGAACTCTTGATTAGTTTGATTCCATAATAACCCAATGGATGAATTGCAAAAAGCAAGTGCATATTTACTATCTGGATGACAGACTACACGAATAAACAAGGTATGCAAAGTAGTGTAATAGAACGCTTGGTCCTACCACCTTGTTGAAAACTTGCTGGGACCCGAGGGGTATATATTCCTCCAGCAAAGGCTTCAGCAGATACCATTGGGGAACAGGCTTTGACCCCATACGTGATATCTTTTCCCTTCCAGGTTTAGTCATAGAACATCACTGGAACAGAACAACACAACCACACAGAGCAAACTTGAACTAATATAAACTTTTTCTAACAATTAATTTTCACACTTTAATCATATAGTGAACAGTGGTGTTGTAAATACCTAAAGAGTTACATATGCCAAGTAAGAAAACATATAAGTGGCTACATGTGGTGTGATAGAACTTCAAGGCCCTAGGCATAGTTGTCTATAAAAATCTCATACAGCAATCATGTGAAAAGCAACATGAAAGCAAATAAGAAGAACCCGTCAAAGTCTAGAACTCTTGATTAGTTTGATTCCATGATAACCCAATGGATGAATTGCAAAGCAAGTGCATATGTATTATCCGGAGGGCAGGCTACACGAATAAACAATGTATGCAAAGGGGCAAAATGGATCGCTGGGTCCTACCACCTTGGTGAAAACTTGCTGGGACCCGAGGGGTATATATGCCTCCAGCAAAGGCTTCAGCAGATACCATTGGGGAACAGGCTTCAGCAGATACCATTGGGGAACAGGCTTTGACCCCATAGGTGATATATTTTCCCTTCAAGATTTAGTAAAAGAAAATCACTGGAACAGAACAATACATCCACACAGAGCAAACATGAACTAATATAAACTTCATCTTAGGATTAATTTTCACACTTTAATCATATATTGAACAGTGGTGTTGTAAATACCTAAAGAGTTACATATGCCAAGTAAGAAAACATATAAGTGGCTACATGTGGTGTGATAGAACTTCAAGGCCCTAGGCAAAGTTGTCTATACAATTCTCATACAGCAATCATGTGAAAAGCAACATGAAAGCAAATAAGAAGAACCCGTCAAAGTCTAGAACTCTTGATTAGTTTGATTCCATAATAACCCAATGGATGAATTGCAAAAAGCAAGTGCATATTTACTATCTGGATGGCAGACTACACGAATAAACAAGGTATGCAAAGTAGTGTAATAGAACGCTGGGTCCTACCACATTGGTGAAAACTTGCTGGGACCCGAGGGGTATATATTCCTCCAGCAAAGGCTTCAGCAGATACCATTGGGGAACAGGCTTTGACCCCATAGGTGATATCTTTTCCCTTCAAGGTTTAGTCACAGAACATCACTGGAACAGAACAATACATCCACACAGAGCAAACTTGAACTAATATAAACTTCTTCTTAGGATTAATTTTCAAACTTTAATCGTTGTACATACCTAAAGAGTTACATATGCCAAGTAAGAAAACATAAGTGGCTACATGTGGTGTGATAGAACTTCAAGGCCCTAGGCATAGTTGTCTATAAAAATCTCATACAGCAATCATATGAAAAGCAACATGAAAGCAAATAAGAAGAACCCGTCAAAGTCTAGAACTCTTGATTAGTTTGATTCCATAATAACCAAATGGATGAATTGCAAAGCAAGTGCATATTTATTATCTGGAGGGCAGGCTACACGAATAAACAAGGTATGTAAAGGGGCAAAATGGATCGCTGGGTCCTATCACCTTGGTGAAAACTTGCTGGGACCCGAGGGGTATATATGCCTCCAGCAAAGGCTTCAGCAGATACCATTGGGGAACAGGCTTTAGCAGATACCATTGGGGAACAGGCTTCAGCAGATACCATTGGGGAACAGGCTTTGACCCCATAGGTGATATATTTTCCCTTCAAGATTTAGTAAAAGAAAATCACTGGAACAGAACAATACATCCACACAGAGCAAACTTGAACTAATATAAACTTCATCTTAGGATTAATTTTCACACTTTAATCATATATTAAACAGTGGTGTTGTAAATACCTAAAGAGTTACATATGCCAAGTAAGAAAACAAAAGTGGCTACATGTGGTGTGATAGAACTTCAAGGCCCTAGGCAAAGTTGTCTATAAAATTCTCATACAGCAATCATGTGAAAAGCAACATGAAAGCAAATAAGAAGAACCCGTCAAAGTCTAGAACTCTTGATTAGTTTGATTCCATAATAACCCAATGGATGAATTGCAAAAAGCAAGTGCATATTTACTATCTGGATGACAGACTACACGAATAAACAAGGTATGCAAAGTAGTGTAATAGAACGCTTGGTCCTACCACCTTGGTGAAAACTTGCTGGGACCCGAGGGGTATATATTCCTCCAGCAAAGGCTTCAGCAGATACCATTGGGGAACAGGCTTTGACCCCATACGTGATATCTTTTCCCTTCCAGGTTTAGTCATAGGACATCACTGGAACAGAACAATACATCCACACAGAGCAAACTTGAACTAATATAAACTTTTTCTAACAATTAATTTTCACACTTTAATCATATAGTGAACAGTGGTGTTGTAAATACCTAAAGAGTTACATATGCCAAGTAAGAAAACATATAAGTGGCTACATGTGGTGTGATAGAACTTCAAGGCCCTAGGCATAGTTGTCTATAAAAATCTCATACAGCAATCATGTGAAAAGCAACATGAAAGCAAATAAGAAGAACCCGTCAAAGTCTAGAACTCTTGATTAGTTTGATTCCATAATAACCAAATGGATGAATTGCAAAGCAAGTGCATATTTATTATCTGGAGGGCAGGCTACACGAATAAACAAGGTATGTAAAGGGGCAAAATGGATCGCTGGGTCCTACCACCTTGGTGAAAACTTGCTGGGACCCGAGGGGTATATATGCCTCCAGCAAAGGCTTCAGCAGATACCATTGGGGAACAGGCTTTAGCAGATACCATTGGGGAACAGGCTTCAGCAGATACCATTGGGGAACAGGCTTTGACCCCATAGGTGATATATTTTCCCTTCAAGATTTAGTAAAAGAAAATCACTGGAACAGAACAATACATCCACACAGAGCAAACTTGAACTAATATAAACTTCATCTTAGGATTAATTTTCACACTTTAATCATATATTGAACAGTGGTGTTGTAAATACCTGAAGAGTTACATATGCCAAGTAAGAAAACATAGAAGTGGCTACATGTGGTGTGATAGAACTTCAAGGCCCTAGGCAAAGTTGTCTATAAAATTCTCATACAGCAATCATGTGAAAAGCAACATGAAAGCAAATAAGAAGAACCCGTCAAAGTCTAGAACTCTTGATTAGTTTGATTCCATAATAACCCAATGGATGAATTGCAAAAAGCAAGTGCATATTTACTATCTGGATGACAGACTACACGAATAAACAAGGTATGCAAAGTAGTGTAATAGAACGCTTGGTCCTACCACCTTGGTGAAAACTTGCTGGGACCCGAGGGGTATATATTCCTCCAGCAAAGGCTTCAGCAGATACCATTGGGAAACAGGCTTTGACCCCATATGTGATATCTTTTCCCTTCCAGGTTTAGTCATAGAACATCACTGGAACAGAACAATACATCCACACAGAGCAAACTTGAACTAATATAAACTTTTTCTAACAATTAATTTTCACACTTTAATCATATAGTGAACAGTGGTGTTGTAAACACCTAAAGAGTTACATATGCCAAGTAAGAAAACATATAAGTGGCTACATGTGGTGTGATAGAACTTCAAGGCCCTAGGCATAGTTGTCTATAAAAATCTCATACAGCAATCATGTGAAAAGCAACATGAAAGCAAATAAGAAGAACCCGTCAAAGTCTAGAACTCTTGATTAGTTTGATTCCATAATAACCAAATGGATGAATTGCAAAGCAAGTGCATATTTATTATCTGGAGGGCAGGCTACACGAATAAACAAGGTATGTAAAGGGGCAAAATGGATCGCTGGGTCCTACCACCTTGGTGAAAACTTGCTGGGACCCGAGGGGTATACTGTATGCCTCCAGCAAAGGCTTCAGCAGATACCATTGGGGAACAGGCTTTGACCCCATAGGTGATATCTTTTCCCTTCAAGGTTTAGTCATAGAACATCACTGGAACAGAACAATACATCCACACAGAGCAAACTTGGAACTAATATAAACTTTTTCTTGCAATTAATTTTCACACTTTAATCGTTGTAAATACCTAAAGAGTTACATATGCCAAGTAAGAAAACATATAAGTGGCTACATGTGGTGTGATAGAACTTCAAGGCCCTAGGCATAGTTGTCTATAAAATTCTCATACAGCAATCATGTGAAAAGCAACATGAAAGCAAATAAGAAGAACCCGTCAAAGTCTAGAACTCTTGATTAGTTTGATTCCATAATAACCCAATGGATGAATTGCAAAAAGCAAGTGCATATTTACTATCTGGATGGCAGACTACACGAATAAACAAGGTATGCAAAGTAGTGTAATAGAACGCTGTGTCCTACCACCTTGGTGAAAACTTGCTGGGACCCGAGGGGTATATATTCCTCCAGCAAAGGCTTCAGCAGATACCATTGGGGAACAGGCTTTGACCCCATACGTGATATCTTTTCCCTTCAAGGTTTAGTCACAGAACATCACTGGAACAGAACAATAAATCCACACAGAGCAAACTTGAACTAATATAAACTTCTTCTTAGGATTAATTTTCAAACTTTAATCGTTGTACATACCTAAAGAGTTACATGTGCCAAGTAAGAAAACATAAGTGGCTACATGTGGTGTGATAGAACTTCAAGGCCCTAGGCATAGTTGTCTATAAAAATCTCATACAGCAATCATGTGAAAAGCAACATGAAAGCAAATAAGAAGAACCCGTCAAAGTCTAGAACTCTTGATTAGTTTGATTCCATGATAACCCAATGGATGAATTGCAAAGCAAGTGCATATTTATTATCCAGAGTGCAGGCTACACGAATAAACAAGGTATGCAAAGGGGCAAAATGGATCGCTGGGTCCTACCACCTTGGTGAAAACTTGCTGGGACCCGAGGGGTATATATGCCTCCAGCAAAGGCTTCAGCAGATACCATTGGGGAACAGGCTTTATTAGATACCATTGGGGAACAGGCTTCAGCAGATACCATTGGGGAACAGGCTTTGACCCCATAGGTGATATATTTTCCCTTCAAGATTTAGTAAAAGAAAATCACTGGAACAGAACAATACATCCACACAGAGCAAACTTGAACTAATATAAACTTCATCTTAGGATTAATTTTCACACTTTAATCATATATTGAACAGTGGTGTTGTAAATACCTAAAGAGTTACATATGCCAAGTAAGAAAACACAGAAGTGGCTACATGTGGTGTGATAGAACTTCAAGGCCCTAGGCAAAGTTGTCTATAAAATTCTCATACAGCAATCATGTGAAAAGCAACATGAAAGCAAATAAGAAGAACCCGTCAAAGTCTAGAACTCTTGATTAGTTTGATTCCATAATAACCCAATGGATGAATTGCAAAAAGCAAGTGCATATTTACTATCTGGATGACAGACTACACGAATAAACAAGGTATGCAAAGTAGTGTAATAGAACGCTTGGTCCTACCACCTTGGTGAAAACTTGCTGGGACCCGAGGGGTATATATTCCTCCAGCAAAGGCTTCAGCAGATACCATTGGGGAACAGGCTTTGACCCCATACGTGATATCTTTTCCCTTCCAGGTTTAGTCATAGAACATCACTGGAACAGAACAATACATCCACACAGAGCAAACTTGAACTAATATAAACTTTTTCTAACAATTAATTTTCACACTTTAATCATATAGTGAACAGTGGTGTTGTAAACACCTAAAGAGTTACATATGCCAAGTAAGAAAACATATAAGTGGCTACATGTGGTGTGATAGAACTTCAAGGCCCTAGGCATAGTTGTCTATAAAATCTCATACAGCAATCATGTGAAAAGCAACATGAAAGCAAATAAGAAGAACCCGTCAAAGTCTAGAACTCTTGATTAGTTTGATTCCATTATAACCAAATGGATGAATTGCAAAGCAAGTGCATATTTATTATCTGGAGGGCAGGCTACACGAATAAACAAGGTATGTAAAGGGGCAAAATGGATCGCTGGGTCCTACCACCTTGGTGAAAACTTGCTGGGACCCGAGGGGTATACTGTATGCCTCCAGCAAAGGCTTCAGCAGATACCATTGGGGAACAGGCTTTGACCCCATAGGTGATATCTTTTCCCTTCAAGGTTTAGTCACAGAACATCACTGGAACAGAACAATACATCCACACAGAGCAAACTTGAACTAACATAAACTTCTTCTTAGGATTAATTTTCAAACTTTAATCGTTGTACATACCTAAAGAGTTACATATGCCAAGTAAGAAAACATAAGTGGCTACATGTGGTGTGATAGAACTTCAAGGCCCTAGGCATAGTTGTCTATAAAAATCTCATACAGCAATCATGTGAAAAGCAACATGAAAGCAAATAAGAAGAACCCGTCAAAGTCTAGAACTCTTGATTAGTTTGATTCCATAATAACCAAATGGATGAATTGCAAAGCAAGTGCATATTTATTATCTGGAGGGCAGGCTACACGAATAAACAAGGTATGTAAAGGGGCAAAATGGATCGCTGGGTCCTACCACCTTGGTGAAAACTTGCTGGGACCCGAGGGGTATATGCCTCCAGCAAAGGCTTCAGCAGATACCATTGGGGAACAGGCTTTAGCAGATACCATTGGGGAACAGGCTTCAGCAGATACCATTGGGGAACAGGCTTTGACCCCATAGGTGATATATTTTCCCTTCAAGATTTAGTAAAAGAAAATCACTGGAACAGAACAATACATCCACACAGAGCAAACTTGAACTAATATAAACTTCATCTTAGGATTAATTTTCACACTTTAATCATATATTAAACAGTGGTGTTGTAAATACCTAAAGAGTTACATATGCCAAGTAAGAAAACATAAGTGGCTACATGTGGTGTGATAGAACTTCAAGGCCCTAGGCAAAGTTGTCTATAAAATTCTCATACAGCAATCATGTGAAAAGCAACATGAAAGCAAATAAGAAGAACCCGTCAAAGTCTAGAACTCTTGATTAGTTTGATTCCATAATAACCCAATGGATGAATTGCAAAAAGCAAGTGCATATTTACTATCTGGATGACAGACTACACGAATAAACAAGGTATGCAAAGCAGTGTAATAGAACGCTTGGTCCTACCACCTTGGTGAAAACTTGCTGGGACCCGAGGGGTATATATTCCTCCAGCAAAGGCTTCAGCAGATACCATTGGGGAACAGGCTTTGACCCCATACGTGATATCTTTTCCCTTCCAGGTTTAGTCATAGAACATCACTGGAACAGAACAATACATCCACACAGAGCAAACTTGAACTAATATAAACTTTTTCTAACAATTAATTTTCACACTTTAATCATATAGTGAACAGTGGTGTTGTAAATACCTAAAGAGTTACATATGCCAAGTAAGAAAACATATAAGTGGCTACATGTGGTGTGATAGAACTTCAAGGCCCTAGGCATAGTTGTCTATAAAAATCTCATACAGCAATCATGTGAAAAGCAACATGAAAGCAAATAAGAAGAACCCGTCAAAGTCTAGAACTCTTGATTAGTTTGATTCCATAATAACCAAATGGATGAATTGCAAAGCAAGTGCATATTTATTATCTGGAGGGCAGGCTACACGAATAAACAAGGTATGTAAAGGGGCAAAATGGATCGCTGGGTCCTACCACCTTGGTGAAAACTTGCTGGGACCCGAGGGGTATACTGTATGCCTCCAGCAAAGGCTTCAGCAGATGCCATTGGGGAACAGGCTTTGACCCCATAGGTGATATCTTTTCCCTTCAAGGTTTAGTCATAGAACATCACTGGAACAGAACAATACATCCACACAGAGCAAACTTGGAACTAATATAAACTTTTTCTTGCAATTAATTTTCACACTTTAATCGTTGTAAATACCTAAAGAGTTACATATGCCAAGTAAGAAAACATATAAGTGGCTACATGTGGTGTGATAGAACTTCAAGGCCCTAGGCATAGTTGTCTATAAAATTCTCATACAGCAATCATGTGAAAAGCAACATGAAAGCAAATAAGAAGAACCCGTCAAAGTCTAGAACTCTTGATTAGTTTGATTCCATAATAACCCAATGGATGAATTGCAAAAAGCAAGTGCATATTTACTATCTGGATGGCAGACTACACGAATAAACAAGGTATGCAAAGTAGTGTAATAGAACGCTGGGTCCTACCACCTTGGTGAAAACTTGCTGGGACCCGAGGGGTATATATTCCTCCAGCAAAGGCTTCAGCAGATACCATTGGGGAACAGGCTTTGACCCCATACGTGATATCTTTTCCCTTCAAGGTTTAGTCACAGAACATCACTGGAACAGAACAATACATCCACACAGAGCAAACTTGAACTAATATAAACTTCTTCTTAGGATTAATTTTCAAACTTTAATCGTTGTACATACCTAAAGAGTTACATATGCCAAGTAAGAAAACATAAGTGGCTACATGTGGTGTGATAGAACTTCAAGGCCCTAGGCATAGTTGTCTATAAAAATCTCATACAGCAATCATGTGAAAAGCAACATGAAAGCAAATAAGAAGAACCCGTCAAAGTCTAGAACTCTTGATTAGTTTGATTCCATGATAACCCAATGGATGAATTGCAAAGCAAGTGCATATTTATTATCCGGAGGGCAGGCTACACGAATAAACAAGGTATGCAAAGGGGCAAAATGGATCGCTGGGTCCTACCACCTTGGTGAAAACTTGCTGGGACCCGAGGGTTATATATGCCTCCAGCAAAGGCTTCAGCAGATACCATTGGGGAACAGGCTTTAGCAGATACCATTGGGGAACAGGCTTCAGCAGATACCATTGGGGAACAGGCTTTGACCCCATAGGTGATATATTTTCCCTTCAAGATTTAGTAAAAGAAAATCACTGGAACAGAACAATACATCCACACAGAGCAAACTTGAACTAATATAAACTTCATCTTAGGATTAATTTTCACACTTTAATCATATATTGAACAGTGGTGTTGTAAATACCTAAAGAGTTACATATGCCAAGTAAGAAAACATATAAGTGGCTACATGTGGTGTGATAGAACTTCAAGGCCCTAGGCAAAGTTGTCTATACAATTCTCATACAGCAATCATGTGAAAAGCAACATGAAAGCAAATAAGAAGAACCCGTCAAAGTCTAGAACTCTTGATTAGTTTGATTCCATAATAACCCAATGGATGAATTGCAAAAAGCAAGTGCATATTTACTATCTGGATGACAGACTACACGAATAAACAAGGTATGCAAAGTAGTGTAATAGAACGCTTGGTCCAACCACCTTGGTGAAAACTTGCTGGGACCCGAGGGGTATATATTCCTCCAGCAAAGGCTTCAGCAGATACCATTGGGGAACAGGCTTTGACCCCATACGTGATATCTTTTCCCTTCCAGGTTTAGTCATAGAACATCACTGGAACAGAACAATACATCCACACAGAGCAAACTTGAACTAATATAAACTTTTTCTAACAATTATTTTTCACACTTTAATCATATAGTGAACAGTGGTGTTGTAAATACCTAAAGAGTTACATATGCCAAGTAAGAAAACATATAAGTGGCTACATGTGGTGTGATAGAACTTCAAGGCCCTAGGCATAGTTGTCTATAAAAATCTCATACAGCAATCATGTGAAAAGCAACATGAAAGCAAATAAGAAGAACCCGTCAAAGTCTAGAACTCTTGATTAGTTTGATTCCATGATAACCCAATGGATGAATTGCAAAGCAAGTGCATATTTATTATCTGGAGGGCAGGCTACACGAATAAACAAGGTATGCAAAGGGGCAAAATGGATCGCTGGGTCCTACCACCTTGGTGAAAACTTGCTGGGACCCGAGGGGTATATATGCCTCCAGCAAAGGCTTCAGCAGATACCATTGGGGAACAGGCTTTAGCAGATACCATTGGGGAACAGGCTTTGACCCCATAGGTGATATATTTTCCCTTCAAGATTTAGTAAAAGAAAATCACTGGAACAGAACTATACATCCACACAGAGCAAACTTGAACTAATATAAACTTCATCTTAGGATTAATTTTCACACTTTAATCATATATTGAACAGTGGTGTTGTAAATACCTAAAGAGTTACATATGCCAAGTAAGAAAACATATAAGTGGCTACATGTGGTGTGATAGAACTTCAAGGCCCTAGGCAAAGTTGTCTATACAATTCTCATACAGCAATCATATGAAAAGCAACATGAAAGCAAATAAGAAGAACCCGTCAAAGTCTAGAACTCTTGATTAGTTTGATTCCATAATAACCCAATGGATGAATTGCAAAAAGCAAGTGCATATTTACTATCTGGATGACAGACTACACGAATAAACAAGGTATGCAAAGTAGTGTAATAGAACGCTTGGTCCTACCACATTGGTGAAAACTTGCTGGGACCCGAGGGGTATATATTCCTCCAGCAAAGGCTTCAGCAGATACCATTGGGGAACAGGCTTTGACCCCATACGTGATATATTTTCCCTTCCAGGTTTAGTCATAGAACATCACTGGAACAGAACAATACATCCACACAGAGCAAACTTGAACTAATATAAACTTTTTCTAACAATTAATTTTCACACTTTAATCATATAGTGAACAGTGGTGTTGTAAATACCTAAAGAGTTACATATGCCAAGTAAGAAAACATATAAGTGGCTACATGTGGTGTGATAGAACTTCAAGGCCCTAGGCATAGTTGTCTATGAAAATCTCATACAGCAATCATGTGAAAAGCAACATGAAAGCAAATAAGAAGAACCCGTCAAAGTCTAGAACTCTTGATTAGTTTGATTCCATAATAACCAAATGGATGAATTGCAAAGCAAGTGCATATTTATTATCTGGAGGGCAGGCTACACGAATAAACAAGGTATGTAAAGGGGCAAAATGGATCGCTGGGTCCTACCACCTTGGTGAAAACTTGCTGGGACCCGAGGGGTATATATGCCTCCAGCAAAGGCTTCAGCAGATACCATTGGGGAACAGGCTTTGACCCCATACGTGATATCTTTTCCCTTCAAGGTTTAGTCACAGAACATCACTGGAACAGAACAATACATCCACACAGAGCAAACTTGAACTAATATAAACTTCTTCTTAGGGTTAATTTTCAAACTTTAATCGTTGTACATACCTAAAGAGTTACATATGCCAAGTAAGAAAACATATAAGTGGCTACATGTCGTGTGATAGAACTTCAAGGCCCTAGACATAGTTGTCTATAAAAATCTCATACAGCAATCATGTGAAAAGCAACATGAAAGCAAATAAGAAGAACCCGTCAAAGTCTAGAACTCTTGATTAGTTTGATTCCATGATAACCCAATGGATGAATTGCAAAGCAAGTGCATATTTATTATCCGGAGGGCAGGCTACACGAATAAACAAGGTATGCAAAGGGGCAAAATGGATCGCTGGGTCCTACCACCTTGGTGAAAACTTGCTGGGACCCGAGGGGTATATATGCCTCCAGCAAAGGCTTCAGCAGGTACCATTGGGGAACAGGCTTTAGCAGATACCATTGGGGAACAGGCTTCAGCAGATACCATTGGGGAACAGGCTTTGACCCCATAGGTGATATATTTTCCCTTCAAGATTTAGTAATAGAAAATCACTGGAACAGAACAATACATCCACACAGAGCAAACTTGAACTAATATAAACTTCTTCTTAGGATTAATTTTCACACTTTAATCATATAGTCAAGTCAAGTCATCTTCATTTATATAGCGCTTTTAACAATGTAGATTGTCTCAAAGCAGCTTTACAGAGATAAGCGTATAATTTAAGGTAACAGAGATTGTTTCGGCTTTACAGCAGAGTTAAGTTATTTCCATCTAAAGTTAGTTTTAATTGATTTGGTTCCGTCGCAATGATCATTTGTTATTAAATTAGGGGCCGCTAAGACGACACCATTCTCTCTACGCAGACTTTAAACGCGAACCTGTGAGAAACGCTGATGGCGGTCACATGCGCATTTAGAATGGGTTCTATAGTTATGTGCGTTAGAATATACGCAGGTTTGGAATTCCCTACAAGCCAAGCCTAAACAAAATACTTGTCTTTCCTTATAAATTTTGATAAGGATCAAAATAGTGAACAGTCACTTCATATATTCACTTCATATAGTGAGCAGTCGTGTTGTAAATACCTAAAGAGTTACATATGCCAAGTAAGAAAACATATAAGTGGCTACATGTGGTGTGATAGAACTTCAAGGCCCTAGGCATAGTTGTCTATAAAAATCTCATACAGCAATCATGTGAAAAGCAACATGAATGCAAATAAGAACCCGTCAAAGTCTAGAACTCTTGATTAGTTTGATTCCATAATAACCCAATGGATGAATTGCAAAAAGCAAGTGCATATTTATTATCTGGAGGGTAGGCTACACGAATAAACAAGGTATGCAAATAGGGCGAAATGGATCGCTGGGTCCTACCACCTTGGTGAAAACTTGCTGGGACCTGAGGAGTATATATGCCTCCAGCAAAGGCTTAAGCAGATACCATTGGGGAACAGGCTTTGACCCCATACGTGATATCTTTTCCCTTCAAGGTTTAGTCACAGAACATCACTGGAACAGAACAATACATCCACACAGAGCAAACTTGAACTAATATAAACTTCTTCTTAGGATTAATTTTCAAACTTTAATCGTTGTACATACCTAAAGAGTTACATATGCCAAGTAAGAAAACATATAAGTGGCTACATGTGGTGTGATAGAACTTCAAGGCCCTAGGCATAGTTGTCTATAAAATTCTCATACAGCAATCATGTGAAAAGCAACATGAAAGCAAATAAGAAGAACCCGTCAAAGTCTAGAACTCTTGATTAGTTTGATTCCATAATAACCCAATGGATGAATTGCAAAGCAAGTGCATATTTATTATCTGGAGGGCAGGCTATACGAATAAACAAGCTATGCAAAGGGGCAAAATGGATCGCTAGGTCCTACCACCTTGGTGAAAACTTGCTGGGACCCGAGGGGTATATATGCCTCCAGCAAAGGCTTCAGCAGATACCATTGGGAACAGGCTTTGACCCCATAGGTGATATCTTTTCCCTTCAAGGTTTAGTCACAGAACATCACTGGAACAGAACAATACATCCACACAGAGCAAACTTGAGCTAATATGAACTTTTTCTTACAATTAATTTTCACACTTTATTTATATAGTGAACAGTGATGTTGTAAATACCTAAAAAGTTACATATGCCAAGTAAGAAAACATATAAGTGGCTACATGTGGTGTGATAGAACTTCAAGGCCCTAGGCATAGTTGTCTATAAAAATCTCATACAGCAATCATGTGAAAAGCAACATGAAAGCAAATAAGAAGAACCCGTCAAAGTCTAGAACTCTTGATTAGTTTGATTCCATGATAACCCAATGGATGAATTGCAAAGCAAGTGCATATTTATTATCTGGAGGATAGTGAACAGTGGTGTTGTAAATACCTAAAGAGTTACATATGCCAAGTAAGAAAATATATAAGTGGCTATATGTGGTGTGATAGAACTTCAAGGCCCTAGGCATAGTTGTCTATAAAAATCTCATACAGCAATCATGAGAACAGTCAGAGGTGTATAGTCCAGGGGTCAGAAAGTCCTGCCATATGTTTATTCCACCCATGAACTCAGCCAGCTGATTTAACTAATAAGTTCTATCTCCTGGCTGAATTAGCAAATCCAGGTGATTGGAACAAAATACTGAGGAGGACTTTTACTTTCTGAACCTGGACTTTACACCTCTGGCCACATGTCAGCCAAGAGCAAAAGAAATAAACCAGAACTGGACCTTATCTGAGCCACAAAACCTGTGCATATTAAATATGGAGTCATCTCAGTCTTAATAAGCCTGTTAACAAGCAGAATCACTGAAGGGAAAGAAGAGAATAGAAAAAGAGACGAGCAGAAACACAAGAACTACAACTGACTTCAGACACAGCCTTAGATGAAATCAACTGAAGAGAAAAGAAGACATTAAATCTGTGATCTCAGCAGAGGAGGATTAATCAACTCCACAAACAGCATTACCAGCTTCACTTATTACTAACCAGACTGACTTTATTTCTGTCAGAAGTCTACAGAAGTTTTTATTGAGAATTAACAGAGGTTTAACTCTAATGTGGTTCATTTGAAGTCACCATAATAGTGATTACTGTTTCCATTAGTTGGGCTCTTAACTCTTATGATAGACGGTGTGTTTGTTAAACACATTTGCAGCAGCAAAAGAAGGTAAAGTCAAATGAGATCAGGTGATGATGGTTACCTGTTGATGGTTTTATAATCGTCATGAAGTAGCCTGAATCACTGATGTTTCCAAAGGATGGTGAGAGGCTTTCTTTTCCATAAAAAACACGCCATACCATACAAACACACAGTCACACCAGCCAGAAAAATAATAATAATGTTAGGGATTATTTTTGCCAAAGGGTGACACCCTTTATTCAGTACAGTTTATGGCGACTGTACTGGGGCGTTGGATGTTAGTTGATATAGGGACTATTTTACACCAGGGGTACCCTTTATACAGTACAGCTTATTGTGACTGTACTGGGGCGTTAGGACCCACTAAGGCCACAGGTTGATCAGACCTGCAGGCCTCTCTAACACCTCTTCCAGCAGCTACCCAGTCTCCCAGGAGGTTTCCCATCCAGATAAAGACCAGGCTCAACCCTACTTAGCTTCGATGGGAGTGCAGTTGGAAGCTTCAGGTTGACCACTGCTGGCTGGTACTGCTTTCTTTGCGAGAGTTATAAAGACCAACTAATGGAAACAAGAATCACCATTATGGTGATTTCAAATGAAACAGAGAGTTAAAACCCTGTTAATTCTCAGTGGACATCTGGCAGATGTAAGATGTCAAAGTTTCTGAATAAAACTCTGACACAGCAAAGCAGATTTTAGATCTTTTAGTGAACTTTTAAATCTCCGTTGCAATTGTTTACATTTCTGTTTCGCGCTTGGTTTTCTTCTCTCCTGTTTACGCTGTCTCAACACCACAAAACCGAATCTAACGCGCCCCCTTGTGGGCTGAATGAACAATGTCTGCTTTCAAACTAAAATACATCACATGTGGAAATAATATAACATAACATCACATGTTATAAATCGTAAACATTACAATGTCTAAATCCAGAGGTGTATAGTCCAGGGGTCAGAAAGCAGAAGTCCTGCCATATGTTTATTCCACCCATGAACTCAGCCAGCTGATTTAACTAATTAGTTCTATCTCCTGGCTGAATTAGCAAATCCAGGTGATTGGAACAAAACACTGAGGAGGACTTTTACTTTCTGAACCTGGACTTTACACCTCTGGGAACAGCAACATGAAAAAAATAAGAAGAAACCGTCAAAGTCTAGAACTCTTGATTAGTTTGATTCCATAATAACCCAATGGATGAATTGCAAAAAGCAAGTGCATATTTACTATCTGGATGGCAGGCTACACGAATAAACAAGATATGCAAAGTGGTGCAATGGATCGCTGGGTCCTACCACCTTGGTGAAAACTTGCTGGGACCCGAGGGGTATATATGCCTCCAGCAAAGGCTTCAGCAGATACCATTGGGGAACAGGCTTTGACCCCATAGGTGATATCTTTTCCCTTCAAGGTTTAGTCATAGAACATCACTGGAACAGAACAATACATCCACACAGAGCAAACTTGAACTAATATAAACTTTTTCTTGCAATTAATTTTCACACTTTATATAGTGAACAGTGGTGTTGTAAATACCTAAAGAGTTACATATGCCAAGTAAGAAAACATATAAGTGGCTACATGTGGTGTGATAGAACTTCAAGGCCCTAGGCATAGTTGTCTATAAAAATCTCATACAGCAATCATGTGAAAAGCAACATGAATGCAAATAAGAAGAACCCGTCAAAGTCTAGAACTCTTGATTAGTTTGATTCCATAATAACCCAATGGATGAATTGCAAAAAGCAAGTGCATATTTATTATCTGGAGGGTAGGCTACACGAATAAACAAGGTATGCAAATAGGGCGAAATGGATCGCTGGGTCCTACCACCTTGGTGAAAACTTGCTGGGACCTGAGGAGTATATATGCCTCCAGCAAAGGCTTAAGCAGATACCATTGGGGAACAGGCTTTGACCCCATACGTGATATCTTTTCCCTTCAAGGTTTAGTCACAGAACATCACTGGAACAGAACAATACATCCACACAGAGCAAACTTGAACTAATATAAACTTCTTCTTAGGGTTAATTTTCAAACTTTAATCGTTGTACATACCTAAAGAGTTACATATGCCAAGTAAGAAAACATATAAGTGGCTACATGTGGTGTGATAGAACTTCAAGGCCCTAGACATAGTTGTCTATAAAAATCTCATACAGCAATCATGTGAAAAGCAACATGAAAGCAAATAAGAAGAACCCGTCAAAGTCTAGAACTCTTGATTAGTTTGATTCCATGATAACCCAATGGATGAATTGCAAAGCAAGTGCATATTTATTATCCGGAGGGCAGGTTACACGAATAAACAAGGTATGCAAAGGGGCAAAATGGATCGCTGGGTCCTACCACCTTGGTGAAAACTTGCTGGGACCCGAGGGGTATATATGCCTCCAGCAAAGGCTTCAGCAGGTACCATTGGGGAACAGGCTTTAGCAGATACCATTGGGGAACAGGCTTTAGCAGATACCATTGGGGAACAGGCTTCAGCAGATACCATTGGGGAACAGGCTTTGACCCCATAGGTGATATATTTTCCCTTCAAGATTTAGTAATAGAAAATCACTGGAACAGAACAATACATCCACACAGAGCAAACTTGAACTAATATAAACTTCTTCTTAGGATTAATTTTCACACTTTAATCATATAGTCAAGTCAAGTCATCTTCATTTATATAGCGCTTTTAACAATGTAGATTGTCTCAAAGCAGCTTTACAGAGATAAGCGTATAATTTAAGGTAACAGAGATTGTTTCGGCTTTACAGCAGAGTTAAGTTATTTCCATCTAAAGTTAGTTTTAATTGATTTGGTTCCGTCGCAATGATCATTTGTTATTAAATTAGGGGCCGCTAAGACGACACCATTCTCTCTACGCAGACTTTAAACGCGAACCTGTGAGAAACGCTGATGGCGGTCACATGCGCATTTAGAATGGGTTCTATAGTTATGTGCGTTAGAATATACGCAGGTTTGGAATTCCCTACAAGCCAAGCCTAAACAAAATACTTGTCTTTCCTTATAAATTTTGATAAGGATCAAAATAGTGAACAGTCACTTCATATATTCACTTCATAGAGTGAGCAGTCGTGTTGTAAATACCTAAAGAGTTACATATGCCAAGTAAGAAAACATATAAGTGGCTACATGTGGTGTGATAGAACTTCAAGGCCCTAGGCATAGTTGTCTATAAAAATCTCATACAGCAATCATGTGAAAAGCAACATGAATGCAAATAAGAAGAACCCGTCAAAGTCTAGAACTCTTGATTAGTTTGATTCCATAATAACCCAATGGATGAATTGCAAAAAGCAAGTGCATATTTATTATCTGGAGGGTAGGCTACACGAATAAACAAGGTATGCAAATAGGGCGAAATGGATCGCTGGGTCCTACCACCTTGGTGAAAACTTGCTGGGACCTGAGGAGTATATATGCCTCCAGCAAAGGCTTAAGCAGATACCATTGGGGAACAGGCTTTGACCCCATACGTGATATCTTTTCCCTTCAAGGTTTAGTCACAGAACATCACTGGAACAGAACAATACATCCACACAGAGCAAACTTGAACTAATATAAACTTCTTCTTAGGATTAATTTTCAAACTTTAATCGTTGTACATACCTAAAGAGTTACATATGCCAAGTAAGAAAACATATAAGTGGCTACATGTGGTGTGATAGAACTTCAAGGCCCTAGGCATAGTTGTCTATAAAATTCTCATACAGCAATCATGTGAAAAGCAACATGAAAGCAAATAAGAAGAACCCGTCAAAGTCTAGAACTCTTGATTAGTTTGATTCCATAATAACCCAATGGATGAATTGCAAAGCAAGTGCATATTTATTATCTGGAGGGCAGGCTACACGAATAAACAAGCTATGCAAAGGGGCAAAATGGATCGCTAGGTCCTACCACCTTGGTGAAAACTTGCTGGGACCCGAGGGGTATATATGCCTCCAGCAAAGGCTTCAGCAGATACCATTGGGAACAGGCTTTGACCCCATAGGTGATATCTTTTCCCTTCAAGGTTTAGTCACAGAACATCACTGGAACAGAACAATACATCCACACAGAGCAAACTTGAGCTAATATGAACTTTATCTTACAATTAATTTTCACACTTTATTTATATAGTGAACAGTGATGTTGTAAATACCTAAAGAGTTACATATGCCAAGTAAGAAAACATATAAGTGGCTACATGTGGTGTGATAGAACTTCAAGGCCCTAGGCATAGTTGTCTATAAAAATCTCATACAGCAATCATGTGAAAAGCAACATGAAAGCAAATAAGAAGAACCCGTCAAAGTCTAGAACTCTTGATTAGTTTGATTCCATGATAACCCAATGGATGAATTGCAAAGCAAGTGCATATTTATTATCTGGAGGATAGTGAACAGTGGTGTTGTAAATACCTAAAGAGTTACATATGCCAAGTAAGAAAATATATAAGTGGCTATATGTGGTGTGATAGAACTTCAAGGCCCTAGGCATAGTTGTCTATAAAAATCTCATACAGCAATCATGAGAACAGTCAGAGGGCTATAGTCCAGGGGTCAGAAAGTCCTGCCATATGTTTATTCCACCCATGAACTCAGCCAGCTGATTTAACTAATAAGTTCTATCTCCTGGCTGAATTAGCAAATCCAGGTGATTGGAACAAAATACTGAGGAGGACTTTTACTTTCTGAACCTGGACTTTACACCTCTGGCCACATGTCAGCCAAGAGCAAAAGAAATAAACCAGAACTGGACCTTATCTGAGCCACAAAACCTGTGCATATTAAATATGGAGTCATCTCAGTCTTAATAAGCCTGTTAACAAGCAGAATCACTGAAGGAAAGAAGAGAATAGAAAAAGAGACAAGCAGAAACACAAGAACTACAACTGACTTCAGACACAGCCTTAGATGAAATCAACTGAAGAGAAAAGAAGACATTAAATCTGTGATCTCAGCAGAGGAGGATTAATCAACTCCACAAACAGCATTACCAGCTTCACTTATTACTAACCAGACTGACTTTATTTCTGTCAGAAGTCTACAGAAGTTTTTATTGAGAATTAACAGAGGTTTAACTCTAATGTGGTTCATTTGAAGTCACCATAATAGTGATTACTGTTCCCATTAGTTGGGCTCTTAACTCTTATGATAGACGGTGTGTTTGTTAAACACATTTGCAGCAGCAAAAGAAGGTAAAGTCAAATGAGATCAGGTGATGATGGTTACCTGTTGATGGTTTTATAATCGTCATGAAGTAGCCTGAATCACTGATGTTTCCAAAGGATGGTGAGAGGCTTTCTTTTCCATAACAAACACGCCATACCATACAAACACACAGTCACACCAGCCAGAAAAATAATAATAATGTTAGGGATTATTTTTGCCAAAGGGTGACACCCTTTATTCAGTACAGTTTATGGCGACTGTACTGGGGCGTTGGATGTTAGTTGATATAGGGACTATTTTACACCAGGGGTACCCTTTATACAGTACAGCTTATTGTGACTGTACTGGGGCGTTAGGACCCACTAAGGCCACAGGTTGATCAGACCTGCAGGCCTCTCTAACACCTCTTCCAGCAGCTACCCAGTCTCCCAGGAGGTTTCCCATCCAGATAAAGACCAGGCTCAACCCTACTTAGCTTCGATGGGAGTGCAGTTGGAAGCTTCAGGTTGACCACTGCTGGCTGGTACTGCTTTCTTTGCGAGAGTTATAAAGACCAACTAATGGAAACAAGAATCACCATTATGGTGATTTCAAATGAAACAGAGAGTTAAAACCCTGTTAATTCTCAGTGGACATCTGGCAGATGTAAGATGTCAAAGTTTCTGAATAAAACTCTGACACAGCAAAGCAGATTTTAGATCTTTTAGTGAACATTTAAATCTCCGTTGCAATTGTTTACATTTCTGTTTCGCGCTTGGTTTTCTTCTCTCCTGTTTACGCTGTCTCAACACCACAAAACCGAATCTAACGCGCCCCCTTGTGGGCTGAATGAACAATGTCTGCTTTCAAACTAAAATACATCACATGTGGAAATAATATAACATAACATCACATGTTATAAATCGTAAACATTACAATGTCTAAATCCAGAGGTGTATAGTCCAGGGGTCAGAAAGCAGAAGTCCTGCCATATGTTTATTCCACCCATGAACTCAGCCAGCTGATTTAACTAATTAGTTCTATCTCCTGGCTGAATTAGCAAATCCAGGTGATTGGAACAAAACACTGAGGAGGACTTTTACTTTCTGAACCTGGACTTTACACCTCTGGGAACAGCAACATGAAAAAAATAAGAAGAAACCGTCAAAGTCTAGAACTCTTGATTAGTTTGATTCCATAATAGCCCAATGGATGAATTGCAAAAAGCAAGTGCATATTTACTATCTGGATGACAGACTACACGAATAAACAAGGTATGCAAAGTAGTGTAATAGAACGCTTGGTCCTACCACCTTGGTGAAAACTTGCTGGGACCCGAGGGGTATATATTCCTCCAGCAAAGGCTTCAGCAGATACCATTGGGGAACAGGCTTTGACCCCATACTTGATATCTTTTCCCTTCCAGGTTTAGTCATAGAACATCACTGGAACAGAACAACACATCCACACAGAGCAAACTTGAACTAATATAAACTTTTTCTAACAATTAATTTTCACACTTTAATCATATAGTGAACAGTGGTGTTGTAAATACCTAAAGAGTTACATATGCCAAGTAAGAAAACATATAAGTGGCTACATGTGGTGTGATAGAACTTCAAGGCCCTAGGCATAGTTGTCTATAAAAATCTCATACAGCAATCATGTGAAAAGCAACATGAAAGCAAATAAGAAGAACCCGTCAAAGTCTAGAACTCTTGATTAGTTTGATTCCATGATAACCCAATGGATGAATTGCAAAGCAAGTGCATATTTATTATCCGGAGGGCAGGCTACACGAATAAACAAGGTATGCAAAGGGGCAAAATGGATCGCTGGGTCCTACCACCTTGGTGAAAACTTGCTGGGACCCGAGGGGTATATATGCCTCCAGCAAAGGCTTCAGCAGATACCATTGGGGAACAGGCTTTAGCAGATACTATTGGGGAACAGGCTTCAGCAGATACCATTGGGGAACAGGCTTTGACCCCATAGGTGATATATTTTCCCTTCAAGATTTAGTAAAAGAAAATCACTGGAACAGAACAATACATCCACACAGAGCAAACTTGAACTAATATAAACTTCATCTTAGGATTAATTTTCACACTTTAATCATATATTGAACAGTGGTGTTGTAAATACCTAAAGAGTTACATATGCCAAGTAAGAAAACATATAAGTGGCTACATGTGGTGTGATAGAACTTCAAGGCCCTAGGCAAAGTTGTCTATACAATTCTCATACAGCAATCATGTGAAAAGCAACATGAAAGCAAATAAGAAGAACCCGTCAAAGTCTAGAACTCTTGATTAGTTTGATTCCATAATAACCCAATGGATGAATTGCAAAAAGCAAGTGCATATTTACTATCTGGATGACAGACTACACGAATAAACAAGGTATGCAAAGTAGTGTAATAGAACGCTTGGTCCTACCACCTTGGTGAAAACTTGCTGGGACCCGAGGGGTATATATTCCTCCAGCAAAGGCTTCAGCAGATACCATTGGGGAACAGGCTTTGACCCCATAGGTGATATCTTTTCCCTTCCAGGTTTAGTCATAGAACATCACTGGAACAGAACAACACATCCACACAGAGCAAACTTGAACTAATATAAACTTTTTCTAACAATTAATTTTCACACTTTAATCATATAGTGAACAGTGGTGTTGTAAATACCTAAAGAGTTACATATGCCAAGTAAGAAAACATATAAGTGGCTACATGTGGTGTGATAGAACTTCAAGGCCCTAGGCATAGTTGTCTATAAAAATCTCATACAGCAATCATGTGAAAAGCAACATGAAAGCAAATAAGAAGAACCCGTCAAAGTCTAGAACTCTTGATTAGTTTGATTCCATAATAACCAAATGGATGAATTGCAAAGCAAGTGCATATTTATTATCTGGAGGGCAGGCTACACGAATAAACAAGGTATGTAAAGGGGCAAAATGGATCGCTGGGTCCTACCACCTTGGTGAAAACTTGCTGGGACCCGAGGGGTATATATTCCTCCAGCAAAGGCTTCAGCAGATACCATTGGGGAACAGGCTTTGACCCCATACGTGATATCTTTTCCCTTCAAGGTTTAGTCACAGAACATCACTGGAACAGAACAATACATCCACACAGAGCAAACTTGAACTAATATAAACTTCTTCTTAGGATTAATTTTCAAACTTTAATCGTTGTACATACCTAAAGAGTTACATATGCCAAGTAAGAAAACATAAGTGGCTACATGTGGTGTGATAGAACTTCAAGAACCCGTCAAAGTCTAGAACTCTTGATTAGTTTGATTCCATAATAACCCAATGGATGAATTGCAAAAAGCAAGTGCATATTTACTATCTGGATGGCAGACTACACGAATAAACAAGGTATGCAAAGTAGTGTAATAGAACGCTTGGTCCTACCACCTTGGTGAAAACTTGCTGGGACCCGAGGGGTATATATTCCTCCAGCAAAGGCTTCAGCAGATACCATTGGGGAACAGGCTTTGACCCCATACGTGATATCTTTTCCCTTCCAGGTTTAGTCATAGAACATCACTGGAACAGAACAATACATCCACACAGAGCAAACTTGAACTAATATAAACTTCTTCTTAGGATTAATTTTCAAACTTTAATCGTTGTACATACCTAAAGAGTTACATATGCCAAGTAAGAAAACATAAGTGGCTACATGTGGTGTGATAGAACTTCAAGGCCCTAGGCATAGTTGTCTATAAAAATCTCATACAGCAATCATGTGAAAAGCAACATGAAAGCAAATAAGAAGAACCCGTCAAAGTCTAGAACTCTTGATTAGTTTGATTCCATGATAACCCAATGGATGAATTGCAAAGCAAGTGCATATTTATTATCCGGAGGGCAGGCTACACGAATAAACAAGGTATGCAAAGGGGCAAAATGGATCGCTGGGTCCTACCACCTTGGTGAAAACTTGCTGGGACCCGAGGGGTATATATGCCTCCAGCAAAGGCTTCAGCAGATACCATTGGGGAACAGGCTTTAGCAGATACTATTGGGGAACAGGCTTCAGCAGATACCATTGGGGAACAGGCTTTGACCCCATAGGTGATATATTTTCCCTTCAAGATTTAGTAAAAGAAAATCACTGGAACAGAACAATACATCCACACAGAGCAAACTTGAACTAATATAAACTTCATCTTAGGATTAATTTTCACACTTTAATCATATATTGAACAGTGGTGTTGTAAATACCTAAAGAGTTACATATGCCAAGTAAGAAAACATATAAGTGGCTACATGTGGTGTGATAGAACTTCAAGGCCCTAGGCAAAGTTGTCTATACAATTCTCATACAGCAATCATGTGAAAAGCAACATGAAAGCAAATAAGAAGAACCCGTCAAAGTCTAGAACTCTTGATTAGTTTGATTCCATAATAACCCAATGGATGAATTGCAAAAAGCAAGTGCATATTTACTATCTGGATGACAGACTACACGAATAAACAAGGTATGCAAAGTAGTGTAATAGAACGCTTGGTCCTACCACCTTGGTGAAAACTTGCTGGGACCCGAGGGGTATATATTCCTCCAGCAAAGGCTTCAGCAGATACCATTGGGGAACAGGCTTTGACCCCATACGTGATATCTTTTCCCTTCCAGGTTTAGTCATAGAACATCACTGGAACAGAACAACACATCCACACAGAGCAAACTTGAACTAATATAAACTTTTTCTAACAATTAATTTTCACACTTTAATCATATAGTGAACAGTGGTGTTGTAAATACCTAAAGAGTTACATATGCCAAGTAAGAAAACATATAAGTGGCTACATGTGGTGTGATAGAACTTCAAGGCCCTAGGCATAGTTGTCTATAAAAATCTCATACAGCAATCATGTGAAAAGCAACATGAAAGCAAATAAGAAGAACCCGTCAAAGTCTAGAACTCTTGATTAGTTTGATTCCATGATAACCCAATGGATGAATTGCAAAGCAAGTGCATATTTATTATCCGGATGGCAGGCTACACGAATAAACAAGGTATGCAAAGGGGCAAAATGGATCGCTGGGTCCTACCACCTTGGTGAAAACTTGCTGGGACCCGAGGGTTATATATGCCTCCAGCAAAGGCTTCAGCAGATACCATTGGGGAACAGGCTTTAGCAGATACCATTGGGGAACAGGCTTCAGCAGATACCATTGGGGAACAGGCTTTGACCCCATAGGTGATATATTTTCCCTTCGAAATTTAGTAAAAGAAAATCACTGGAACAGAACAATACATCCACACAGAGCAAACTTGAACTAATATAAACTTCATCTTAGGATTAATTTTCACACTTTAATCATATATTGAACAGTGGTGTTGTAAATACCTAAAGAGTTACATATGCCAAGTAAGAAAACATATAAGTGGCTACATGTGGTGTGATAGAACTTCAAGGCCCTAGGCAAAGTTGTCTATACAATTCTCATACAGCAATCATGTGAAAAGCAACATGAAAGCAAATAAGAAGAACCCGTCAAAGTCTAGAACTCTTGATTAGTTTGATTCCATAATAACCCAATGGATGAATTGCAAAAAGCAAGTGCATATTTACTATCTGGATGACAGACTACACGAATAAACAAGGTATGCAAAGTAGTGTAATAGAACGCTTGGTCCTACCACCTTGGTGAAAACTTGCTGGGACCCGAGGGGTATATATTCCTCCAGCAAAGGCTTCAGCAGATACAATTGGGGAACAGGCTTTGACCCCATACGTGATATCTTTTCCCTTCCAGGTTTAGTCATAGAACATCACTGGAACAGAACAACACATCCACACAGAGCAAACTTGAACTAATATAAACTTTTTCTAACAATTAATTTTCACACTTTAATCATATAGTGAACAGTGGTGTTGTAAATACCTAAAGAGTTACATATGCCAAGTAAGAAAACATATAAGTGGCTACATGTGGTGTGATAGAACTTCAAGGCCCTAGGCATAGTTGTCTATAAAAATCTCATACAGCAATCATGTGAAAAGCAACATGAAAGCAAATAAGAAGAACCCGTCAAAGTCTAGAACTCTTGATTAGTTTGATTCCATAATAACCAAATGGATGAATTGCAAAGCAAGTGCATATTTATTATCTGGAGGGCAGGCTACACGAATAAACAAGGTATGTAAAGGGGCAAAATGGATCGCTGGGTCCTACCACCTTGGTGAAAACTTGCTGGGACCCGAGGGGTATACTGTATGCCTCCAGCAAAGGCTTCAGCAGATACCATTGGGGAACAGGCTTTAGCAGATACCATTGGGGAACAGGCTTCAGCAGATACCATTGGGGAACAGGCTTTGACCCCATAGGTGATATATTTTCCCTTCAAGATTTAGTAAAAGAAAATCACTGGAACAGAACAATACATCCACACAGAGCAAACTTGAACTAATATAAACTTCATCTTAGGATTAATTTTCACACTTTAATCATATATTGAACAGTGGTGTTGTAAATACCTAAAGAGTTACATATGCCAAGTAAGAAAACATATAAGTGGCTACATGTGCTGTGATAGAACTTCAAGGCCCTAGGCAAAGTTGTCTATACAATTATCATACAGCAATCATGTGAAAAGCAACATGAAAGCAAATAAGAAGAACCTGTCAAAGTCTAGAACTCTTGATTAGTTTGATTCCATAATAACCCAATGGATGAATTGCAAAAAGCAAGTGCATATTTACTATCTGGATGACAGACTACACGAATAAACAAGGTATGCAAAGTAGTGTAATAGAACGCTTGGTCCTACCACATTGGTGAAAACTTGCTGGGACCCGAGGGGTATATATTCCTCCAGCAAAGGCTTCAGCAGATACCATTGGGGAACAGGCTTTGACCCCATACGTGATATCTTTTCCCTTCCAGGTTTAGTCATAGAACATCACTGGAACAGAACAATACATCCACACAGAGCAAACTTGAACTAATATAAACTTTTTCTAACAATTAATTTTCACACTTTAATCATATAGTGAACAGTGGTGTTGTAAATACCTAAAGAGTTACATATGCCAAGTAAGAAAACATATAAGTGGCTACATGTGGTGTGATAGAACTTCAAGGCCCTAGGCATAGTTGTCTATAAAAATCTCATACAGCAATCATGTGAAAAGCAACATGAAAGCAAATAAGAAGAACCCGTCAAAGTCTAGAACTCTTGATTAGTTTGATTCCATAATAACCAAATGGATGAATTGCAAAGCAAGTGCATATTTATTATCTGGAGGGCAGGCTACACGAATAAACAAGGTATGTAAAGGGGCAAAATGGATCGCTGGGTCCTACCACCTTGGTGAAAACTTGCTGGGACCCGAGGGGTATATATGCCTCCAGCAAAGGCTTCAGCAGATACCATTGGGGAACAGGCTTTACCAGATACCATTGGGGAACAGGCTTCAGCAGATACCATTGGGGAACAGGCTTTGACCCCATAGGTGATATATTTTCCCTTCAAGATTTAGTAAAAGAAAATCACTGGAACAGAACAATACATCCACACAGAGCAAACTTGAACTAATATAAACTTCATCTTAGGATTAATTTTCACACTTTAATCATATATTGAACAGTGGTGTTGTAAATACCTAAAGAGTTACATATGCCAAGTAAGAAAACATAAGTGGCTACATGTGGTGTGATAGAACTTCAAGGCCCTAGGCATAGTTGTCTATAAAAATCTCATACAGCAATCATGTGAAAAGCAACATGAAAGCAAATAAGAAGAACCCGTCAAAGTCTAGAACTCTTGATTAGTTTGATTCCATGATAACCCAATGGATGAATTGCAAAGCAAGTGCATATTTATTATCCGGAGGGCAGGCTACACGAATAAACAAGGTATGCAAAGGGGCAAAATGGATCGCTGGGTCCTACCACCTTGGTGAAAACTTGCTGGGACCCGAGGGGTATATATGCCTCCAGCAAAGGCTTCAGCAGATACCATTGGGGAACAGGCTTTAGCAGATACCATTGGGGAACAGGCTTTGACCCCATAGGTGATATATTTTCCCTTCAAGATTTAGTAAAAGAAAATCACTGGAACAGAACAATACATCCACACAGAGCAAACTTGAACTAATATAAACTTCATCTTAGGATTAATTTTCACACTTTAATCATATATTGAACAGTGGTGTTGTAAATACCTAAAGAGTTACATATGCCAAGTAAGAAAACATATAAGTGGCTACATGTGGTGTGATAGAACTTCAAGGCCCTAGGCAAAGTTGTCTATACAATTCTCATACAGCAATCATGTGAAAAGCAACATGAAAGCAAATAAGAAGAACCCGTCAAAGTCTAGAACTCTTGATTAGTTTGATTCCATAATAACCCAATGGATGAATTGCAAAAAGCAAGTGCATATTTACTATCTGGATGACAGACTACACGAATAAACAAGGTATGCAAAGTAGTGTAATAGAACGCTTGGTCCTACCACCTTGGTGAAAACTTGCTGGGACCCGAGGGGTATATATTCCTCCAGCAAAGGCTTCAGCAGATACCATTGGGGAACAGGCTTTGACCCCATACGTGATATCTTTTCCCTTCCAGGTTTAGTCATAGAACATCACTGGAACAGAACAACACATCCACACAGAGCAAACTTGAACTAATATAAACTTTTTCTAACAATTAATTTTCACACTTTAATCATATAGTGAACAGTGGTGTTGTAAATACCTAAAGAGTTACATATGCCAAGTAAGAAAACATATAAGTGGCTACATGTGGTGTGATAGAACTTCAAGGCCCTAGGCATAGTTGTCTATAAAAATCTCATACAGCAATCATGTGAAAAGCAACATGAAAGCAAATAAGAAGAACCCGTCAAAGTCTAGAACTCTTGATTAGTTTGATTCCATAATAACCAAATGGATGAATTGCAAAGCAAGTGCATATTTATTATCTGGAGGGCAGGCTACACGAATAAACAAGGTATGTAAAGGGGCAAAATGGATCGCTGGGTCCTACCACCTTGGTGAAAACTTGCTGGGACCCGAGGGGTATATATGCCTCCAGCAAAGGCTTCAGCAGATACCATTGGGGAACAGGCTTTAGCAGATACCATTGGGGAACAGGCTTCAGCAGATACCATTGGGGAACAGGCTTTGACCCCATAGGTGATATATTTTCCCTTCAAGATTTAGTAAAAGAAAATCACTGGAACAGAACAATACATCCACACAGAGCAAACTTGAACTAATATAAACTTCATCTTAGGATTAATTTTCACACTTTAATCATATATTGAACAGTGGTGTTGTAAATACCTAAAGAGTTACATATGCCAAGTAAGAAAACATATAAGTGGCTACATGTGGTGTGATAGAACTTCAAGGCCCTAGGCAAAGTTGTCTATACAATTCTCATACAGCAATCATGTGAAAAGCAACATGAAAGCAAATAAGAAGAACCTGTCAAAGTCTAGAACTCTTGATTAGTTTGATTCCATAATAACCCAATGGATGAATTGCAAAAAGCAAGTGCATATTTACTATCTGGATGACAGACTACACGAATAAACAAGGTATGCAAAGTAGTGTAATAGAACGCTTGGTCCTACCACATTGGTGAAAACTTGCTGGGACCCGAGGGGTATATATTCCTCCAGCAAAGGCTTCAGCAGATACCATTGGGGAACAGGCTTTGACCCCATACGTGATATCTTTTCCCTTCCAGGTTTAGTCATAGAACATCACTGGAACAGAACAATACATCCACACAGAGCAAACTTGAACTAATATAAACTTTTTCTAACAATTAATTTTCACACTTTAATCATATAGTGAACAGTGGTGTTGTAAATACCTAAAGAGTTACATATGCCAAGTAAGAAAACATATAAGTGGCTACATGTGGTGTGATAGAACTTCAAGGCCCTAGGCATAGTTGTCTATAAAAATCTCATACAGCAATCATGTGAAAAGCAACATGAAAGCAAATAAGAAGAACCCGTCAAAGTCTAGAACTCTTGATTAGTTTGATTCCATAATAACCAAATGGATGAATTGCAAAGCAAGTGCATATTTATTATCTGGAGGGCAGGCTACACGAATAAACAAGGTATGTAAAGGGGCAAAATGGATCGCTGGGTCCTACCACCTTGGTGAAAACTTGCTGGGACCCGAGGGGTATACTGTATGCCTCCAGCAAAGGCTTCAGCAGATACCATTGGGGAACAGGCTTTGACCCCATAGGTGATATCTTTTCCCTTCAAGGTTTAGTCATAGAACATCACTGGAACAGAACAATACATCCACACAGAGCAAACTTGGAACTAATATAAACTTTTTCTTGCAATTAATTTTCACACTTTAATCATTGTAAATACCTAAAGAGTTACATATGCCAAGTAAGAAAACATATAAGTGGCTACATGTGGTGTGATAGAACTTCAAGGCCCTAGGCATAGTTGTCTATAAAATTCTCATACAGCAATCATGTGAAAAGCAACATGAAAGCAAATAAGAAGAACCCGTCAAAGTCTAGAACTCTTGATTAGTTTGATTCCATAATAACCCAATGGATGAATTGCAAAAAGCAAGTGCATATTTACTATCTGGATGGCAGACTACACGAATAAACAAGGTATGCAAAGTAGTGTAATAGAACGCTGGGTCCTACCACCTTGGTGAAAACTTGCTGGGACCTGAGGGGTATATATTCCTCCAGCAAAGGCTTCAGCAGATACCATTGGGGAACAGGCTTTAGCAGATACCATTGGGGAACAGGCTTTGACCCCATACGTGATATCTTTTCCCTTCAAGGTTTAGTCACAGAACATCACTGGAACAGAACAATACATCCACACAGAGCAAACTTGAACTAATATAAACTTCTTCTTAGGATTAATTTTCAAACTTTAATCGTTGTACATACCTAAAGAGTTACATATGCCAAGTAAGAAAACATAAGTGGCTACATGTGGTGTGATAGAACTTCAAGAACCCGTCAAAGTCTAGAACTCTTGATTAGTTTGATTCCATAATAACCCAATGGATGAATTGCAAAAAGCAAGTGCATATTTACTATCTGGATGGCAGACTACACGAATAAACAAGGTATGCAAAGTAGTGTAATAGAACGCTTGGTCCTACCACCTTGGTGAAAACTTGCTGGGACCCGAGGGGTATATATTCCTCCAGCAAAGGCTTCAGCAGATACCATTGGGGAACAGGCTTTGACCCCATACGTGATATCTTTTCCCTTCCAGGTTTAGTCATAGAACATCACTGGAACAGAACAATACATCCACACAGAGCAAACTTGAACTAATATAAACTTCTTCTTAGGATTAATTTTCAAACTTTAATCGTTGTACATACCGAAAGAGTTACATATGCCAAGTAAGAAAACATAAGTGGCTACATGTGGTGTGATAGAACTTCAAGGCCCTAGGCATAGTTGTCTATAAAAATCTCATACAGCAATCATGTGAAAAGCAACATGAAAGCAAATAAGAAGAACCCGTCAAAGTCTAGAACTCTTGATTAGTTTGATTCCATGATAACCCAATGGATGAATTGCAAAGCAAGTGCATATTTATTATCCGGAGGGCAGGCTACACGAATAAACAAGGTATGCAAAGGGGCAAAATGGATCGCTGGGTCCTACCACCTTGGTGAAAACTTGCTGGGACCCGAGGGGTATATATGCCTCCAGCAAAGGCTTCAGCAGATACCATTGGGGAACAGGCTTTAGCAGATACTATTGGGGAACAGGCTTCAGCAGATACCATTGGGGAACAGGCTTTGACCCCATAGGTGATATATTTTCCCTTCAAGATTTAGTAAAAGAAAATCACTGGAACAGAACAATACATCCACACAGAGCAAACTTGAACTAATATAAACTTCATCTTAGGATTAATTTTCACACTTTAATCATATATTGAACAGTGGTGTTGTAAATACCTAAAGAGTTACATATGCCAAGTAAGAAAACATATAAGTGGCTACATGTGGTGTGATAGAACTTTAAGGCCCTAGGCAAAGTTGTCTATACAATTCTCATACAGCAATCATGTGAAAAGCAACATGAAAGCAAATAAGAAGAACCCGTCAAAGTCTAGAACTCTTGATTAGTTTGATTCCATAATAACCCAATGGATGAATTGCAAAAAGCAAGTGCATATTTACTATCTGGATGACAGACTACACGAATAAACAAGGTATGCAAAGTAGTGTAATAGAACGCTTGGTCCTACCACCTTGGTGAAAACTTGCTGGGACCCGAGGGGTATATATTCCTCCAGCAAAGGCTTCAGCAGATACCATTGGGGAACAGGCTTTGACCCCATACGTGATATCTTTTCCCTTCCAGGTTTAGTCATAGAACATCACTGGAACAGAACAACACATCCACACAGAGCAAACTTGAACTAATATAAACTTTTTCTAACAATTAATTTTCACACTTTAATCATATAGTGAACAGTGGTGTTGTAAATACCTAAAGAGTTACATATGCCAAGTAAGAAAACATATAAGTGGCTACATGTGGTGTGATAGAACTTCAAGGCCCTAGGCATAGTTGTCTATAAAAATCTCATACAGCAATCATGTGAAAAGCAACATGAAAGCAAATAAGAAGAACCCGTCAAAGTCTAGAACTCTTGATTAGTTTGATTCCATAATAACCAAATGGATGAATTGCAAAGCAAGTGCATATTTATTATCTGGAGGGCAGGCTACACGAATAAACAAGGTATGTAAAGGGGCAAAATGGATCGCTGGGTCCTACCACCTTGGTGAAAACTTGCTGGGACCCGAGGGGTATATATGCCTCCAGCAAAGGCTTCAGCAGATACCATTGGGGAACAGGCTTTAGCAGATACCATTGGGGAACAGGCTTTGACCCCATAGGTGATATATTTTCCCTTCAAGATTTAGTAAAAGAAAATCACTGGAACAGAACAATACATCCACACAGAGCAAACTTGAACTAATATAAACTTCATCTTAGGATTAATTTTCACACTTTAATCATATATTGAACAGTGGTGTTGTAAATACCTAAAGAGTTACATATGCCAAGTAAGAAAACATATAAGTGGCTACATGTGGTGTGATAGAACTTCAAGGCCCTAGGCAAAGTTGTCTATACAATTCTCATACAGCAATCATGTGAAAAGCAACATGAAAGCAAATAAGAAGAACCTGTCAAAGTCTAGAACTCTTGATTAGTTTGATTCCATAATAACCCAATGGATGAATTGCAAAAAGCAAGTGCATATTTACTATCTGGATGACAGACTACACGAATAAACAAGGTATGCAAAGTAGTGTAATAGAACGCTTGGTCCTACCACATTGGTGAAAACTTGCTGGGACCCGAGGGGTATATATTCCTCCAGCAAAGGCTTCAGCAGATACCATTGGGGAACAGGCTTTGACCCCATACGTGATATCTTTTCCCTTCCAGGTTTAGTCATAGAACATCACTGGAACAGAACAATACATCCACACAGAGCAAACTTGAACTAATATAAACTTTTTCTAACAATTAATTTTCACACTTTAATCATATAGTGAACAGTGGTGTTGTAAATACCTAAAGAGTTACATATGCCAAGTAAGAAAACATATAAGTGGCTACATGTGGTGTGATAGAACTTCAAGGCCCTAGGCATAGTTGTCTATAAAAATCTCATACAGCAATCATGTGAAAAGCAACATGAAAGCAAATAAGAAGAACCCGTCAAAGTCTAGAACTCTTGATTAGTTTGATTCCATAATAACCAAATGGATGAATTGCAAAGCAAGTGCATATTTATTATCTGGAGGGCAGGCTACACGAATAAACAAGGTATGTAAAGGGGCAAAATGGATCGCTGGGTCCTACCACCTTGGTGAAAACTTGCTGGGACCCGAGGGGTATACTGTATGCCTCCAGCAAAGGCTTCAGCAGATACCATTGGGGAACAGGCTTTGACCCCATAGGTGATATCTTTTCCCTTCAAGGTTTAGTCATAGAACATCACTGGAACAGAACAATACATCCACACAGAGCAAACTTGGAACTAATATAAACTTTTTCTTGCAATTAATTTTCACACTTTAATCGTTGTAAATACCTAAAGAGTTACATATGCCAAGTAAGAAAACATATAAGTGGCTACATGTGGTGTGATAGAACTTCAAGGCCCTAGGCATAGTTGTCTATAAAATTCTCATACAGCAATCATGTGAAAAGCAACATGAAAGCAAATAAGAAGAACCCGTCAAAGTCTAGAACTCTTGATTAGTTTGATTCCATAATAACCCAATGGATGAATTGCAAAAAGCAAGTGCATATTTACTATCTGGATGGCAGACTACACGAATAAACAAGGTATGCAAAGTAGTGTAATAGAACGCTGGGTCCTACCACCTTGGTGAAAACTTGCTGGGACCTGAGGGGTATATATTCCTCCAGCAAAGGCTTCAGCAGATACCATTGGGGAACAGGCTTTAGCAGATACCATTGGGGAACAGGCTTTGACCCCATACGTGATATCTTTTCCCTTCAAGGTTTAGTCACAGAACATCACTGGAACAGAACAATACATCCACACAGAGCAAACTTGAACTAATATAAACTTCTTCTTAGGATTAATTTTCAAACTTTAATCGTTGTACATACCTAAAGAGTTACATATGCCAAGTAAGAAAACATAAGTGGCTACATGTGGTGTGATAGAACTTCAAGAACCCGTCAAAGTCTAGAACTCTTGATTAGTTTGATTCCATAATAACCCAATGGATGAATTGCAAAAAGCAAGTGCATATTTACTATCTGGATGGCAGACTACACGAATAAACAAGGTATGCAAAGTAGTGTAATAGAACGCTTGGTCCTACCACCTTGGTGAAAACTTGCTGGGACCCGAGGGGTATATATTCCTCCAGCAAAGGCTTCAGCAGATACCATTGGGGAACAGGCTTTGACCCCATACGTGATATCTTTTCCCTTCCAGGTTTAGTCATAGAACATCACTGGAACAGAACAATACATCCACACAGAGCAAACTTGAACTAATATAAACTTCTTCTTAGGATTAATTTTCAAACTTTAATCGTTGTACATACCTAAAGAGTTACATATGCCAAGTAAGAAAACATAAGTGGCTACATGTGGTGTGATAGAACTTCAAGGCCCTAGGCATAGTTGTCTATAAAAATCTCATACAGCAATCATGTGAAAAGCAACATGAAAGCAAATAAGAAGAACCCGTCAAAGTCTAGAACTCTTGATTAGTTTGATTCCATGATAACCCAATGGATGAATTGCAAAGCAAGTGCATATTTATTATCCGGAGGGCAGGCTACACGAATAAACAAGGTATGCAAAGGGGCAAAATGGATCGCTGGGTCCTACCACCTTGGTGAAAACTTGCTGGGACCCGAGGGGTATATATGCCTCCAGCAAAGGCTTCAGCAGATACCATTGGGGAACAGGCTTTAGCAGATACTATTGGGGAACAGGCTTCAGCAGATACCATTGGGGAACAGGCTTTGACCCCATAGGTGATATATTTTCCCTTCAAGATTTAGTAAAAGAAAATCACTGGAACAGAACAATACATCCACACAGAGCAAACTTGAACTAATATAAACTTCATCTTAGGATTAATTTTCACACTTTAATCATATATTGAACAGTGGTGTTGTAAATACCTAAAGAGTTACATATGCCAAGTAAGAAAACATATAAGTGGCTACATGTGGTGTGATAGAACTTCAAGGCCCTAGGCAAAGTTGTCTATACAATTCTCATACAGCAATCATGTGAAAAGCAACATGAAAGCAAATAAGAAGAACCCGTCAAAGTCTAGAACTCTTGATTAGTTTGATTCCATAATAACCCAATGGATGAATTGCAAAAAGCAAGTGCATATTTACTATCTGGATGACAGACTACACGAATAAACAAGGTATGCAAAGTAGTGTAATAGAACGCTTGGTCCTACCACCTTGGTGAAAACTTGCTGGGACCCGAGGGGTATATATTCCTCCAGCAAAGGCTTCAGCAGATACCATTGGGGAACAGGCTTTGACCCCATACGTGATATCTTTTCCCTTCCAGGTTTAGTCATAGAACATCACTGGAACAGAACAACACATCCACACAGAGCAAACTTGAACTAATATAAACTTTTTCTAACAATTAATTTTCACACTTTAATCATATAGTGAACAGTGGTGTTGTAAATACCTAAAGAGTTACATATGCCAAGTAAGAAAACATATAAGTGGCTACATGTGGTGTGATAGAACTTCAAGGCCCTAGGCATAGTTGTCTATAAAAATCTCATACAGCAATCATGTGAAAAGCAACATGAAAGCAAATAAGAAGAACCCGTCAAAGTCTAGAACTCTTGATTAGTTTGATTCCATAATAACCAAATGGATGAATTGCAAAGCAAGTGCATATTTATTATCTGGAGGGCAGGCTACACGAATAAACAAGGTATGTAAAGGGGCAAAATGGATCGCTGGGTCCTACCACCTTGGTGAAAACTTGCTGGGACCCGAGGGGTATATATGCCTCCAGCAAAGGCTTCAGCAGATACCATTGGGGAACAGGCTTTAGCAGATACCATTGGGGAACAGGCTTTGACCCCATAGGTGATATATTTTCCCTTCAAGATTTAGTAAAAGAAAATCACTGGAACAGAACAATACATCCACACAGAGCAAACTTGAACTAATATAAACTTCATCTTAGGATTAATTTTCACACTTTAATCATATATTGAACAGTGGTGTTGTAAATACCTAAAGAGTTACATATGCCAAGTAAGAAAACATATAAGTGGCTACATGTGGTGTGATAGAACTTCAAGGCCCTAGGCAAAGTTGTCTATACAATTCTCATACAGCAATCATGTGAAAAGCAACATGAAAGCAAATAAGAAGAACCTGTCAAAGTCTAGAACTCTTGATTAGTTTGATTCCATAATAACCCAATGGATGAATTGCAAAAAGCAAGTGCATATTTACTATCTGGATGACAGACTACACGAATAAACAAGGTATGCAAAGTAGTGTAATAGAACGCTTGGTCCTACCACATTGGTGAAAACTTGCTGGGACCCGAGGGGTATATATTCCTCCAGCAAAGGCTTCAGCAGATACCATTGGGGAACAGGCTTTGACCCCATACGTGATATCTTTTCCCTTCCAGGTTTAGTCATAGAACATCACTGGAACAGAACAATACATCCACACAGAGCAAACTTGAACTAATATAAACTTTTTCTAACAATTAATTTTCACACTTTAATCATATAGTGAACAGTGGTGTTGTAAATACCTAAAGAGTTACATATGCCAAGTAAGAAAACATATAAGTGGCTACATGTGGTGTGATAGAACTTCAAGGCCCTAGGCATAGTTGTCTATAAAAATCTCATACAGCAATCATGTGAAAAGCAACATGAAAGCAAATAAGAAGAACCCGTCAAAGTCTAGAACTCTTGATTAGTTTGATTCCATAATAACCAAATGGATGAATTGCAAAGCAAGTGCATATTTATTATCTGGAGGGCAGGCTACACGAATAAACAAGGTATGTAAAGGGGAAAAATGGATCGCTGGGTCCTACCACCTTGGTGAAAACTTGCTGGGACCCGAGGGGTATACTGTATGCCTCCAGCAAAGGCTTCAGCAGATACCATTGGGGAACAGGCTTTGACCCCATAGGTGATATCTTTTCCCTTCAAGGTTTAGTCATAGAACATCACTGGAACAGAACAATACATCCACACAGAGCAAACTTGGAACTAATATAAACTTTTTCTTGCAATTAATTTTCACACTTTAATCGTTGTAAATACCTAAAGAGTTACATATGCCAAGTAAGAAAACATATAAGTGGCTACATGTGGTGTGATAGAACTTCAAGGCCCTAGGCATAGTTGTCTATAAAATTCTCATACAGCAATCATGTGAAAAGCAACATGAAAGCAAATAAGAAGAACCCGTCAAAGTCTAGAACTCTTGATTAGTTTGATTCCATAATAACCCAATGGATGAATTGCAAAAAGCAAGTGCATATTTACTATCTGGATGGCAGACTACACGAATAAACAAGGTATGCAAAGTAGTGTAATAGAACGCTGGGTCCTACCACCTTGGTGAAAACTTGCTGGGACCCGAGGGGTATATATTCCTCCAGCAAAGGCTTCAGCAGATACCATTGGGGAACAGGCTTTGACCCCATACGTGATATCTTTTCCCTTCAAGGTTTAGTCACAGAACATCACTGGAACAGAACAATACATCCACACAGAGCAAACTTGAACTAATATAAACTTCTTCTTAGGATTAATTTTCAAACTTTAATCGTTGTACATACCTAAAGAGTTACATATGCCAAGTAAGAAAACATATAAGTGGCTACATGTGGTGTGATAGAACTTCAAGGCCCTAGGCATAGTTGTCTATAAAAATCTCATACAGCAATCATGTGAAAAGCAACATGAAAGCAAATAAGAAGAACCCGTCAAAGTCTAGAACTCTTGATTAGTTTGATTCCATGATAACCCAATGGATGAATTGCAAAGCAAGTGCATATTTATTATCCGGAGGGCAGGCTACACGAATAAACAAGGTATGCAAAGGGGCAAAATGGATCGCTGGGTCCTACCACCTTGGTGAAAACTTGCTGGGACCCGAGGGTTATATATGCCTCCAGCAAAGGCTTCAGCAGATACCATTGGGGAACAGGCTTTAGCAGATACCATAGGGGAACAGGCTTCAGCAGATACCATAGGGGAACAGGCTTTAGCAGATACCATAGGGGAACAGGCTTTGACCCCATAGGTGATATATTTTCCCTTCAAGATTTAGTAAAAGAAAATCACTGGAACAGAACAATACATCCACACAGAGCAAACTTGAACTAATATAAACTTCATCTTAGGATTAATTTTCACACTTTAATCATATATTGAACAGTGGTGTTGTAAATACCTAAAGAGTTACATATGCCAAGTAAGAAAACATATAAGTGGCTACATGTGGTGTGATAGAACTTCAAGGCCCTAGGCAAAGTTGTCTATACAATTCTCATACAGCAATCATGTGAAAAGCAACATGAAAGCAAATAAGAAGAACCCGTCAAAGTCTAGAACTCTTGATTAGTTTGATTCCATAATAACCAAATGGATGAATTGCAAAGCAAGTGCATATTTATTATCTGGAGGGCAGGCTACACGAATAAACAAGGTATGTAAAGGGGCAAAATGGATCGCTGGGTCCTACCACCTTGGTGAAAACTTGCTGGGACCCGAGGGGTATATATGCCTCCAGCAAAGGCTTCAGCAGATACCATTGGGGAACAGGCTTTAGCAGATACCATTGGGGAACAGGCTTCAGCAGATACCATTGGGGAACAGGCTTTGACCCCATAGGTGATATATTTTCCCTTCAAGATTTAGTAAAAGAAAATCACTGGAACAGAACAATACATCCACACAGAGCAAACTTGAACTAATATAAACTTCATCTTAGGATTAATTTTCACACTTTAATCATATATTGAACAGTGGTGTTGTAAATACCTAAAGAGTTACATATGCCAAGTAAGAAAACATATAAGTGGCTACATGTGGTGTGATAGAACTTCAAGGCCCTAGGCAAAGTTGTCTATACAATTCTCATACAGCAATCATGTGAAAAGCAACATGAAAGCAAATAAGAAGAACCTGTCAAAGTCTAGAACTCTTGATTAGTTTGATTCCATAATAACCCAATGGATGAATTGCAAAAAGCAAGTGCATATTTACTATCTGGATGACAGACTACACGAATAAACAAGGTATGCAAAGTAGTGTAATAGAACGCTTGGTCCTACCACATTGGTGAAAACTTGCTGGGACCCGAGGGGTATATATTCCTCCAGCAAAGGCTTCAGCAGATACCATTGGGGAACAGGCTTTGACCCCATACGTGATATCTTTTCCCTTCCAGGTTTAGTCATAGAACATCACTGGAACAGAACAATACATCCACACAGAGCAAACTTGAACTAATATAAACTTTTTCTAACAATTAATTTTCACACTTTAATCATATAGTGAACAGTGGTGTTGTAAATACCTAAAGAGTTACATATGCCAAGTAAGAAAACATATAAGTGGCTACATGTGGTGTGATAGAACTTCAAGGCCCTAGGCATAGTTGTCTATAAAAATCTCATACAGCAATCATGTGAAAAGCAACATGAAAGCAAATAAGAAGAACCCGTCAAAGTCTAGAACTCTTGATTAGTTTGATTCCATAATAACCAAATGGATGAATTGCAAAGCAAGTGCATATTTATTATCTGGAGGGCAGGCTACACGAATAAACAAGGTATGTAAAGGGGCAAAATGGATCGCTGGGTCCTACCACCTTGGTGAAAACTTGCTGGGACCCGAGGGGTATACTGTATGCCTCCAGCAAAGGCTTCAGCAGATACCATTGGGGAACAGGCTTTGACCCCATAGGTGATATCTTTTCCCTTCAAGGTTTAGTCATAGAACATCACTGGAACAGAACAATACATCCACACAGAGCAAACTTGGAACTAATATAAACTTTTTCTTGCAATTAATTTTCACACTTTAATCATTGTAAATACCTAAAGAGTTACATATGCCAAGTAAGAAAACATATAAGTGGCTACATGTGGTGTGATAGAACTTCAAGGCCCTAGGCATAGTTGTCTATAAAATTCTCATACAGCAATCATGTGAAAAGCAACATGAAAGCAAATAAGAAGAACCCGTCAAAGTCTAGAACTCTTGATTAGTTTGATTCCATAATAACCCAATGGATGAATTGCAAAAAGCAAGTGCATATTTACTATCTGGATGGCAGACTACACGAATAAACAAGGTATGCAAAGTAGTGTAATAGAACGCTGGGTCCTACCACCTTGGTGAAAACTTGCTGGGACCTGAGGGGTATATATTCCTCCAGCAAAGGCTTCAGCAGATACCATTGGGGAACAGGCTTTAGCAGATACCATTGGGGAACAGGCTTTGACCCCATACGTGATATCTTTTCCCTTCAAGGTTTAGTCACAGAACATCACTGGAACAGAACAATACATCCACACAGAGCAAACTTGAACTAATATAAACTTCTTCTTAGGATTAATTTTCAAACTTTAATCGTTGTACATACCTAAAGAGTTACATGTGCCAAGTAAGAAAACATAAGTGGCTACATGTGGTGTGATAGAACTTCAAGGCCCTAGGCATAGTTGTCTATAAAAATCTCATACAGCAATCATGTGAAAAGCAACATGAAAGCAAATAAGAAGAACCCGTCAAAGTCTAGAACTCTTGATTAGTTTGATTCCATGATAACCCAATGGATGAATTGCAAAGCAAGTGCATATTTATTATCCAGAGGGCAGGCTACACGAATAAACAAGGTATGCAAAGGGGTAAAATGGATCGCTGGGTCCTACCACCTTGGTGAAAACTTGCTGGGACCCGAGGGGTATATATGCCTCCAGCAAAGGCTTCAGCAGATACCATTGGGGAACAGGCTTTAGCAGATACCATTGGGGAACAGGCTTCAGCAGATACCATTGGGGAACAGGCTTTGACCCCATAGGTGATATATTTTCCCTTCAAGATTTAGTAAAAGAAAATCACTGGAACAGAACAATACATCCACACAGAGCAAACTTGAACTAATATAAACTTCATCTTAGGATTAATTTTCACACTTTAATCATATATTGAACAGTGGTGTTGTAAATACCTAAAGAGTTACATATGCCAAGTAAGAAAACATAAGTGGCTACATGTGGTGTGATAGAACTTCAAGGCCCTAGGCAAAGTTGTCTATAAAATTCTCATACAGCAATCATGTGAAAAGCAACATGAAAGCAAATAAGAAGAACCCGTCAAAGTCTAGAACTCTTGATTAGTTTGATTCCATAATAACCCAATGGATGAATTGCAAAAAGCAAGTGCATATTTACTATCTGGATGACAGACTACACGAATAAACAAGGTATGCAAAGTAGTGTAATAGAACGCTTGGTCCTACCACCTTGGTGAAAACTTGCTGGGACCCGAGGGGTATATATTCCTCCAGCAAAGGCTTCAGCAGATACCATTGGGGAACAGGCTTTGACCCCATACGTGATATCTTTTCCCTTCCAGGTTTAGTCATAGAACATCACTGGAACAGAACAATACATCCACACAGAGCAAACTTGAACTAATATAAACTTTTTCTAACAATTAATTTTCACACTTTAATCATATAGTGAACAGTGGTGTTGTAAACACCTAAAGAGTTACATATGCCAAGTAAGAAAACATATAAGTGGCTACATGTGGTGTGATAGAACTTCAAGGCCCTAGGCATAGTTGTCTATAAAAATCTCATACAGCAATCATGTGAAAAGCAACATGAAAGCAAATAAGAAGAACCCGTCAAAGTCTAGAACTCTTGATTAGTTTGATTCCATAATAACCAAATGGATGAATTGCAAAGCAAGTGCATATTTATTATCTGGAGGGCAGGCTACACGAATAAACAAGGTATGTAAAGGGGCAAAATGGATCGCTGGGTCCTACCACCTTGGTGAAAACTTGCTGGGACCCGAGGGGTATATATGCCTCCAGCAAAGGCTTCAGCAGATACCATTGGGGAACAGGCTTTAGCAGATACCATTGGGGAACAGGCTTCAGCAGATACCATTGGGGAACAGGCTTTGACCCCATAGGTGATATATTTTCCCTTCAAGATTTAGTAAAAGAAAATCACTGGAACAGAACAATACATCCACACAGAGCAAACTTGAACTAATATAAACTTCATCTTAGGATTAATTTTCACACTTTAATCATATATTGAACAGTGGTGTTGTAAATACCTGAAGAGTTACATATGCCAAGTAAGAAAACATAGAAGTGGCTACATGTGGTGTGATAGAACTTCAAGGCCCTAGGCAAAGTTGTCTATAAAATTCTCATACAGCAATCATGTGAAAAGCAACATGAAAGCAAATAAGAAGAACCCGTCAAAGTCTAGAACTCTTGATTAGTTTGATTCCATAATAACCCAATGGATGAATTGCAAAAAGCAAGTGCATATTTACTATCTGGATGACAGACTACACGAATAAACAAGGTATGCAAAGTAGTGTAATAGAACGCTTGGTCCTACCACCTTGGTGAAAACTTGCTGGGACCCGAGGGGTATATATTCCTCCAGCAAAGGCTTCAGCAGATACCATTGGGAAACAGGCTTTGACCCCATATGTGATATCTTTTCCCTTCCAGGTTTAGTCATAGAACATCACTGGAACAGAACAATACATCCACACAGAGCAAACTTGAACTAATATAAACTTTTTCTAACAATTAATTTTCACACTTTAATCATATAGTGAACAGTGGTGTTGTAAACACCTAAAGAGTTACATATGCCAAGTAAGAAAACATATAAGTGGCTACATGTGGTGTGATAGAACTTCAAGGCCCTAGGCATAGTTGTCTATAAAAATCTCATACAGCAATCATGTGAAAAGCAACATGAAAGCAAATAAGAAGAACCCGTCAAAGTCTAGAACTCTTGATTAGTTTGATTCCATAATAACCAAATGGATGAATTGCAAAGCAAGTGCATATTTATTATCTGGAGGGCAGGCTACACGAATAAACAAGGTATGTAAAGGGGCAAAATGGATCGCTGGGTCCTACCACCTTGGTGAAAACTTGCTGGGACCCGAGGGGTATATATTCCTCCAGCAAAGGCTTCAGCAGATACCATTGGGGAACAGGCTTTGACCCCATACGTGATATCTTTTCCCTTCAAGGTTTAGTCACAGAACATCACTGGAACAGAACAATACATCCACACAGAGCAAACTTGAACTAATATAAACTTCTTCTTAGGATTAATTTTCAAACTTTAATCGTTGTACATACCTAAAGAGTTACATATGCCAAGTAAGAAAACATAAGTGGCTACATGTGGTGTGATAGAACTTCAAGGCCCTAGGCATAGTTGTCTATAAAAATCTCATACAGCAATCATGTGAAAAGCAACATGAAAGCAAATAAGAAGAACCCGTCAAAGTCTAGAACTCTTGATTAGTTTGATTCCATGATAACCCAATGGATGAATTGCAAAGCAAGTGCATATTTATTATCCGGAGGGCAGGCTACACGAATAAACAAGGTATGCAAAGGGGCAAAATGGATCGCTGGGTCCTACCACCTTGGTGAAAACTTGCTGGGACCCGAGGGTTATATATGCCTCCAGCAAAGGCTTCAGCAGATACCATTGGGGAACAGGCTTTAGCAGATACCATTGGGGAACAGGCTTCAGCAGATACCATTGGGGAACAGGCTTTGACCCCATAGGTGATATATTTTCCCTTCAAGATTTAGTAAAAGAAAATCACTGGAACAGAACAATACATCCACACAGAGCAAACTTGAACTAATATAAACTTCATCTTAGGATTAATTTTCACACTTTAATCATATATTGAACAGTGGTGTTGTAAATACCTAAAGAGTTACATATGCCAAGTAAGAAAACATATAAGTGGCTACATGTGGTGTGATAGAACTTCAAGGCCCTAGGCAAAGTTGTCTATACAATTCTCATACAGCAATCATGTGAAAAGCAACATGAAAGCAAATAAGAAGAACCCGTCAAAGTCTAGAACTCTTGATTAGTTTGATTCCATAATAACCCAATGGATGAATTGCAAAAAGCAAGTGCATATTTACTATCTGGATGACAGACTACACGAATAAACAAGGTATGCAAAGTAGTGTAATAGAACGCTTGGTCCTACCACCTTGGTGAAAACTTGCTGGGACCCGAGGGGTATATATTCCTCCAGCAAAGGCTTCAGCAGATACCATTGGGGAACAGGCTTTGACCCCATACGTGATATCTTTTCCCTTCCAGGTTTAGTCATAGAACATCACTGGAACAGAACAATACATCCACACAGAGCAAACTTGAACTAATATAAACTTTTTCTAACAATTAATTTTCACACTTTAATCATATAGTGAACAGTGGTGTTGTAAATACCTAAAGAGTTACATATGCCAAGTAAGAAAACATATAAGTGGCTACATGTGGTGTGATAGAACTTCAAGGCCCTAGGCATAGTTGTCTATAAAAATCTCATACAGCAATCATGTGAAAAGCAACATGAAAGCAAATAAGAAGAACCCGTCAAAGTCTAGAACTCTTGATTAGTTTGATTCCATAATAACCAAATGGATGAATTGCAAAGCAAGTGCATATTTATTATCTGGAGGGCAGGCTACACGAATAAACAAGGTATGTAAAGGGGCAAAATGGATCGCTGGGTCCTACCACCTTGGTGAAAACTTGCTGGGACCCGAGGGGTATATATGCCTCCAGCAAAGGCTTCAGCAGATACCATTGGGGAACAGGCTTTAGCAGATACCATTGGGGAACAGGCTTCAGCAGATACCATTGGGGAACAGGCTTTGACCCCATAGGTGATATATTTTCCCTTCAAGATTTAGTAAAAGAAAATCACTGGAACAGAACAATACATCCACACAGAGCAAACTTGAACTAATATAAACTTCATCTTAGGATTAATTTTCACACTTTAATCATATATTGAACAGTGGTGTTGTAAATACCTAAAGAGTTACATATGCCAAGTAAGAAAACATATAAGTGGCTACATGTGGTGTGATAGAACTTCAAGGCCCTAGGCATAGTTGTCTATAAAAATCTCATACAGCAATCATGTGAAAAGCAACATGAAAGCAAATAAGAAGAACCCGTCAAAGTCTAGAACTCTTGATTAGTTTGATTCCATAATAACCAAATGGATGAATTGCAAAGCAAGTGCATATTTATTATCTGGAGGGCAGGCTACACGAATAAACAAGGTATGTAAAGGGGCAAAATGGATCGCTGGGTCCTACCACCTTGGTGAAAACTTGCTGGGACCCGAGGGGTATACTGTATGCCTCCAGCAAAGGCTTCAGCAGATACCATTGGGGAACAGGCTTTAGCAGATACCATTGGGGAACAGGCTTCAGCAGATACCATTGGGGAACAGGCTTTGACCCCATAGGTGATATATTTTCCCTTCAAGATTTAGTAAAAGAAAATCACTGGAACAGAACAATACATCCACACAGAGCAAACTTGAACTAATATAAACTTCATCTTAGGATTAATTTTCACACTTTAATCATATATTGAACAGTGGTGTTGTAAATACCTAAAGAGTTACATATGCCAAGTAAGAAAACATATAAGTGGCTACATGTGCTGTGATAGAACTTCAAGGCCCTAGGCAAAGTTGTCTATACAATTATCATACAGCAATCATGTGAAAAGCAACATGAAAGCAAATAAGAAGAACCTGTCAAAGTCTAGAACTCTTGATTAGTTTGATTCCATAATAACCCAATGGATGAATTGCAAAAAGCAAGTGCATATTTACTATCTGGATGACAGACTACACGAATAAACAAGGTATGCAAAGTAGTGTAATAGAACGCTTGGTCCTACCACATTGGTGAAAACTTGCTGGGACCCGAGGGGTATATATTCCTCCAGCAAAGGCTTCAGCAGATACCATTGGGGAACAGGCTTTGACCCCATACGTGATATCTTTTCCCTTCCAGGTTTAGTCATAGAACATCACTGGAACAGAACAATACATCCACACAGAGCAAACTTGAACTAATATAAACTTTTTCTAACAATTAATTTTCACACTTTAATCATATAGTGAACAGTGGTGTTGTAAATACCTAAAGAGTTACATATGCCAAGTAAGAAAACATATAAGTGGCTACATGTGGTGTGATAGAACTTCAAGGCCCTAGGCATAGTTGTCTATAAAAATCTCATACAGCAATCATGTGAAAAGCAACATGAAAGCAAATAAGAAGAACCCGTCAAAGTCTAGAACTCTTGATTAGTTTGATTCCATAATAACCAAATGGATGAATTGCAAAGCAAGTGCATATTTATTATCTGGAGGGCAGGCTACACGAATAAACAAGGTATGTAAAGGGGCAAAATGGATCGCTGGGTCCTACCACCTTGGTGAAAACTTGCTGGGACCCGAGGGGTATATATGCCTCCAGCAAAGGCTTCAGCAGATACCATTGGGGAACAGGCTTTAGCAGATACCATTGGGGAACAGGCTTTGACCCCATAGGTGATATATTTTCCCTTCAAGATTTAGTAAAAGAAAATCACTGGAACAGAACAATACATCCACACAGAGCAAACTTGAACTAATATAAACTTCATCTTAGGATTAATTTTCACACTTTAATCATATATTGAACAGTGGTGTTGTAAATACCTAAAGAGTTACATATGCCAAGTAAGAAAACATAAGTGGCTACATGTGGTGTGATAGAACTTCAAGGCCCTAGGCATAGTTGTCTATAAAAATCTCATACAGCAATCATGTGAAAAGCAACATGAAAGCAAATAAGAAGAACCCGTCAAAGTCTAGAACTCTTGATTAGTTTGATTCCATGATAACCCAATGGATGAATTGCAAAGCAAGTGCATATTTATTATCCGGAGGGCAGGCTACACGAATAAACAAGGTATGCAAAGGGGCAAAATGGATCGCTGGGTCCTACCACCTTGGTGAAAACTTGCTGGGACCCGAGGGGTATATATGCCTCCAGCAAAGGCTTCAGCAGATACCATTGGGGAACAGGCTTTAGCAGATACTATTGGGGAACAGGCTTCAGCAGATACCATTGGGGAACAGGCTTTGACCCCATAGGTGATATATTTTCCCTTCAAGATTTAGTAAAAGAAAATCACTGGAACAGAACAATACATCCACACAGAGCAAACTTGAACTAATATAAACTTCATCTTAGGATTAATTTTCACACTTTAATCATATATTGAACAGTGGTGTTGTAAATACCTAAAGAGTTACATATGCCAAGTAAGAAAACATATAAGTGGCTACATGTGGTGTGATAGAACTTCAAGGCCCTAGGCAAAGTTGTCTATACAATTCTCATACAGCAATCATGTGAAAAGCAACATGAAAGCAAATAAGAAGAACCTGTCAAAGTCTAGAACTCTTGATTAGTTTGATTCCATAATAACCCAATGGATGAATTGCAAAAAGCAAGTGCATATTTACTATCTGGATGACAGACTACACGAATAAACAAGGTATGCAAAGTAGTGTAATAGAACGCTTGGTCCTACCACCTTGGTGAAAACTTGCTGGGACCCGAGGGGTATATATTCCTCCAGCAAAGGCTTCAGCAGATACCATTGGGGAACAGGCTTTGACCCCATACGTGATATCTTTTCCCTTCCAGGTTTAGTCATAGAACATCACTGGAACAGAACAACACATCCACACAGAGCAAACTTGAACTAATATAAACTTCTTCTTAGGATTAATTTTCAAACTTTAATCGTTGTACATACCTAAAGAGTTACATATGCCAAGTAAGAAAACATAAGTGGCTACATGTGGTGTGATAGAACTTCAAGGCCCTAGGCATAGTTGTCTATAAAAATCTCATACAGCAATCATGTGAAAAGCAACATGAAAGCAAATAAGAAGAACCCGTCAAAGTCTAGAACTCTTGATTAGTTTGATTCCATGATAACCCAATGGATGAATTGCAAAGCAAGTGCATATTTATTATCCGGAGGGCAGGCTACACGAATAAACAAGGTATGCAAAGGGGCAAAATGGATCGCTGGGTCCTACCACCTTGGTGAAAACTTGCTGGGACCCGAGGGGTATATATGCCTCCAGCAAAGGCTTCAGCAGATACCATTGGGGAACAGGCTTTAGCAGATACTATTGGGGAACAGGCTTCAGCAGATACCATTGGGGAACAGGCTTTGACCCCATAGGTGATATATTTTCCCTTCAAGATTTAGTAAAAGAAAATCACTGGAACAGAACAATACATCCACACAGAGCAAACTTGAACTAATATAAACTTCATCTTAGGATTAATTTTCACACTTTAATCATATATTGAACAGTGGTGTTGTAAATACCTAAAGAGTTACATATGCCAAGTAAGAAAACATATAAGTGGCTACATGTGGTGTGATAGAACTTCAAGGCCCTAGGCAAAGTTGTCTATACAATTCTCATACAGCAATCATGTGAAAAGCAACATGAAAGCAAATAAGAAGAACCCGTCAAAGTCTAGAACTCTTGATTAGTTTGATTCCATAATAACCCAATGGATGAATTGCAAAAAGCAAGTGCATATTTACTATCTGGATGACAGACTACACGAATAAACAAGGTATGCAAAGTAGTGTAATAGAACGCTTGGTCCTACCACCTTGGTGAAAACTTGCTGGGACCCGAGGGGTATATATTCCTCCAGCAAAGGCTTCAGCAGATACCATTGGGGAACAGGCTTTGACCCCATACGTGATATCTTTTCCCTTCCAGGTTTAGTCATAGAACATCACTGGAACAGAACAACACATCCACACAGAGCAAACTTGAACTAATATAAACTTTTTCTAACAATTAATTTTCACACTTTAATCATATAGTGAACAGTGGTGTTGTAAATACCTAAAGAGTTACATATGCCAAGTAAGAAAACATATAAGTGGCTACATGTGGTGTGATAGAACTTCAAGGCCCTAGGCATAGTTGTCTATAAAAATCTCATACAGCAATCATGTGAAAAGCAACATGAAAGCAAATAAGAAGAACCCGTCAAAGTCTAGAACTCTTGATTAGTTTGATTCCATAATAACCAAATGGATGAATTGCAAAGCAAGTGCATATTTATTATCTGGAGGGCAGGCTACACGAATAAACAAGGTATGTAAAGGGGCAAAATGGATCGCTGGGTCCTACCACCTTGGTGAAAACTTGCTGGGACCCGAGGGGTATATATGCCTCCAGCAAAGGCTTCAGCAGATACCATTGGGGAACAGGCTTTAGCAGATACCATTGGGGAACAGGCTTCAGCAGATACCATTGGGGAACAGGCTTTGACCCCATAGGTGATATATTTTCCCTTCAAGATTTAGTAAAAGAAAATCACTGGAACAGAACAATACATCCACACAGAGCAAACTTGAACTAATATAAACTTCATCTTAGGATTAATTTTCACACTTTAATCATATATTGAACAGTGGTGTTGTAAATACCTAAAGAGTTACATATGCCAAGTAAGAAAACATATAAGTGGCTACATGTGCTGTGATAGAACTTCAAGGCCCTAGGCAAAGTTGTCTATACAATTATCATACAGCAATCATGTGAAAAGCAACATGAAAGCAAATAAGAAGAACCTGTCAAAGTCTAGAACTCTTGATTAGTTTGATTCCATAATAACCCAATGGATGAATTGCAAAAAGCAAGTGCATATTTACTATCTGGATGACAGACTACACGAATAAACAAGGTATGCAAAGTAGTGTAATAGAACGCTTGGTCCTACCACCTTGGTGAAAACTTGCTGGGACCCGAGGGGTATATATTCCTCCAGCAAAGGCTTCAGCAGATACCATTGGGGAACAGGCTTTGACCCCATACGTGATATCTTTTCCCTTCCAAGTTTAGTCATAGAACATCACTGGAACAGAACAATACATCCACACAGAGCAAACTTGGAACTAATATAAACTTTTTCTTGCAATTAATTTTCACACTTTAATCGTTGAAAATACCTAAAGAGTTACATATGCCAAGTAAGAAAACATATAAGTGGCTACATGTGGTGTGATAGAACTTCAAGGCCCTAGGCATAGTTGTCTATAAAAATCTCATACAGCAATCATGTGAAAAGCAACATGAAAGCAAATAAGAAGAACCCGTCAAAGTCTAGAACTCTTGATTAGTTTGATTCCATGATAACCCAATGGATGAATTGCAAAGCAAGTGCATATTTATTATCCGGAGGGCAGGCTACACGAATAAACAAGGTATGCAAAGTAGTGTAATAGAACGCTGGGTCCTACCACCTTGGTGAAAACTTGCTGGGACCCGAGGGGTATATATTCCTCCAGCAAAGGCTTCAGCAGTTACCATTGGGGAACAGGCTTTGACCCCATACGTGATATCTTTTCCCTTCAAGGTTTAGTCACAGAACATCACTGGAACAGAACAATACATCCACACAGAGCAAACTTGAACTAATATAAACTTCTTCTTAGGATTAATTTTCAAACTTTAATCGTTGTACATACCTAAAGAGTTACATATGCCAAGTAAGAAAACATAAGTGGCTACATGTGGTGTGATAGAACTTCAAGGCCCTAGGCATAGTTGTCTATAAAAATCTCATACAGCAATCATGTGAAAAGCAACATGAAAGCAAATAAGAAGAACCGTCAAAGTCTAGAACTCTTGATTAGTTTGATTCCATAATAACCCAATGGATGAATTGCAAAAAGCAAGTGCATATTTATTATCTGGATGGCAGACTACACGAATAAACAAGGTATGCAAAGTAGTGTAATAGAACGCTGGGTCCTACCACCTTGGTGAAAACTTGCTGGGACCCGAGGGGTATATATTCCTCCAGCAAAGGCTTCAGCAGATACCATTGGGGAACAGGCTTTGACCCCATACGTGATATCTTTTCCCTTCAAGGTTTAGTCACAGAACATCACTGGAACAGAACAATACATCCACACAGAGCAAACTTGAACTAATATAAACTTCTTCTTAGGATTAATTTTCAAACTTTAATCGTTGTACATACCTAAAGAGTTACATATGCCAAGTAAGAAAACATAAGTGGCTACATGTGGTGTGATAGAACTTCAAGGCCCTAGGCATAGTTGTCTATAAAAATCTCATACAGCAATCATGTGAAAAGCAACATGAAAGCAAATAAGAAGAACCCGCCAAAGTCTAGAACTCTTGATTAGTTTGATTCCATGATAACCCAATGGATGAATTGCAAAGCAGGTGCATATTTATTATCCGGAGGGCAGGCTACACGAATAAACAAGGTATGCAAAGGGGCAAAATGGATCGCTGGGTCCTACCACCTTGGTGAAAACTTGCTGGGACCCGAGGGGTATATATGCCTCCAGCAAAGGCTTCAGCAGATACCATTGGGGAACAGGCTTTAGCAGATACTATTGGGGAACAGGCTTCAGCAGATACCATTGGGGAACAGGCTTTGACCCCATAGGTGATATATTTTCCCTTCAAGATTTAGTAAAAGAAAATCACTGGAACAGAACAATACATCCACACAGAGCAAACTTGAACTAATATAAACTTCATCTTAGGATTAATTTTCACACTTTAATCATATATTGAACAGTGGTGTTGTAAATACCTAAAGAGTTACATATGCCAAGTAAGAAAACATATAAGTGGCTACATGTGGTGTGATAGAACTTCAAGGCCCTAGGCAAAGTTGTCTATACAATTCTCATACAGCAATCATGTGAAAAGCAACATGAAAGCAAATAAGAAGAACCCGTCAAAGTCTAGAACTCTTGATTAGTTTGATTCCATAATAACCCAATGGATGAATTGCAAAAAGCAAGTGCATATTTACTATCTGGATGACAGACTACACGAATAAACAAGGTATGCAAAGTAGTGTAATAGAACGCTTGGTCCTACCACCTTGGTGAAAACTTGCTGGGACCCGAGGGGTATATATTCCTCCAGCAAAGGCTTCAGCAGATACCATTGGGGGAACAGGCTTTGACCCCATACGTGATATCTTTTCCCTTCCAGGTTTAGTCATAGAACATCACTGGAACAGAACAATACATCCACACAGAGCAAACTTGAACTAATATAAACTTTTTCTAACAATTAATTTTCACACTTTAATCATATAGTGAACAGTGGTGTTGTAAATACCTAAAGAGTTACATATGCCAAGTAAGAAAACATATAAGTGGCTACATGTGGTGTGATAGAACTTCAAGGCCCTAGGCATAGTTGTCTATAAAAATCTCATACAGCAATCATGTGAAAAGCAACATGAAAGCAAATAAGAAGAACCCGTCAAAGTCTAGAACTCTTGATTAGTTTGATTCCATAATAACCAAATGGATGAATTGCAAAGCAAGTGCATATTTATTATCTGGAGGGCAGGCTACACGAATAAACAAGGTATGTAAAGGGGCAAAATGGATCGCTGGGTCCTACCACCTTGGTGAAAACTTGCTGGGACCCGAGGGGTATACTGTATGCCTCCAGCAAAGGCTTCAGCAGATACCATTGGGGAACAGGCTTTGACCCCATAGGTGATATCTTTTCCCTTCAAGGTTTAGTCATAGAACATCACTGGAACAGAACAATACATCCACACAGAGCAAACTTGGAACTAATATAAACTTTTTCTTGCAATTAATTTTCACACTTTAATCGTTGTAAATACCTAAAGAGTTACATATGCCAAGTAAGAAAACATATAAGTGGCTACATGTGGTGTGATAGAACTTCAAGGCCCTAGGCATAGTTGTCTATAAAATTCTCATACAGCAATCATGTGAAAAGCAACATGAAAGCAAATAAGAAGAACCCGTCAAAGTCTAGAACTCTTGATTAGTTTGATTCCATAATAACCCAATGGATGAATTGCAAAAAGCAAGTGCATATTTATTATCTGGATGGCAGACTACACGAATAAACAAGGTATGCAAAGTAGTGTAATAGAACGCTGGGTCCTACCACCTTGGTGAAAACTTGCTGGGACCCAAGGGGTATATATTCCTCCAGCAAAGGCTTCAGCAGTTACCATTGGGGAACAGGCTTTGACCCCATACGTGATATCTTTTCCCTTCAAGGTTTAGTCACAGAACATCACTGGAACAGAACAATACATCCACACAGAGCAAACTTGAACTAATATAAACTTCTTCTTAGGATTAATTTTCAAACTTTAATCGTTGTACATACCTAAAGAGTTACATATGCCAAGTAAGAAAACATATAAGTGGCTACATGTGGTGTGATAGAACTTCAAGGCCCTAGGCATAGTTGTCTATAAAAATCTCATACAGCAATCATGTGAAAAGCAACATGAAAGCAAATAAGAAGAACCCGTCAAAGTCTAGAACTCTTGATTAGTTTGATTCCATGATAACCCAATGGATGAATTGCAAAGCAAGTGCATATGTATTATCCGGAGGGCAGGCTACACGAATAAACAATGTATGCAAAGGGGCAAAATGGATCGCTGGGTCCTACCACCTTGGTGAAAACTTGCTGGGACCCGAGGGGTATATATGCCTCCAGCAAAGGCTTCAGCAGATACCATTGGGGAACAGGCTTCAGCAGATACCATTGGGGAACAGGCTTTGACCCCATAGGTGATATATTTTCCCTTCAAGATTTAGTAAAAGAAAATCACTGGAACAGAACAATACATCCACACAGAGCAAACTTGAACTAATATAAACTTCATCTTAGGATTAATTTTCACACTTTAATCATATATTGAACAGTGGTGTTGTAAATACCTAAAGAGTTACATATGCCAAGTAAGAAAACATATAAGTGGCTACATGTGGTGTGATAGAACTTCAAGGCCCTAGGCATAGTTGTCTATAAAAATCTCATACAGCAATCATGTGAAAAGCAACATGAAAGCAAATAAGAAGAACCCGTCAAAGTCTAGAACTCTTGATTAGTTTGATTCCATAATAACCCAATGGATGAATTGCAAAAACCAAGTGCATATTTACTATCTGGATGACAGACTACACGAATAAACAAGGTATGCAAAGTAGGGTAATAGAACGCTTGGTCCTACCACCTTGGTGAAAACTTGCTGGGACCCGAGGGGTATATATTCCTCCAGCAAAGGCTTCAGCAGATACCATTGGGGAACAGGCTTTGACCCCATACGTGATATCTTTTCCCTTCCAGGTTTAGTCATAGAACATCACTGGAACAGAACAATACATCCACACAGAGCAAACTTGAACTAACATAAACTTTTTCTAACAATTAATTTTCACACTTTAATCATATAGTGAACAGTGGTGTTGTAAATACCTAAAGAGTTACATATGCAAGGTAAGAAAACATATAAGTGGCTACATGTGGTGTGATAGAACTTCAAGGGCCTAGGCATAGTTGTCTATAAAAATCTCATACAGCAATCATGTGAAAAGCAACATGAAAGCAAATAAGAAGAACCCGTCAAAGTCTAGAACTCTTGATTAGTTTGATTCCATAATAACCAAATGGATGAATTGCAAAGCAAGTGCATATTTATTATCTGGAGGGCAGGCTACACGAATAAACAAGGTATGTAAAGGGGCAAAATGGATCGCTGGGTCCTACCACCTTGGTGAAAACTTGCTGGGACCCGAGGGGTATATATGCCTCCAGCAAAGGCTTCAGCAGATACCATTGGGGAACAGGCTTTAGCAGATACCATTGGGGAACAGGCTTCAGCAGATACCATTGGGGAACAGGCTTTGACCCCATAGGTGATATATTTTCCCTTCAAGATTTAGTAAAAGAAAATCACTGGAACAGAACAATACATCCACACAGAGCAAACTTGAACTAATATAAACTTCATCTTAGGATTAATTTTCACACTTTAATCATATATTGAACAGTGGTGTTGTAAATACCTAAAGAGTTACATATGCCAAGTAAGAAAACATATAAGTGGCTACATGTGGTGTGATAGAACTTCAAGGCCCTAGGCAAAGTTGTCTATAAAATTCTCATACAGCAATCATGTGAAAAGCAACATGAAAGCAAATAAGAAGAACCCGTCAAAGTCTAGAACTCTTGATTAGTTTGATTCCATAATAACCAAATGGATGAATTGCAAAGCAAGTGCATATTTATTATCTGGAGGGCAGGCTACACGAATAAACAAGGTATGTAAAGGGGCAAAATGGATCGCTGGGTCCTACCACCTTGGTGAAAACTTGCTGGGACCCGAGGGGTATACTGTATGCCTCCAGCAAAGGCTTCAGCAGATACCATTGGGGAACAGGCTTTGACCCCATAGGTGATATCTTTTCCCTTCAAGGTTTAGTCACAGAACATCACTGGAACAGAACAATACATCCACACAGAGCAAACTTGAACTAATATAAACTTCTTCTTAGGATTAATTTTCAAACTTTAATCGTTGTACATACCTAAAGAGTTACATATGCCAAGTAAGAAAACATAAGTGGCTACATGTGGTGTTATAGAACTTCAAGGCCCTAGGCATAGTTGTCTATAAAAATCTCATACAGCAATCATGTGAAAAGCAACATGAAAGCAAATAAGAAGAACCCGTCAAAGTCTAGAACTCTTGATTAGTTTGATTCCATAATAACCAAATGGATGAATTGCAAAGCAAGTGCATATTTATTATCTGGAGGGCAGGCTACACGAATAAACAAGGTATGTAAAGGGGCAAAATGGATCGCTGGGTCCTACCACCTTGGTGAAAACTTGCTGGGACCCGAGGGGTATACTGTATGCCTCCAGCAAAGGCTTCAGCAGATACCATTGGGGAACAGGCTTTGACCCCATAGGTGATATCTTTTCCCTTCAAGGTTTAGTCATAGAACATCACTGGAACAGAACAATACATCCACACAGAGCAAACTTGGAACTAATATAAACTTTTTCTTGCAATTAATTTTCACACTTTAATCGTTGTAAATACCTAAAGAGTTACATATGCCAAGTAAGAAAACATAAGTGGCTACATGTGGTGTGATAGAACTTCAAGGCCCTAGGCATAGTTGTCTATAAAAATCTCATACAGCAATCATGTGAAAAGCAACATGAAAGCAAATAAGAAGAACCCGTCAAAGTCTAGAACTCTTGATTAGTTTGATTCCATGATAACCCAATGGATGAATTGCAAAGCAAGTGCATATGTATTATCCAGAGGGCAGGCTACACGAATAAACAATGTATGCAAAGGGGCAAAATGGATCGCTGGGTCCTACCACCTTGGTGAAAACTTGCTGGGACCCGAGGGGTATATATGCCTCCAGCAAAGGCTTCAGCAGATACCATTGGGGAACAGGCTTCAGCAGATACCATTGGGGAACAGGCTTTGACCCCATAGGTGATATATTTTCCCTTCAAGATTTAGTAAAAGAAAATCACTGGAACAGAACAATACATCCACACAGAGCAAACTTGAACTAATATAAACTTCATCTTAGGATTAATTTTCACACTTTAATCATATATTGAACAGTGGTGTTGTAAATACCTAAAGAGTTACATATGCCAAGTAAGAAAACATATAAGTGGCTACATGTGGTGTGATAGAACTTCAAGGCCCTAGGCATAGTTGTCTATAAAATTCTCATACAGCAATCATGTGAAAAGCAACATGAAAGCAAATAAGAAGAACCCGTCAAAGTCTAGAACTCTTGATTAGTTTGATTCCATAATAACCCAATGGATGAATTGCAAAAAGCAAGTGCATATTTACTATCTGGATGGCAGACTACACGAATAAACAAGGTATGCAAAGTAGTGTAATAGAACGCTGGGTCCTACCACCTTGGTGAAAACTTGCTGGGACCCGAGGGGTATATATTCCTCCAGCAAAGGCTTCAGCAGTTACCATTGGGGAACAGGCTTTGACCCCATACGTGATATCTTTTCCCTTCAAGGTTTAGTCACAGAACATCACTGGAACAGAACAATACATCCACACAGAGCAAACTTGAACTAATATAAACTTCTTCTTAGGATTAATTTTCAAACTTTAATCGTTGTACATACCTAAAGAGTTACATGTGCCAAGTAAGAAAACATAAGTGGCTACATGTGGTGTGATAGAACTTCAAGGCCCTAGGCATAGTTGTCTATAAAAATCTCATACAGCAATCATGTGAAAAGCAACATGAAAGCAAATAAGAAGAACCCGTCAAAGTCTAGAACTCTTGATTAGTTTGATTCCATGATAACCCAATGGATGAATTGCAAAGCAAGTGCATATTTATTATCCAGAGGGCAGGCTACACGAATAAACAAGGTATGCAAAGGGGTAAAATGGATCGCTGGGTCCTACCACCTTGGTGAAAACTTGCTGGGACCCGAGGGGTATATATGCCTCCAGCAAAGGCTTCAGCAGATACCATTGGGGAACAGGCTTTAGCAGATACCATTGGGGAACAGGCTTCAGCAGATACCATTGGGGAACAGGCTTTGACCCCATAGGTGATATATTTTCCCTTCAAGATTTAGTAAAAGAAAATCACTGGAACAGAACAATACATCCACACAGAGCAAACTTGAACTAATATAAACTTCATCTTAGGATTAATTTTCACACTTTAATCATATATTGAACAGTGGTGTTGTAAATACCTAAAGAGTTACATATGCCAAGTAAGAAAACATAAGTGGCTACATGTGGTGTGATAGAACTTCAAGGCCCTAGGCAAAGTTGTCTATAAAATTCTCATACAGCAATCATGTGAAAAGCAACATGAAAGCAAATAAGAAGAACCCGTCAAAGTCTAGAACTCTTGATTAGTTTGATTCCATAATAACCCAATGGATGAATTGCAAAAAGCAAGTGCATATTTACTATCTGGATGACAGACTACACGAATAAACAAGGTATGCAAAGTAGTGTAATAGAACGCTTGGTCCTACCACCTTGGTGAAAACTTGCTGGGACCCGAGGGGTATATATTCCTCCAGCAAAGGCTTCAGCAGATACCATTGGGGAACAGGCTTTGACCCCATACGTGATATCTTTTCCCTTCCAGGTTTAGTCATAGAACATCACTGGAACAGAACAATACATCCACACAGAGCAAACTTGAACTAATATAAACTTTTTCTAACAATTAATTTTCACACTTTAATCATATAGTGAACAGTGGTGTTGTAAATACCTAAAGAGTTACATATGCCAAGTAAGAAAACATATAAGTGGCTACATGTGGTGTGATAAAACTTCAAGGCCCTAGGCATAGTTGTCTATAAAAATCTCATACAGCAATCATGTGAAAAGCAACATGAAAGCAAATAAGAAGAACCCGTCAAAGTCTAGAACTCTTGATTAGTTTGATTCCATAATAACCAAATGGATGAATTGCAAAGCAAGTGCATATTTATTATCTGGAGGGCAGGCTACACGAATAAACAAGGTATGTAAAGGGGCAAAATGGATCGCTGGGTCCTACCACCTTGGTGAAAACTTGCTGGGACCCGAGGGGTATATATGCCTCCAGCAAAGGCTTCAGCAGATACCATTGGGGAACAGGCTTTAGCAGATACCATTGGGGAACAGGCTTCAGCAGATACCATTGGGGAACAGGCTTTGACCCCATAGGTGATATATTTTCCCTTCAAGATTTAGTAAAAGAAAATCACTGGAACAGAACAATACATCCACACAGAGCAAACTTGAACTAATATAAACTTCATCTTAGGATTAATTTTCACACTTTAATCATATATTGAACAGTGGTGTTGTAAATACCTAAAGAGTTACATATGCCAAGTAAGAAAACATAGAAGTGGCTACATGTGGTGTGATAGAACTTCAAGGCCCTAGGCAAAGTTGTCTATAAAATTCTCATACAGCAATCATGTGAAAAGCAACATGAAAGCAAATAAGAAGAACCCGTCAAAGTCTAGAACTCTTGATTAGTTTGATTCCATAATAACCCAATGGATGAATTGCAAAAAGCAAGTGCATATTTACTATCTGGATGACAGACTACACGAATAAACAAGGTATGCAAAGTAGTGTAATAGAACGCTTGGTCCTACCACCTTGGTGAAAACTTGCTGGGACCCGAGGGGTATATATTCCTCCAGCAAAGGCTTCAGCAGATACCATTGGGGAACAGGCTTTGACCCCATACGTGATATCTTTTCCCTTCCAGGTTTAGTCATAGAACATCACTGGAACAGAACAATACATCCACACAGAGCAAACTTGAACTAATATAAACTTTTTCTAACAATTAATTTTCACACTTTAATCATATAGTGAACAGTGGTGTTGTAAACACCTAAAGAGTTACATATGCCAAGTAAGAAAACATATAAGTGGCTACATGTGGTGTGATAGAACTTCAAGGCCCTAGGCATAGTTGTCTATAAAAATCTCATACAGCAATCATGTGAAAAGCAACATGAAAGCAAATAAGAAGAACCCGTCAAAGTCTAGAACTCTTGATTAGTTTGATTCCATAATAACCAAATGGATGAATTGCAAAGCAAGTGCATATTTATTATCTGGAGGGCAGGCTACACGAATAAACAAGGTATGTAAAGGGGCAAAATGGATCGCTGGGTCCTACCACCTTGGTGAAAACTTGCTGGGACCCGAGGGGTATATATGCCTCCAGCAAAGGCTTCAGCAGATACCATTGGGGAACAGGCTTTAGCAGATACCATTGGGGAACAGGCTTCAGCAGATACCATTGGGGAACAGGCTTTGACCCCATAGGTGATATATTTTCCCTTCAAGATTTAGTAAAAGAAAATCACTGGAACAGAACAATACATCCACACAGAGCAAACTTGAACTAATATAAACTTCATCTTAGGATTAATTTTCACACTTTAATCATATATTGAACAGTGGTGTTGTAAATACCTGAAGAGTTACATATGCCAAGTAAGAAAACATAGAAGTGGCTACATGTGGTGTGATAGAACTTCAAGGCCCTAGGCAAAGTTGTCTATAAAATTCTCATACAGCAATCATGTGAAAAGCAACATGAAAGCAAATAAGAAGAACCCGTCAAAGTCTAGAACTCTTGATTAGTTTGATTCCATAATAACCCAATGGATGAATTGCAAAAAGCAAGTGCATATTTACTATCTGGATGACAGACTACACGAATAAACAAGGTATGCAAAGTAGTGTAATAGAACGCTTGGTCCTACCACCTTGGTGAAAACTTGCTGGGACCCGAGGGGTATATATTCCTCCAGCAAAGGCTTCAGCAGATACCATTGGGAAACAGGCTTTGACCCCATATGTGATATCTTTTCCCTTCCAGGTTTAGTCATAGAACATCACTGGAACAGAACAATACATCCACACAGAGCAAACTTGAACTAATATAAACTTTTTCTAACAATTAATTTTCACACTTTAATCATATAGTGAACAGTGGTGTTGTAAATACCTAAAGAGTTACATATGCCAAGTAAGAAAACATATAAGTGGCTACATGTGGTGTGATAGAACTTCAAGGCCCTAGGCATAGTTGTCTATAAAAATCTCATACAGCAATCATGTGAAAAGCAACATGAAAGCAAATAAGAAGAACCCGTCAAAGTCTAGAACTCTTGATTAGTTTGATTCCATAATAACCAAATGGATGAATTGCAAAGCAAGTGCATATTTATTATCTGGAGGGCAGGCTACACGAATAAACAAGGTATGTAAAGGGGCAAAATGGATCGCTGGGTCCTACCACCTTGGTGAAAACTTGCTGGGACCCGAGGGGTATATATTCCTCCAGCAAAGGCTTCAGCAGATACCATTGGGGAACAGGCTTTGACCCCATACGTGATATCTTTTCCCTTCAAGGTTTAGTCACAGAACATCACTGGAACAGAACAATACATCCACACAGAGCAAACTTGAACTAATATAAACTTCTTCTTAGGATTAATTTTCAAACTTTAATCGTTGTACATACCTAAAGAGTTACATATGCCAAGTAAGAAAACATAAGTGGCTACATGTGGTGTGATAGAACTTCAAGGCCCTAGGCATAGTTGTCTATAAAAATCTCATACAGCAATCATGTGAAAAGCAACATGAAAGCAAATAAGAAGAACCCGTCAAAGTCTAGAACTCTTGATTAGTTTGATTCCATGATAACCCAATGGATGAATTGCAAAGCAAGTGCATATTTATTATCCGGAGGGCAGGCTACACGAATAAACAAGGTATGCAAAGGGGCAAAATGGATCGCTGGGTCCTACCACCTTGGTGAAAACTTGCTGGGACCCGAGGGTTATATATGCCTCCAGCAAAGGCTTCAGCAGATACCATTGGGGAACAGGCTTCAGCAGATACCATTGGGGAACAGGCTTCAGCAGATACCATTGGGGAACAGGCTTTGACCCCATAGGTGATATATTTTCCCTTCAAGATTTAGTAAAAGAAAATCACTGGAACAGAACAATACATCCACACAGAGCAAACTTGAACTAATATAAACTTCATCTTAGGATTAATTTTCACACTTTAATCATATATTGAACAGTGGTGTTGTAAATACCTAAAGAGTTACATATGCCAAGTAAGAAAACATATAAGTGGCTACATGTGGTGTGATAGAACTTCAAGGCCCTAGGCAAAGTTGTCTATACAATTCTCATACAGCAATCATGTGAAAAGCAACATGAAAGCAAATAAGAAGAACCCGTCAAAGTCTAGAACTCTTGATTAGTTTGATTCCATAATAACCCAATGGATGAATTGCAAAAAGCAAGTGCATATTTACTATCTGGATGACAGACTACACGAATAAACAAGGTATGCAAAGTAGTGTAATAGAACGCTTGGTCCTACCACCTTGGTGAAAACTTGCTGGGACCCGAGGGGTATATATTCCTCCAGCAAAGGCTTCAGCAGATACCATTGGGGAACAGGCTTTGACCCCATACGTGATATCTTTTCCCTTCCAGGTTTAGTCATAGAACATCACTGGAACAGAACAATACATCCACACAGAGCAAACTTGAACTAATATAAACTTTTTCTAACAATTAATTTTCACACTTTAATCATATAGTGAACAGTGGTGTTGTAAATACCTAAAGAGTTACATATGCCAAGTAAGAAAACATATAAGTGGCTACATGTGGTGTGATAGAACTTCAAGGCCCTAGGCATAGTTGTCTATAAAAATCTCATACAGCAATCATGTGAAAAGCAACATGAAAGCAAATAAGAAGAACCCGTCAAAGTCTAGAACTCTTGATTAGTTTGATTCCATAATAACCAAATGGATGAATTGCAAAGCAAGTGCATATTTATTATCTGGAGGGCAGGCTACACGAATAAACAAGGTATGTAAAGGGGCAAAATGGATCGCTGGGTCCTACCACCTTGGTGAAAACTTGCTGGGACCCGAGGGGTATATATGCCTCCAGCAAAGGCTTCAGCAGATACCATTGGGGAACAGGCTTCAGCAGATACCATTGGGGAACAGGCTTTGACCCCATAGGTGATATATTTTCCCTTCAAGATTTAGTAAAAGAAAATCACTGGAACAGAACAATACATCCACACAGAGCAAACTTGAACTAATATAAACTTCATCTTAGGATTAATTTTCACACTTTAATCATATATTGAACAGTGGTGTTGTAAATACCTAAAGAGTTACATATGCCAAGTAAGAAAACATATAAGTGGCTACATGTGGTGTGATAGAACTTCAAGGCCCTAGGCAAAGTTGTCTATACAATTCTCATACAGCAATCATGTGAAAAGCAACATGAAAGCAAATAAGAAGAACCCGTCAAAGTCTAGAACTCTTGATTAGTTTGATTCCATAATAACCCAATGGATGAATTGCAAAAAGCAAGTGCATATTTACTATCTGGATGACAGACCAAGGGCGCATGCGCACGCGGCGACCAGCAGAAGGAAAAACTCGGCGTCCTGTTTTGTTGTTTTGAAGAGTCTATGTGCATGTTTTATGTTTAGTTTGTGTTTTTTTTCTCATGACAAAGTGTGCTTAACACAAACTATCCGTTGGGTCAGATGGAGCTGATCATTTTAATCGCTTGTTGGATTTTGTTTGACCTGAATCTCGTTTGCTATGGAACTATGGTGCCGGCTCAGAGGATTCAGTACACCAGGGATCAACTACTGGCTTGGAACTCACCGAGTCTACTCAGTGGTCAGTACCCGCTTTCTAAACTTCCAGGCGGCATACTTCGGAGGGTGAATTGCAATTCTGCACCGGGAGATGATGCTGGGATAGTTAAGAAAAGAAAGCGAGGGAAAAGGGGAGGTGTTCGTCAGCGACTACGGAGTAAACAGCTGACACGTATCGCTCTGCCGTCATTGATCGTGGGAAACGTACAGTCACTACGGAACAAACTCGACGAGTTGCAAGGAAATGTTCGTTTCCTGCAGGATTACAGAAACAGCTGTGCAATGGCATTCACAGAATCCTGGCTAACTGAGCAGGATTTGGACAACGGCTTGAGTGTTGATGGTTTTGGCATTCCATTTCGCACAGACAGGAACGCAGAAATTACAGGTAAATCCCGTGGTGGGGGTGTATGCCTTTATGTCAACAAACGCTATTGTACTTCTGTGACTGTTCGGGAGAACATTTGTACACCCGATATGGAGTTATTGTCGGTATCTCTTCGTCCATTTTATCTGCCTCGAGAATTTCCACAAATTTTTATAACTGTTGTGTACATTCACCCCAAAGCAAACAACATCATTGCATCGAACACTGTATCTGATGTTGTTCAAGGACTTCAAAACATTTCACCAGAGGCGCCGAATTTTATTTTGGGAGATTTTAATCATGTGTCACTTAAAAAGTCCTTGCCAAATTTTTACCAGTACATCACATGCCCAACAAGACATTATAAGACGCTGGATCTCTGTTATGGGAATATAAAGGGGGCTTATAAGTCTGTACCTTTGTCAGCATTGGGATCTGCTGATCATAATTGTGTACAGCTCCTTCCTATTTATAGACCATTATTTAAGAGAGAAAAACCCCATACAAGAGAAGTTAAAATGTGGACAGATGACTCTACCGCCCGTTTACAAGGGTGCTTTGATTGTACAGATTGGGAGGTCTTCAAAGACTCTTGTGAACATATTGATGAATTGACTGATGTCGTTTGTTCATACATAACCTTTTGTGAGGATATGATTGTGCCTACACGTAAATTTAAGGTTTTCTCTAATACTAAACCATGGATGACAAAATCAGTCAAATCAAGTTTGCGGAACAAGCAATTAGCCTATAGGCAGGGGGATAGATTAGAGAGGGTAACAGCGAGGAAGGAGGTTAGAACAGAGATCTTTAAAGCTAAACAAGCATATAAAGTTAAGTTAGAAAAAAACTTGGCAGATAATAACTTAGGTTCAGCTTGGTCGGGTATGAAGAAAATTGCGGGTATACAGCATAATGTAAATAAGAGTACTGTGTGTATTGACGGTTTTAGATCAAATGATTACTTTTCAAATGCTCTTAATATGTTTTATTCTAGGTTTGAGAGTTTTGATTTTAAAAATGAGGTAGAAGAACTAAGATGCCTGTGTAATGATGATTCCCATATGGTCTTAGAACAGGCAGCAGTGGAGAAAATTTTTCTCTCCACTAAGGAGAACAAGAGTCCGGGTCCAGACCATACAGGTGGGAGAATTTTAAAGCACTGTGCGAAGCAACTAACTTCAATATTTTCTGATATTTTTAATTGGTCACTACGGGTACAAAAAGTACCTAACCTGTGGAAAAAGTCTATTATTATTCCTGTTCCCAAATGCAACAAGCCTAAAGTGTTAAATGATCTGAGACCAGTTGCCCTCACTTCTTTAGTGATGAAATCTTTCGAGAAATTAGTAAAATCTGAGCTTTTAAGTAAGACTGGACAAGTCCTCGATCCTTTGCAATTTGCATACAGAGCAAATAGAAGTGTTGAGGATGCTTCACTTATGTTATTAAATTTACTGACTAAGCATTTAGAGGGGAAAAATACTCACGCAAGATTGTTGTTCATTGACTTCGCATCTGCTTTTAACACTATTCAACCCCACATATTAGCTAGGAGACTGTTAGAATATTTTAAGTTGAACCACAACTTAGTGGGATGGTTACTAGATTTTTTAACCAATAGAACGCAGAGGGTAAAAGTAAATGGTAGCTTTTCTGATGTACTAAGTTTATCCACAGGATCACCACAAGGCTGTGTTCTTTCGCCCTTATTATACATTCTATACACCAACATGTGTCAAAGCTCACACGAAAATAGGATATTTATCAAGTTTGCTGACGATACAGTGATAGTGAGCCTGCTACAGGGGGATGAGTCTGGCCATGGTCCTGTTGTAGAGGATTTTGTAACCTGGTGTGATGATTCCTATCTAAAATTAAATGTTACTAAAACGAAGGATATGATTATTGATTTTAGAACACGCCCTGTTAATCATGTCACTACGATTATTAAAGGGGAGGCTGTGGATCAGGTAGAGAATTTTAAATATCTTGGTATAGTTATAGATTCTAAATTGTCATTCGAGCTGAATAGTGAAATGGTATGTAAGAAGGGTCACCAACGTTTGAGTTGTCTTAGGAAACTTGCAAAATTTCACATTGATAGACGCATGTTGACATTATTTTATTCTGCTTTTATTGAATCAGTTCTGTCATTCTCCATTGGGGTGTGGTATGGAAGCCTGTCAGTAAAGAACAAAAACTCTTTAAACCAAATTGTAAGGTGGGCGAGTAGAATAATAGGTGTAAATCAAAGGAATTTAGGATGTATTTATAAAAAACAGCTGTATCGGAAAGCAAGTACTGTCCTGAGTGATCTGTCGCATCCCTTACGTATTGATTTTAAGTTACTTCCGTCTGGTCGCCGGTTTGCAGCCTCAAGATGGAAAACAAGACGGTACAGGAATACTTTTGTCCCAGCCGCAATTGAAGTTTTAAATAATATTAGTACGAGAGAAGTTTTAGGATTTGTAAATTAATTTGGATAGCAAATGATTTATGTGTTGCGGTGCAGTTTGTCATGATGATTATTTGTAAATTTGTATGTGTATTAGTTGTATGTAGTTATGTCTATTATGTGTGGACAACTGAATTCTTTTTTACTGCATAACAAATTTACCTACGGGTATGAAATAAAACTACCTAACCTAACCTAGACTACACGAATAAACAAGGTATGCAAAGTAGTGTAATAGAACACTTGGTCCTACCACCTTGGTGAAAACTTGCTGGGACCCGAGGGGTATATAATCCTCCAGCAAAGGCTTCAGCAGATACAATTGGGGAACAGGCTTTGACCCCATACGTGATATCTTTTCCCTTCCAGGTTTAGTCATAGAACATCACTGGAACAGAACAACACATCCACACAGAGCAAACTTGAACTAATATAAACTTTTTCTAACAATTAATTTTCACACTTTAATCATATAGTGAACAGTGGTGTTGTAAATACCTAAAGAGTTACATATGCCAAGTAAGAAAACATATAAGTGGCTACATGTGGTTTGATAGAACTTCAAGGCCCTAGGCAAAGTTGTCTATACAATTCTCATACAGCAATCATGTGAAAAGCAACATGAAAGCAAATAAGAAGAACCCGTCAAAGTCTAGAACTCTTGATTAGTTTGATTCCATAATAACCCAATGGATGAATTGCAAAGAGCAAGTGCATATTTACTATCTGGATGACAGACTACACAAATAAACAAGGTATGCAAAGTAGTGTAATAGAACACTTGGTCCTACCACCTTGGTGAAAACTTGCTGGGACCCGAGGGGTATATATTCCTCCAGCAAAGGCTTCAGCAGATACCATTGGGGAACAGGCTTTGACCCCATACGTGATATCTTTTCCCTTCCAGGTTTAGTCATAGAACATCACTGGAACAGAACAACACATCCACACAGAGCAAACTTGAACTAATATAAACTTTTTCTAACAATTAATTTTCACACTTTAATCATATAGTGAACAGTGGTGTTGTAAATACCTAAAGAGTTACATATGCCAAGTAAGAAAACATATAAGTGGCTACATGTGGTGTGATAGAACTTCAAGGCCCTAGGCATAGTTGTCTATAAAAATCTCATACAGCAATCATGTGAAAAGCAACATGAAAGCAAATAAGAAGAACCCGTCAAAGTCTAGAACTCTTGATTAGTTTGATTCCATAATAACCAAATGGATGAATTGCAAAGCAAGTGCATATTTATTATCTGGAGGGCAGGCTACACGAATAAACAAGGTATGTAAAGGGGCAAAATGGATCGCTGGGTCCTACCACCTTGGTGAAAACTTGCTGGGACCCGAGGGGTATACTGTATGCCTCCAGCAAAGGCTTCAGCAGATACCATTGGGGAACAGGCTTTGACCCCATAGGTGATATCTTTTCCCTTCAAGGTTTAGTCATAGAACATCACTGGAACAGAACAATACATCCACACAGAGCAAACTTGGAACTAATATAAACTTTTTCTTGCAATTAATTTTCACACTTTAATCATTGTAAATACCTAAAGAGTTACATATGCCAAGTAAGAAAACATATAAGTGGCTACATGTGGTGTGATAGAACTTCAAGGCCCTAGGCATAGTTGTCTATAAAATTCTCATACAGCAATCATGTGAAAAGCAACATGAAAGCAAATAAGAAGAACCCGTCAAAGTCTAGAACTCTTGATTAGTTTGATTCCATAATAACCCAATGGATGAATTGCAAAAAGCAAGTGCATATTTACTATCTGGATGGCAGACTACACGAATAAACAAGGTATGCAAAGTAGTGTAATAGAACGCTGGGTCCTACCACCTTGGTGAAAACTTGCTGGGACCCGAGGGGTATATATTCCTCCAGCAAAGGCTTCAGCAGATACCATTGGGGAACAGGCTTTGACCCCATACGTGATATCTTTTCCCTTCAAGGTTTAGTCACAGAACATCACTGGAACAGAACAATACATCCACACAGAGCAAACTTGAACTAATATAAACTTCTTCTTAGGATTAATTTTCAAACTTTAATCGTTGTACATACCTAAAGAGTTACATATGCCAAGTAAGAAAACATAAGTGGCTACATGTGGTGTGATAGAACTTCAAGGCCCTAGGCATAGTTGTCTATAAAAATCTCATACAGCAATCATGTGAAAAGCAACATGAAAGCAAATAAGAAGAACCCGTCAAAGTCTAGAACTCTTGATTAGTTTGATTCCATGATAACCCAATGGATGAATTGCAAAGCAAGTGCATATTTATTATCCGGATGGCAGGCTACACGAATAAACAAGGTATGCAAAGGGGCAAAATGGATCGCTGGGTCCTACCACCTTGGTGAAAACTTGCTGGGACCCGAGGGTTATATATGCCTCCAGCAAAGGCTTCAGCAGATACCATTGGGGAACAGGCTTTAGCAGATACCATTGGGGAACAGGCTTCAGCAGATACCATTGGGGAACAGGCTTTGACCCCATAGGTGATATATTTTCCCTTCGAAATTTAGTAAAAGAAAATCACTGGAACAGAACAATACATCCACACAGAGCAAACTTGAACTAATATAAACTTCATCTTAGGATTAATTTTCACACTTTAATCATATATTGAACAGTGGTGTTGTAAATACCTAAAGAGTTACATATGCCAAGTAAGAAAACATATAAGTGGCTACATGTGGTGTGATAGAACTTCAAGGCCCTAGGCAAAGTTGTCTATACAATTCTCATACAGCAATCATGTGAAAAGCAACATGAAAGCAAATAAGAAGAACCCGTCAAAGTCTAGAACTCTTGATTAGTTTGATTCCATAATAACCCAATGGATGAATTGCAAAAAGCAAGTGCATATTTACTATCTGGATGACAGACTACACGAATAAACAAGGTATGCAAAGTAGTGTAATAGAACGCTTGGTCCTACCACCTTGGTGAAAACTTGCTGGGACCCGAGGGGTATATATTCCTCCAGCAAAGGCTTCAGCAGATACAATTGGGGAACAGGCTTTGACCCCATACGTGATATCTTTTCCCTTCCAGGTTTAGTCATAGAACATCACTGGAACAGAACAACACATCCACACAGAGCAAACTTGAACTAATATAAACTTTTTCTAACAATTAATTTTCACACTTTAATCATATAGTGAACAGTGGTGTTGTAAATACCTAAAGAGTTACATATGCCAAGTAAGAAAACATATAAGTGGCTACATGTGGTGTGATAGAACTTCAAGGCCCTAGGCATAGTTGTCTATAAAAATCTCATACAGCAATCATGTGAAAAGCAACATGAAAGCAAATAAGAAGAACCCGTCAAAGTCTAGAACTCTTGATTAGTTTGATTCCATAATAACCAAATGGATGAATTGCAAAGCAAGTGCATATTTATTATCTGGAGGGCAGGCTACACGAATAAACAAGGTATGTAAAGGGGCAAAATGGATCGCTGGGTCCTACCACCTTGGTGAAAACTTGCTGGGACCCGAGGGGTATACTGTATGCCTCCAGCAAAGGCTTCAGCAGATACCATTGGGGAACAGGCTTTAGCAGATACCATTGGGGAACAGGCTTCAGCAGATACCATTGGGGAACAGGCTTTGACCCCATAGGTGATATATTTTCCCTTCAAGATTTAGTAAAAGAAAATCACTGGAACAGAACAATACATCCACACAGAGCAAACTTGAACTAATATAAACTTCATCTTAGGATTAATTTTCACACTTTAATCATATATTGAACAGTGGTGTTGTAAATACCTAAAGAGTTACATATGCCAAGTAAGAAAACATATAAGTGGCTACATGTGCTGTGATAGAACTTCAAGGCCCTAGGCAAAGTTGTCTATACAATTATCATACAGCAATCATGTGAAAAGCAACATGAAAGCAAATAAGAAGAACCTGTCAAAGTCTAGAACTCTTGATTAGTTTGATTCCATAATAACCCAATGGATGAATTGCAAAAAGCAAGTGCATATTTACTATCTGGATGACAGACTACACGAATAAACAAGGTATGCAAAGTAGTGTAATAGAACGCTTGGTCCTACCACATTGGTGAAAACTTGCTGGGACCCGAGGGGTATATATTCCTCCAGCAAAGGCTTCAGCAGATACCATTGGGGAACAGGCTTTGACCCCATACGTGATATCTTTTCCCTTCCAGGTTTAGTCATAGAACATCACTGGAACAGAACAATACATCCACACAGAGCAAACTTGAACTAATATAAACTTTTTCTAACAATTAATTTTCACACTTTAATCATATAGTGAACAGTGGTGTTGTAAATACCTAAAGAGTTACATATGCCAAGTAAGAAAACATATAAGTGGCTACATGTGGTGTGATAGAACTTCAAGGCCCTAGGCATAGTTGTCTATAAAAATCTCATACAGCAATCATGTGAAAAGCAACATGAAAGCAAATAAGAAGAACCCGTCAAAGTCTAGAACTCTTGATTAGTTTGATTCCATAATAACCAAATTGATGAATTGCAAAGCAAGTGCATATTTATTATCTGGAGGGCAGGCTACACGAATAAACAAGGTATGTAAAGGGGCAAAATGGATCGCTGGGTCCTACCACCTTGGTGAAAACTTGCTGGGACCCGAGGGGTATATATGCCTCCAGCAAAGGCTTCAGCAGATACCATTGGGGAACAGGCTTTAGCAGATACCATTGGGGAACAGGCTTCAGCAGATACCATTGGGGAACAGGCTTTGACCCCATAGGTGATATATTTTCCCTTCAAGATTTAGTAAAAGAAAATCACTGGAACAGAACAATACATCCACACAGAGCAAACTTGAACTAATATAAACTTCATCTTAGGATTAATTTTCACACTTTAATCATATATTGAACAGTGGTGTTGTAAATACCTAAAGAGTTACATATGCCAAGTAAGAAAACATAAGTGGCTACATGTGGTGTGATAGAACTTCAAGGCCCTAGGCATAGTTGTCTATAAAAATCTCATACAGCAATCATGTGAAAAGCAACATGAAAGCAAATAAGAAGAACCCGTCAAAGTCTAGAACTCTTGATTAGTTTGATTCCATGATAACCCAATGGATGAATTGCAAAGCAAGTGCATATTTATTATCCGGAGGGCAGGCTACACGAATAAACAAGGTATGCAAAGGGGCAAAATGGATCGCTGGGTCCTACCACCTTGGTGAAAACTTGCTGGGACCCGAGGGGTATATATGCCTCCAGCAAAGGCTTCAGCAGATACCATTGGGGAACAGGCTTTAGCAGATACTATTGGGGAACAGGCTTCAGCAGATACCATTGGGGAACAGGCTTTGACCCCATAGGTGATATATTTTCCCTTCAAGATTTAGTAAAAGAAAATCACTGGAACAGAACAATACATCCACACAGAGCAAACTTGAACTAATATAAACTTCATCTTAGGATTAATTTTCACACTTTAATCATATATTGAACAGTGGTGTTGTAAATACCTAAAGAGTTACATATGCCAAGTAAGAAAACATATAAGTGGCTACATGTGGTGTGATAGAACTTCAAGGCCCTAGGCAAAGTTGTCTATACAATTCTCATACAGCAATCATGTGAAAAGCAACATGAAAGCAAATAAGAAGAACCCGTCAAAGTCTAGAACTCTTGATTAGTTTGATTCCATAATAACCCAATGGATGAATTGCAAAAAGCAAGTGCATATTTACTATCTGGATGACAGACTACACGAATAAACAAGGTATGCAAAGTAGTGTAATAGAACGCTTGGTCCTACCACCTTGGTGAAAACTTGCTGGGACCCGAGGGGTATATATTCCTCCAGCAAAGGCTTCAGCAGATACCATTGGGGAACAGGCTTTGACCCCATACGTGATATCTTTTCCCTTCCAGGTTTAGTCATAGAACATCACTGGAACAGAACAACACATCCACACAGAGCAAACTTGAACTAATATAAACTTTTTCTAACAATTAATTTTCACACTTTAATCATATAGTGAACAGTGGTGTTGTAAATACCTAAAGAGTTACATATGCCAAGTAAGAAAACATATAAGTGGCTACATGTGGTGTGATAGAACTTCAAGGCCCTAGGCATAGTTGTCTATAAAAATCTCATACAGCAATCATGTGAAAAGCAACATGAAAGCAAATAAGAAGAACCCGTCAAAGTCTAGAACTCTTGATTAGTTTGATTCCATAATAACCAAATGGATGAATTGCAAAGCAAGTGCATATTTATTATCTGGAGGGCAGGCTACACGAATAAACAAGGTATGTAAAGGGGCAAAATGGATCGCTGGGTCCTACCACCTTGGTGAAAACTTGCTGGGACCCGAGGGGTATATATGCCTCCAGCAAAGGCTTCAGCAGATACCATTGGGGAACAGGCTTTAGCAGATACCATTGGGGAACAGGCTTCAGCAGATACCATTGGGGAACAGGCTTTGACCCCATAGGTGATATATTTTCCCTTCAAGATTTAGTAAAAGAAAATCACTGGAACAGAACAATACATCCACACAGAGCAAACTTGAACTAATATAAACTTCATCTTAGGATTAATTTTCACACTTTAATCATATATTGAACAGTGGTGTTGTAAATACCTAAAGAGTTACATATGCCAAGTAAGAAAACATATAAGTGGCTACATGTGGTGTGATAGAACTTCAAGGCCCTAGGCAAAGTTGTCTATACAATTCTCATACAGCAATCATGTGAAAAGCAACATGAAAGCAAATAAGAAGAACCTGTCAAAGTCTAGAACTCTTGATTAGTTTGATTCCATAATAACCCAATGGATGAATTGCAAAAAGCAAGTGCATATTTACTATCTGGATGACAGACTACACGAATAAACAAGGTATGCAAAGTAGTGTAATAGAACGCTTGGTCCTACCACATTGGTGAAAACTTGCTGGGACCCGAGGGGTATATATTCCTCCAGCAAAGGCTTCAGCAGATACCATTGGGGAACAGGCTTTGACCCCATACGTGATATCTTTTCCCTTCCAGGTTTAGTCATAGAACATCACTGGAACAGAACAATACATCCACACAGAGCAAACTTGAACTAATATAAACTTTTTCTAACAATTAATTTTCACACTTTAATCATATAGTGAACAGTGGTGTTGTAAATACCTAAAGAGTTACATATGCCAAGTAAGAAAACATATAAGTGGCTACATGTGGTGTGATAGAACTTCAAGGCCCTAGGCATAGTTGTCTATAAAAATCTCATACAGCAATCATGTGAAAAGCAACATGAAAGCAAATAAGAAGAACCCGTCAAAGTCTAGAACTCTTGATTAGTTTGATTCCATAATAACCAAATGGATGAATTGCAAAGCAAGTGCATATTTATTATCTGGAGGGCAGGCTACACGAATAAACAAGGTATGTAAAGGGGCAAAATGGATCGCTGGGTCCTACCACCTTGGTGAAAACTTGCTGGGACCCGAGGGGTATACTGTATGCCTCCAGCAAAGGCTTCAGCAGATACCATTGGGGAACAGGCTTTGACCCCATAGGTGATATCTTTTCCCTTCAAGGTTTAGTCATAGAACATCACTGGAACAGAACAATACATCCACACAGAGCAAACTTGGAACTAATATAAACTTTTTCTTGCAATTAATTTTCACACTTTAATCATTGTAAATACCTAAAGAGTTACATATGCCAAGTAAGAAAACATATAAGTGGCTACATGTGGTGTGATAGAACTTCAAGGCCCTAGGCATAGTTGTCTATAAAATTCTCATACAGCAATCATGTGAAAAGCAACATGAAAGCAAATAAGAAGAACCCGTCAAAGTCTAGAACTCTTGATTAGTTTGATTCCATAATAACCCAATGGATGAATTGCAAAAAGCAAGTGCATATTTACTATCTGGATGGCAGACTACACGAATAAACAAGGTATGCAAAGTAGTGTAATAGAACGCTGGGTCCTACCACCTTGGTGAAAACTTGCTGGGACCTGAGGGGTATATATTCCTCCAGCAAAGGCTTCAGCAGATACCATTGGGGAACAGGCTTTAGCAGATACCATTGGGGAACAGGCTTTGACCCCATACGTGATATCTTTTCCCTTCAAGGTTTAGTCACAGAACATCACTGGAACAGAACAATACATCCACACAGAGCAAACTTGAACTAATATAAACTTCTTCTTAGGATTAATTTTCAAACTTTAATCGTTGTACATACCTAAAGAGTTACATATGCCAAGTAAGAAAACATAAGTGGCTACATGTGGTGTGATAGAACTTCAAGAACCCGTCAAAGTCTAGAACTCTTGATTAGTTTGATTCCATAATAACCCAATGGATGAATTGCAAAAAGCAAGTGCATATTTACTATCTGGATGGCAGACTACACGAATAAACAAGGTATGCAAAGTAGTGTAATAGAACGCTTGGTCCTACCACCTTGGTGAAAACTTGCTGGGACCCGAGGGGTATATATTCCTCCAGCAAAGGCTTCAGCAGATACCATTGGGGAACAGGCTTTGACCCCATACGTGATATCTTTTCCCTTCAAGGTTTAGTCACAGAACATCACTGGAACAGAACAATACATCCACACAGAGCAAACTTGAACTAATATAAACTTCTTCTTAGGATTAATTTTCAAACTTTAATCGTTGTACATACCTAAAGAGTTACATATGCCAAGTAAGAAAACATAAGTGGCTACATGTGGTGTGATAGAACTTCAAGGCCCTAGGCATAGTTGTCTATAAAAATCTCATACAGCAATCATGTGAAAAGCAACATGAAAGCAAATAAGAAGAACCCGTCAAAGTCTAGAACTCTTGATTAGCTTGATTCCATGATAACCCAATGGATGAATTGCAAAGCAAGTGCATATTTATTATCCGGAGGGCAGGCTACACGAATAAACAAGGTATGCAAAGGGGCAAAATGGATCGCTGGGTCCTACCACCTTGGTGAAAACTTGCTGGGACCCGAGGGGTATATATGCCTCCAGCAAAGGCTTCAGCAGATACCATTGGGGAACAGGCTTTAGCAGATACTATTGGGGAACAGGCTTCAGCAGATACCATTGGGGAACAGGCTTTGACCCCATAGGTGATATATTTTCCCTTCAAGATTTAGTAAAAGAAAATCACTGGAACAGAACAATACATCCACACAGAGCAAACTTGAACTAATATAAACTTCATCTTAGGATTAATTTTCACACTTTAATCATATATTGAACAGTGGTGTTGTAAATACCTAAAGAGTTACATATGCCAAGTAAGAAAACATATAAGTGGCTACATGTGGTGTGATAGAACTTCAAGGCCCTAGGCAAAGTTGTCTATACAATTCTCATACAGCAATCATGTGAAAAGCAACATGAAAGCAAATAAGAAGAACCCGTCAAAGTCTAGAACTCTTGATTAGTTTGATTCCATAATAACCCAATGGATGAATTGCAAAAAGCAAGTGCATATTTACTATCTGGATGACAGACTACACGAATAAACAAGGTATGCAAAGTAGTGTAATAGAACGCTTGGTCCTACCACCTTGGTGAAAACTTGCTGGGACCCGAGGGGTATATATTCCTCCAGCAAAGGCTTCAGCAGATACCATTGGGGAACAGGCTTTGACCCCATACGTGATATCTTTTCCCTTCCAGGTTTAGTCATAGAACATCACTGGAACAGAACAACACATCCACACAGAGCAAACTTGAACTAATATAAACTTTTTCTAACAATTAATTTTCACACTTTAATCATATAGTGAACAGTGGTGTTGTAAATACCTAAAGAGTTACATATGCCAAGTAAGAAAACATATAAGTGGCTACATGTGGTGTGATAGAACTTCAAGGCCCTAGGCATAGTTGTCTATAAAAATCTCATACAGCAATCATGTGAAAAGCAACATGAAAGCAAATAAGAAGAACCCGTCAAAGTCTAGAACTCTTGATTAGTTTGATTCCATAATAACCAAATGGATGAATTGCAAAGCAAGTGCATATTTATTATCTGGAGGGCAGGCTACACGAATAAACAAGGTATGTAAAGGGGCAAAATGGATCGCTGGGTCCTACCACCTTGGTGAAAACTTGCTGGGACCCGAGGGGTATATATGCCTCCAGCAAAGGCTTCAGCAGATACCATTGGGGAACAGGCTTTAGCAGATACCATTGGGGAACAGGCTTTGACCCCATAGGTGATATATTTTCCCTTCAAGATTTAGTAAAAGAAAATCACTGGAACAGAACAATACATCCACACAGAGCAAACTTGAACTAATATAAACTTCATCTTAGGATTAATTTTCACACTTTAATCATATATTGAACAGTGGTGTTGTAAATACCTAAAGAGTTACATATGCCAAGTAAGAAAACATATAAGTGGCTACATGTGGTGTGATAGAACTTCAAGGCCCTAGGCAAAGTTGTCTATACAATTATCATACAGCAATCATGTGAAAAGCAACATGAAAGCAAATAAGAAGAACCTGTCAAAGTCTAGAACTCTTGATTAGTTTGATTCCATAATAACCCAATGGATGAATTGCAAAAAGCAAGTGCATATTTACTATCTGGATGACAGACTACACGAATAAACAAGGTATGCAAAGTAGTGTAATAGAACGCTTGGTCCTACCACATTGGTGAAAACTTGCTGGGACCCGAGGGGTATATATTCCTCCAGCAAAGGCTTCAGCAGATACCATTGGGGAACAGGCTTTGACCCCATACGTGATATCTTTTCCCTTCCAGGTTTAGTCATAGAACATCACTGGAACAGAACAATACATCCACACAGAGCAAACTTGAACTAATATAAACTTTTTCTAACAATTAATTTTCACACTTTAATCATATAGTGAACAGTGGTGTTGTAAATACCTAAAGTGTTACATATGCCAAGTAAGAAAACATATAAGTGGCTACATGTGGTGTGATAGAACTTCAAGGCCCTAGGCATAGTTGTCTATAAAAATCTCATACAGCAATCATGTGAAAAGCAACATGAAAGCAAATAAGAAGAACCCGTCAAAGTCTAGAACTCTTGATTAGTTTGATTCCATAATAACCAAATGGATGAATTGCAAAGCAAGTGCATATTTATTATCTGGAGGGCAGGCTACACGAATAAACAAGGTATGCAAAGTAGTGTAATAGAACGCTGGGTCCTACCACCTTGGTGAAAACTTGCTGGGACCCGAGGGGTATACTGTATGCCTCCAGCAAAGGCTTCAGCAGATACCATTGGGGAACAGGCTTTGACCCCATAGGTGATATCTTTTCCCTTCAAGGTTTAGTCACAGAACATCACTGGAACAGAACAATACATCCACACAGAGCAAACTTGAACTAATATAAACTTCTTCTTAGGATTAATTTTCAAACTTTAATCGTTGTACATACCTAAAGAGTTACATATGCCAAGTAAGAAAACATATAAGTGGCTACATGTGGTGTGATAGAACTTCAAGGCCCTAGGCATAGTTGTCTATAAAAATCTCATACAGCAATCATGTGAAAAGCAACATGAAAGCAAATAAGAAGAACCCGTCAAAGTCTAGAACTCTTGATTAGTTTGATTCCATGATAACCCAATGGATGAATTGCAAAGCAAGTGCATATTTATTATCCGGAGGGCAGGCTACACGAATAAACAAGGTATGCAAAGGGGCAAAATGGATCGCTGGGTCCTACCACCTTGGTGAAAACTTGCTGGGACCCGAGGGGTATATATGCCTCCAGCAAAGGCTTCAGCAGATACCATTGGGGAACAGGCTTTAGCAGATACCATTGGGGAACAGGCTTCAGCAGATACCATTGGGGAACAGGCTTTGACCCCATAGGTGATATATTTTCCCTTCAAGATTTAGTAAAAGAAAATCACTGGAACAGAACAATACATCCACACAGAGCAAACTTGAACTAATATAAACTTCATCTTAGGATTAATTTTCACACTTTAATCATATATTGAACAGTGGTGTTGTAAATACCTAAAGAGTTACATATGCCAAGTAAGAAAACATATAAGTGGCTACATGTGGTGTGATAGAACTTCAAGGCCCTAGGCAAAGTTGTCTATACAATTCTCATACAGCAATCATGTGAAAAGCAACATGAAAGCAAATAAGAAGAACCCGTCAAAGTCTAGAACTCTTGATTAGTTTGATTCCATAATAACCCAATGGATGAATTGCAAAAAGCAAGTGCATATTTACTATCTGGATGACAGACTACACGAATAAACAAGGTATGCAAAGTAGTGTAATAGAACGCTTGGTCCTACCACCTTGTTGAAAACTTGCTGGGACCCGAGGGGTATATATTCCTCCAGCAAAGGCTTCAGCAGATACCATTGGGGAACAGGCTGTGACCCCATACGTGATATCTTTTCCCTTCCAGGTTTAGTCATAGAACATCACTGGAACAGAACAATACATCAAAACAGAGCAAACTTGAACTAATATAAACTTTTTCTAACAATTAATTTTCACACTTTAATCATATAGTGAACAGTGGTGTTGTAAATACCTAAAGAGTTACATATGCCAAGTAAGAAAACATATAAGTGGCTACATGTGGTGTGATAGAACTTCAAGGCCCTAGGCATAGTTGTCTATAAAAATCTCATACAGCAATCATGTGAAAAGCAACATGAAAGCAAATAAGAAGAACCCGTCAAAGTCTAGAACTCTTGATTAGTTTGATTCCATAATAACCAAATGGATGAATTGCAAAGCAAGTGCATATTTATTATCTGGAGGGCAGGCTACACGAATAAACAAGGTATGTAAAGGGGCAAAATGGATCGCTGGGTCCTACCACCTTGGTGAAAACTTGCTGGGACCCGAGGGGTATACTGTATGCCTCCAGCAAAGGCTTCAGCAGATACCATTGGGGAACAGGCTTTGACCCCATAGGTGATATATTTTCCCTTCAAGGTTTAGTCATAGAACATCACTGGAACAGAACAATACATCCACACAGAGCAAACTTGGAACTAATATAAACTTTTTCTTGCAATTAATTTTCACACTTTAATCGTTGTAAATACCTAAAGAGTTACATATGCCAAGTAAGAAAACATATAAGTGGCTACATGTGGTGTGATAGAACTTCAAGGCCCTAGGCATAGTTGTCTATAAAATTCTCATACAGCAATCATGTGAAAAGCAACATGAAAGCAAATAAGACGAACCTGTCAAAGTCTAGAACTCTTGATTAGTTTGATTCCATAATAACCCAATGGATGAATTGCAAAAAGCAAGTGCATATTTACTATCTGGATGGCAGACTACACGAATAAACAAGGTATGCAAAGTAGTGTAATAGAACGCTGTGTCCTACCACCTTGGTGAAAACTTGCTGGGACCCGAGGGGTATATATTCCTCCAGCAAAGGCTTCAGCAGTTACCATTGGGGAACAGGCTTTGACCCCATACGTGATATCTTTTCCCTTCAAGGTTTAGTCACAGAACATCACTGGAACAGAACAATACATCCACACAGAGCAAACTTGAACTAATATAAACTTCTTCTTAGGATTAATTTTCAAACTTTAATCGTTGTACATACCTAAAGAGTTACATATGCCAAGTAAGAAAACATATAAGTGGCTACATGTGGTGTGATAGAACTTCAAGGCCCTAGGCATAGTTGTCTATAAAAATCTCATACAGCAATCATGTGAAAAGCAACATGAAAGCAAATAAGAAGAACCCGTCAAAGTCTAGAACTCTTGATTAGTTTGATTCCATGATAACCCAATGGATGAATTGCAAAGCAAGTGCATATTTATTATCCGGAGGGCAGGCTACACGAATAAACAAGGTATGCAAAGGGGCAAAATGGATAGCTGGGTCCTACCACCTTGGTGAAAACTTGCTGGGACCCGAGGGGTATATATGCCTCCAGCAAAGGCTTCAGCAGATACCATTGGGGAACAGGCTTTAGCAGATACCATTGGGGAACAGGCTTCAGCAGATATCATTGGGGAACAGGCTTTAGCAGATACCATTGGGGAACAGGCTTCAGCAGATACCATTGGGGAACAGGCTTTAGCAGATACCATTGGGGAACAGGCTTCAGCAGATACCATTGGGGAACAGGCTTTAGCAGATACCATTGGGGAACAGGCTTCAGCAGATTCCATTGGGGAACAGGCTTTGACCCCATAGGTGATATATTTTCCCTTCAAGATTTAGTAAAAGAAAATCACTGGAACAGAACAATACATCCACACAGAGCAAACTTGAACTAATATAAACTTCATCTTAGGATTAATTTTCACACTTTAATCATATATTGAACAGTGGTGTTGTAAATACCTAAAGAGTTACATATGCCAAGTAAGAAAACATATAAGTGGCTACATGTGGTGTGATAGAACTTCAAGGCCCTAGGCACAGTTGTCTATACAATTCTCATACAGCAATCATGTGAAAAGCAACATGAAAGCAAATAAGAAGAACCCGTCAAAGTCTAGAACTCTTGATTAGTTTGATTCCATAATAACCCAATGGATGAATTGCAAAAAGCAAGTGCATATTTACTATCTGGATGACAGACTACACGAATAAACAAGGTATGCAAAGTAGTGTAATAGAACGCTTGGTCCTACCACCTTGTTGAAAACTTGCTGGGACCCGAGGGGTATATATTCCTCCAGCAAAGGCTTCAGCAGATACCATTGGGGAACAGGCTTTGACCCCATACGTGATATCTTTTCCCTTCCAGGTTTAGTCATAGAACATCACTGGAACAGAACAACACATCCACACAGAGCAAACTTGAACTAATATAAACTTTTTCTAACAATTAATTTTCACACTTTAATCATATAGTGAACAGTGGTGTTGTAAATACCTAAAGAGTTACATATGCCAAGTAAGAAAACATATAAGTGGCTACATGTGGTGTGATAGAACTTCAAGGCCCTAGGCATAGTTGTCTATAAAAATCTCATACAGCAATCATGTGAAAAGCAACATGAAAGCAAATAAGAAGAACCCGTCAAAGTCTAGAACTCTTGATTAGTTTGATTCCATAATAACCAAATGGATGAATTGCAAAGCAAGTGCATATTTATTATCTGGAGGGCAGGCTACACGAATAAACAAGGTATGTAAAGGGGCAAAATGGATCGCTGGGTCCTACCACCTTGGTGAAAACTTGCTGGGACCCGAGGGGTATACTGTATGCCTCCAGCAAAGGCTTCAGCAGATACCATTGGGGAACAGGCTTTGACCCCATAGGTGATGTCTTTTCCCTTCAAGGTTTAGTCATAGAACATCACTGGAACAGAACAATACATCCACACAGAGCAAACTTGGAACTAATATAAACTTTTTCTTGCAATTAATTTTCACACTTTAATCATTGTAAATACCTAAAGAGTTACATATGCCAAGTAAGAAAACATATAAGTGGCTACATGTGGTGTGATAGAACTTCAAGGCCCTAGGCATAGTTGTCTATAAAATTCTCATACAGCAATCATGTGAAAAGCAACATGAAAGCAAATAAGAAGAACCCGTCAAAGTCTAGAACTCTTGATTAGTTTGATTCCATAATAACCCAATGGATGAATTGCAAAAAGCAAGTGCATATTTACTATCTGGATGGCAGACTACACGAATAAACAAGGTATGCAAAGTAGTGTAATAGAACGCTGGGTCCTACCACCTTGGTGAAAACTTGCTGGGACCCGAGGGGTATATATTCCTCCAGCAAAGGCTTCAGCAGATACCATTGGGGAACAGGCTTTGACCCCATACGTGATATCTTTTCCCTTCAAGGTTTAGTCACAGAACATCACTGGAACAGAACAATACATCCACACAGAGCAAACTTGAACTAATATAAACTTCTTCTTAGGATTAATTTTCAAACTTTAATCGTTGTACATACCTAAAGAGTTACATATGCCAAGTAAGAAAACATAAGTGGCTACATGTGGTGTGATAGAACTTCAAGGCCCTAGGCATAGTTGTCTATAAAAATCTCATACAGCAATCATGTGAAAAGCAACATGAAAGCAAATAAGAAGAACCCGTCAAAGTCTAGAACTCTTGATTAGTTTGATTCCATGATAACCCAATGGATGAATTGCAAAGCAAGTGCATATGTATTATCCGGAGGGCAGGCTACACGAATAAACAATGTATGCAAAGGGGCAAAATGGATCGCTGGGTCCTACCACCTTGGTGAAAACTTGCTGGGACCCGAGGGGTATATATGCCTCCAGCAAAGGCTTCAGCAGATACCATTGGGGAACAGGCTTCAGCAGATACCATTGGGGAACAGGCTTTGACCCCATAGGTGATATATTTTCCCTTCAAGATTTAGTAAAAGAAAATCACTGGAACAGAACAATACATCCACACAGAGCAAACTTGAACTAATATAAACTTCATCTTAGGATTAATTTTCACACTTTAATCATATATTGAACAGTGGTGTTGTAAATACCTAAAGAGTTACATATGCCAAGTAAGAAAACATATAAGTGGCTACATGTGGTGTGATAGAACTTCAAGGCCCTAGGCAAAGTTGTCTATACAATTCTCATACAGCAATCATGTGAAAAGCAACATGAAAGCAAATAAGAAGAACCCGTCAAAGTCTAGAACTCTTGATTAGTTTGATTCCATAATAACCCAATGGATGAATTGCAAAAAGCAAGTGCATATTTACTATCTGGATGACAGACTACACGAATAAACAAGGTATGCAAAGTAGTGTAATAGAACGCTTGGTCCTACCACCTTGGTGAAAACTTGCTGGGACCCGAGGGGTATATATTCCTTCAGCAAAGACTTCAGCAGATACCATTGGGGAACAGGCTTTAGCAGATACCATTGGGGAACAGGCTTCAGCAGATACCATTGGGGAACAGGCTTTGACCCCATAGGTGATATATTTTCCCTTCAAGATTTAGTAAAAGAAAATCACTGGAACAGAACAATACATCCACACAGAGCAAACATGAACTAATATAAACTTCATCTTAGGATTAATTTTCACACTTTAATCATATATTGAACAGTGGTGTTGTAAATACCTAAAGAGTTACATATGCCAAGTAAGAAAACATATAAGTGGCTACATGTGGTGTGATAGAACTTCAAGGCCCTAGGCAAAGTTGTCTATACAATTCTCATACAGCAATCATGTGAAAAGCAACATGAAAGCAAATAAGAAGAACCCGTCAAAGTCTAGAACTCTTGATTAGTTTGATTCCATAATAACCCAATGGATGAATTGCAAAAAGCAAGTGCATATTTACTATCTGGATGACAGACTACACAAATAAACAAGGTATGCAAAGTAGTGTAATAGAACGCTTGGTCCTACCACCTTGGTGAAAACTTGCTGGGACCCGAGGGGTATATATTCCTCCAGCAAAGGCTTCAGCAGATACCATTGGGGAACAGGCTTTGACCCCATACGTGATATCTTTTCCCTTCCAGGTTTAGTCATAGAACATCACTGGAACAGAACAACACATCCACACAGAGCAAACTTGAACTAATATAAACTTTTTCTAACAATTAATTTTCACACTTTAATCATATAGTGAACAGTGGTGTTGTAAATACCTAAAGAGTTACATATGCCAAGTAAGAAAACATATAAGTGGCTACATGTGGTGTGATAGAACTTCAAGGCCCTAGGCATAGTTGTCTATAAAAATCTCATACAGCAATCATGTGAAAAGCAACATGAAAGCAAATAAGAAGAACCCGTCAAAGTCTAGAACTCTTGATTAGTTTGATTCCATAATAACCAAATGGATGAATTGCAAAGCAAGTGCATATTTATTATCTGGAGGGCAGGCTACACGAATAAACAAGGTATGTAAAGGGGCAAAATGGATCGCTGGGTCCTACCACCTTGGTGAAAACTTGCTGGGACCCGAGGGGTATATATGCCTCCAGCAAAGGCTTCAGCAGATACCATTGGGGAACAGGCTTTAGCAGATACCATTGGGGAACAGGCTTCAGCAGATACCATTGGGGAACAGGCTTTGACCCCATAGGTGATATATTTTCCCTTCAAGATTTAGTAAAAGAAAATCACTGGAACAGAACAATACATCCACACAGAGCAAACTTGAACTAATATAAACTTCATCTTAGGATTAATTTTCACACTTTAATCATATATTGAACAGTGGTGTTGTAAATACCTAAAGAGTTACATATGCCAAGTAAGAAAACATATAAGTGGCTACATGTGGTGTGATAGAACTTCAAGGCCCTAGGCATAGTTGTCTATAAAAATCTCATACAGCAATCATGTGAAAAGCAACATGAAAGCAAATAAGAAGAACCCGTCAAAGTCTAGAACTCTTGATTAGTTTGATTCCATAATAACCAAATGGATGAATTGCAAAGCAAGTGCATATTTATTATCTGGAGGGCAGGCTACACGAATAAACAAGGTATGTAAAGGGGCAAAATGGATCGCTGGGTCCTACCACCTTGGTGAAAACTTGCTGGGACCCGAGGGGTATATATGCCTCCAGCAAAGGCTTCAGCAGATACCATTGGGGAACAGGCTTTAGCAGATACCATTGGGGAACAGGCTTCAGCAGATACCATTGGGGAACAGGCTTTGACCCCATAGGTGATATATTTTCCCTTCAAGATTTAGTAAAAGAAAATCACTGGAACAGAACAATACATCCACACAGAGCAAACATGAACTAATATAAACTTCATCTTAGGATTAATTTTCACACTTTAATCATATATTGAACAGTGGTGTTGTAAATACCTAAAGAGTTACATATGCCAAGTAAGAAAACATATAAGTGGCTACATGTGGTGTGATAGAACTTCAAGGCCCTAGGCATAGTTGTCTATACAATTCTCATACAGCAATCATGTGAAAAGCAACATGAAAGCAAATAAGAAGAACCCGTCAAAGTCTAGAACTCTTGATTAGTTTGATTCCATAATAACCCAATGGATGAATTGCAAAAAGCAAGTGCATATTTACTATCTGGATGACAGACTACACGAATAAACAAGGTATGCAAAGTAGTGTAATAGAACGCTTGGTCCTACCACCTTGTTGAAAACTTGCTGGGACCCGAGGGGTATATATTCCTCCAGCAAAGGCTTCAGCAGATACCATTGGGGAACAGGCTTTGACCCCATACGTGATATCTTTTCCCTTCCAGGTTTAGTCATAGAACATCACTGGAACAGAACAATACATCAAAACAGAGCAAACTTGAACTAATATAAACTTTTTCTAACAATTAATTTTCACACTTTAATCATATAGTGAACAGTGGTGTTGTAAATACCTAAAGAGTTACATATGCCAAGTAAGAAAACATATAAGTGGCTACATGTGGTGTGATAGAACTTCAAGGCCCTAGGCATAGTTGTCTATAAAAATCTCATACAGCAATCATGTGAAAAGCAACATGAAAGCAAATAAGAAGAACCCGTCAAAGTCTAGAACTCTTGATTAGTTTGATTCCATAATAACCAAATGGATGAATTGCAAAGCAAGTGCATATTTATTATCTGGAGGGCAGGCTACACGAATAAACAAGGTATGTAAAGGGGCAAAATGGATCGCTGGGTCCTACCACCTTGGTGAAAACTTGCTGGGACCCGAGGGGTATACTGTATGCCTCCAGCAAAGGCTTCAGCAGATACCATTGGGGAACAGGCTTTGACCCCATAGGTGATATATTTTCCCTTCAAGGTTTAGTCATAGAACATCACTGGAACAGAACAATACATCCACACAGAGCAAACTTGGAACTAATATAAACTTTTTCTTGCAATTAATTTTCACACTTTAATCGTTGTAAATACCTAAAGAGTTACATATGCCAAGTAAGAAAACATATAAGTGGCTACATGTGGTGTGATAGAACTTCAAGGCCCTAGGCATAGTTGTCTATAAAATTCTCATACAGCAATCATGTGAAAAGCAACATGAAAGCAAATAAGACGAACCTGTCAAAGTCTAGAACTCTTGATTAGTTTGATTCCATAATAACCCAATGGATGAATTGCAAAAAGCAAGTGCATATTTACTATCTGGATGGCAGACTACACGAATAAACAAGGTATGCAAAGTAGTGTAATAGAACGCTGTGTCCTACCACCTTGGTGAAAACTTGCTGGGACCCGAGGGGTATATATTCCTCCAGCAAAGGCTTCAGCAGTTACCATTGGGGAACAGGCTTTGACCCCATACGTGATATCTTTTCCCTTCAAGATTTAGTCACAGAACATCACTGGAACAGAACAATACATCCACACAGAGCAAACTTGAACTAATATAAACTTCTTCTTAGGATTAATTTTCAAACTTTAATCGTTGTACATACCTAAAGAGTTACATATGCCAAGTAAGAAAACATATAAGTGGCTACATGTGGTGTGATAGAACTTCAAGGCCCTAGGCATAGTTGTCTATAAAAATCTCATACAGCAATCATGTGAAAAGCAACATGAAAGCAAATAAGAAGAACCCGTCAAAGTCTAGAACTCTTGATTAGTTTGATTCCATGATAACCCAATGGATGAATTGCAAAGCAAGTGCATATTTATTATCCGGAGGGCAGGCTACACGAATAAACAAGGTATGCAAAGGGGCAAAATGGATCGCTGGGTCCTACCACCTTGGTGAAAACTTGCTGGGACCCGAGGGGTATATATGCCTCCAGCAAAGGCTTCAGCAGATACCATTGGGGAACAGGCTTTAGCAGATACCATTGGGGAACAGGCTTCAGCAGATATCATTGGGGAACAGGCTTTAGCAGATACCATTGGGGAACAGGCTTCAGCAGATACCATTGGGGAACAGGCTTTAGCAGATACCATTGGGGAACAGGCTTCAGCAGATACCATTGGGGAACAGGCTTTAGCAGATACCATTGGGGAACAGGCTTCAGCAGATTCCATTGGGGAACAGGCTTTGACCCCATAGGTGATATATTTTCCCTTCAAGATTTAGTAAAAGAAAATCACTGGAACAGAACAATACATCCACACAGAGCAAACTTGAACTAATATAAACTTCATCTTAGGATTAATTTTCACACTTTAATCATATATTGAACAGTGGTGTTGTAAATACCTAAAGAGTTACATATGCCAAGTAAGAAAACATATAAGTGGCTACATGTGGTGTGATAGAACTTCAAGGCCCTAGGCACAGTTGTCTATACAATTCTCATACAGCAATCATGTGAAAAGCAACATGAAAGCAAATAAGAAGAACCCGTCAAAGTCTAGAACTCTTGATTAGTTTGATTCCATAATAACCCAATGGATGAATTGCAAAAAGCAAGTGCATATTTACTATCTGGATGACAGACTACACGAATAAACAAGGTATGCAAAGTAGTGTAATAGAACGCTTGGTCCTACCACCTTGTTGAAAACTTGCTGGGACCCGAGGGGTATATATTCCTCCAGCAAAGGCTTCAGCAGATACCATTGGGGAACAGGCTTTGACCCCATACGTGATATCTTTTCCCTTCCAGGTTTAGTCATAGAACATCACTGGAACAGAACAACACATCCACACAGAGCAAACTTGAACTAATATAAACTTTTTCTAACAATTAATTTTCACACTTTAATCATATAGTGAACAGTGGTGTTGTAAATACCTAAAGAGTTACATATGCCAAGTAAGAAAACATATAAGTGGCTACATGTGGTGTGATAGAACTTCAAGGCCCTAGGCATAGTTGTCTATAAAAATCTCATACAGCAATCATGTGAAAAGCAACATGAAAGCAAATAAGAAGAACCCGTCAAAGTCTAGAACTCTTGATTAGTTTGATTCCATAATAACCAAATGGATGAATTGCAAAGCAAGTGCATATTTATTATCTGGAGGGCAGGCTACACGAATAAACAAGGTATGTAAAGGGGCAAAATGGATCGCTGGGTCCTACCACCTTGGTGAAAACTTGCTGGGACCCGAGGGGTATACTGTATGCCTCCAGCAAAGGCTTCAGCAGATACCATTGGGGAACAGGCTTTGACCCCATAGGTGATGTCTTTTCCCTTCAAGGTTTAGTCATAGAACATCACTGGAACAGAACAATACATCCACACAGAGCAAACTTGGAACTAATATAAACTTTTTCTTGCAATTAATTTTCACACTTTAATCATTGTAAATACCTAAAGAGTTACATATGCCAAGTAAGAAAACATATAAGTGGCTACATGTGGTGTGATAGAACTTCAAGGCCCTAGGCATAGTTGTCTATAAAATTCTCATACAGCAATCATGTGAAAAGCAACATGAAAGCAAATAAGAAGAACCCGTCAAAGTCTAGAACTCTTGATTAGTTTGATTCCATAATAACCCAATGGATGAATTGCAAAAAGCAAGTGCATATTTACTATCTGGATGGCAGACTACACGAATAAACAAGGTATGCAAAGTAGTGTAATAGAACGCTGGGTCCTACCACCTTGGTGAAAACTTGCTGGGACCCGAGGGGTATATATTCCTCCAGCAAAGGCTTCAGCAGATACCATTGGGGAACAGGCTTTGACCCCATACGTGATATCTTTTCCCTTCAAGGTTTAGTCACAGAACATCACTGGAACAGAACAATACATCCACACAGAGCAAACTTGAACTAATATAAACTTCTTCTTAGGATTAATTTTCAAACTTTAATCGTTGTACATACCTAAAGAGTTACATATGCCAAGTAAGAAAACATAAGTGGCTACATGTGGTGTGATAGAACTTCAAGGCCCTAGGCATAGTTGTCTATAAAAATCTCATACAGCAATCATGTGAAAAGCAACATGAAAGCAAATAAGAAGAACCCGTCAAAGTCTAGAACTCTTGATTAGTTTGATTCCATGATAACCCAATGGATGAATTGCAAAGCAAGTGCATATGTATTATCCGGAGGGCAGGCTACACGAATAAACAATGTATGCAAAGGGGCAAAATGGATCGCTGGGTCCTACCACCTTGGTGAAAACTTGCTGGGACCCGAGGGGTATATATGCCTCCAGCAAAGGCTTCAGCAGATACCATTGGGGAACAGGCTTCAGCAGATACCATTGGGGAACAGGCTTTGACCCCATAGGTGATATATTTTCCCTTCAAGATTTAGTAAAAGAAAATCACTGGAACAGAACAATACATCCACACAGAGCAAACATGAACTAATATAAACTTCATCTTAGGATTAATTTTCACACTTTAATCATATATTGAACAGTGGTGTTGTAAATACCTAAAGAGTTACATATGCCAAGTAAGAAAACATATAAGTGGCTACATGTGGTGTGATAGAACTTCAAGGCCCTAGGCAAAGTTGTCTATACAATTCTCATACAGCAATCATGTGAAAAGCAACATGAAAGCAAATAAGAAGAACCCGTCAAAGTCTAGAACTCTTGATTAGTTTGATTCCATAATAACCCAATGGATGAATTGCAAAAAGCAAGTGCATATTTACTATCTGGATGACAGACTACACAAATAAACAAGGTATGCAAAGTAGTGTAATAGAACGCTTGGTCCTACCACCTTGGTGAAAACTTGCTGGGACCCGAGGGGTATATATTCCTCCAGCAAAGGCTTCAGCAGATACCATTGGGGAACAGGCTTTGACCCCATACGTGATATCTTTTCCCTTCAAGGTTTAGTCACAGAACATCACTGGAACAGAACAATAAATCCACACAGAGCAAACTTGAACTAATATAAACTTCTTCTTAGGATTAATTTTCAAACTTTAATCGTTGTACATACCTAAAGAGTTACATGTGCCAAGTAAGAAAACATAAGTGGCTACATGTGGTGTGATAGAACTTCAAGGCCCTAGGCATAGTTGTCTATAAAAATCTCATACAGCAATCATGTGAAAAGCAACATGAAAGCAAATAAGAAGAACCCGTCAAAGTCTAGAACTCTTGATTAGTTTGATTCCATGATAACCCAATGGATGAATTGCAAAGCAAGTGCATATTTATTATCCAGAGTGCAGGCTACACGAATAAACAAGGTATGCAAAGGGGCAAAATGGATCGCTGGGTCCTACCACCTTGGTGAAAACTTGCTGGGACCCGAGGGGTATATATGCCTCCAGCAAAGGCTTCAGCAGATACCATTGGGGAACAGGCTTTATTAGATACCGTTGGGGAACAGGCTTCAGCAGATACCATTGGGGAACAGGCTTTGACCCCATAGGTGATATATTTTCCCTTCAAGATTTAGTAAAAGAAAATCACTGGAACAGAACAATACATCCACACAGAGCAAACTTGAACTAATATAAACTTCATCTTAGGATTAATTTTCACACTTTAATCATATATTGAACAGTGGTGTTGTAAATACCTAAAGAGTTACATATGCCAAGTAAGAAAACACAGAAGTGGCTACATGTGGTGTGATAGAACTTCAAGGCCCTAGGCAAAGTTGTCTATAAAATTCTCATACAGCAATCATGTGAAAAGCAACATGAAAGCAAATAAGAAGAACCCGTCAAAGTCTAGAACTCTTGATTAGTTTGATTCCATAATAACCCAATGGATGAATTGCAAAAAGCAAGTGCATATTTACTATCTGGATGACAGACTACACGAATAAACAAGGTATGCAAAGTAGTGTAATAGAACGCTTGGTCCTACCACCTTGGTGAAAACTTGCTGGGACCCGAGGGGTATATATTCCTCCAGCAAAGGCTTCAGCAGATACCATTGGGGAACAGGCTTTGACCCCATACGTGATATCTTTTCCCTTCCAGGTTTAGTCATAGAACATCACTGGAACAGAACAATACATCCACACAGAGCAAACTTGAACTAATATAAACTTTTTCTAACAATTAATTTTCACACTTTAATCATATAGTGAACAGTGGTGTTGTAAACACCTAAAGAGTTACATATGCCAAGTAAGAAAACATATAAGTGGCTACATGTGGTGTGATAGAACTTCAAGGCCCTAGGCATAGTTGTCTATAAAAATCTCATACAGCAATCATGTGAAAAGCAACATGAAAGCAAATAAGAAGAACCCGTCAAAGTCTAGAACTCTTGATTAGTTTGATTCCATAATAACCAAATGGATGAATTGCAAAGCAAGTGCATATTTATTATCTGGAGGGCAGGCTACACGAATAAACAAGGTATGTAAAGGGGCAAAATGGATCGCTGGGTCCTACCACCTTGGTGAAGACTTGCTGGGACCCGAGGGGTATATATGCCTCCAGCAAAGGCTTCAGCAGATACCATTGGGGAACAGGCTTTAGCAGATACCATTGGGGAACAGGCTTCAGCAGATACCATTGGGGAACAGGCTTTGACCCCATAGGTGATATATTTTCCCTTCAAGATTTAGTAAAAGAAAATCACTGGAACAGAACAATACATCCACACAGAGCAAACATGAACTAATATAAACTTCATCTTAGGATTAATTTTCACACTTTAATCATATATTGAACAGTGGTGTTGTAAATACCTAAAGAGTTACATATGCCAAGTAAGAAAACATATAAGTGGCTACATGTGGTGTGATAGAACTTCAAGGCCCTAGGCAAAGTTGTCTATACAATTCTCATACAGCAATCATGTGAAAAGCAACATGAAAGCAAATAAGAAGAACCCGTCAAAGTCTAGAACTCTTGATTAGTTTGATTCCATAATAACCCAATGGATGAATTGCAAAAAGCAAGTGCATATTTACTATCTGGATGACAGACTACACGAATAAACAAGGTATGCAAAGTAGTGTAATAGAACGCTTGGTCCTACCACCTTGGTGAAAACTTGCTGGGACCCGAGGGGTATATAATCCTCCAGCAAAGGCTTCAGCAGATACAATTGGGGAACAGGCTTTGACCCCATACGTGATATCTTTTCCCTTCCAGGTTTAGTCATAGAACATCACTGGAACAGAACAACACATCCACACAGAGCAAACTTGAACTAATATAAACTTTTTCTAACAATTAATTTTCACACTTTAATCATATAGTGAACAGTGGTGTTGTAAATACCTAAAGAGTTACATATGCCAAGTAAGAAAACATATAAGTGGCTACATGTGGTGTGATAGAACTTCAAGGCCCTAGGCATAGTTGTCTATAAAAATCTCATACAGCAATCATGTGAAAAGCAACATGAAAGCAAATAAGAAGAACCCGTCAAAGTCTAGAACTCTTGATTAGTTTGATTCCATAATAACCAAATGGATGAATTGCAAAGCAAGTGCATATTTATTATCTGGAGGGCAGGCTACACGAATAAACAAGGTATGTAAAGGGGCAAAATGGATCGCTGGGTCCTACCACCTTGGTGAAAACTTGCTGGGACCCGAGGGGTATATATGCCTCCAGCAAAGGCTTCAGCAGATACCATTGGGGAACAGGCTTTAGCAGATACCATTGGGGAACAGGCTTCAGCAGATACCATTGGGGAACAGGCTTTGACCCCATAGGTGATATATTTTCCCTTCAAGATTTAGTAAAAGAAAATCACTGGAACAGAACAATACATCCACACAGAGCAAACTTGAACTAATATAAACTTCATCTTAGGATTAATTTTCACACTTTAATCATATATTGAACAGTGGTGTTGTAAATACCTAAAGAGTTACATATGCCAAGTAAGAAAACATATAAGTGGCTACATGTGGTGTGATAGAACTTCAAGGCCCTAGGCATAGTTGTCTATACAATTCTCATACAGCAATCATGTGAAAAGCAACATGAAAGCAAATAAGAAGAACCCGTCAAAGTCTAGAACTCTTGATTAGTTTGATTCCATAATAACCCAATGGATGAATTGCAAAAAGCAAGTGCATATTTACTATCTGGATGGCAGACTACACGAATAAACAAGGTATGCAAAGTAGTGTAATAGAACGCTGGGTCCTACCACATTGGTGAAAACTTGCTGGGACCCGAGGGGTATATATTCCTCCAGCAAAGGCTTCAGCAGATACCATTGGGGAACAGGCTTTGACCCCATAGGTGATATCTTTTCCCTTCAAGGTTTAGTCACAGAACATCACTGGAACAGAACAATACATCCACACAGAGCAAACTTGAACTAATATAAACTTCTTCTTAGGATTAATTTTCAAACTTTAATCGTTGTACATACCTAAAGAGTTACATATGCCAAGTAAGAAAACATAAGTGGCTACATGTGGTGTGATAGAACTTCAAGGCCCTAGGCATAGTTGTCTATAAAAATCTCATACAGCAATCATATGAAAAGCAACATGAAAGCAAATAAGAAGAACCCGTCAAAGTCTAGAACTCTTGATTAGTTTGATTCCATAATAACCAAATGGATGAATTGCAAAGCAAGTGCATATTTATTATCTGGAGGGCAGGCTACACGAATAAACAAGGTATGTAAAGGGGCAAAATGGATCGCTGGGTCCTATCACCTTGGTGAAAACTTGCTGGGACCCGAGGGGTATATATGCCTCCAGCAAAGGCTTCAGCAGATACCATTGGGGAACAGGCTTTAGCAGATACCATTGGGGAACAGGCTTCAGCAGATACCATTGGGGAACAGGCTTTGACCCCATAGGTGATATATTTTCCCTTCAAGATTTAGTAAAAGAAAATCACTGGAACAGAACAATACATCCACACAGAGCAAACTTGAACTAATATAAACTTCATCTTAGGATTAATTTTCACACTTTAATCATATATTAAACAGTGGTGTTGTAAATACCTAAAGAGTTACATATGCCAAGTAAGAAAACAAAAGTGGCTACATGTGGTGTGATAGAACTTCAAGGCCCTAGGCAAAGTTGTCTATAAAATTCTCATACAGCAATCATGTGAAAAGCAACATGAAAGCAAATAAGAAGAACCCGTCAAAGTCTAGAACTCTTGATTAGTTTGATTCCATAATAACCCAATGGATGAATTGCAAAAAGCAAGTGCATATTTACTATCTGGATGACAGACTACACGAATAAACAAGGTATGCAAAGTAGTGTAATAGAACGCTTGGTCCTACCACCTTGGTGAAAACTTGCTGGGACCCGAGGGGTATATATTCCTCCAGCAAAGGCTTCAGCAGATACCATTGGGGAACAGGCTTTGACCCCATACGTGATATCTTTTCCCTTCCAGGTTTAGTCATAGGACATCACTGGAACAGAACAATACATCCACACAGAGCAAACTTGAACTAATATAAACTTTTTCTAACAATTAATTTTCACACTTTAATCATATAGTGAACAGTGGTGTTGTAAATACCTAAAGAGTTACATATGCCAAGTAAGAAAACATATAAGTGGCTACATGTGGTGTGATAGAACTTCAAGGCCCTAGGCATAGTTGTCTATAAAAATCTCATACAGCAATCATGTGAAAAGCAACATGAAAGCAAATAAGAAGAACCCGTCAAAGTCTAGAACTCTTGATTAGTTTGATTCCATAATAACCAAATGGATGAATTGCAAAGCAAGTGCATATTTATTATCTGGAGGGCAGGCTACACGAATAAACAAGGTATGTAAAGGGGCAAAATGGATCGCTGGGTCCTACCACCTTGGTGAAAACTTGCTGGGACCCGAGGGGTATATATGCCTCCAGCAAAGGCTTCAGCAGATACCATTGGGGAACAGGCTTTAGCAGATACCATTGGGGAACAGGCTTCAGCAGATACCATTGGGGAACAGGCTTTGACCCCATAGGTGATATATTTTCCCTTCAAGATTTAGTAAAAGAAAATCACTGGAACAGAACAATACATCCACACAGAGCAAACTTGAACTAATATAAACTTCATCTTAGGATTAATTTTCACACTTTAATCATATATTGAACAGTGGTGTTGTAAATACCTGAAGAGTTACATATGCCAAGTAAGAAAACATAGAAGTGGCTACATGTGGTGTGATAGAACTTCAAGGCCCTAGGCAAAGTTGTCTATAAAATTCTCATACAGCAATCATGTGAAAAGCAACATGAAAGCAAATAAGAAGAACCCGTCAAAGTCTAGAACTCTTGATTAGTTTGATTCCATAATAACCCAATGGATGAATTGCAAAAAGCAAGTGCATATTTACTATCTGGATGACAGACTACACGAATAAACAAGGTATGCAAAGTAGTGTAATAGAACGCTTGGTCCTACCACCTTGGTGAAAACTTGCTGGGACCCGAGGGGTATATATTCCTCCAGCAAAGGCTTCAGCAGATACCATTGGGAAACAGGCTTTGACCCCATATGTGATATCTTTTCCCTTCCAGGTTTAGTCATAGAACATCACTGGAACAGAACAATACATCCACACAGAGCAAACTTGAACTAATATAAACTTTTTCTAACAATTAATTTTCACACTTTAATCATATAGTGAACAGTGGTGTTGTAAACACCTAAAGAGTTACATATGCCAAGTAAGAAAACATATAAGTAGCTACATGTGGTGTGATAGAACTTCAAGGCCCTAGGCATAGTTGTCTATAAAAATCTCATACAGCAATCATGTGAAAAGCAACATGAAAGCAAATAAGAAGAACCCGTCAAAGTCTAGAACTCTTGATTAGTTTGATTCCATAATAACCAAATGGATGAATTGCAAAGCAAGTGCATATTTATTATCTGGAGGGCAGGCTACACGAATAAACAAGGTATGTAAAGGGGCAAAATGGATCGCTGGGTCCTACCACCTTGGTGAAAACTTGCTGGGACCCGAGGGGTATACTGTATGCCTCCAGCAAAGGCTTCAGCAGATACCATTGGGGAACAGGCTTTGACCCCATAGGTGATATCTTTTCCCTTCAAGGTTTAGTCATAGAACATCACTGGAACAGAACAATACATCCACACAGAGCAAACTTGGAACTAATATAAACTTTTTCTTGCAATTAATTTTCACACTTTAATCGTTGTAAATACCTAAAGAGTTACATATGCCAAGTAAGAAAACATATAAGTGGCTACATGTGGTGTGATAGAACTTCAAGGCCCTAGGCATAGTTGTCTATAAAATTCTCATACAGCAATCATGTGAAAAGCAACATGAAAGCAAATAAGAAGAACCCGTCAAAGTCTAGAACTCTTGATTAGTTTGATTCCATAATAACCCAATGGATGAATTGCAAAAAGCAAGTGCATATTTACTATCTGGATGGCAGACTACACGAATAAACAAGGTATGCAAAGTAGTGTAATAGAACGCTGTGTCCTACCACCTTGGTGAAAACTTGCTGGGACCCGAGGGGTATATATTCCTCCAGCAAAGGCTTCAGCAGATACCATTGGGGAACAGGCTTTGACCCCATACGTGATATCTTTTCCCTTCAAGGTTTAGTCACAGAACATCACTGGAACAGAACAATAAATCCACACAGAGCAAACTTGAACTAATATAAACTTCTTCTTAGGATTAATTTTCAAACTTTAATCGTTGTACATACCTAAAGAGTTACATGTGCCAAGTAAGAAAACATAAGTGGCTACATGTGGTGTGATAGAACTTCAAGGCCCTAGGCATAGTTGTCTATAAAAATCTCATACAGCAATCATGTGAAAAGCAACATGAAAGCAAATAAGAAGAACCCGTCAAAGTCTAGAACTCTTGATTAGTTTGATTCCATGATAACCCAATGGATGAATTGCAAAGCAAGTGCATATTTATTATCCAGAGTGCAGGCTACACGAATAAACAAGGTATGCAAAGGGGCAAAATGGATCGCTGGGTCCTACCACCTTGGTGAAAACTTGCTGGGACCCGAGGGGTATATATGCCTCCAGCAAAGGCTTCAGCAGATACCATTGGGGAACAGGCTTTATTAGATACCATTGGGGAACAGGCTTCAGCAGATACCATTGGGGAACAGGCTTTGACCCCATAGGTGATATATTTTCCCTTCAAGATTTAGTAAAAGAAAATCACTGGAACAGAACAATACATCCACACAGAGCAAACTTGAACTAATATAAACTTCATCTTAGGATTAATTTTCACACTTTAATCATATATTGAACAGTGGTGTTGTAAATACCTAAAGAGTTACATATGCCAAGTAAGAAAACACAGAAGTGGCTACATGTGGTGTGATAGAACTTCAAGGCCCTAGGCAAAGTTGTCTATAAAATTCTCATACAGCAATCATGTGAAAAGCAACATGAAAGCAAATAAGAAGAACCCGTCAAAGTCTAGAACTCTTGATTAGTTTGATTCCATAATAACCCAATGGATGAATTGCAAAAAGCAAGTGCATATTTACTATCTGGATGACAGACTACACGAATAAACAAGGTATGCAAAGTAGTGTAATAGAACGCTTGGTCCTACCACCTTGGTGAAAACTTGCTGGGACCCGAGGGGTATATATTCCTCCAGCAAAGGCTTCAGCAGATACCATTGGGGAACAGGCTTTGACCCCATACGTGATATCTTTTCCCTTCCAGGTTTAGTCATAGAACATCACTGGAACAGAACAATACATCCACACAGAGCAAACTTGAACTAATATAAACTTTTTCTAACAATTAATTTTCACACTTTAATCATATAGTGAACAGTGGTGTTGTAAACACCTAAAGAGTTACATATGCCAAGTAAGAAAACATATAAGTGGCTACATGTGGTGTGATAGAACTTCAAGGCCCTAGGCATAGTTGTCTATAAAATCTCATACAGCAATCATGTGAAAAGCAACATGAAAGCAAATAAGAAGAACCCGTCAAAGTCTAGAACTCTTGATTAGTTTGATTCCATTATAACCAAATGGATGAATTGCAAAGCAAGTGCATATTTATTATCTGGAGGGCAGGCTACACGAATAAACAAGGTATGTAAAGGGGCAAAATGGATCGCTGGGTCCTACCACCTTGGTGAAAACTTGCTGGGACCCGAGGGGTATACTGTATGCCTCCAGCAAAGGCTTCAGCAGATACCATTGGGGAACAGGCTTTGACCCCATAGGTGATATCTTTTCCCTTCAAGGTTTAGTCACAGAACATCACTGGAACAGAACAATACATCCACACAGAGCAAACTTGAACTAACATAAACTTCTTCTTAGGATTAATTTTCAAACTTTAATCGTTGTACATACCTAAAGAGTTACATATGCCAAGTAAGAAAACATAAGTGGCTACATGTGGTGTGATAGAACTTCAAGGCCCTAGGCATAGTTGTCTATAAAAATCTCATACAGCAATCATGTGAAAAGCAACATGAAAGCAAATAAGAAGAACCCGTCAAAGTCTAGAACTCTTGATTAGTTTGATTCCATAATAACCAAATGGATGAATTGCAAAGCAAGTGCATATTTATTATCTGGAGGGCAGGCTACACGAATAAACAAGGTATGTAAAGGGGCAAAATGGATCGCTGGGTCCTACCACCTTGGTGAAAACTTGCTGGGACCCGAGGGGTATATGCCTCCAGCAAAGGCTTCAGCAGATACCATTGGGGAACAGGCTTTAGCAGATACCATTGGGGAACAGGCTTCAGCAGATACCATTGGGGAACAGGCTTTGACCCCATAGGTGATATATTTTCCCTTCAAGATTTAGTAAAAGAAAATCACTGGAACAGAACAATACATCCACACAGAGCAAACTTGAACTAATATAAACTTCATCTTAGGATTAATTTTCACACTTTAATCATATATTAAACAGTGGTGTTGTAAATACCTAAAGAGTTACATATGCCAAGTAAGAAAACATAAGTGGCTACATGTGGTGTGATAGAACTTCAAGGCCCTAGGCAAAGTTGTCTATAAAATTCTCATACAGCAATCATGTGAAAAGCAACATGAAAGCAAATAAGAAGAACCCGTCAAAGTCTAGAACTCTTGATTAGTTTGATTCCATAATAACCCAATGGATGAATTGCAAAAAGCAAGTGCATATTTACTATCTGGATGACAGACTACACGAATAAACAAGGTATGCAAAGCAGTGTAATAGAACGCTTGGTCCTACCACCTTGGTGAAAACTTGCTGGGACCCGAGGGGTATATATTCCTCCAGCAAAGGCTTCAGCAGATACCATTGGGGAACAGGCTTTGACCCCATACGTGATATCTTTTCCCTTCCAGGTTTAGTCATAGAACATCACTGGAACAGAACAATACATCCACACAGAGCAAACTTGAACTAATATAAACTTTTTCTAACAATTAATTTTCACACTTTAATCATATAGTGAACTGTGGTGTTGTAAATACCTAAAGAGTTACATATGCCAAGTAAGAAAACATATAAGTGGCTACATGTGGTGTGATAGAACTTCAAGGCCCTAGGCATAGTTGTCTATAAAAATCTCATACAGCAATCATGTGAAAAGCAACATGAAAGCAAATAAGAAGAACCCGTCAAAGTCTAGAACTCTTGATTAGTTTGATTCCATAATAACCAAATGGATGAATTGCAAAGCAAGTGCATATTTATTATCTGGAGGGCAGGCTACACGAATAAACAAGGTATGTAAAGGGGCAAAATGGATCGCTGGGTCCTACCACCTTGGTGAAAACTTGCTGGGACCCGAGGGGTATACTGTATGCCTCCAGCAAAGGCTTCAGCAGATGCCATTGGGGAACAGGCTTTGACCCCATAGGTGATATCTTTTCCCTTCAAGGTTTAGTCATAGAACATCACTGGAACAGAACAATACATCCACACAGAGCAAACTTGGAACTAATATAAACTTTTTCTTGCAATTAATTTTCACACTTTAATCGTTGTAAATACCTAAAGAGTTACATATGCCAAGTAAGAAAACATATAAGTGGCTACATGTGGTGTGATAGAACTTCAAGGCCCTAGGCATAGTTGTCTATAAAATTCTCATACAGCAATCATGTGAAAAGCAACATGAAAGCAAATAAGAAGAACCCGTCAAAGTCTAGAACTCTTGATTAGTTTGATTCCATAATAACCCAATGGATGAATTGCAAAAAGCAAGTGCATATTTACTATCTGGATGGCAGACTACACGAATAAACAAGGTATGCAAAGTAGTGTAATAGAACGCTGGGTCCTACCACCTTGGTGAAAACTTGCTGGGACCCGAGGGGTATATATTCCTCCAGCAAAGGCTTCAGCAGATACCATTGGGGAACAGGCTTTGACCCCATACGTGATATCTTTTCCCTTCAAGGTTTAGTCACAGAACATCACTGGAACAGAACAATACATCCACACAGAGCAAACTTGAACTAATATAAACTTCTTCTTAGGATTAATTTTCAAACTTTAATCGTTGTACATACCTAAAGAGTTACATATGCCAAGTAAGAAAACATAAGTGGCTACATGTGGTGTGATAGAACTTCAAGGCCCTAGGCATAGTTGTCTATAAAAATCTCATACAGCAATCATGTGAAAAGCAACATGAAAGCAAATAAGAAGAACCCGTCAAAGTCTAGAACTCTTGATTAGTTTGATTCCATGATAACCCAATGGATGAATTGCAAAGCAAGTGCATATTTATTATCCGGAGGGCAGGCTACACGAATAAACAAGGTATGCAAAGGGGCAAAATGGATCGCTGGGTCCTACCACCTTGGTGAAAACTTGCTGGGACCCGAGGGTTATATATGCCTCCAGCAAAGGCTTCAGCAGATACCATTGGGGAACAGGCTTTAGCAGATACCATTGGGGAACAGGCTTCAGCAGATACCATTGGGGAACAGGCTTTGACCCCATAGGTGATATATTTTCCCTTCAAGATTTAGTAAAAGAAAATCACTGGAACAGAACAATACATCCACACAGAGCAAACTTGAACTAATATAAACTTCATCTTAGGATTAATTTTCACACTTTAATCATATATTGAACAGTGGTGTTGTAAATACCTAAAGAGTTACATATGCCAAGTAAGAAAACATATAAGTGGCTACATGTGGTGTGATAGAACTTCAAGGCCCTAGGCAAAGTTGTCTATACAATTCTCATACAGCAATCATGTGAAAAGCAACATGAAAGCAAATAAGAAGAACCCGTCAAAGTCTAGAACTCTTGATTAGTTTGATTCCATAATAACCCAATGGATGAATTGCAAAAAGCAAGTGCATATTTACTATCTGGATGACAGACTACACGAATAAACAAGGTATGCAAAGTAGTGTAATAGAACGCTTGGTCCTACCACCTTGGTGAAAACTTGCTGGGACCCGAGGGGTATATATTCCTCCAGCAAAGGCTTCAGCAGATACCATTGGGGAACAGGCTTTGACCCCATACGTGATATCTTTTCCCTTCCAGGTTTAGTCATAGAACATCACTGGAACAGAACAATACATCCACACAGAGCAAACTTGAACTAATATAAACTTTTTCTAACAATTATTTTTCACACTTTAATCATATAGTGAACAGTGGTGTTGTAAATACCTAAAGGCATAGTTGTCTATAAAAATCTCATACAGCAATCATGTGAAAAGCAACATGAAAGCAAATAAGAAGAACCCGTCAAAGTCTAGAACTCTTGATTAGTTTGATTCCATGATAACCCAATGGATGAATTGCAAAGCAAGTGCATATTTATTATCTGGAGGGCAGGCTACACGAATAAACAAGGTATGCAAAGGGGCAAAATGGATCGCTGGGTCCTACCACCTTGGTGAAAACTTGCTGGGACCCGAGGGGTATATATGCCTCCAGCAAAGGCTTCAGCAGATACCATTGGGGAACAGGCTTTAGCAGATACCATTGGGGAACAGGCTTTGACCCCATAGGTGATATATTTTCCCTTCAAGATTTAGTAAAAGAAAATCACTGGAACAGAACTATACATCCACACAGAGCAAACTTGAACTAATATAAACTTCATCTTAGGATTAATTTTCACACTTTAATCATATATTGAACAGTGGTGTTGTAAATACCTAAAGAGTTACATATGCCAAGTAAGAAAACATATAAGTGGCTACATGTGGTGTGATAGAACTTCAAGGCCCTAGGCAAAGTTGTCTATACAATTCTCATACAGCAATCATATGAAAAGCAACATGAAAGCAAATAAGAAGAACCCGTCAAAGTCTAGAACTCTTGATTAGTTTGATTCCATAATAACCCAATGGATGAATTGCAAAAAGCAAGTGCATATTTATTATCTGGAGGGTAGGCTACACGAATAAACAAGGTATGCAAATAGGGCGAAATGGATCGCTGGGTCCTACCACCTTGGTGAAAACTTGCTGGGACCTGAGGAGTATATATGCCTCCAGCAAAGGCTTCAGCAGGTACCATTGGGGAACAGGCTTTAGCAGATACCATTGGGGAACAGGCTTCAGCAGATACCATTGGGGAACAGGCTTTGACCCCATAGGTGATATATTTTCCCTTCAAGATTTAGTAATAGAAAATCACTGGAACAGAACAATACATCCACACAGAGCAAACTTGAACTAATATAAACTTCTTCTTAGGATTAATTTTCACACTTTAATCATATAGTCAAGTCAAGTCATCTTCATTTATATAGCGCTTTTAACAATGTAGATTGTCTCAAAGCAGCTTTACAGAGATAAGCGTATAATTTAAGGTAACAGAGATTGTTTCGGCTTTACAGCAGAGTTAAGTTATTTCCATCTAAAGTTAGTTTTAATTGATTTGGTTCCGTCGCAATGATCATTTGTTATTAAATTAGGGGCCGCTAAGACGACACCATTCTCTCTACGCAGACTTTAAACGCGAACCTGTGAGAAACGCTGATGGCGGTCACATGCGCATTTAGAATGGGTTCTATAGTTATGTGCGTTAGAATATACGCAGGTTTGGAATTCCCTACAAGCCAAGCCTAAACAAAATACTTGTCTTTCCTTATAAATTTTGATAAGGATCAAAATAGTGAACAGTCACTTCATATATTCACTTCATATAGTGAGCAGTCGTGTTGTAAATACCTAAAGAGTTACATATGCCAAGTAAGAAAACATATAAGTGGCTACATGTGGTGTGATAGAACTTCAAGGCCCTAGGCATAGTTGTCTATAAAAATCTCATACAGCAATCATGTGAAAAGCAACATGAAAGCAAATAAGAACCCGTCAAAGTCTAGAACTCTTGATTAGTTTGATTCCATAATAACCCAATGGATGAATTGCAAAAAGCAAGTGCATATTTATTATCTGGAGGGTAGGCTACACGAATAAACAAGGTATGCAAATAGGGCGAAATGGATCGCTGGGTCCTACCACCTTGGTGAAAACTTGCTGGGACCCGAGGGGTATATATGCCTCCAGCAAAGGCTTAAGCAGATACCATTGGGGAACAGGCTTTGACCCCATACGTGATATCTTTTCCCTTCAAGGTTTAGTCACAGAACATCACTGGAACAGAACAATACATCCACACAGAGCAAACTTGAACTAATATAAACTTCTTCTTAGGATTAATTTTCAAACTTTAATCGTTGTACATACCTAAAGAGTTACATATGCCAAGTAAGAAAACATATAAGTGGCTACATGTGGTGTGATAGAACTTCAAGGCCCTAGGCATAGTTGTCTATAAAATTCTCATACAGCAATCATGTGAAAAGCAACATGAAAGCAAATAAGAAGAACCCGTCAAAGTCTAGAACTCTTGATTAGTTTGATTCCATAATAACCCAATGGATGAATTGCAAAGCAAGTGCATATTTATTATCTGGAGGGCAGGCTACACGAATAAACAAGCTATGCAAAGGGGCAAAATGGATCGCTAGGTCCTACCACCTTGGTGAAAACTTGCTGGGACCCGAGGGGTATATATGCCTCCAGCAAAGGCTTCAGCAGATACCATTGGGAACAGGCTTTGACCCCATAGGTGATATCTTTTCCCTTCAAGGTTTAGTCACAGAACATCACTGGAACAGAACAATACATCCACACAGAGCAAACTTGAGCTAATATGAACTTTTTCTTACAATTAATTTTCACACTTTATTTATATAGTGAACAGTGATGTTGTAAATACCTAAAGAGTTACATATGCCAAGTAAGAAAACATATAAGTGGCTACATGTGGTGTGATAGAACTTCAAGGCCCTAGGCATAGTTGTCTATAAAAATCTCATACAGCAATCATGTGAAAAGCAACATGAAAGCAAATAAGAAGAACCCGTCAAAGTCTAGAACTCTTGATTAGTTTGATTCCATGATAACCCAATGGATGAATTGCAAAGCAAGTGCATATTTATTATCTGGAGGATAGTGAACAGTGGTGTTGTAAATACCTAAAGAGTTACATATGCCAAGTAAGAAAATATATAAGTGGCTATATGTGGTGTGATAGAACTTCAAGGCCCTAGGCATAGTTGTCTATAAAAATCTCATACAGCAATCATGAGAACAGTCAGAGGTGTATAGTCCAGGGGTCAGAAAGTCCTGCCATATGTTTATTCCACCCATGAACTCAGCCAGCTGATTTAACTAATAAGTTCTATCTCCTGGCTGAATTAGCAAATCCAGGTGATTGGAACAAAATACTGAGGAGGACTTTTACTTTCTGAACCTGGACTTTACACCTCTGGCCACATGTCAGCCAAGAGCAAAAGAAATAAACCAGAACTGGACCTTATCTGAGCCACAAAACCTGTGCATATTAAATATGGAGTCATCTCAGTCTTAATAAGCCTGTTAACAAGCAGAATCACTGAAGGGAAAGAAGAGAATAGAAAAAGAGACGAGCAGAAACACAAGAACTACAACTGACTTCAGACACAGCCTTAGATGAAATCAACTGAAGAGAAAAGAAGACATTAAATCTGTGATCTCAGCAGAGGAGGATTAATCAACTCCACAAACAGCATTACCAGCTTCACTTATTACTAACCAGACTGACTTTATTTCTGTCAGAAGTCTACAGAAGTTTTTATTGAGAATTAACAGAGGTTTAACTCTAATGTGGTTCATTTGAAGTCACCATAATAGTGATTACTGTTTCCATTAGTTGGGCTCTTAACTCTTATGATAGACGGTGTGTTTGTTAAACACATTTGCAGCAGCAAAAGAAGGTAAAGTCAAATGAGATCAGGTGATGATGGTTACCTGTTGATGGTTTTATAATCGTCATGAAGTAGCCTGAATCACTGATGTTTCCAAAGGATGGTGAGAGGCTTTCTTTTCCATAAAAAACACGCCATACCATACAAACACACAGTCACACCAGCCAGAAAAATAATAATAATGTTAGGGATTATTTTTGCCAAAGGGTGACACCCTTTATTCAGTACAGTTTATGGCGACTGTACTGGGGCGTTGGATGTTAGTTGATATAGGGACTATTTTACACCAGGGGTACCCTTTATACAGTACAGCTTATTGTGACTGTACTGGGGCGTTAGGACCCACTAAGGCCACAGGTTGATCAGACCTGCAGGCCTCTCTAACACCTCTTCCAGCAGCTACCCAGTCTCCCAGGAGGTTTCCCATCCAGATAAAGACCAGGCTCAACCCTACTTAGCTTCGATGGGAGTGCAGTTGGAAGCTTCAGGTTGACCACTGCTGGCTGGTACTGCTTTCTTTGCGAGAGTTATAAAGACCAACTAATGGAAACAAGAATCACCATTATGGTGATTTCAAATGAAACAGAGAGTTAAAACCCTGTTAATTCTCAGTGGACATCTGGCAGATGTAAGATGTCAAAGTTTCTGAATAAAACTCTGACACAGCAAAGCAGATTTTAGATCTTTTAGTGAACTTTTAAATCTCCGTTGCAATTGTTTACATTTCTGTTTCGCGCTTGGTTTTCTTCTCTCCTGTTTACGCTGTCTCAACACCACAAAACCGAATCTAACGCGCCCCCTTGTGGGCTGAATGAACAATGTCTGCTTTCAAACTAAAATACATCACATGTGGAAATAATATAACATAACATCACATGTTATAAATCGTAAACATTACAATGTCTAAATCCAGAGGTGTATAGTCCAGGGGTCAGAAAGCAGAAGTCCTGCCATATGTTTATTCCACCCATGAACTCAGCCAGCTGATTTAACTAATTAGTTCTATCTCCTGGCTGAATTAGCAAATCCAGGTGATTGGAACAAAACACTGAGGAGGACTTTTACTTTCTGAACCTGGACTTTACACCTCTGGGAACAGCAACATGAAAAAAATAAGAAGAAACCGTCAAAGTCTAGAACTCTTGATTAGTTTGATTCCATAATAACCCAATGGATGAATTGCAAAAAGCAAGTGCATATTTACTATCTGGATGGCAGGCTACACGAATAAACAAGATATGCAAAGTGGTGCAATGGATCGCTGGGTCCTACCACCTTGGTGAAAACTTGCTGGGACCCGAGGGGTATATATGCCTCCAGCAAAGGCTTCAGCAGATACCATTGGGGAACAGGCTTTGACCCCATAGGTGATATCTTTTCCCTTCAAGGTTTAGTCATAGAACATCACTGGAACAGAACAATACATCCACACAGAGCAAACTTGAACTAATATAAACTTTTTCTTGCAATTAATTTTCACACTTTATATAGTGAACAGTGGTGTTGTAAATACCTAAAGAGTTACATATGCCAAGTAAGAAAACATATAAGTGGCTACATGTGGTGTGATAGAACTTCAAGGCCCTAGGCATAGTTGTCTATAAAAATCTCATACAGCAATCATGTGAAAAGCAACATGAATGCAAATAAGAAGAACCCGTCAAAGTCTAGAACTCTTGATTAGTTTGATTCCATAATAACCCAATGGATGAATTGCAAAAAGCAAGTGCATATTTATTATCTGGAGGGTAGGCTACACGAATAAACAAGGTATGCAAATAGGGCGAAATGGATCGCTGGGTCCTACCACCTTGGTGAAAACTTGCTGGGACCTGAGGAGTATATATGCCTCCAGCAAAGGCTTAAGCAGATACCATTGGGGAACAGGCTTTGACCCCATACGTGATATCTTTTCCCTTCAAGGTTTAGTCACAGAACATCACTGGAACAGAACAATACATCCACACAGAGCAAACTTGAACTAATATAAACTTCTTCTTAGGGTTAATTTTCAAACTTTAATCGTTGTACATACCTAAAGAGTTACATATGCCAAGTAAGAAAACATATAAGTGGCTACATGTGGTGTGATAGAACTTCAAGGCCCTAGACATAGTTGTCTATAAAAATCTCATACAGCAATCATGTGAAAAGCAACATGAAAGCAAATAAGAAGAACCCGTCAAAGTCTAGAACTCTTGATTAGTTTGATTCCATGATAACCCAATGGATGAATTGCAAAGCAAGTGCATATTTATTATCCGGAGGGCAGGTTACACGAATAAACAAGGTATGCAAAGGGGCAAAATGGATCGCTGGGTCCTACCACCTTGGTGAAAACTTGCTGGGACCCGAGGGGTATATATGCCTCCAGCAAAGGCTTCAGCAGGTACCATTGGGGAACAGGCTTTAGCAGATACCATTGGGGAACAGGCTTCAGCAGATACCATTGGGGAACAGGCTTTGACCCCATAGGTGATATATTTTCCCTTCAAGATTTAGTAATAGAAAATCACTGGAACAGAACAATACATCCACACAGAGCAAACTTGAACTAATATAAACTTCTTCTTAGGATTAATTTTCACACTTTAATCATATAGTCAAGTCAAGTCATCTTCATTTATATAGCGCTTTTAACAATGTAGATTGTCTCAAAGCAGCTTTACAGAGATAAGCGTATAATTTAAGGTAACAGAGATTGTTTCGGCTTTACAGCAGAGTTAAGTTATTTCCATCTAAAGTTAGTTTTAATTGATTTGGTTCCGTCGCAATGATCATTTGTTATTAAATTAGGGGCCGCTAAGACGACACCATTCTCTCTACGCAGACTTTAAACGCGAACCTGTGAGAAACGCTGATGGCGGTCACATGCGCATTTAGAATGGGTTCTATAGTTATGTGCGTTAGAATATACGCAGGTTTGGAATTCCCTACAAGCCAAGCCTAAACAAAATACTTGTCTTTCCTTATAAATTTTGATAAGGATCAAAATAGTGAACAGTCACTTCATATATTCACTTCATAGAGTGAGCAGTCGTGTTGTAAATACCTAAAGAGTTACATATGCCAAGTAAGAAAACATATAAGTGGCTACATGTGGTGTGATAGAACTTCAAGGCCCTAGGCATAGTTGTCTATAAAAATCTCATACAGCAATCATGTGAAAAGCAACATGAATGCAAATAAGAAGAACCCGTCAAAGTCTAGAACTCTTGATTAGTTTGATTCCATAATAACCCAATGGATGAATTGCAAAAAGCAAGTGCATATTTATTATCTGGAGGGTAGGCTACACGAATAAACAAGGTATGCAAATAGGGCGAAATGGATCGCTGGGTCCTACCACCTTGGTGAAAACTTGCTGGGACCTGAGGAGTATATATGCCTCCAGCAAAGGCTTAAGCAGATACCATTGGGGAACAGGCTTTGACCCCATACGTGATATCTTTTCCCTTCAAGGTTTAGTCACAGAACATCACTGGAACAGAACAATACATCCACACAGAGCAAACTTGAACTAATATAAACTTCTTCTTAGGATTAATTTTCAAACTTTAATCGTTGTACATACCTAAAGAGTTACATATGCCAAGTAAGAAAACATATAAGTGGCTACATGTGGTGTGATAGAACTTCAAGGCCCTAGGCATAGTTGTCTATAAAATTCTCATACAGCAATCATGTGAAAAGCAACATGAAAGCAAATAAGAAGAACCCGTCAAAGTCTAGAACTCTTGATTAGTTTGATTCCATAATAACCCAATGGATGAATTGCAAAGCAAGTGCATATTTATTATCTGGAGGGCAGGCTACACGAATAAACAAGCTATGCAAAGGGGCAAAATGGATCGCTAGGTCCTACCACCTTGGTGAAAACTTGCTGGGACCCGAGGGGTATATATGCCTCCAGCAAAGGCTTCAGCAGATACCATTGGGAACAGGCTTTGACCCCATAGGTGATATCTTTTCCCTTCAAGGTTTAGTCACAGAACATCACTGGAACAGAACAATACATCCACACAGAGCAAACTTGAGCTAATATGAACTTTATCTTACAATTAATTTTCACACTTTATTTATATAGTGAACAGTGATGTTGTAAATACCTAAAGAGTTACATATGCCAAGTAAGAAAACATATAAGTGGCTACATGTGGTGTGATAGAACTTCAAGGCCCTAGGCATAGTTGTCTATAAAAATCTCATACAGCAATCATGTGAAAAGCAACATGAAAGCAAATAAGAAGAACCCGTCAAAGTCTAGAACTCTTGATTAGTTTGATTCCATGATAACCCAATGGATGAATTGCAAAGCAAGTGCATATTTATTATCTGGAGGATAGTGAACAGTGGTGTTGTAAATACCTAAAGAGTTACATATGCCAAGTAAGAAAATATATAAGTGGCTATATGTGGTGTGATAGAACTTCAAGGCCCTAGGCATAGTTGTCTATAAAAATCTCATACAGCAATCATGAGAACAGTCAGAGGGCTATAGTCCAGGGGTCAGAAAGTCCTGCCATATGTTTATTCCACCCATGAACTCAGCCAGCTGATTTAACTAATAAGTTCTATCTCCTGGCTGAATTAGCAAATCCAGGTGATTGGAACAAAATACTGAGGAGGACTTTTACTTTCTGAACCTGGACTTTACACCTCTGGCCACATGTCAGCCAAGAGCAAAAGAAATAAACCAGAACTGGACCTTATCTGAGCCACAAAACCTGTGCATATTAAATATGGAGTCATCTCAGTCTTAATAAGCCTGTTAACAAGCAGAATCACTAAAGGAAAGAAGAGAATAGAAAAAGAGACGAGCAGAAACACAAGAATTACAACTGACTTCAGACACAGCCTTAGATGAAATCAACTGAAGAGAAAAGAAGACATTAAATCTGTGATCTCAGCAGAGGAGGATTAATCAACTCCACAAACAGCATTACCAGCTTCACTTATTACTAACCTGACTGACTTTATTTCTGTCAGAAGTCTACAGAAGTTTTTATTGAGAATTAACAGAGGTTTAACTCTAATGTGGTTCATTTGAAGTCACCATAATAGTGATTACTGTTCCCATTAGTTGGGCTCTTAACTCTTATGATAGACGGTGTGTTTGTTAAACACATTTGCAGCAGCAAAAGAAGGTAAAGTCAAATGAGATCAGGTGATGATGGTTACCTGTTGATGGTTTTATAATCGTCATGAAGTAGCCTGAATCACTGATGTTTCCAAAGGATGGTGAGAGGCTTTCTTTTCCATAACAAACACGCCATACCATACAAACACACAGTCACACCAGCCAGAAAAATAATAATAATGTTAGGGATTATTTTTGCCAAAGGGTGACACCCTTTATTCAGTACAGTTTATGGCGACTGTACTGGGGCGTTGGATGTTAGTTGATATAGGGACTATTTTACACCAGGGGTACCCTTTATACAGTACAGCTTATTGTGACTGTACTGGGGCGTTAGGACCCACTAAGGCCACAGGTTGATCAGACCTGCAGGCCTCTCTAACACCTCTTCCAGCAGCTACCCAGTCTCCCAGGAGGTTTCCCATCCAGATAAAGACCAGGCTCAACCCTACTTAGCTTCGATGGGAGTGCAGTTGGAAGCTTCAGGTTGACCACTGCTGGCTGGTACTGCTTTCTTTGCGAGAGTTATAAAGACCAACTAATGGAAACAAGAATCACCATTATGGTGATTTCAAATGAAACAGAGAGTTAAAACCCTGTTAATTCTCAGTGGACATCTGGCAGATGTAAGATGTCAAAGTTTCTGAATAAAACTCTGACACAGCAAAGCAGATTTTAGATCTTTTAGTGAACATTTAAATCTCCGTTGCAATTGTTTACATTTCTGTTTCGCGCTTGGTTTTCTTCTCTCCTGTTTACGCTGTCTCAACACCACAAAACCGAATCTAACGCGCCCCCTTGTGGGATGAATGAACAATGTCTGCTTTCAAACTAAAATACATCACATGTGGAAATAATATAACATAACATCACATGTTATAAATCGTAAACATTACAATGTCTAAATCCAGAGGTGTATAGTCCAGGGGTCAGAAAGCAGAAGTCCTGCCATATGTTTATTCCACCCATGAACTCAGCCAGCTGATTTAACTAATTAGTTCTATCTCCTGGCTGAATTAGCAAATCCAGGTGATTGGAACAAAACACTGAGGAGGACTTTTACTTTCTGAACCTGGACTTTACACCTCTGGGAACAGCAACATGAAAAAAATAAGAAGAAACCGTCAAAGTCTAGAACTCTTGATTAGTTTGATTCCATAATAGCCCAATGGATGAATTGCAAAAAGCAAGTGCATATTTACTATCTGGATGACAGACTACACGAATAAACAAGGTATGCAAAGTAGTGTAATAGAACGCTTGGTCCTACCACCTTGGTGAAAACTTGCTGGGACCCGAGGGGTATATATTCCTCCAGCAAAGGCTTCAGCAGATACCATTGGGGAACAGGCTTTGACCCCATACGTGATATCTTTTCCCTTCCAGGTTTAGTCATAGAACATCACTGGAACAGAACAACACATCCACACAGAGCAAACTTGAACTAATATAAACTTTTTCTAACAATTAATTTTCACACTTTAATCATATAGTGAACAGTGGTGTTGTAAATACCTAAAGAGTTACATATGCCAAGTAAGAAAACATATAAGTGGCTACATGTGGTGTGATAGAACTTCAAGGCCCTAGGCATAGTTGTCTATAAAAATCTCATACAGCAATCATGTGAAAAGCAACATGAAAGCAAATAAGAAGAACCCGTCAAAGTCTAGAACTCTTGATTAGTTTGATTCCATGATAACCCAATGGATGAATTGCAAAGCAAGTGCATATTTATTATCCGGAGGGCAGGCTACACGAATAAACAAGGTATGCAAAGGGGCAAAATGGATCGCTGGGTCCTACCACCTTGGTGAAAACTTGCTGGGACCCGAGGGGTATATATGCCTCCAGCAAAGGCTTCAGCAGATACCATTGGGGAACAGGCTTTAGCAGATACTATTGGGGAACAGGCTTCAGCAGATACCATTGGGGAACAGGCTTTGACCCCATAGGTGATATATTTTCCCTTCAAGATTTAGTAAAAGAAAATCACTGGAACAGAACAATACATCCACACAGAGCAAACTTGAACTAATATAAACTTCATCTTAGGATTAATTTTCACACTTTAATCATATATTGAACAGTGGTGTTGTAAATACCTAAAGAGTTACATATGCCAAGTAAGAAAACATATAAGTGGCTACATGTGGTGTGATAGAACTTCAAGGCCCTAGGCAAAGTTGTCTATACAATTCTCATACAGCAATCATGTGAAAAGCAACATGAAAGCAAATAAGAAGAACCCGTCAAAGTCTAGAACTCTTGATTAGTTTGATTCCATAATAACCCAATGGATGAATTGCAAAAAGCAAGTGCATATTTACTATCTGGATGACAGACTACACGAATAAACAAGGTATGCAAAGTAGTGTAATAGAACGCTTGGTCCTACCACCTTGGTGAAAACTTGCTGGGACCCGAGGGGTATATATTCCTCCAGCAAAGGCTTCAGCAGATACCATTGGGGAACAGGCTTTGACCCCATAGGTGATATCTTTTCCCTTCCAGGTTTAGTCATAGAACATCACTGGAACAGAACAACACATCCACACAGAGCAAACTTGAACTAATATAAACTTTTTCTAACAATTAATTTTCACACTTTAATCATATAGTGAACAGTGGTGTTGTAAATACCTAAAGAGTTACATATGCCAAGTAAGAAAACATATAAGTGGCTACATGTGGTGTGATAGAACTTCAAGGCCCTAGGCATAGTTGTCTATAAAAATCTCATACAGCAATCATGTGAAAAGCAACATGAAAGCAAATAAGAAGAACCCGTCAAAGTCTAGAACTCTTGATTAGTTTGATTCCATAATAACCAAATGGATGAATTGCAAAGCAAGTGCATATTTATTATCTGGAGGGCAGGCTACACGAATAAACAAGGTATGTAAAGGGGCAAAATGGATCGCTGGGTCCTACCACCTTGGTGAAAACTTGCTGGGACCCGAGGGGTATATATTCCTCCAGCAAAGGCTTCAGCAGATACCATTGGGGAACAGGCTTTGACCCCATACGTGATATCTTTTCCCTTCAAGGTTTAGTCACAGAACATCACTGGAACAGAACAATACATCCACACAGAGCAAACTTGAACTAATATAAACTTCTTCTTAGGATTAATTTTCAAACTTTAATCGTTGTACATACCTAAAGAGTTACATATGCCAAGTAAGAAAACATAAGTGGCTACATGTGGTGTGATAGAACTTCAAGAACCCGTCAAAGTCTAGAACTCTTGATTAGTTTGATTCCATAATAACCCAATGGATGAATTGCAAAAAGCAAGTGCATATTTACTATCTGGATGGCAGACTACACGAATAAACAAGGTATGCAAAGTAGTGTAATAGAACGCTTGGTCCTACCACCTTGGTGAAAACTTGCTGGGACCCGAGGGGTATATATTCCTCCAGCAAAGGCTTCAGCAGATACCATTGGGGAACAGGCTTTGACCCCATACGTGATATCTTTTCCCTTCCAGGTTTAGTCATAGAACATCACTGGAACAGAACAATACATCCACACAGAGCAAACTTGAACTAATATAAACTTCTTCTTAGGATTAATTTTCAAACTTTAATCGTTGTACATACCTAAAGAGTTACATATGCCAAGTAAGAAAACATAAGTGGCTACATGTGGTGTGATAGAACTTCAAGGCCCTAGGCATAGTTGTCTATAAAAATCTCATACAGCAATCATGTGAAAAGCAACATGAAAGCAAATAAGAAGAACCCGTCAAAGTCTAGAACTCTTGATTAGTTTGATTCCATGATAACCCAATGGATGAATTGCAAAGCAAGTGCATATTTATTATCCGGAGGGCAGGCTACACGAATAAACAAGGTATGCAAAGGGGCAAAATGGATCGCTGGGTCCTACCACCTTGGTGAAAACTTGCTGGGACCCGAGGGGTATATATGCCTCCAGCAAAGGCTTCAGCAGATACCATTGGGGAACAGGCTTTAGCAGATACTATTGGGGAACAGGCTTCAGCAGATACCATTGGGGAACAGGCTTTGACCCCATAGGTGATATATTTTCCCTTCAAGATTTAGTAAAAGAAAATCACTGGAACAGAACAATACATCCACACAGAGCAAACTTGAACTAATATAAACTTCATCTTAGGATTAATTTTCACACTTTAATCATATATTGAACAGTGGTGTTGTAAATACCTAAAGAGTTACATATGCCAAGTAAGAAAACATATAAGTGGCTACATGTGGTGTGATAGAACTTCAAGGCCCTAGGCAAAGTTGTCTATACAATTCTCATACAGCAATCATGTGAAAAGCAACATGAAAGCAAATAAGAAGAACCCGTCAAAGTCTAGAACTCTTGATTAGTTTGATTCCATAATAACCCAATGGATGAATTGCAAAAAGCAAGTGCATATTTACTATCTGGATGACAGACTACACGAATAAACAAGGTATGCAAAGTAGTGTAATAGAACGCTTGGTCCTACCACCTTGGTGAAAACTTGCTGGGACCCGAGGGGTATATATTCCTCCAGCAAAGGCTTCAGCAGATACCATTGGGGAACAGGCTTTGACCCCATACGTGATATCTTTTCCCTTCCAGGTTTAGTCATAGAACATCACTGGAACAGAACAACACATCCACACAGAGCAAACTTGAACTAATATAAACTTTTTCTAACAATTAATTTTCACACTTTAATCATATAGTGAACAGTGGTGTTGTAAATACCTAAAGAGTTACATATGCCAAGTAAGAAAACATATAAGTGGCTACATGTGGTGTGATAGAACTTCAAGGCCCTAGGCATAGTTGTCTATAAAAATCTCATACAGCAATCATGTGAAAAGCAACATGAAAGCAAATAAGAAGAACCCGTCAAAGTCTAGAACTCTTGATTAGTTTGATTCCATAATAACCAAATGGATGAATTGCAAAGCAAGTGCATATTTATTATCTGGAGGGCAGGCTACACGAATAAACAAGGTATGTAAAGGGGCAAAATGGATCGCTGGGTCCTACCACCTTGGTGAAAACTTGCTGGGACCCGAGGGGTATACTGTATGCCTCCAGCAAAGGCTTCAGCAGATACCATTGGGGAACAGGCTTTGACCCCATAGGTGATATCTTTTCCCTTCAAGGTTTAGTCATAGAACATCACTGGAACAGAACAATACATCCACACAGAGCAAACTTGGAACTAATATAAACTTTTTCTTGCAATTAATTTTCACACTTTAATCGTTGTAAATACCTAAAGAGTTACATATGCCAAGTAAGAAAACATATAAGTGGCTACATGTGGTGTGATAGAACTTCAAGGCCCTAGGCATAGTTGTCTATAAAATTCTCATACAGCAATCATGTGAAAAGCAACATGAAAGCAAATAAGAAGAACCCGTCAAAGTCTAGAACTCTTGATTAGTTTGATTCCATAATAACCCAATGGATGAATTGCAAAAAGCAAGTGCATATTTACTATCTGGATGGCAGACTACACGAATAAACAAGGTATGCAAAGTAGTGTAATAGAACGCTGGGTCCTACCACCTTGGTGAAAACTTGCTGGGACCCGAGGGGTATATATTCCTCCAGCAAAGGCTTCAGCAGATACCATTGGGGAACAGGCTTTGACCCCATACGTGATATCTTTTCCCTTCAAGGTTTAGTCACAGAACATCACTGGAACAGAACAATACATCCACACAGAGCAAACTTGAACTAATATAAACTTCTTCTTAGGATTAATTTTCAAACTTTAATCGTTGTACATACCTAAAGAGTTACATATGCCAAGTAAGAAAACATAAGTGGCTACATGTGGTGTGATAGAACTTCAAGGCCCTAGGCATAGTTGTCTATAAAAATCTCATACAGCAATCATGTGAAAAGCAACATGAAAGCAAATAAGAAGAACCCGTCAAAGTCTAGAACTCTTGATTAGTTTGATTCCATGATAACCCAATGGATGAATTGCAAAGCAGGTGCATATTTATTATCCGGAGGGCAGGCTACACGAATAAACAAGGTATGCAAAGGGGCAAAATGGATCGCTGGGTCCTACCACCTTGGTGAAAACTTGCTGGGACCCGAGGGGTATATATGCCTCCAGCAAAGGCTTCAGCAGATACCATTGTGGAACAGGCTTTAGCAGATACCATTGGGGAACAGGCTTTGACCCCATAGGTGATATATTTTCCCTTCAAGATTTAGTAAAAGAAAATCACTGGAACAGAACAATACATCCACACAGAGCAAACTTGAACTAATATAAACTTCATCTTAGGATTAATTTTCACACTTTAATCATATATTGAACAGTGGTGTTGTAAATACCTAAAGAGTTACATATGCCAAGTAAGAAAACATATAAGTGGCTACATGTGGTGTGATAGAACTTCAAGGCCCTAGGCAAAGTTGTCTATACAATTTTCATACAGCAATCATGTGAAAAGCAACATGAAAGCAAATAAGAAGAACCCGTCAAAGTCTAGAACTCTTGATTAGTTTGATTCCATAATAACCCAATGGATGAATTGCAAAAAGCAAGTGCATATTTACTATCTGGATGACAGACTACACGAATAAACAAGGTATGCAAAGTAGTGTAATAGAACGCTTGGTCCTACCACCTTGGTGAAAACTTGCTGGGACCCGAGGGGTATATATTCCTCCAGCAAAGGCTTCAGCAGATACCATTGGGGAACAGGCTTTGACCCCATACGTGATATCTTTTCCCTTCCAGGTTTAGTCATAGAACATCACTGGAACAGAACAATACATCCACACAGAGCAAACTTGAACTAATATAAACTTTTTCTAACAATTAATTTTCACACTTTAATCATATAGTGAACAGTGGTGTTGTAAATACCTAAAGAGTTACATATGCCAAGTAAGAAAACATATAAGTGGCTACATGTGGTGTGATAGAACTTCAAGGCCCTAGGCATAGTTGTCTATAAAAATCTCATACAGCAATCATGTGAAAAGCAACATGAAAGCAAATAAGAAGAACCCGTCAAAGTCTAGAACTCTTGATTAGTTTGATTCCATGATAACCCAATGGATGAATTGCAAAGCAAGTGCATATTTATTATCCGGAGGGCAGGCTACACGAATAAACAAGGTATGCAAAGGGGCAAAATGGATCGCTGGGTCCTACCACCTTGGTGAAAACTTGCTGGGACCCGAGGGGTATATATGCCTCCAGCAAAGGCTTCAGCAGATACCATTGGGGAACAGGCTTTAGCAGATACCATTGGGGAACAGGCTTCAGCAGATACCATTGGGGAACAGGCTTTGACCCCATAGGTGATATATTTTCTCTTCAAGATTTAGTAAAAGAAAATCACTGGAACAGAACAATACATCCACACAGGGCAAACTTGAACTAATATAAACTTCATCTTAGGATTAATTTTCACACTTTAATCACATATTGAACAGTGGTGTTGTAAATACCTAAAGAGTTACATATGCCAAGTAAGAAAACATATAAGTGGCTACATGTGGTGTGATAGAACTTCAAGGCCCTAGGCAAAGTTGTCTATACAATTCTCATACAGCAATCATGTGAAAAGCAACATGAAAGCAAATAAGAAGAACCCGTCAAAGTCTAGAACTCTTGATTAGTTTGATTCCATAATAACCCAATGGATGAATTGCAAAAAGCAAGTGCATATTTACTATCTGGATGACAGACTACACGAATAAACAAGGTATGCAAAGTAGTGTAATAGAACGCTTGGTCCTACCACCTTGGTGAAAACTTGCTGGGACCCGAGGGGTATATATTCCTCCAGCAAAGGCTTCAGCAGATACCATTGGGGAACAGGCTTTAGCAGATACCATTGGGGAACAGGCTTTGACCCCATACGTGATATCTTTTCCCTTCAAGGTTTAGTCACAGAACATCACTGGAACAGAACAATACATCCACACAGAGCAAACTTGAACTAATATAAACTTTTTCTAACAATTAATTTTCACACTTTAATCATATAGTGAACAGTGGTGTTGTAAATACCTAAAGAGTTACATATGCCAAGTAAGAAAACATATAAGTGGCTACATGTGGTGTGATAGAACTTCAAGGCCCTAGGCATAGTTGTCTATAAAAATCTCATACAGCAATCATGTGAAAAGCAACATGAAAGCAAATAAGAAGAACCCGTCAAAGTCTAGAACTCTTGATTAGTTTGATTCCATAATAACCAAATGGATGAATTGCAAAGCAAGTGCATATTTATTATCTGGAGGGCAGGCTACACGAATAAACAAGGTATGTAAAGCGGCAAAATGGATCGCTGGGTCCTACCACCTTGGTGAAAACTTGCTGGGACCCGAGGGGTATATATTCCTCCAGCAAAGGCTTCAGCAGATACCATTGGGGAACAGGCTTTGACCCCATACGTGATATCTTTTCCCTTCAAGGTTTAGTCACAGAACATCACTGGAACAGAACAATACATCCACACAGAGCAAACTTGAACTAATATAAACTTCTTCTTAGGATTAATTTTCAAACTTTAATCGTTGTACATACCTAAAGAGTTACATATGCCAAGTAAGAAAACATAAGTGGCTACATGTGGTGTGATAGAACTTCAAGAACCCGTCAAAGTCTAGAACTCTTGATTAGTTTGATTCCATAATAACCCAATGGATGAATTGCAAAAAGCAAGTGCATATTTACTATCTGGATGGCAGACTACACGAATAAACAAGGTATGCAAAGTAGTGTAATAGAACGCTTGGTCCTACCACCTTGGTGAAAACTTGCTGGGACCCGAGGGGTATATATTCCTCCAGCAAAGGCTTCAGCAGATACCATTGGGGAACAGGCTTTGACCCCATACGTGATATCTTTTCCCTTCCAGGTTTAGTCATAGAACATCACTGGAACAGAACAATACATCCACACAGAGCAAACTTGAACTAATATAAACTTCTTCTTAGGATTAATTTTCAAACTTTAATCGTTGTACATACCGAAAGAGTTACATATGCCAAGTAAGAAAACATAAGTGGCTACATGTGGTGTGATAGAACTTCAAGGCCCTAGGCATAGTTGTCTATAAAAATCTCATACAGCAATCATGTGAAAAGCAACATGAAAGCAAATAAGAAGAACCCGTCAAAGTCTAGAACTCTTGATTAGTTTGATTCCATGATAACCCAATGGATGAATTGCAAAGCAAGTGCATATTTATTATCCGGAGGGCAGGCTACACGAATAAACAAGGTATGCAAAGGGGCAAAATGGATCGCTGGGTCCTACCACCTTGGTGAAAACTTGCTGGGACCCGAGGGGTATATATGCCTCCAGCAAAGGCTTCAGCAGATACCATTGGGGAACAGGCTTTAGCAGATACCATTGGGGAACAGGCTTCAGCAGATACCATTGGGGAACAGGCTTTGACCCCATAGGTGATATATTTTCCCTTCAAGATTTAGTAAAAGAAAATCACTGGAACAGAACAATACATCCACACAGAGCAAACTTGAACTAATATAAACTTCATCTTAGGATTAATTTTCACACTTTAATCATATATTGAACAGTGGTGTTGTAAATACCTAAAGAGTTACATATGCCAAGTAAGAAAACATATAAGTGGCTACATGTGGTGTGATAGAACTTCAAGGCCCTAGGCAAAGTTGTCTATACAATTCTCATACAGCAATCATGTGAAAAGCAACATGAAAGCAAATAAGAAGAACCCGTCAAAGTCTAGAACTCTTGATTAGTTTGATTCCATAATAACCCAATGGATGAATTGCAAAAAGCAAGTGCATATTTACTATCTGGATGACAGACTACACGAATAAACAAGGTATGCAAAGTAGTGTAATAGAACGCTTGGTCCTACCACCTTGGTGAAAACTTGCTGGGACCCGAGGGGTATATATTCCTCCAGCAAAGGCTTCAGCAGATACCATTGGGGAACAGGCTTTGACCCCATACGTGATATCTTTTCCCTTCCAGGTTTAGTCATAGAACATCACTGGAACAGAACAATACATCCACACAGAGCAAACTTGAACTAATATAAACTTTTTCTAACAATTAATTTTCACACTTTAATCATATAGTGAACAGTGGTGTTGTAAATACCTAAAGAGTTACATATGCCAAGTAAGAAAACATATAAGTGGCTACATGTGGTGTGATAGAACTTCAAGGCCCTAGGCATAGTTGTCTATAAAAATCTCATACAGCAATCATGTGAAAAGCAACATGAAAGCAAATAAGAAGAACCCGTCAAAGTCTAGAACTCTTGATTAGTTTGATTCCATAATAACCAAATGGATGAATTGCAAAGCAAGTGCATATTTATTATCTGGAGGGCAGGCTACACGAATAAACAAGGTATGTAAAGGGGCAAAATGGATCGCTGGGTCCTACCACCTTGGTGAAAACTTGCTGGGACCCGAGGGGTATACTGTATGCCTCCAGCAAAGGCTTCAGCAGATACCATTGGGGAACAGGCTTTGACCCCATAGGTGATATCTTTTCCCTTCAAGGTTTAGTCATAGAACATCACTGGAACAGAACAATACATCCACACAGAGCAAACTTGGAACTAATATAAACTTTTTCTTGCAATTAATTTTCACACTTTAATCGTTGTAAATACCTAAAGAGTTACATATGCCAAGTAAGAAAACATAAGTGGCTACATGTGGTGTGATAGAACTTCAAGGCCCTAGGCATAGTTGTCTATAAAAATCTCATACAGCAATCATGTGAAAAGCAACATGAAAGCAAATAAGAAGAACCCGTCAAAGTCTAGAACTCTTGATTAGTTTGATTCCATGATAACCCAATGGATGAATTGCAAAGCAAGTGCATATGTATTATCCAGAGGGCAGGCTACACGAATAAACAATGTATGCAAAGGGGCAAAATGGATCGCTGGGTCCTACCACCTTGGTGAAAACTTGCTGGGACCCGAGGGGTATATATGCCTCCAGCAAAGGCTTCAGCAGATACCATTGGGGAACAGGCTTCAGCAGATACCATTGGGGAACAGGCTTTGACCCCATAGGTGATATATTTTCCCTTCAAGATTTAGTAAAAGAAAATCACTGGAACAGAACAATACATCCACACAGAGCAAACTTGAACTAATATAAACTTCATCTTAGGATTAATTTTCACACTTTAATCATATATTGAACAGTGGTGTTGTAAATACCTAAAGAGTTACATATGCCAAGTAAGAAAACATATAAGTGGCTACATGTGGTGTGATAGAACTTCAAGGCCCTAGGCATAGTTGTCTATAAAATTCTCATACAGCAATCATGTGAAAAGCAACATGAAAGCAAATAAGAAGAACCCGTCAAAGTCTAGAACTCTTGATTAGTTTGATTCCATAATAACCCAATGGATGAATTGCAAAAAGCAAGTGCATATTTACTATCTGGATGGCAGACTACACGAATAAACAAGGTATGCAAAGTAGTGTAATAGAACGCTGGGTCCTACCACCTTGGTGAAAACTTGCTGGGACCCGAGGGGTATATATTCCTCCAGCAAAGGCTTCAGCAGTTACCATTGGGGAACAGGCTTTGACCCCATACGTGATATCTTTTCCCTTCAAGGTTTAGTCACAGAACATCACTGGAACAGAACAATACATCCACACAGAGCAAACTTGAACTAATATAAACTTCTTCTTAGGATTAATTTTCAAACTTTAATCGTTGTACATACCTAAAGAGTTACATGTGCCAAGTAAGAAAACATAAGTGGCTACATGTGGTGTGATAGAACTTCAAGGCCCTAGGCATAGTTGTCTATAAAAATCTCATACAGCAATCATGTGAAAAGCAACATGAAAGCAAATAAGAAGAACCCGTCAAAGTCTAGAACTCTTGATTAGTTTGATTCCATGATAACCCAATGGATGAATTGCAAAGCAAGTGCATATTTATTATCCAGAGGGCAGGCTACACGAATAAACAAGGTATGCAAAGGGGTAAAATGGATCGCTGGGTCCTACCACCTTGGTGAAAACTTGCTGGGACCCGAGGGGTATATATGCCTCCAGCAAAGGCTTCAGCAGATACCATTGGGGAACAGGCTTTAGCAGATACCATTGGGGAACAGGCTTCAGCAGATACCATTGGGGAACAGGCTTTGACCCCATAGGTGATATATTTTCCCTTCAAGATTTAGTAAAAGAAAATCACTGGAACAGAACAATACATCCACACAGAGCAAACTTGAACTAATATAAACTTCATCTTAGGATTAATTTTCACACTTTAATCATATATTGAACAGTGGTGTTGTAAATACCTAAAGAGTTACATATGCCAAGTAAGAAAACATAAGTGGCTACATGTGGTGTGATAGAACTTCAAGGCCCTAGGCAAAGTTGTCTATAAAATTCTCATACAGCAATCATGTGAAAAGCAACATGAAAGCAAATAAGAAGAACCCGTCAAAGTCTAGAACTCTTGATTAGTTTGATTCCATAATAACCCAATGGATGAATTGCAAAAAGCAAGTGCATATTTACTATCTGGATGACAGACTACACGAATAAACAAGGTATGCAAAGTAGTGTAATAGAACGCTTGGTCCTACCACCTTGGTGAAAACTTGCTGGGACCCGAGGGGTATATATTCCTCCAGCAAAGGCTTCAGCAGATACCATTGGGGAACAGGCTTTGACCCCATACGTGATATCTTTTCCCTTCCAGGTTTAGTCATAGAACATCACTGGAACAGAACAATACATCCACACAGAGCAAACTTGAACTAATATAAACTTTTTCTAACAATTAATTTTCACACTTTAATCATATAGTGAACAGTGGTGTTGTAAACACCTAAAGAGTTACATATGCCAAGTAAGAAAACATATAAGTGGCTACATGTGGTGTGATAGAACTTCAAGGCCCTAGGCATAGTTGTCTATAAAAATCTCATACAGCAATCATGTGAAAAGCAACATGAAAGCAAATAAGAAGAACCCGTCAAAGTCTAGAACTCTTGATTAGTTTGATTCCATAATAACCAAATGGATGAATTGCAAAGCAAGTGCATATTTATTATCTGGAGGGCAGGCTACACGAATAAACAAGGTATGTAAAGGGGCAAAATGGATCGCTGGGTCCTACCACCTTGGTGAAAACTTGCTGGGACCCGAGGGGTATATATGCCTCCAGCAAAGGCTTCAGCAGATACCATTGGGGAACAGGCTTTAGCAGATACCATTGGGGAACAGGCTTCAGCAGATACCATTGGGGAACAGGCTTTGACCCCATAGGTGATATATTTTCCCTTCAAGATTTAGTAAAAGAAAATCACTGGAACAGAACAATACATCCACACAGAGCAAACTTGAACTAATATAAACTTCATCTTAGGATTAATTTTCACACTTTAATCATATATTGAACAGTGGTGTTGTAAATACCTGAAGAGTTACATATGCCAAGTAAGAAAACATAGAAGTGGCTACATGTGGTGTGATAGAACTTCAAGGCCCTAGGCAAAGTTGTCTATAAAATTCTCATACAGCAATCATGTGAAAAGCAACATGAAAGCAAATAAGAAGAACCCGTCAAAGTCTAGAACTCTTGATTAGTTTGATTCCATAATAACCCAATGGATGAATTGCAAAAAGCAAGTGCATATTTACTATCTGGATGACAGACTACACGAATAAACAAGGTATGCAAAGTAGTGTAATAGAACGCTTGGTCCTACCACCTTGGTGAAAACTTGCTGGGACCCGAGGGGTATATATTCCTCCAGCAAAGGCTTCAGCAGATACCATTGGGAAACAGGCTTTGACCCCATATGTGATATCTTTTCCCTTCCAGGTTTAGTCATAGAACATCACTGGAACAGAACAATACATCCACACAGAGCAAACTTGAACTAATATAAACTTTTTCTAACAATTAATTTTCACACTTTAATCATATAGTGAACAGTGGTGTTGTAAACACCTAAAGAGTTACATATGCCAAGTAAGAAAACATATAAGTGGCTACATGTGGTGTGATAGAACTTCAAGGCCCTAGGCATAGTTGTCTATAAAAATCTCATACAGCAATCATGTGAAAAGCAACATGAAAGCAAATAAGAAGAACCCGTCAAAGTCTAGAACTCTTGATTAGTTTGATTCCATAATAACCAAATGGATGAATTGCAAAGCAAGTGCATATTTATTATCTGGAGGGCAGGCTACACGAATAAACAAGGTATGTAAAGGGGCAAAATGGATCGCTGGGTCCTACCACCTTGGTGAAAACTTGCTGGGACCCGAGGGGTATATATTCCTCCAGCAAAGGCTTCAGCAGATACCATTGGGGAACAGGCTTTGACCCCATACGTGATATCTTTTCCCTTCAAGGTTTAGTCACAGAACATCACTGGAACAGAACAATACATCCACACAGAGCAAACTTGAACTAATATAAACTTCTTCTTAGGATTAATTTTCAAACTTTAATCGTTGTACATACCTAAAGAGTTACATATGCCAAGTAAGAAAACATAAGTGGCTACATGTGGTGTGATAGAACTTCAAGGCCCTAGGCATAGTTGTCTATAAAAATCTCATACAGCAATCATGTGAAAAGCAACATGAAAGCAAATAAGAAGAACCCGTCAAAGTCTAGAACTCTTGATTAGTTTGATTCCATGATAACCCAATGGATGAATTGCAAAGCAAGTGCATATTTATTATCCGGAGGGCAGGCTACACGAATAAACAAGGTATGCAAAGGGGCAAAATGGATCGCTGGGTCCTACCACCTTGGTGAAAACTTGCTGGGACCCGAGGGTTATATATGCCTCCAGCAAAGGCTTCAGCAGATACCATTGGGGAACAGGCTTTAGCAGATACCATTGGGGAACAGGCTTCAGCAGATACCATTGGGGAACAGGCTTTGACCCCATAGGTGATATATTTTCCCTTCAAGATTTAGTAAAAGAAAATCACTGGAACAGAACAATACATCCACACAGAGCAAACTTGAACTAATATAAACTTCATCTTAGGATTAATTTTCACACTTTAATCATATATTGAACAGTGGTGTTGTAAATACCTAAAGAGTTACATATGCCAAGTAAGAAAACATATAAGTGGCTACATGTGGTGTGATAGAACTTCAAGGCCCTAGGCAAAGTTGTCTATACAATTCTCATACAGCAATCATGTGAAAAGCAACATGAAAGCAAATAAGAAGAACCCGTCAAAGTCTAGAACTCTTGATTAGTTTGATTCCATAATAACCCAATGGATGAATTGCAAAAAGCAAGTGCATATTTACTATCTGGATGACAGACTACACGAATAAACAAGGTATGCAAAGTAGTGTAATAGAACGCTTGGTCCTACCACCTTGGTGAAAACTTGCTGGGACCCGAGGGGTATATATTCCTCCAGCAAAGGCTTCAGCAGATACCATTGGGGAACAGGCTTTGACCCCATACGTGATATCTTTTCCCTTCCAGGTTTAGTCATAGAACATCACTGGAACAGAACAATACATCCACACAGAGCAAACTTGAACTAATATAAACTTTTTCTAACAATTAATTTTCACACTTTAATCATATAGTGAACAGTGGTGTTGTAAATACCTAAAGAGTTACATATGCCAAGTAAGAAAACATATAAGTGGCTACATGTGGTGTGATAGAACTTCAAGGCCCTAGGCATAGTTGTCTATAAAAATCTCATACAGCAATCATGTGAAAAGCAACATGAAAGCAAATAAGAAGAACCCGTCAAAGTCTAGAACTCTTGATTAGTTTGATTCCATAATAACCAAATGGATGAATTGCAAAGCAAGTGCATATTTATTATCTGGAGGGCAGGCTACACGAATAAACAAGGTATGTAAAGGGGCAAAATGGATCGCTGGGTCCTACCACCTTGGTGAAAACTTGCTGGGACCCGAGGGGTATATATGCCTCCAGCAAAGGCTTCAGCAGATACCATTGGGGAACAGGCTTTAGCAGATACCATTGGGGAACAGGCTTCAGCAGATACCATTGGGGAACAGGCTTTGACCCCATAGGTGATATATTTTCCCTTCAAGATTTAGTAAAAGAAAATCACTGGAACAGAACAATACATCCACACAGAGCAAACTTGAACTAATATAAACTTCATCTTAGGATTAATTTTCACACTTTAATCATATATTGAACAGTGGTGTTGTAAATACCTAAAGAGTTACATATGCCAAGTAAGAAAACATATAAGTGGCTACATGTGGTGTGATAGAACTTCAAGGCCCTAGGCAAAGTTGTCTATACAATTCTCATACAGCAATCATGTGAAAAGCAACATGAAAGCAAATAAGAAGAACCCGTCAAAGTCTAGAACTCTTGATTAGTTTGATTCCATAATAACCCAATGGATGAATTGCAAAAAGCAAGTGCATATTTACTATCTGGATGACAGACCAAGGGCGCATGCGCACGCGGCGACCAGCAGAAGGAAAAACTCGGCGTCCTGTTTTGTTGTTTTGAAGAGTCTATGTGCATGTTTTATGTTTAGTTTGTGTTTTTTTTCTCATGACAAAGTGTGCTTAACACAAACTATCCGTTGGGTCAGATGGAGCTGATCATTTTAATCGCTTGTTGGATTTTGTTTGACCTGAATCTCGTTTGCTATGGAACTATGGTGCCGGCTCAGAGGATTCAGTACACCAGGGATCAACTACTGGCTTGGAACTCACCGAGTCTACTCAGTGGTCAGTACCCGCTTTCTAAACTTCCAGGCGGCATACTTCGGAGGGTGAATTGCAATTCTGCACCGGGAGATGATGCTGGGATAGTTAAGAAAAGAAAGCGAGGGAAAAGGGGAGGTGTTCGTCAGCGACTACGGAGTAAACAGCTGACACGTATCGCTCTGCCGTCATTGATCGTGGGAAACGTACAGTCACTACGGAACAAACTCGACGAGTTGCAAGGAAATGTTCGTTTCCTGCAGGATTACAGAAACAGCTGTGCAATGGCATTCACAGAATCCTGGCTAACTGAGCAGGATTTGGACAACGGCTTGAGTGTTGATGGTTTTGGCATTCCATTTCGCACAGACAGGAACGCAGAAATTACAGGTAAATCCCGTGGTGGGGGTGTATGCCTTTATGTCAACAAACGCTATTGTACTTCTGTGACTGTTCGGGAGAACATTTGTACACCCGATATGGAGTTATTGTCGGTATCTCTTCGTCCATTTTATCTGCCTCGAGAATTTCCACAAATTTTTATAACTGTTGTGTACATTCACCCCAAAGCAAACAACATCATTGCATCGAACACTGTATCTGATGTTGTTCAAGGACTTCAAAACATTTCACCAGAGGCGCCGAATTTTATTTTGGGAGATTTTAATCATGTGTCACTTAAAAAGTCCTTGCCAAATTTTTACCAGTACATCACATGCCCAACAAGACATTATAAGACGCTGGATCTCTGTTATGGGAATATAAAGGGGGCTTATAAGTCTGTACCTTTGTCAGCATTGGGATCTGCTGATCATAATTGTGTACAGCTCCTTCTTATTTATAGACCATTATTTAAGAGAGAAAAACCCCATACAAGAGAAGTTAAAATGTGGACAGATGACTCTACCGCCCGTTTACAAGGGTGCTTTGATTGTACAGATTGGGAGGTCTTCAAAGACTCTTGTGAACATATTGATGAATTGACTGATGTCGTTTGTTCATACATAACCTTTTGTGAGGATATGATTGTGCCTACACGTAAATTTAAGGTTTTCTCTAATACTAAACCATGGATGACAAAATCAGTCAAATCAAGTTTGCGGAACAAGCAATTAGCCTATAGGCAGGGGGATAGATTAGAGAGGGTAACAGCGAGGAAGGAGGTTAGAACAGAGATCTTTAAAGCTAAACAAGCATATAAAGTTAAGTTAGAAAAAAACTTGGCAGATAATAACTTAGGTTCAGCTTGGTCGGGTATGAAGAAAATTGCGGGTATACAGCATAATGTAAATAAGAGTACTGTGTGTATTGACGGTTTTAGATCAAATGATTACTTTTCAAATGCTCTTAATATGTTTTATTCTAGGTTTGAGAGTTTTGATTTTAAAAATGAGGTAGAAGAACTAAGATGCCTGTGTAATGATGATTCCCATATGGTCTTAGAACAGGCAGCAGTGGAGAAAATTTTTCTCTCCACTAAGGAGAACAAGAGTCCGGGTCCAGACCATACAGGTGGGAGAATTTTAAAGCACTGTGCGAAGCAACTAACTTCAATATTTTCTGATATTTTTAATTGGTCACTACGGGTACAAAAAGTACCTAACCTGTGGAAAAAGTCTATTATTATTCCTGTTCCCAAATGCAACAAGCCTAAAGTGTTAAATGATCTGAGACCAGTTGCCCTCACTTCTTTAGTGATGAAATCTTTCGAGAAATTAGTAAAATCTGAGCTTTTAAGTAAGACTGGACAAGTCCTCGATCCTTTGCAATTTGCATACAGAGCAAATAGAAGTGTTGAGGATGCTTCACTTATGTTATTAAATTTACTGACTAAGCATTTAGAGGGGAAAAATACTCACGCAAGATTGTTGTTCATTGACTTCGCATCTGCTTTTAACACTATTCAACCCCACATATTAGCTAGGAGACTGTTAGAATATTTTAAGTTGAACCACAACTTAGTGGGATGGTTACTAGATTTTTTAACCAATAGAACGCAGAGGGTAAAAGTAAATGGTAGCTTTTCTGATGTACTAAGTTTATCCACAGGATCACCACAAGGCTGTGTTCTTTCGCCCTTATTATACATTCTATACACCAACATGTGTCAAAGCTCACACGAAAATAGGATATTTATCAAGTTTGCTGACGATACAGTGATAGTGAGCCTGCTACAGGGGGATGAGTCTGGCCATGGTCCTGTTGTAGAGGATTTTGTAACCTGGTGTGATGATTCCTATCTAAAATTAAATGTTACTAAAACGAAGGATATGATTATTGATTTTAGAACACGCCCTGTTAATCATGTCACTACGATTATTAAAGGGGAGGCTGTGGATCAGGTAGAGAATTTTAAATATCTTGGTATAGTTATAGATTCTAAATTGTCATTCGAGCTGAATAGTGAAATGGTATGTAAGAAGGGTCACCAACGTTTGAGTTGTCTTAGGAAACTTGCAAAATTTCACATTGATAGACGCATGTTGACATTATTTTATTCTGCTTTTATTGAATCAGTTCTGTCATTCTCCATTGGGGTGTGGTATGGAAGCCTGTCAGTAAAGAACAAAAACTCTTTAAACCAAATTGTAAGGTGGGCGAGTAGAATAATAGGTGTAAATCAAAGGAATTTAGGATGTATTTATAAAAAACAGCTGTATCGGAAAGCAAGTACTGTCCTGAGTGATCTGTCGCATCCCTTACGTATTGATTTTAAGTTACTTCCGTCTGGTCGCCGGTTTGCAGCCTCAAGATGGAAAACAAGACGGTACAGGAATACTTTTGTCCCAGCCGCAATTGAAGTTTTAAATAATATTAGTACGAGAGAAGTTTTAGGATTTGTAAATTAATTTGGATAGCAAATGATTTATGTGTTGCGGTGCAGTTTGTCATGATGATTATTTGTAAATTTGTATGTGTATTAGTTGTATGTAGTTATGTCTATTATGTGTGGACAACTGAATTCTTTTTTACTGCATAACAAATTTACCTACGGGTATGAAATAAAACTACCTAACCTAACCTAGACTACACGAATAAACAAGGTATGCAAAGTAGTGTAATAGAACACTTGGTCCTACCACCTTGGTGAAAACTTGCTGGGACCCGAGGGGTATATAATCCTCCAGCAAAGGCTTCAGCAGATACAATTGGGGAACAGGCTTTGACCCCATACGTGATATCTTTTCCCTTCCAGGTTTAGTCATAGAACATCACTGGAACAGAACAACACATCCACACAGAGCAAACTTGAACTAATATAAACTTTTTCTAACAATTAATTTTCACACTTTAATCATATAGTGAACAGTGGTGTTGTAAATACCTAAAGAGTTACATATGCCAAGTAAGAAAACATATAAGTGGCTACATGTGGTTTGATAGAACTTCAAGGCCCTAGGCAAAGTTGTCTATACAATTCTCATACAGCAATCATGTGAAAAGCAACATGAAAGCAAATAAGAAGAACCCGTCAAAGTCTAGAACTCTTGATTAGTTTGATTCCATAATAACCCAATGGATGAATTGCAAAGAGCAAGTGCATATTTACTATCTGGATGACAGACTACACAAATAAACAAGGTATGCAAAGTAGTGTAATAGAACGCTTGGTCCTACCACCTTGGTGAAAACTTGCTGGGACCCGAGGGGTATATATTCCTCCAGCAAAGGCTTCAGCAGATACCATTGGGGAACAGGCTTTGACCCCATACGTGATATCTTTTCCCTTCCAGGTTTAGTCATAGAACATCACTGGAACAGAACAACACATCCACACAGAGCAAACTTGAACTAATATAAACTTTTTCTAACAATTAATTTTCACACTTTAATCATATAGTGAACAGTGGTGTTGTAAATACCTAAAGAGTTACATATGCCAAGTAAGAAAACATATAAGTGGCTACATGTGGTGTGATAGAACTTCAAGGCCCTAGGCATAGTTGTCTATAAAAATCTCATACAGCAATCATGTGAAAAGCAACATGAAAGCAAATAAGAAGAACCCGTCAAAGTCTAGAACTCTTGATTAGTTTGATTCCATAATAACCAAATGGATGAATTGCAAAGCAAGTGCATATTTATTATCTGGAGGGCAGGCTACACGAATAAACAAGGTATGTAAAGGGGCAAAATGGATCGCTGGGTCCTACCACCTTGGTGAAAACTTGCTGGGACCCGAGGGGTATACTGTATGCCTCCAGCAAAGGCTTCAGCAGATACCATTGGGGAACAGGCTTTGACCCCATAGGTGATATCTTTTCCCTTCAAGGTTTAGTCATAGAACATCACTGGAACAGAACAATACATCCACACAGAGCAAACTTGGAACTAATATAAACTTTTTCTTGCAATTAATTTTCACACTTTAATCATTGTAAATACCTAAAGAGTTACATATGCCAAGTAAGAAAACATATAAGTGGCTACATGTGGTGTGATAGAACTTCAAGGCCCTAGGCATAGTTGTCTATAAAATTCTCATACAGCAATCATGTGAAAAGCAACATGAAAGCAAATAAGAAGAACCCGTCAAAGTCTAGAACTCTTGATTAGTTTGATTCCATAATAACCCAATGGATGAATTGCAAAAAGCAAGTGCATATTTACTATCTGGATGGCAGACTACACGAATAAACAAGGTATGCAAAGTAGTGTAATAGAACGCTGGGTCCTACCACCTTGGTGAAAACTTGCTGGGACCCGAGGGGTATATATTCCTCCAGCAAAGGCTTCAGCAGATACCATTGGGGAACAGGCTTTGACCCCATACGTGATATCTTTTCCCTTCAAGGTTTAGTCACAGAACATCACTGGAACAGAACAATACATCCACACAGAGCAAACTTGAACTAATATAAACTTCTTCTTAGGATTAATTTTCAAACTTTAATCGTTGTACATACCTAAAGAGTTACATATGCCAAGTAAGAAAACATAAGTGGCTACATGTGGTGTGATAGAACTTCAAGGCCCTAGGCATAGTTGTCTATAAAAATCTCATACAGCAATCATGTGAAAAGCAACATGAAAGCAAATAAGAAGAACCCGTCAAAGTCTAGAACTCTTGATTAGTTTGATTCCATGATAACCCAATGGATGAATTGCAAAGCAAGTGCATATTTATTATCCGGATGGCAGGCTACACGAATAAACAAGGTATGCAAAGGGGCAAAATGGATCGCTGGGTCCTACCACCTTGGTGAAAACTTGCTGGGACCCGAGGGTTATATATGCCTCCAGCAAAGGCTTCAGCAGATACCATTGGGGAACAGGCTTTAGCAGATACCATTGGGGAACAGGCTTCAGCAGATACCATTGGGGAACAGGCTTTGACCCCATAGGTGATATATTTTCCCTTCGAAATTTAGTAAAAGAAAATCACTGGAACAGAACAATACATCCACACAGAGCAAACTTGAACTAATATAAACTTCATCTTAGGATTAATTTTCACACTTTAATCATATATTGAACAGTGGTGTTGTAAATACCTAAAGAGTTACATATGCCAAGTAAGAAAACATATAAGTGGCTACATGTGGTGTGATAGAACTTCAAGGCCCTAGGCAAAGTTGTCTATACAATTCTCATACAGCAATCATGTGAAAAGCAACATGAAAGCAAATAAGAAGAACCCGTCAAAGTCTAGAACTCTTGATTAGTTTGATTCCATAATAACCCAATGGATGAATTGCAAAAAGCAAGTGCATATTTACTATCTGGATGACAGACTACACGAATAAACAAGGTATGCAAAGTAGTGTAATAGAACGCTTGGTCCTACCACCTTGGTGAAAACTTGCTGGGACCCGAGGGGTATATATTCCTCCAGCAAAGGCTTCAGCAGATACAATTGGGGAACAGGCTTTGACCCCATACGTGATATCTTTTCCCTTCCAGGTTTAGTCATAGAACATCACTGGAACAGAACAACACATCCACACAGAGCAAACTTGAACTAATATAAACTTTTTCTAACAATTAATTTTCACACTTTAATCATATATTGAACAGTGGTGTTGTAAATACCTAAAGAGTTACATATGCCAAGTAAGAAAACATATAAGTGGCTACATGTGGTGTGATAGAACTTCAAGGCCCTAGGCATAGTTGTCTATAAAAATCTCATACAGCAATCATGTGAAAAGCAACATGAAAGCAAATAAGAAGAACCCGTCAAAGTCTAGAACTCTTGATTAGTTTGATTCCATAATAACCAAATGGATGAATTGCAAAGCAAGTGCATATTTATTATCTGGAGGGCAGGCTACACGAATAAACAAGGTATGTAAAGGGGCAAAATGGATCGCTGGGTCCTACCACCTTGGTGAAAACTTGCTGGGACCCGAGGGGTATACTGTATGCCTCCAGCAAAGGCTTCAGCAGATACCATTGGGGAACAGGCTTTAGCAGATACCATTGGGGAACAGGCTTCAGCAGATACCATTGGGGAACAGGCTTTGACCCCATAGGTGATATATTTTCCCTTCAAGATTTAGTAAAAGAAAATCACTGGAACAGAACAATACATCCACACAGAGCAAACTTGAACTAATATAAACTTCATCTTAGGATTAATTTTCACACTTTAATCATATATTGAACAGTGGTGTTGTAAATACCTAAAGAGTTACATATGCCAAGTAAGAAAACATATAAGTGGCTACATGTGCTGTGATAGAACTTCAAGGCCCTAGGCAAAGTTGTCTATACAATTATCATACAGCAATCATGTGAAAAGCAACATGAAAGCAAATAAGAAGAACCTGTCAAAGTCTAGAACTCTTGATTAGTTTGATTCCATAATAACCCAATGGATGAATTGCAAAAAGCAAGTGCATATTTACTATCTGGATGACAGACTACACGAATAAACAAGGTATGCAAAGTAGTGTAATAGAACGCTTGGTCCTACCACATTGGTGAAAACTTGCTGGGACCCGAGGGGTATATATTCCTCCAGCAAAGGCTTCAGCAGATACCATTGGGGAACAGGCTTTGACCCCATACGTGATATCTTTTCCCTTCCAGGTTTAGTCATAGAACATCACTGGAACAGAACAATACATCCACACAGAGCAAACTTGAACTAATATAAACTTTTTCTAACAATTAATTTTCACACTTTAATCATATAGTGAACAGTGGTGTTGTAAATACCTAAAGAGTTACATATGCCAAGTAAGAAAACATATAAGTGGCTACATGTGGTGTGATAGAACTTCAAGGCCCTAGGCATAGTTGTCTATAAAAATCTCATACAGCAATCATGTGAAAAGCAACATGAAAGCAAATAAGAAGAACCCGTCAAAGTCTAGAACTCTTGATTAGTTTGATTCCATAATAACCAAATGGATGAATTGCAAAGCAAGTGCATATTTATTATCTGGAGGGCAGGCTACACGAATAAACAAGGTATGTAAAGGGGCAAAATGGATCGCTGGGTCCTACCACCTTGGTGAAAACTTGCTGGGACCCGAGGGGTATATATGCCTCCAGCAAAGGCTTCAGCAGATACCATTGGGGAACAGGCTTTAGCAGATACCATTGGGGAACAGGCTTTGACCCCATAGGTGATATATTTTCCCTTCAAGATTTAGTAAAAGAAAATCACTGGAACAGAACAATACATCCACACAGAGCAAACTTGAACTAATATAAACTTCATCTTAGGATTAATTTTCACACTTTAATCATATATTGAACAGTGGTGTTGTAAATACCTAAAGAGTTACATATGCCAAGTAAGAAAACATAAGTGGCTACATGTGGTGTGATAGAACTTCAAGGCCCTAGGCATAGTTGTCTATAAAAATCTCATACAGCAATCATGTGAAAAGCAACATGAAAGCAAATAAGAAGAACCCGTCAAAGTCTAGAACTCTTGATTAGTTTGATTCCATGATAACCCAATGGATGAATTGCAAAGCAAGTGCATATTTATTAGCCGGAGGGCAGGCTACACGAATAAACAAGGTATGCAAAGGGGCAAAATGGATCGCTGGGTCCTACCACCTTGGTGAAAACTTGCTGGGACCCGAGGGGTATATATGCCTCCAGCAAAGGCTTCAGCAGATACCATTGGGGAACAGGCTTTAGCAGATACTATTGGGGAACAGGCTTCAGCAGATACCATTGGGGAACAGGCTTTGACCCCATAGGTGATATATTTTCCCTTCAAGATTTAGTAAAAGAAAATCACTGGAACAGAACAATACATCCACACAGAGCAAACTTGAACTAATATAAACTTCATCTTAGGATTAATTTTCACACTTTAATCATATATTGAACAGTGGTGTTGTAAATACCTAAAGAGTTACATATGCCAAGTAAGAAAACATATAAGTGGCTACATGTGGTGTGATAGAACTTCAAGGCCCTAGGCAAAGTTGTCTATACAATTCTCATACAGCAATCATGTGAAAAGCAACATGAAAGCAAATAAGAAGAACCTGTCAAAGTCTAGAACTCTTGATTAGTTTGATTCCATAATAACCCAATGGATGAATTGCAAAAAGCAAGTGCATATTTACTATCTGGATGACAGACTACACGAATAAACAAGGTATGCAAAGTAGTGTAATAGAACGCTTGGTCCTACCACCTTGGTGAAAACTTGCTGGGACCCGAGGGGTATATATTCCTCCAGCAAAGGCTTCAGCAGATACCATTGGGGAACAGGCTTTGACCCCATACGTGATATCTTTTCCCTTCCAGGTTTAGTCATAGAACATCACTGGAACAGAACAACACATCCACACAGAGCAAACTTGAACTAATATAAACTTTTTCTAACAATTAATTTTCACACTTTAATCATATAGTGAACAGTGGTGTTGTAAATACCTAAAGAGTTACATATGCCAAGTAAGAAAACATATAAGTGGCTACATGTGGTGTGATAGAACTTCAAGGCCCTAGGCATAGTTGTCTATAAAAATCTCATACAGCAATCATGTGAAAAGCAACATGAAAGCAAATAAGAAGAACCCGTCAAAGTCTAGAACTCTTGATTAGTTTGATTCCATAATAACCAAATGGATGAATTGCAAAGCAAGTGCATATTTATTATCTGGAGGGCAGGCTACACGAATAAACAAGGTATGTAAAGGGGCAAAATGGATCGCTGGGTCCTACCACCTTGGTGAAAACTTGCTGGGACCCGAGGGGTATATATGCCTCCAGCAAAGGCTTCAGCAGATACCATTGGGGAACAGGCTTTAGCAGATACCATTGGGGAACAGGCTTCAGCAGATACCATTGGGGAACAGGCTTTGACCCCATAGGTGATATATTTTCCCTTCAAGATTTAGTAAAAGAAAATCACTGGAACAGAACAATACATCCACACAGAGCAAACTTGAACTAATATAAACTTCATCTTAGGATTAATTTTCACACTTTAATCATATATTGAACAGTGGTGTTGTAAATACCTAAAGAGTTACATATGCCAAGTAAGAAAACATATAAGTGGCTACATGTGGTGTGATAGAACTTCAAGGCCCTAGGCAAAGTTGTCTATACAATTCTCATACAGCAATCATGTGAAAAGCAACATGAAAGCAAATAAGAAGAACCCGTCAAAGTCTAGAACTCTTGATTAGTTTGATTCCATAATAACCCAATGGATGAATTGCAAAAAGCAAGTGCATATTTACTATCTGGATGACAGACCAAGGGCGCATGCGCACGCGGCGACCAGCAGAAGGAAAAACTCGGCGTCCTGTTTTGTTGTTTTGAAGAGTCTATGTGCATGTTTTATGTTTAGTTTGTGTTTTTTTTCTCATGACAAAGTGTGCTTAACACAAACTATCCGTTGGGTCAGATGGAGCTGATCATTTTAATCGCTTGTTGGATTTTGTTTGACCTGAATCTCGTTTGCTATGGAACTATGGTGCCGGCTCAGAGGATTCAGTACACCAGGGATCAACTACTGGCTTGGAACTCACCGAGTCTACTCAGTGGTCAGTACCCGCTTTCTAAACTTCCAGGCGGCATACTTCGGAGGGTGAATTGCAATTCTGCACCGGGAGATGATGCTGGGATAGTTAAGAAAAGAAAGCGAGGGAAAAGGGGAGGTGTTCGTCAGCGACTACGGAGTAAACAGCTGACACGTATCGCTCTGCCGTCATTGATCGTGGGAAACGTACAGTCACTACGGAACAAACTCGACGAGTTGCAAGGAAATGTTCGTTTCCTGCAGGATTACAGAAACAGCTGTGCAATGGCATTCACAGAATCCTGGCTAACTGAGCAGGATTTGGACAACGGCTTGAGTGTTGATGGTTTTGGCATTCCATTTCGCACAGACAGGAACGCAGAAATTACAGGTAAATCCCGTGGTGGGGGTGTATGCCTTTATGTCAACAAACGCTATTGTACTTCTGTGACTGTTCGGGAGAACATTTGTACACCCGATATGGAGTTATTGTCGGTATCTCTTCGTCCATTTTATCTGCCTCGAGAATTTCCACAAATTTTTATAACTGTTGTGTACATTCACCCCAAAGCAAACAACATCATTGCATCGAACACTGTATCTGATGTTGTTCAAGGACTTCAAAACATTTCACCAGAGGCGCCGAATTTTATTTTGGGAGATTTTAATCATGTGTCACTTAAAAAGTCCTTGCCAAATTTTTACCAGTACATCACATGCCCAACAAGACATTATAAGACGCTGGATCTCTGTTATGGGAATATAAAGGGGGCTTATAAGTCTGTACCTTTGTCAGCATTGGGATCTGCTGATCATAATTGTGTACAGCTCCTTCTTATTTATAGACCATTATTTAAGAGAGAAAAACCCCATACAAGAGAAGTTAAAATGTGGACAGATGACTCTACCGCCCGTTTACAAGGGTGCTTTGATTGTACAGATTGGGAGGTCTTCAAAGACTCTTGTGAACATATTGATGAATTGACTGATGTCGTTTGTTCATACATAACCTTTTGTGAGGATATGATTGTGCCTACACGTAAATTTAAGGTTTTCTCTAATACTAAACCATGGATGACAAAATCAGTCAAATCAAGTTTGCGGAACAAGCAATTAGCCTATAGGCAGGGGGATAGATTAGAGAGGGTAACAGCGAGGAAGGAGGTTAGAACAGAGATCTTTAAAGCTAAACAAGCATATAAAGTTAAGTTAGAAAAAAACTTGGCAGATAATAACTTAGGTTCAGCTTGGTCGGGTATGAAGAAAATTGCGGGTATACAGCATAATGTAAATAAGAGTACTGTGTGTATTGACGGTTTTAGATCAAATGATTACTTTTCAAATGCTCTTAATATGTTTTATTCTAGGTTTGAGAGTTTTGATTTTAAAAATGAGGTAGAAGAACTAAGATGCCTGTGTAATGATGATTCCCATATGGTCTTAGAACAGGCAGCAGTGGAGAAAATTTTTCTCTCCACTAAGGAGAACAAGAGTCCGGGTCCAGACCATACAGGTGGGAGAATTTTAAAGCACTGTGCGAAGCAACTAACTTCAATATTTTCTGATATTTTTAATTGGTCACTACGGGTACAAAAAGTACCTAACCTGTGGAAAAAGTCTATTATTATTCCTGTTCCCAAATGCAACAAGCCTAAAGTGTTAAATGATCTGAGACCAGTTGCCCTCACTTCTTTAGTGATGAAATCTTTCGAGAAATTAGTAAAATCTGAGCTTTTAAGTAAGACTGGACAAGTCCTCGATCCTTTGCAATTTGCATACAGAGCAAATAGAAGTGTTGAGGATGCTTCACTTATGTTATTAAATTTACTGACTAAGCATTTAGAGGGGAAAAATACTCACGCAAGATTGTTGTTCATTGACTTCGCATCTGCTTTTAACACTATTCAACCCCACATATTAGCTAGGAGACTGTTAGAATATTTTAAGTTGAACCACAACTTAGTGGGATGGTTACTAGATTTTTTAACCAATAGAACGCAGAGGGTAAAAGTAAATGGTAGCTTTTCTGATGTACTAAGTTTATCCACAGGATCACCACAAGGCTGTGTTCTTTCGCCCTTATTATACATTCTATACACCAACATGTGTCAAAGCTCACACGAAAATAGGATATTTATCAAGTTTGCTGACGATACAGTGATAGTGAGCCTGCTACAGGGGGATGAGTCTGGCCATGGTCCTGTTGTAGAGGATTTTGTAACCTGGTGTGATGATTCCTATCTAAAATTAAATGTTACTAAAACGAAGGATATGATTATTGATTTTAGAACACGCCCTGTTAATCATGTCACTACGATTATTAAAGGGGAGGCTGTGGATCAGGTAGAGAATTTTAAATATCTTGGTATAGTTATAGATTCTAAATTGTCATTCGAGCTGAATAGTGAAATGGTATGTAAGAAGGGTCACCAACGTTTGAGTTGTCTTAGGAAACTTGCAAAATTTCACATTGATAGACGCATGTTGACATTATTTTATTCTGCTTTTATTGAATCAGTTCTGTCATTCTCCATTGGGGTGTGGTATGGAAGCCTGTCAGTAAAGAACAAAAACTCTTTAAACCAAATTGTAAGGTGGGCGAGTAGAATAATAGGTGTAAATCAAAGGAATTTAGGATGTATTTATAAAAAACAGCTGTATCGGAAAGCAAGTACTGTCCTGAGTGATCTGTCGCATCCCTTACGTATTGATTTTAAGTTACTTCCGTCTGGTCGCCGGTTTGCAGCCTCAAGATGGAAAACAAGACGGTACAGGAATACTTTTGTCCCAGCCGCAATTGAAGTTTTAAATAATATTAGTACGAGAGAAGTTTTAGGATTTGTAAATTAATTTGGATAGCAAATGATTTATGTGTTGCGGTGCAGTTTGTCATGATGATTATTTGTAAATTTGTATGTGTATTAGTTGTATGTAGTTATGTCTATTATGTGTGGACAACTGAATTCTTTTTTACTGCATAACAAATTTACCTACGGGTATGAAATAAAACTACCTAACCTAACCTAGACTACACGAATAAACAAGGTATGCAAAGTAGTGTAATAGAACACTTGGTCCTACCACCTTGGTGAAAACTTGCTGGGACCCGAGGGGTATATAATCCTCCAGCAAAGGCTTCAGCAGATACAATTGGGGAACAGGCTTTGACCCCATACGTGATATCTTTTCCCTTCCAGGTTTAGTCATAGAACATCACTGGAACAGAACAACACATCCACACAGAGCAAACTTGAACTAATATAAACTTTTTCTAACAATTAATTTTCACACTTTAATCATATAGTGAACAGTGGTGTTGTAAATACCTAAAGAGTTACATATGCCAAGTAAGAAAACATATAAGTGGCTACATGTGGTTTGATAGAACTTCAAGGCCCTAGGCAAAGTTGTCTATACAATTCTCATACAGCAATCATGTGAAAAGCAACATGAAAGCAAATAAGAAGAACCCGTCAAAGTCTAGAACTCTTGATTAGTTTGATTCCATAATAACCCAATGGATGAATTGCAAAGAGCAAGTGCATATTTACTATCTGGATGACAGACTACACAAATAAACAAGGTATGCAAAGTAGTGTAATAGAACGCTTGGTCCTACCACCTTGGTGAAAACTTGCTGGGACCCGAGGGGTATATATTCCTCCAGCAAAGGCTTCAGCAGATACCATTGGGGAACAGGCTTTGACCCCATACGTGATATCTTTTCCCTTCCAGGTTTAGTCATAGAACATCACTGGAACAGAACAACACATCCACACAGAGCAAACTTGAACTAATATAAACTTTTTCTAACAATTAATTTTCACACTTTAATCATATAGTGAACAGTGGTGTTGTAAATACCTAAAGAGTTACATATGCCAAGTAAGAAAACATATAAGTGGCTACATGTGGTGTGATAGAACTTCAAGGCCCTAGGCATAGTTGTCTATAAAAATCTCATACAGCAATCATGTGAAAAGCAACATGAAAGCAAATAAGAAGAACCCGTCAAAGTCTAGAACTCTTGATTAGTTTGATTCCATAATAACCAAATGGATGAATTGCAAAGCAAGTGCATATTTATTATCTGGAGGGCAGGCTACACGAATAAACAAGGTATGTAAAGGGGCAAAATGGATCGCTGGGTCCTACCACCTTGGTGAAAACTTGCTGGGACCCGAGGGGTATACTGTATGCCTCCAGCAAAGGCTTCAGCAGATACCATTGGGGAACAGGCTTTGACCCCATAGGTGATATCTTTTCCCTTCAAGGTTTAGTCATAGAACATCACTGGAACAGAACAATACATCCACACAGAGCAAACTTGGAACTAATATAAACTTTTTCTTGCAATTAATTTTCACACTTTAATCATTGTAAATACCTAAAGAGTTACATATGCCAAGTAAGAAAACATATAAGTGGCTACATGTGGTGTGATAGAACTTCAAGGCCCTAGGCATAGTTGTCTATAAAATTCTCATACAGCAATCATGTGAAAAGCAACATGAAAGCAAATAAGAAGAACCCGTCAAAGTCTAGAACTCTTGATTAGTTTGATTCCATAATAACCCAATGGATGAATTGCAAAAAGCAAGTGCATATTTACTATCTGGATGGCAGACTACACGAATAAACAAGGTATGCAAAGTAGTGTAATAGAACGCTGGGTCCTACCACCTTGGTGAAAACTTGCTGGGACCCGAGGGGTATATATTCCTCCAGCAAAGGCTTCAGCAGATACCATTGGGGAACAGGCTTTGACCCCATACGTGATATCTTTTCCCTTCAAGGTTTAGTCACAGAACATCACTGGAACAGAACAATACATCCACACAGAGCAAACTTGAACTAATATAAACTTCTTCTTAGGATTAATTTTCAAACTTTAATCGTTGTACATACCTAAAGAGTTACATATGCCAAGTAAGAAAACATAAGTGGCTACATGTGGTGTGATAGAACTTCAAGGCCCTAGGCATAGTTGTCTATAAAAATCTCATACAGCAATCATGTGAAAAGCAACATGAAAGCAAATAAGAAGAACCCGTCAAAGTCTAGAACTCTTGATTAGTTTGATTCCATGATAACCCAATGGATGAATTGCAAAGCAAGTGCATATTTATTATCCGGATGGCAGGCTACACGAATAAACAAGGTATGCAAAGGGGCAAAATGGATCGCTGGGTCCTACCACCTTGGTGAAAACTTGCTGGGACCCGAGGGTTATATATGCCTCCAGCAAAGGCTTCAGCAGATACCATTGGGGAACAGGCTTTAGCAGATACCATTGGGGAACAGGCTTCAGCAGATACCATTGGGGAACAGGCTTTGACCCCATAGGTGATATATTTTCCCTTCGAAATTTAGTAAAAGAAAATCACTGGAACAGAACAATACATCCACACAGAGCAAACTTGAACTAATATAAACTTCATCTTAGGATTAATTTTCACACTTTAATCATATATTGAACAGTGGTGTTGTAAATACCTAAAGAGTTACATATGCCAAGTAAGAAAACATATAAGTGGCTACATGTGGTGTGATAGAACTTCAAGGCCCTAGGCAAAGTTGTCTATACAATTCTCATACAGCAATCATGTGAAAAGCAACATGAAAGCAAATAAGAAGAACCCGTCAAAGTCTAGAACTCTTGATTAGTTTGATTCCATAATAACCCAATGGATGAATTGCAAAAAGCAAGTGCATATTTACTATCTGGATGACAGACTACACGAATAAACAAGGTATGCAAAGTAGTGTAATAGAACGCTTGGTCCTACCACCTTGGTGAAAACTTGCTGGGACCCGAGGGGTATATATTCCTCCAGCAAAGGCTTCAGCAGATACAATTGGGGAACAGGCTTTGACCCCATACGTGATATCTTTTCCCTTCCAGGTTTAGTCATAGAACATCACTGGAACAGAACAACACATCCACACAGAGCAAACTTGAACTAATATAAACTTTTTCTAACAATTAATTTTCACACTTTAATCATATATTGAACAGTGGTGTTGTAAATACCTAAAGAGTTACATATGCCAAGTAAGAAAACATATAAGTGGCTACATGTGGTGTGATAGAACTTCAAGGCCCTAGGCATAGTTGTCTATAAAAATCTCATACAGCAATCATGTGAAAAGCAACATGAAAGCAAATAAGAAGAACCCGTCAAAGTCTAGAACTCTTGATTAGTTTGATTCCATAATAACCAAATGGATGAATTGCAAAGCAAGTGCATATTTATTATCTGGAGGGCAGGCTACACGAATAAACAAGGTATGTAAAGGGGCAAAATGGATCGCTGGGTCCTACCACCTTGGTGAAAACTTGCTGGGACCCGAGGGGTATACTGTATGCCTCCAGCAAAGGCTTCAGCAGATACCATTGGGGAACAGGCTTTAGCAGATACCATTGGGGAACAGGCTTCAGCAGATACCATTGGGGAACAGGCTTTGACCCCATAGGTGATATATTTTCCCTTCAAGATTTAGTAAAAGAAAATCACTGGAACAGAACAATACATCCACACAGAGCAAACTTGAACTAATATAAACTTCATCTTAGGATTAATTTTCACACTTTAATCATATATTGAACAGTGGTGTTGTAAATACCTAAAGAGTTACATATGCCAAGTAAGAAAACATATAAGTGGCTACATGTGCTGTGATAGAACTTCAAGGCCCTAGGCAAAGTTGTCTATACAATTATCATACAGCAATCATGTGAAAAGCAACATGAAAGCAAATAAGAAGAACCTGTCAAAGTCTAGAACTCTTGATTAGTTTGATTCCATAATAACCCAATGGATGAATTGCAAAAAGCAAGTGCATATTTACTATCTGGATGACAGACTACACGAATAAACAAGGTATGCAAAGTAGTGTAATAGAACGCTTGGTCCTACCACATTGGTGAAAACTTGCTGGGACCCGAGGGGTATATATTCCTCCAGCAAAGGCTTCAGCAGATACCATTGGGGAACAGGCTTTGACCCCATACGTGATATCTTTTCCCTTCCAGGTTTAGTCATAGAACATCACTGGAACAGAACAATACATCCACACAGAGCAAACTTGAACTAATATAAACTTTTTCTAACAATTAATTTTCACACTTTAATCATATAGTGAACAGTGGTGTTGTAAATACCTAAAGAGTTACATATGCCAAGTAAGAAAACATATAAGTGGCTACATGTGGTGTGATAGAACTTCAAGGCCCTAGGCATAGTTGTCTATAAAAATCTCATACAGCAATCATGTGAAAAGCAACATGAAAGCAAATAAGAAGAACCCGTCAAAGTCTAGAACTCTTGATTAGTTTGATTCCATAATAACCAAATGGATGAATTGCAAAGCAAGTGCATATTTATTATCTGGAGGGCAGGCTACACGAATAAACAAGGTATGTAAAGGGGCAAAATGGATCGCTGGGTCCTACCACCTTGGTGAAAACTTGCTGGGACCCGAGGGGTATATATGCCTCCAGCAAAGGCTTCAGCAGATACCATTGGGGAACAGGCTTTAGCAGATACCATTGGGGAACAGGCTTTGACCCCATAGGTGATATATTTTCCCTTCAAGATTTAGTAAAAGAAAATCACTGGAACAGAACAATACATCCACACAGAGCAAACTTGAACTAATATAAACTTCATCTTAGGATTAATTTTCACACTTTAATCATATATTGAACAGTGGTGTTGTAAATACCTAAAGAGTTACATATGCCAAGTAAGAAAACATAAGTGGCTACATGTGGTGTGATAGAACTTCAAGGCCCTAGGCATAGTTGTCTATAAAAATCTCATACAGCAATCATGTGAAAAGCAACATGAAAGCAAATAAGAAGAACCCGTCAAAGTCTAGAACTCTTGATTAGTTTGATTCCATGATAACCCAATGGATGAATTGCAAAGCAAGTGCATATTTATTATCCGGAGGGCAGGCTACACGAATAAACAAGGTATGCAAAGGGGCAAAATGGATCGCTGGGTCCTACCACCTTGGTGAAAACTTGCTGGGACCCGAGGGGTATATATGCCTCCAGCAAAGGCTTCAGCAGATACCATTGGGGAACAGGCTTTAGCAGATACCATTGGGGAACAGGCTTCAGCAGATACCATTGGGGAACAGGCTTTGACCCCATAGGTGATATATTTTCCCTTCAAGATTTAGTAAAAGAAAATCACTGGAACAGAACAATACATCCACACAGAGCAAACTTGAACTAATATAAACTTCATCTTAGGATTAATTTTCACACTTTAATCATATATTGAACAGTGGTGTTGTAAATACCTAAAGAGTTACATATGCCAAGTAAGAAAACATATAAGTGGCTACATGTGGTGTGATAGAACTTCAAGGCCCTAGGCAAAGTTGTCTATACAATTCTCATACAGCAATCATGTGAAAAGCAACATGAAAGCAAATAAGAAGAACCCGTCAAAGTCTAGAACTCTTGATTAGTTTGATTCCATAATAACCCAATGGATGAATTGCAAAAAGCAAGTGCATATTTACTATCTGGATGACAGACTACACGAATAAACAAGGTATGCAAAGTAGGGTAATAGAACGCTTGGTCCTACCACCTTGGTGAAAACTTGCTGGGACCCGAGGGGTATATATTCCTCCAGCAAAGGCTTCAGCAGATACCATTGGGGAACAGGCTTTGACCCCATACGTGATATCTTTTCCCTTCCAGGTTTAGTCATAGAACATCACTGGAACAGAACAATACATCCACACAGAGCAAACTTGAACTAACATAAACTTTTTCTAACAATTAATTTTCACACTTTAATCATATAGTGAACAGTGGTGTTGTAAATACCTAAAGAGTTACATATGCAAGGTAAGAAAACATATAAGTGGCTACATGTGGTGTGATAGAACTTCAAGGCCCTAGGCATAGTTGTCTATAAAAATCTCATACAGCAATCATGTGAAAAGCAACATGAAAGCAAATAAGAAGAACCCGTCAAAGTCTAGAACTCTTGATTAGTTTGATTCCATAATAACCAAATGGATGAATTGCAAAGCAAGTGCATATTTATTATCTGGAGGGCAGGCTACACAAATAAACAAGGTATGTAAAGGGGCAAAATGGATCGCTGGGTCCTACCACCTTGGTGAAAACTTGCTGGGACCCGAGGGGTATATATGCCTCCAGCAAAGGCTTCAGCAGATACCATTGGGGAACAGGCTTTAGCAGATACCATTGGGGAACAGGCTTCAGCAGATACCATTGGGGAACAGGCTTTGACCCCATAGGTGATATATTTTCCCTTCAAGATTTAGTAAAAGAAAATCACTGGAACAGAACAATACATCCACACAGAGCAAACTTGAACTAATATAAACTTCATCTTAGGATTAATTTTCACACTTTAATCATATATTGAACAGTGGTGTTGTAAATACCTAAAGAGTTACATATGCCAAGTAAGAAAACATATAAGTGGCTACATGTGGTGTGATAGAACTTCAAGGCCCTAGGCAAAGTTGTCTATAAAATTCTCATACAGCAATCATGTGAAAAGCAACATGAAAGCAAATAAGAAGAACCCGTCAAAGTCTAGAACTCTTGATTAGTTTGATTCCATAATAACCAAATGGATGAATTGCAAAGCAAGTGCATATTTATTATCTGGAGGGCAGGCTACACGAATAAACAAGGTATGTAAAGGGGCAAAATGGATCGCTGGGTCCTACCACCTTGGTGAAAACTTGCTGGGACCCGAGGGGTATACTGTATGCCTCCAGCAAAGGCTTCAGCAGATACCATTGGGGAACAGGCTTTGACCCCATAGGTGATATCTTTTCCCTTCAAGGTTTAGTCACAGAACATCACTGGAACAGAACAATACATCCACACAGAGCAAACTTGAACTAATATAAACTTCTTCTTAGGATTAATTTTCAAACTTTAATCGTTGTACATACCTAAAGAGTTACATATGCCAAGTAAGAAAACATAAGTGGCTACATGTGGTGTGATAGAACTTCAAGGCCCTAGGCATAGTTGTCTATAAAAATCTCATACAGCAATCATGTGAAAAGCAACATGAAAGCAAATAAGAAGAACCCGTCAAAGTCTAGAACTCTTGATTAGTTTGATTCCATAATAACCCAATGGATGAATTGCAAAAAGCAAGTGCATATTTACTATCTGGATGACAGACTACACGAATAAACAAGGTATGCAAAGTAGTGTAATAGAACGCTTGGTCCTACCACCTTGGTGAAAACTTGCTGGGACCCGAGGGGTATATATTCCTCCAGCAAAGGCTTCAGCAGATACCATTGGGGAACAGGCTTTGACCCCATAGGTGATATCTTTTCCCTTCCAGGTTTAGTCATAGAACATCACTGGAACAGAACAACACATCCACACAGAGCAAACTTGAACTAATATAAACTTTTTCTAACAATTAATTTTCACACTTTAATCATATAGTGAACAGTGGTGTTGTAAATACCTAAAGAGTTACATATATCAAGTAAGAAAACATATAAGTGGCTACATGTGGTGTGATAGAACTTCAAGGCCCTAGGCATAGTTGTCTATAAAAATCTCATACAGCAATCATGTGAAAAGCAACATGAAAGCAAATAAGAAGAACCCGTCAAAGTCTAGAACTCTTGATTAGTTTGATTTCATAATAACCAAATGGATGAATTGCAAAGCAAGTGCATATTTATTATCTGGAGGGCAGGCTACACGAATAAACAAGGTATGTAAAGGGGCAAAATGGATCGCTGGGTCCTACCACCTTGGTGAAAACTTGCTGGGACCCGAGGGGTATATATGCCTCCAGCAAAGGCTTCAGCAGATTCCATTGGGGAACAGGCTTTAGCAGATACCATTGGGGAACAGGCTTCAGCAGATACCATTGGGGAACAGGCTTTGACCCCATAGGTGATATATTTTCCCTTCAAGATTTAGTAAAAGAAAATCACTGGAACAGAACAATACATCCACACAGAGCAAACTTGAACTAATATAAACTTCATCTTAGGATTAATTTTCACACTTTAATCATATATTGAACAGTGGTGTTGTAAATACCTAAAGAGTTACATATGCCAAGTAAGAAAACATATAAGTGGCTACATGTGGTGTGATAGAACTTCAAGGCCCTAGGCAAAGTTGTCTATACAATTCTCATACAGCAATCATGTGAAAAGCAACATGAAAGCAAATAAGAAGAACCCGTCAAAGTCTAGAACTCTTGATTAGTTTGATTCCATAATAACCCAATGGATGAATTGCAAAAAGCAAGTGCATATTTACTATCTGGATGACAGACTACACGAATAAACAAGGTATGCAAAGTAGTGTAATAGAACGCTTGGTCCTACCACCTTGGTGAAAACTTGCTGGGACCCGAGGGGTATATATTCCTCCAGCAAAGGCTTCAGCAGATACCATTGGGGGAACAGGCTTTGACCCCATACGTGATATCTTTTCCCTTCCAGGTTTAGTCATAGAACATCACTGGAACAGAACAATACATCCACACAGAGCAAACTTGAACTAATATAAACTTTTTCTAACAATTAATTTTCACACTTTAATCATATAGTGAACAGTGGTGTTGTAAATACCTAAAGAGTTACATATGCCAAGTAAGAAAACATATAAGTGGCTACATGTGGTGTGATAGAACTTCAAGGCCCTAGGCATAGTTGTCTATAAAAATCTCATACAGCAATCATGTGAAAAGCAACATGAAAGCAAATAAGAAGAACCCGTCAAAGTCTAGAACTCTTGATTAGTTTGATTCCATAATAACCAAATGGATGAATTGCAAAGCAAGTGCATATTTATTATCTGGAGGGCAGGCTACACGAATAAACAAGGTATGTAAAGGGGCAAAATGGATCGCTGGGTCCTACCACCTTGGTGAAAACTTGCTGGGACCCGAGGGGTATACTGTATGCCTCCAGCAAAGGCTTCAGCAGATACCATTGGGGAACAGGCTTTGACCCCATAGGTGATATCTTTTCCCTTCAAGGTTTAGTCATAGAACATCACTGGAACAGAACAATACATCCACACAGAGCAAACTTGGAACTAATATAAACTTTTTCTTGCAATTAATTTTCACACTTTAATCGTTGTAAATACCTAAAGAGTTACATATGCCAAGTAAGAAAACATATAAGTGGCTACATGTGGTGTGATAGAACTTCAAGGCCCTAGGCATAGTTGTCTATAAAATTCTCATACAGCAATCATGTGAAAAGCAACATGAAAGCAAATAAGAAGAACCCGTCAAAGTCTAGAACTCTTGATTAGTTTGATTCCATAATAACCCAATGGATGAATTGCAAAAAGCAAGTGCATATTTATTATCTGGATGGCAGACTACACGAATAAACAAGGTATGCAAAGTAGTGTAATAGAACGCTGGGTCCTACCACCTTGGTGAAAACTTGCTGGGACCCAAGGGGTATATATTCCTCCAGCAAAGGCTTAAGCAGTTACCATTGGGGAACAGGCTTTGACCCCATACGTGATATCTTTTCCCTTCAAGGTTTAGTCACAGAACATCACTGGAACAGAACAATACATCCACACAGAGCAAACTTGAACTAATATAAACTTCTTCTTAGGATTAATTTTCAAACTTTAATCGTTGTACATACCTAAAGAGTTACATATGCCAAGTAAGAAAACATAAGTGGCTACATGTGGTGTGATAGAACTTCAAGGCCCTAGGCATAGTTGTCTATAAAAATCTCATACAGCAATCATGTGAAAAGCAACATGAAAGCAAATAAGAAGAACCCGTCAAAGTCTAGAACTCTTGATTAGTTTGATTCCATGATAACCCAATGGATGAATTGCAAAGCAAGTGCATATGTATTATCCGGAGGGCAGGCTACACGAATAAACAATGTATGCAAAGGGGCAAAATGGATCGCTGGGTCCTACCACCTTGGTGAAAACTTGCTGGGACCCGAGGGGTATATATGCCTCCAGCAAAGGCTTCAGCAGATACCATTGGGGAACAGGCTTCAGCAGATACCATTGGGGAACAGGCTTTGACCCCATAGGTGATATATTTTCCCTTCAAGATTTAGTAAAAGAAAATCACTGGAACAGAACAATACATCCACACAGAGCAAACTTGAACTAATATAAACTTCATCTTAGGATTAATTTTCACACTTTAATCATATATTGAACAGTGGTGTTGTAAATACCTAAAGAGTTACATATGCCAAGTAAGAAAACATATAAGTGGCTACATGTGGTGTGATAGAACTTCAAGGCCCTAGGCATAGTTGTCTATAAAAATCTCATACAGCAATCATGTGAAAAGCAACATGAAAGCAAATAAGAAGAACCCGTCAAAGTCTAGAACTCTTGATTAGTTTGATTCCATAATAACCCAATGGATGAATTGCAAAAAGCAAGTGCATATTTACTATCTGGATGACAGACTACACGAATAAACAAGGTATGCAAAGTAGGGTAATAGAACGCTTGGTCCTACCACCTTGGTGAAAACTTGCTGGGACCCGAGGGGTATATATTCCTCCAGCAAAGGCTTCAGCAGATACCATTGGGGAAAAGGCTTTGACCCCATACGTGATATCTTTTCCCTTCCAGGTTTAGTCATAGAACATCACTGGAACAGAACAATACATCCACACAGAGCAAACTTGAACTAACATAAACTTTTTCTAACAATTAATTTTCACACTTTAATCATATAGTGAACAGTGGTGTTGTAAATACCTAAAGAGTTACATATGCAAGGTAAGAAAACATATAAGTGGCTACATGTGGTGTGATAGAACTTCAAGGCCCTAGGCATAGTTGTCTATAAAAATCTCATACAGCAATCATGTGAAAAGCAACATGAAAGCAAATAAGAAGAACCCGTCAAAGTCTAGAACTCTTGATTAGTTTGATTCCATAATAACCAAATGGATGAATTGCAAAGCAAGTGCATATTTATTATCTGGAGGGCAGGCTACACAAATAAACAAGGTATGTAAAGGGGCAAAATGGATCGCTGGGTCCTACCACCTTGGTGAAAACTTGCTGGGACCCGAGGGGTATATATGCCTCCAGCAAAGGCTTCAGCAGATACCATTGGGGAACAGGCTTTAGCAGATACCATTGGGGAACAGGCTTCAGCAGATACCATTGGGGAACAGGCTTTGACCCCATAGGTGATATATTTTCCCTTCAAGATTTAGTAAAAGAAAATCACTGGAACAGAACAATACATCCACACAGAGCAAACTTGAACTAATATAAACTTCATCTTAGGATTAATTTTCACACTTTAATCATATATTGAACAGTGGTGTTGTAAATACCTAAAGAGTTACATATGCCAAGTAAGAAAACATATAAGTGGCTACATGTGGTGTGATAGAACTTCAAGGCCCTAGGCAAAGTTGTCTATAAAATTCTCATACAGCAATCATGTGAAAAGCAACATGAAAGCAAATAAGAAGAACCCGTCAAAGTCTAGAACTCTTGATTAGTTTGATTCCATAATAACCAAATGGATGAATTGCAAAGCAAGTGCATATTTATTATCTGGAGGGCAGGCTACACGAATAAACAAGGTATGTAAAGGGGCAAAATGGATCGCTGGGTCCTACCACCTTGGTGAAAACTTGCTGGGACCCGAGGGGTATACTGTATGCCTCCAGCAAAGGCTTCAGCAGATACCATTGGGGAACAGGCTTTGACCCCATAGGTGATATCTTTTCCCTTCAAGGTTTAGTCACAGAACATCACTGGAACAGAACAATACATCCACACAGAGCAAACTTGAACTAATATAAACTTCTTCTTAGGATTAATTTTCAAACTTTAATCGTTGTACATACCTAAAGAGTTACATATGCCAAGTAAGAAAACATAAGTGGCTACATGTGGTGTTATAGAACTTCAAGGCCCTAGGCATAGTTGTCTATAAAAATCTCATACAGCAATCATGTGAAAAGCAACATGAAAGCAAATAAGAAGAACCCGTCAAAGTCTAGAACTCTTGATTAGTTTGATTCCATAATAACCAAATGGATGAATTGCAAAGCAAGTGCATATTTATTATCTGGAGGGCAGGCTACACGAATAAACAAGGTATGTAAAGGGGCAAAATGGATCGCTGGGTCCTACCACCTTGGTGAAAACTTGCTGGGACCCGAGGGGTATACTGTATGCCTCCAGCAAAGGCTTCAGCAGATACCATTGGGGAACAGGCTTTGACCCCATAGGTGATATCTTTTCCCTTCAAGGTTTAGTCATAGAACATCACTGGAACAGAACAATACATCCACACAGAGCAAACTTGGAACTAATATAAACTTTTTCTTGCAATTAATTTTCACACTTTAATCGTTGTAAATACCTAAAGAGTTACATATGCCAAGTAAGAAAACATAAGTGGCTACATGTGGTGTGATAGAACTTCAAGGCCCTAGGCATAGTTGTCTATAAAAATCTCATACAGCAATCATGTGAAAAGCAACATGAAAGCAAATAAGAAGAACCCGTCAAAGTCTAGAACTCTTGATTAGTTTGATTCCATGATAACCCAATGGATGAATTGCAAAGCAAGTGCATATGTATTATCCAGAGGGCAGGCTACACGAATAAACAATGTATGCAAAGGGGCAAAATGGATCGCTGGGTCCTACCACCTTGGTGAAAACTTGCTGGGACCCGAGGGGTATATATGCCTCCAGCAAAGGCTTCAGCAGATACCATTGGGGAACAGGCTTCAGCAGATACCATTGGGGAACAGGCTTTGACCCCATAGGTGATATATTTTCCCTTCAAGATTTAGTAAAAGAAAATCACTGGAACAGAACAATACATCCACACAGAGCAAACTTGAACTAATATAAACTTCATCTTAGGATTAATTTTCACACTTTAATCATATATTGAACAGTGGTGTTGTAAATACCTAAAGAGTTACATATGCCAAGTAAGAAAACATATAAGTGGCTACATGTGGTGTGATAGAACTTCAAGGCCCTAGGCATAGTTGTCTATAAAATTCTCATACAGCAATCATGTGAAAAGCAACATGAAAGCAAATAAGAAGAACCCGTCAAAGTCTAGAACTCTTGATTAGTTTGATTCCATAATAACCCAATGGATGAATTGCAAAAAGCAAGTGCATATTTACTATCTGGATGGCAGACTACACGAATAAACAAGGTATGCAAAGTAGTGTAATAGAACGCTGGGTCCTACCACCTTGGTGAAAACTTGCTGGGACCCGAGGGGTATATATTCCTCCAGCAAAGGCTTCAGCAGTTACCATTGGGGAACAGGCTTTGACCCCATACGTGATATCTTTTCCCTTCAAGGTTTAGTCACAGAACATCACTGGAACAGAACAATACATCCACACAGAGCAAACTTGAACTAATATAAACTTCTTCTTAGGATTAATTTTCAAACTTTAATCGTTGTACATACCTAAAGAGTTACATGTGCCAAGTAAGAAAACATAAGTGGCTACATGTGGTGTGATAGAACTTCAAGGCCCTAGGCATAGTTGTCTATAAAAATCTCATACAGCAATCATGTGAAAAGCAACATGAAAGCAAATAAGAAGAACCCGTCAAAGTCTAGAACTCTTGATTAGTTTGATTCCATGATAACCCAATGGATGAATTGCAAAGCAAGTGCATATTTATTATCCAGAGGGCAGGCTACACGAATAAACAAGGTATGCAAAGGGGTAAAATGGATCGCTGGGTCCTACCACCTTGGTGAAAACTTGCTGGGACCCGAGGGGTATATATGCCTCCAGCAAAGGCTTCAGCAGATACCATTGGGGAACAGGCTTTAGCAGATACCATTGGGGAACAGGCTTCAGCAGATACCATTGGGGAACAGGCTTTGACCCCATAGGTGATATATTTTCCCTTCAAGATTTAGTAAAAGAAAATCACTGGAACAGAACAATACATCCACACAGAGCAAACTTGAACTAATATAAACTTCATCTTAGGATTAATTTTCACACTTTAATCATATATTGAACAGTGGTGTTGTAAATACCTAAAGAGTTACATATGCCAAGTAAGAAAACATAAGTGGCTACATGTGGTGTGATAGAACTTCAAGGCCCTAGGCAAAGTTGTCTATAAAATTCTCATACAGCAATCATGTGAAAAGCAACATGAAAGCAAATAAGAAGAACCCGTCAAAGTCTAGAACTCTTGATTAGTTTGATTCCATAATAACCCAATGGATGAATTGCAAAAAGCAAGTGCATATTTACTATCTGGATGACAGACTACACGAATAAACAAGGTATGCAAAGTAGTGTAATAGAACGCTTGGTCCTACCACCTTGGTGAAAACTTGCTGGGACCCGAGGGGTATATATTCCTCCAGCAAAGGCTTCAGCAGATACCATTGGGGAACAGGCTTTGACCCCATACGTGATATCTTTTCCCTTCCAGGTTTAGTCATAGAACATCACTGGAACAGAACAATACATCCACACAGAGCAAACTTGAACTAATATAAACTTTTTCTAACAATTAATTTTCACACTTTAATCATATAGTGAACAGTGGTGTTGTAAATACCTAAAGAGTTACATATGCCAAGTAAGAAAACATATAAGTGGCTACATGTGGTGTGATAAAACTTCAAGGCCCTAGGCATAGTTGTCTATAAAAATCTCATACAGCAATCATGTGAAAAGCAACATGAAAGCAAATAAGAAGAACCCGTCAAAGTCTAGAACTCTTGATTAGTTTGATTCCATAATAACCAAATGGATGAATTGCAAAGCAAGTGCATATTTATTATCTGGAGGGCAGGCTACACGAATAAACAAGGTATGTAAAGGGGCAAAATGGATCGCTGGGTCCTACCACCTTGGTGAAAACTTGCTGGGACCCGAGGGGTATATATGCCTCCAGCAAAGGCTTCAGCAGATACCATTGGGGAACAGGCTTTAGCAGATACCATTGGGGAACAGGCTTCAGCAGATACCATTGGGGAACAGGCTTTGACCCCATAGGTGATATATTTTCCCTTCAAGATTTAGTAAAAGAAAATCACTGGAACAGAACAATACATCCACACAGAGCAAACTTGAACTAATATAAACTTCATCTTAGGATTAATTTTCACACTTTAATCATATATTGAACAGTGGTGTTGTAAATACCTAAAGAGTTACATATGCCAAGTAAGAAAACATAGAAGTGGCTACATGTGGTGTGATAGAACTTCAAGGCCCTAGGCAAAGTTGTCTATAAAATTCTCATACAGCAATCATGTGAAAAGCAACATGAAAGCAAATAAGAAGAACCCGTCAAAGTCTAGAACTCTTGATTAGTTTGATTCCATAATAACCCAATGGATGAATTGCAAAAAGCAAGTGCATATTTACTATCTGGATGACAGACTACACGAATAAACAAGGTATGCAAAGTAGTGTAATAGAACGCTTGGTCCTACCACCTTGGTGAAAACTTGCTGGGACCCGAGGGGTATATATTCCTCCAGCAAAGGCTTCAGCAGATACCATTGGGGAACAGGCTTTGACCCCATACGTGATATCTTTTCCCTTCCAGGTTTAGTCATAGAACATCACTGGAACAGAACAATACATCCACACAGAGCAAACTTGAACTAATATAAACTTTTTCTAACAATTAATTTTCACACTTTAATCATATAGTGAACAGTGGTGTTGTAAACACCTAAAGAGTTACATATGCCAAGTAAGAAAACATATAAGTGGCTACATGTGGTGTGATAGAACTTCAAGGCCCTAGGCATAGTTGTCTATAAAAATCTCATACAGCAATCATGTGAAAAGCAACATGAAAGCAAATAAGAAGAACCCGTCAAAGTCTAGAACTCTTGATTAGTTTGATTCCATAATAACCAAATGGATGAATTGCAAAGCAAGTGCATATTTATTATCTGGAGGGCAGGCTACACGAATAAACAAGGTATGTAAAGGGGCAAAATGGATCGCTGGGTCCTACCACCTTGGTGAAAACTTGCTGGGACCCGAGGGGTATATATGCCTCCAGCAAAGGCTTCAGCAGATACCATTGGGGAACAGGCTTTAGCAGATACCATTGGGGAACAGGCTTCAGCAGATACCATTGGGGAACAGGCTTTGACCCCATAGGTGATATATTTTCCCTTCAAGATTTAGTAAAAGAAAATCACTGGAACAGAACAATACATCCACACAGAGCAAACTTGAACTAATATAAACTTCATCTTAGGATTAATTTTCACACTTTAATCATATATTGAACAGTGGTGTTGTAAATACCTGAAGAGTTACATATGCCAAGTAAGAAAACATAGAAGTGGCTACATGTGGTGTGATAGAACTTCAAGGCCCTAGGCAAAGTTGTCTATAAAATTCTCATACAGCAATCATGTGAAAAGCAACATGAAAGCAAATAAGAAGAACCCGTCAAAGTCTAGAACTCTTGATTAGTTTGATTCCATAATAACCCAATGGATGAATTGCAAAAAGCAAGTGCATATTTACTATCTGGATGACAGACTACACGAATAAACAAGGTATGCAAAGTAGTGTAATAGAACGCTTGGTCCTACCACCTTGGTGAAAACTTGCTGGGACCCGAGGGGTATATATTCCTCCAGCAAAGGCTTCAGCAGATACCATTGGGGAACAGGCTTTGACCCCATACGTGATATCTTTTCCCTTCAAGGTTTAGTCACAGAACATCACTGGAACAGAACAATACATCCACACAGAGCAAACTTGAACTAATATAAACTTCTTCTTAGGATTAATTTTCAAACTTTAATCGTTGTACATACCTAAAGAGTTACATATGCCAAGTAAGAAAACATAAGTGGCTACATGTGGTGTGATAGAACTTCAAGGCCCTAGGCATAGTTGTCTATAAAAATCTCATACAGCAATCATGTGAAAAGCAACATGAAAGCAAATAAGAAGAACCCGTCAAAGTCTAGAACTCTTGATTAGTTTGATTCCATGATAACCCAATGGATGAATTGCAAAGCAAGTGCATATTTATTATCCGGAGGGCAGGCTACACGAATAAACAAGGTATGCAAAGGGGCAAAATGGATCGCTGGGTCCTACCACCTTGGTGAAAACTTGCTGGGACCCGAGGGTTATATATGCCTCCAGCAAAGGCTTCAGCAGATACCATTGGGGAACAGGCTTTAGCAGATACCATTGGGGAACAGGCTTTGACCCCATAGGTGATATATTTTCCCTTCAAGATTTAGTAAAAGAAAATCACTGGAACAGAACAATACATCCACACAGAGCAAACTTGAACTAATATAAACTTCATCTTAGGATTAATTTTCACACTTTAATCATATATTGAACAGTGGTGTTGTAAATACCTAAAGAGTTACATATGCCAAGTAAGAAAACATATAAGTGGCTACATGTGGTGTGATAGAACTTCAAGGCCCTAGGCAAAGTTGTCTATACAATTCTCATACAGCAATCATGTGAAAAGCAACATGAAAGCAAATAAGAAGAACCCGTCAAAGTCTAGAACTCTTGATTAGTTTGATTCCATAATAACCCAATGGATGAATTGCAAAAAGCAAGTGCATATTTACTATCTGGATGACAGACTACACGAATAAACAAGGTATGCAAAGTAGTGTAATAGAACGCTTGGTCCTACCACCTTGGTGAAAACTTGCTGGGACCCGAGGGGTATATATTCCTCCAGCAAAGGCTTCAGCAGATACCATTGGGGAACAGGCTTTGACCCCATACGTGATATCTTTTCCCTTCCAGGTTTAGTCATAGAACATCACTGGAACAGAACAATACATCCACACAGAGCAAACTTGAACTAATATAAACTTTTTCTAACAATTAATTTTCACACTTTAATCATATAGTGAACAGTGGTGTTGTAAATACCTAAAGAGTTACATATGCCAAGTAAGAAAACATATAAGTGGCTACATGTGGTGTGATAGAACTTCAAGGCCCTAGGCATAGTTGTCTATAAAAATCTCATACAGCAATCATGTGAAAAGCAACATGAAAGCAAATAAGAAGAACCCGTCAAAGTCTAGAACTCTTGATTAGTTTGATTCCATAATAACCAAATGGATGAATTGCAAAGCAAGTGCATATTTATTATCTGGAGGGCAGGCTACACGAATAAACAAGGTATGTAAAGGGGCAAAATGGATCGCTGGGTCCTACCACCTTGGTGAAAACTTGCTGGGACCCGAGGGGTATATATGCCTCCAGCAAAGGCTTCAGCAGATACCATTGGGGAACAGGCTTTAGCAGATACCATTGGGGAACAGGCTTCAGCAGATACCATTGGGGAACAGGCTTTGACCCCATAGGTGATATATTTTCCCTTCAAGATTTAGTAAAAGAAAATCACTGGAACAGAACAATACATCCACACAGAGCAAACTTGAACTAATATAAACTTCATCTTAGGATTAATTTTCACACTTTAATCATATATTGAACAGTGGTGTTGTAAATACCTAAAGAGTTACATATGCCAAGTAAGAAAACATATAAGTGGCTACATGTGGTGTGATAGAACTTCAAGGCCCTAGGCAAAGTTGTCTATACAATTCTCATACAGCAATCATGTGAAAAGCAACATGAAAGCAAATAAGAAGAACCCGTCAAAGTCTAGAACTCTTGATTAGTTTGATTCCATAATAACCCAATGGATGAATTGCAAAAAGCAAGTGCATATTTACTATCTGGATGACAGACCAAGGGCGCATGCGCACGCGGCGACCAGCAGAAGGAAAAACTCGGCGTCCTGTTTTGTTGTTTTGAAGAGTCTATGTGCATGTTTTATGTTTAGTTTGTGTTTTTTTTCTCATGACAAAGTGTGCTTAACACAAACTATCCGTTGGGTCAGATGGAGCTGATCATTTTAATCGCTTGTTGGATTTTGTTTGACCTGAATCTCGTTTGCTATGGAACTATGGTGCCGGCTCAGAGGATTCAGTACACCAGGGATCAACTACTGGCTTGGAACTCACCGAGTCTACTCAGTGGTCAGTACCCGCTTTCTAAACTTCCAGGCGGCATACTTCGGAGGGTGAATTGCAATTCTGCACCGGGAGATGATGCTGGGATAGTTAAGAAAAGAAAGCGAGGGAAAAGGGGAGGTGTTCGTCAGCGACTACGGAGTAAACAGCTGACACGTATCGCTCTGCCGTCATTGATCGTGGGAAACGTACAGTCACTACGGAACAAACTCGACGAGTTGCAAGGAAATGTTCGTTTCCTGCAGGATTACAGAAACAGCTGTGCAATGGCATTCACAGAATCCTGGCTAACTGAGCAGGATTTGGACAACGGCTTGAGTGTTGATGGTTTTGGCATTCCATTTCGCACAGACAGGAACGCAGAAATTACAGGTAAATCCCGTGGTGGGGGTGTATGCCTTTATGTCAACAAACGCTATTGTACTTCTGTGACTGTTCGGGAGAACATTTGTACACCCGATATGGAGTTATTGTCGGTATCTCTTCGTCCATTTTATCTGCCTCGAGAATTTCCACAAATTTTTATAACTGTTGTGTACATTCACCCCAAAGCAAACAACATCATTGCATCGAACACTGTATCTGATGTTGTTCAAGGACTTCAAAACATTTCACCAGAGGCGCCGAATTTTATTTTGGGAGATTTTAATCATGTGTCACTTAAAAAGTCCTTGCCAAATTTTTACCAGTACATCACATGCCCAACAAGACATTATAAGACGCTGGATCTCTGTTATGGGAATATAAAGGGGGCTTATAAGTCTGTACCTTTGTCAGCATTGGGATCTGCTGATCATAATTGTGTACAGCTCCTTCCTATTTATAGACCATTATTTAAGAGAGAAAAACCCCATACAAGAGAAGTTAAAATGTGGACAGATGACTCTACCGCCCGTTTACAAGGGTGCTTTGATTGTACAGATTGGGAGGTCTTCAAAGACTCTTGTGAACATATTGATGAATTGACTGATGTCGTTTGTTCATACATAACCTTTTGTGAGGATATGATTGTGCCTACACGTAAATTTAAGGTTTTCTCTAATACTAAACCATGGATGACAAAATCAGTCAAATCAAGTTTGCGGAACAAGCAATTAGCCTATAGGCAGGGGGATAGATTAGAGAGGGTAACAGCGAGGAAGGAGGTTAGAACAGAGATCTTTAAAGCTAAACAAGCATATAAAGTTAAGTTAGAAAAAAACTTGGCAGATAATAACTTAGGTTCAGCTTGGTCGGGTATGAAGAAAATTGCGGGTATACAGCATAATGTAAATAAGAGTACTGTGTGTATTGACGGTTTTAGATCAAATGATTACTTTTCAAATGCTCTTAATATGTTTTATTCTAGGTTTGAGAGTTTTGATTTTAAAAATGAGGTAGAAGAACTAAGATGCCTGTGTAATGATGATTCCCATATGGTCTTAGAACAGGCAGCAGTGGAGAAAATTTTTCTCTCCACTAAGGAGAACAAGAGTCCGGGTCCAGACCATACAGGTGGGAGAATTTTAAAGCACTGTGCGAAGCAACTAACTTCAATATTTTCTGATATTTTTAATTGGTCACTACGGGTACAAAAAGTACCTAACCTGTGGAAAAAGTCTATTATTATTCCTGTTCCCAAATGCAACAAGCCTAAAGTGTTAAATGATCTGAGACCAGTTGCCCTCACTTCTTTAGTGATGAAATCTTTCGAGAAATTAGTAAAATCTGAGCTTTTAAGTAAGACTGGACAAGTCCTCGATCCTTTGCAATTTGCATACAGAGCAAATAGAAGTGTTGAGGATGCTTCACTTATGTTATTAAATTTACTGACTAAGCATTTAGAGGGGAAAAATACTCACGCAAGATTGTTGTTCATTGACTTCGCATCTGCTTTTAACACTATTCAACCCCACATATTAGCTAGGAGACTGTTAGAATATTTTAAGTTGAACCACAACTTAGTGGGATGGTTACTAGATTTTTTAACCAATAGAACGCAGAGGGTAAAAGTAAATGGTAGCTTTTCTGATGTACTAAGTTTATCCACAGGATCACCACAAGGCTGTGTTCTTTCGCCCTTATTATACATTCTATACACCAACATGTGTCAAAGCTCACACGAAAATAGGATATTTATCAAGTTTGCTGACGATACAGTGATAGTGAGCCTGCTACAGGGGGATGAGTCTGGCCATGGTCCTGTTGTAGAGGATTTTGTAACCTGGTGTGATGATTCCTATCTAAAATTAAATGTTACTAAAACGAAGGATATGATTATTGATTTTAGAACACGCCCTGTTAATCATGTCACTACGATTATTAAAGGGGAGGCTGTGGATCAGGTAGAGAATTTTAAATATCTTGGTATAGTTATAGATTCTAAATTGTCATTCGAGCTGAATAGTGAAATGGTATGTAAGAAGGGTCACCAACGTTTGAGTTGTCTTAGGAAACTTGCAAAATTTCACATTGATAGACGCATGTTGACATTATTTTATTCTGCTTTTATTGAATCAGTTCTGTCATTCTCCATTGGGGTGTGGTATGGAAGCCTGTCAGTAAAGAACAAAAACTCTTTAAACCAAATTGTAAGGTGGGCGAGTAGAATAATAGGTGTAAATCAAAGGAATTTAGGATGTATTTATAAAAAACAGCTGTATCGGAAAGCAAGTACTGTCCTGAGTGATCTGTCGCATCCCTTACGTATTGATTTTAAGTTACTTCCGTCTGGTCGCCGGTTTGCAGCCTCAAGATGGAAAACAAGACGGTACAGGAATACTTTTGTCCCAGCCGCAATTGAAGTTTTAAATAATATTAGTACGAGAGAAGTTTTAGGATTTGTAAATTAATTTGGATAGCAAATGATTTATGTGTTGCGGTGCAGTTTGTCATGATGATTATTTGTAAATTTGTATGTGTATTAGTTGTATGTAGTTATGTCTATTATGTGTGGACAACTGAATTCTTTTTTACTGCATAACAAATTTACCTACGGGTATGAAATAAAACTACCTAACCTAACCTAGACTACACGAATAAACAAGGTATGCAAAGTAGTGTAATAGAACACTTGGTCCTACCACCTTGGTGAAAACTTGCTGGGACCCGAGGGGTATATAATCCTCCAGCAAAGGCTTCAGCAGATACAATTGGGGAACAGGCTTTGACCCCATACGTGATATCTTTTCCCTTCCAGGTTTAGTCATAGAACATCACTGGAACAGAACAACACATCCACACAGAGCAAACTTGAACTAATATAAACTTTTTCTAACAATTAATTTTCACACTTTAATCATATAGTGAACAGTGGTGTTGTAAATACCTAAAGAGTTACATATGCCAAGTAAGAAAACATATAAGTGGCTACATGTGGTTTGATAGAACTTCAAGGCCCTAGGCAAAGTTGTCTATACAATTCTCATACAGCAATCATGTGAAAAGCAACATGAAAGCAAATAAGAAGAACCCGTCAAAGTCTAGAACTCTTGATTAGTTTGATTCCATAATAACCCAATGGATGAATTGCAAAGAGCAAGTGCATATTTACTATCTGGATGACAGACTACACAAATAAACAAGGTATGCAAAGTAGTGTAATAGAACGCTTGGTCCTACCACCTTGGTGAAAACTTGCTGGGACCCGAGGGGTATATATTCCTCCAGCAAAGGCTTCAGCAGATACCATTGGGGAACAGGCTTTGACCCCATACGTGATATCTTTTCCCTTCCAGGTTTAGTCATAGAACATCACTGGAACAGAACAACACATCCACACAGAGCAAACTTGAACTAATATAAACTTTTTCTAACAATTAATTTTCACACTTTAATCATATAGTGAACAGTGGTGTTGTAAATACCTAAAGAGTTACATATGCCAAGTAAGAAAACATATAAGTGGCTACATGTGGTGTGATAGAACTTCAAGGCCCTAGGCATAGTTGTCTATAAAAATCTCATACAGCAATCATGTGAAAAGCAACATGAAAGCAAATAAGAAGAACCCGTCAAAGTCTAGAACTCTTGATTAGTTTGATTCCATAATAACCAAATGGATGAATTGCAAAGCAAGTGCATATTTATTATCTGGAGGGCAGGCTACACGAATAAACAAGGTATGTAAAGGGGCAAAATGGATCGCTGGGTCCTACCACCTTGGTGAAAACTTGCTGGGACCCGAGGGGTATACTGTATGCCTCCAGCAAAGGCTTCAGCAGATACCATTGGGGAACAGGCTTTGACCCCATAGGTGATATCTTTTCCCTTCAAGGTTTAGTCATAGAACATCACTGGAACAGAACAATACATCCACACAGAGCAAACTTGGAACTAATATAAACTTTTTCTTGCAATTAATTTTCACACTTTAATCATTGTAAATACCTAAAGAGTTACATATGCCAAGTAAGAAAACATATAAGTGGCTACATGTGGTGTGATAGAACTTCAAGGCCCTAGGCATAGTTGTCTATAAAATTCTCATACAGCAATCATGTGAAAAGCAACATGAAAGCAAATAAGAAGAACCCGTCAAAGTCTAGAACTCTTGATTAGTTTGATTCCATAATAACCCAATGGATGAATTGCAAAAAGCAAGTGCATATTTACTATCTGGATGGCAGACTACACGAATAAACAAGGTATGCAAAGTAGTGTAATAGAACGCTGGGTCCTACCACCTTGGTGAAAACTTGCTGGGACCCGAGGGGTATATATTCCTCCAGCAAAGGCTTCAGCAGATACCATTGGGGAACAGGCTTTGACCCCATACGTGATATCTTTTCCCTTCAAGGTTTAGTCACAGAACATCACTGGAACAGAACAATACATCCACACAGAGCAAACTTGAACTAATATAAACTTCTTCTTAGGATTAATTTTCAAACTTTAATCGTTGTACATACCTAAAGAGTTACATATGCCAAGTAAGAAAACATAAGTGGCTACATGTGGTGTGATAGAACTTCAAGGCCCTAGGCATAGTTGTCTATAAAAATCTCATACAGCAATCATGTGAAAAGCAACATGAAAGCAAATAAGAAGAACCCGTCAAAGTCTAGAACTCTTGATTAGTTTGATTCCATGATAACCCAATGGATGAATTGCAAAGCAAGTGCATATTTATTATCCGGATGGCAGGCTACACGAATAAACAAGGTATGCAAAGGGGCAAAATGGATCGCTGGGTCCTACCACCTTGGTGAAAACTTGCTGGGACCCGAGGGTTATATATGCCTCCAGCAAAGGCTTCAGCAGATACCATTGGGGAACAGGCTTTAGCAGATACCATTGGGGAACAGGCTTCAGCAGATACCATTGGGGAACAGGCTTTGACCCCATAGGTGATATATTTTCCCTTCGAAATTTAGTAAAAGAAAATCACTGGAACAGAACAATACATCCACACAGAGCAAACTTGAACTAATATAAACTTCATCTTAGGATTAATTTTCACACTTTAATCATATATTGAACAGTGGTGTTGTAAATACCTAAAGAGTTACATATGCCAAGTAAGAAAACATATAAGTGGCTACATGTGGTGTGATAGAACTTCAAGGCCCTAGGCAAAGTTGTCTATACAATTCTCATACAGCAATCATGTGAAAAGCAACATGAAAGCAAATAAGAAGAACCCGTCAAAGTCTAGAACTCTTGATTAGTTTGATTCCATAATAACCCAATGGATGAATTGCAAAAAGCAAGTGCATATTTACTATCTGGATGACAGACTACACGAATAAACAAGGTATGCAAAGTAGTGTAATAGAACGCTTGGTCCTACCACCTTGGTGAAAACTTGCTGGGACCCGAGGGGTATATATTCCTCCAGCAAAGGCTTCAGCAGATACAATTGGGGAACAGGCTTTGACCCCATACGTGATATCTTTTCCCTTCCAGGTTTAGTCATAGAACATCACTGGAACAGAACAACACATCCACACAGAGCAAACTTGAACTAATATAAACTTTTTCTAACAATTAATTTTCACACTTTAATCATATAGTGAACAGTGGTGTTGTAAATACCTAAAGAGTTACATATGCCAAGTAAGAAAACATATAAGTGGCTACATGTGGTGTGATAGAACTTCAAGGCCCTAGGCATAGTTGTCTATAAAAATCTCATACAGCAATCATGTGAAAAGCAACATGAAAGCAAATAAGAAGAACCCGTCAAAGTCTAGAACTCTTGATTAGTTTGATTCCATAATAACCAAATGGATGAATTGCAAAGCAAGTGCATATTTATTATCTGGAGGGCAGGCTACACGAATAAACAAGGTATGTAAAGGGGCAAAATGGATCGCTGGGTCCTACCACCTTGGTGAAAACTTGCTGGGACCCGAGGGGTATACTGTATGCCTCCAGCAAAGGCTTCAGCAGATACCATTGGGGAACAGGCTTTAGCAGATACCATTGGGGAACAGGCTTCAGCAGATACCATTGGGGAACAGGCTTTGACCCCATAGGTGATATATTTTCCCTTCAAGATTTAGTAAAAGAAAATCACTGGAACAGAACAATACATCCACACAGAGCAAACTTGAACTAATATAAACTTCATCTTAGGATTAATTTTCACACTTTAATCATATATTGAACAGTGGTGTTGTAAATACCTAAAGAGTTACATATGCCAAGTAAGAAAACATATAAGTGGCTACATGTGCTGTGATAGAACTTCAAGGCCCTAGGCAAAGTTGTCTATACAATTATCATACAGCAATCATGTGAAAAGCAACATGAAAGCAAATAAGAAGAACCTGTCAAAGTCTAGAACTCTTGATTAGTTTGATTCCATAATAACCCAATGGATGAATTGCAAAAAGCAAGTGCATATTTACTATCTGGATGACAGACTACACGAATAAACAAGGTATGCAAAGTAGTGTAATAGAACGCTTGGTCCTACCACATTGGTGAAAACTTGCTGGGACCCGAGGGGTATATATTCCTCCAGCAAAGGCTTCAGCAGATACCATTGGGGAACAGGCTTTGACCCCATACGTGATATCTTTTCCCTTCCAGGTTTAGTCATAGAACATCACTGGAACAGAACAATACATCCACACAGAGCAAACTTGAACTAATATAAACTTTTTCTAACAATTAATTTTCACACTTTAATCATATAGTGAACAGTGGTGTTGTAAATACCTAAAGAGTTACATATGCCAAGTAAGAAAACATATAAGTGGCTACATGTGGTGTGATAGAACTTCAAGGCCCTAGGCATAGTTGTCTATAAAAATCTCATACAGCAATCATGTGAAAAGCAACATGAAAGCAAATAAGAAGAACCCGTCAAAGTCTAGAACTCTTGATTAGTTTGATTCCATAATAACCAAATGGATGAATTGCAAAGCAAGTGCATATTTATTATCTGGAGGGCAGGCTACACGAATAAACAAGGTATGTAAAGGGGCAAAATGGATCGCTGGGTCCTACCACCTTGGTGAAAACTTGCTGGGACCCGAGGGGTATATATGCCTCCAGCAAAGGCTTCAGCAGATACCATTGGGGAACAGGCTTTAGCAGATACCATTGGGGAACAGGCTTTGACCCCATAGGTGATATATTTTCCCTTCAAGATTTAGTAAAAGAAAATCACTGGAACAGAACAATACATCCACACAGAGCAAACTTGAACTAATATAAACTTCATCTTAGGATTAATTTTCACACTTTAATCATATATTGAACAGTGGTGTTGTAAATACCTAAAGAGTTACATATGCCAAGTAAGAAAACATAAGTGGCTACATGTGGTGTGATAGAACTTCAAGGCCCTAGGCATAGTTGTCTATAAAAATCTCATACAGCAATCATGTGAAAAGCAACATGAAAGCAAATAAGAAGAACCCGTCAAAGTCTAGAACTCTTGATTAGTTTGATTCCATGATAACCCAATGGATGAATTGCAAAGCAAGTGCATATTTATTATCCGGAGGGCAGGCTACACGAATAAACAAGGTATGCAAAGGGGCAAAATGGATCGCTGGGTCCTACCACCTTGGTGAAAACTTGCTGGGACCCGAGGGGTATATATGCCTCCAGCAAAGGCTTCAGCAGATACCATTGGGGAACAGGCTTTAGCAGATACTATTGGGGAACAGGCTTCAGCAGATACCATTGGGGAACAGGCTTTGACCCCATAGGTGATATATTTTCCCTTCAAGATTTAGTAAAAGAAAATCACTGGAACAGAACAATACATCCACACAGAGCAAACTTGAACTAATATAAACTTCATCTTAGGATTAATTTTCACACTTTAATCATATATTGAACAGTGGTGTTGTAAATACCTAAAGAGTTACATATGCCAAGTAAGAAAACATATAAGTGGCTACATGTGGTGTGATAGAACTTCAAGGCCCTAGGCAAAGTTGTCTATACAATTCTCATACAGCAATCATGTGAAAAGCAACATGAAAGCAAATAAGAAGAACCTGTCAAAGTCTAGAACTCTTGATTAGTTTGATTCCATAATAACCCAATGGATGAATTGCAAAAAGCAAGTGCATATTTACTATCTGGATGACAGACTACACGAATAAACAAGGTATGCAAAGTAGTGTAATAGAACGCTTGGTCCTACCACCTTGGTGAAAACTTGCTGGGACCCGAGGGGTATATATTCCTCCAGCAAAGGCTTCAGCAGATACCATTGGGGAACAGGCTTTGACCCCATACGTGATATCTTTTCCCTTCCAGGTTTAGTCATAGAACATCACTGGAACAGAACAACACATCCACACAGAGCAAACTTGAACTAATATAAACTTTTTCTAACAATTAATTTTCACACTTTAATCATATAGTGAACAGTGGTGTTGTAAATACCTAAAGAGTTACATATGCCAAGTAAGAAAACATATAAGTGGCTACATGTGGTGTGATAGAACTTCAAGGCCCTAGGCATAGTTGTCTATAAAAATCTCATACAGCAATCATGTGAAAAGCAACATGAAAGCAAATAAGAAGAACCCGTCAAAGTCTAGAACTCTTGATTAGTTTGATTCCATAATAACCAAATGGATGAATTGCAAAGCAAGTGCATATTTATTATCTGGAGGGCAGGCTACACGAATAAACAAGGTATGTAAAGGGGCAAAATGGATCGCTGGGTCCTACCACCTTGGTGAAAACTTGCTGGGACCCGAGGGGTATATATGCCTCCAGCAAAGGCTTCAGCAGATACCATTGGGGAACAGGCTTTAGCAGATACCATTGGGGAACAGGCTTCAGCAGATACCATTGGGGAACAGGCTTTGACCCCATAGGTGATATATTTTCCCTTCAAGATTTAGTAAAAGAAAATCACTGGAACAGAACAATACATCCACACAGAGCAAACTTGAACTAATATAAACTTCATCTTAGGATTAATTTTCACACTTTAATCATATATTGAACAGTGGTGTTGTAAATACCTAAAGAGTTACATATGCCAAGTAAGAAAACATATAAGTGGCTACATGTGGTGTGATAGAACTTCAAGGCCCTAGGCAAAGTTGTCTATACAATTCTCATACAGCAATCATGTGAAAAGCAACATGAAAGCAAATAAGAAGAACCTGTCAAAGTCTAGAACTCTTGATTAGTTTGATTCCATAATAACCCAATGGATGAATTGCAAAAAGCAAGTGCATATTTACTATCTGGATGACAGACTACACGAATAAACAAGGTATGCAAAGTAGTGTAATAGAACGCTTGGTCCTACCACATTGGTGAAAACTTGCTGGGACCCGAGGGGTATATATTCCTCCAGCAAAGGCTTCAGCAGATACCATTGGGGAACAGGCTTTGACCCCATACGTGATATCTTTTCCCTTCCAGGTTTAGTCATAGAACATCACTGGAACAGAACAATACATCCACACAGAGCAAACTTGAACTAATATAAACTTTTTCTAACAATTAATTTTCACACTTTAATCATATAGTGAACAGTGGTGTTGTAAATACCTAAAGAGTTACATATGCCAAGTAAGAAAACATATAAGTGGCTACATGTGGTGTGATAGAACTTCAAGGCCCTAGGCATAGTTGTCTATAAAAATCTCATACAGCAATCATGTGAAAAGCAACATGAAAGCAAATAAGAAGAACCCGTCAAAGTCTAGAACTCTTGATTAGTTTGATTCCATAATAACCAAATGGATGAATTGCAAAGCAAGTGCATATTTATTATCTGGAGGGCAGGCTACACGAATAAACAAGGTATGTAAAGGGGCAAAATGGATCGCTGGGTCCTACCACCTTGGTGAAAACTTGCTGGGACCCGAGGGGTATACTGTATGCCTCCAGCAAAGGCTTCAGCAGATACCATTGGGGAACAGGCTTTGACCCCATAGGTGATATCTTTTCCCTTCAAGGTTTAGTCATAGAACATCACTGGAACAGAACAATACATCCACACAGAGCAAACTTGGAACTAATATAAACTTTTTCTTGCAATTAATTTTCACACTTTAATCATTGTAAATACCTAAAGAGTTACATATGCCAAGTAAGAAAACATATAAGTGGCTACATGTGGTGTGATAGAACTTCAAGGCCCTAGGCATAGTTGTCTATAAAATTCTCATACAGCAATCATGTGAAAAGCAACATGAAAGCAAATAAGAAGAACCCGTCAAAGTCTAGAACTCTTGATTAGTTTGATTCCATAATAACCCAATGGATGAATTGCAAAAAGCAAGTGCATATTTACTATCTGGATGGCAGACTACACGAATAAACAAGGTATGCAAAGTAGTGTAATAGAACGCTGGGTCCTACCACCTTGGTGAAAACTTGCTGGGACCTGAGGGGTATATATTCCTCCAGCAAAGGCTTCAGCAGATACCATTGGGGAACAGGCTTTAGCAGATACCATTGGGGAACAGGCTTTGACCCCATACGTGATATCTTTTCCCTTCAAGGTTTAGTCACAGAACATCACTGGAACAGAACAATACATCCACACAGAGCAAACTTGAACTAATATAAACTTCTTCTTAGGATTAATTTTCAAACTTTAATCGTTGTACATACCTAAAGAGTTACATATGCCAAGTAAGAAAACATAAGTGGCTACATGTGGTGTGATAGAACTTCAAGAACCCGTCAAAGTCTAGAACTCTTGATTAGTTTGATTCCATAATAACCCAATGGATGAATTGCAAAAAGCAAGTGCATATTTACTATCTGGATGGCAGACTACACGAATAAACAAGGTATGCAAAGTAGTGTAATAGAACGCTGGGTCCTACCACCTTGGTGAAAACTTGCTGGGACCCGAGGGGTATATATTCCTCCAGCAAAGGCTTCAGCAGATACCATTGGGGAACAGGCTTTGACCCCATACGTGATATCTTTTCCCTTCAAGGTTTAGTCACAGAACATCACTGGAACAGAACAATACATCCACACAGAGCAAACTTGAACTAATATAAACTTCTTCTTAGGATTAATTTTCAAACTTTAATCGTTGTACATACCTAAAGAGTTACATATGCCAAGTAAGAAAACATATAAGTGGCTACATGTGGTGTGATAGAACTTCAAGGCCCTAGGCATAGTTGTCTATAAAAATCTCATACAGCAATCATGTGAAAAGCAACATGAAAGCAAATAAGAAGAACCCGTCAAAGTCTAGAACTCTTGATTAGTTTGATTCCATGATAACCCAATGGATGAATTGCAAAGCAAGTGCATATTTATTATCCGGAGGGCAGGCTACACGAATAAACAAGGTATGCAAAGGGGCAAAATGGATCGCTGGGTCCTACCACCTTGGTGAAAACTTGCTGGGACCCGAGGGTTATATATGCCTCCAGCAAAGGCTTCAGCAGATACCATTGGGGAACAGGCTTTAGCAGATACCATAGGGGAACAGGCTTCAGCAGATACCATTGGGGAACAGGCTTTGACCCCATAGGTGATATATTTTCCCTTCAAGATTTAGTAAAAGAAAATCACTGGAACAGAACAATACATCCACACAGAGCAAACTTGAACTAATATAAACTTCATCTTAGGATTAATTTTCACACTTTAATCATATATTGAACAGTGGTGTTGTAAATACCTAAAGAGTTACATATGCCAAGTAAGAAAACATATAAGTGGCTACATGTGGTGTGATAGAACTTCAAGGCCCTAGGCAAAGTTGTCTATACAATTCTCATACAGCAATCATGTGAAAAGCAACATGAAAGCAAATAAGAAGAACCCGTCAAAGTCTAGAACTCTTGATTAGTTTGATTCCATAATAACCCAATGGATGAATTGCAAAAAGCAAGTGCATATTTACTATCTGGATGACAGACTACACGAATAAACAAGGTATGCAAAGTAGTGTAATAGAACGCTTGGTCCTACCACCTTGGTGAAAACTTGCTGGGACCCGAGGGGTATATATTCCTCCAGCAAAGGCTTCAGCAGATACCATTGGGGAACAGGCTTTGACCCCATACGTGATATCTTTTCCCTTCCAGGTTTAGTCATAGAACATCACTGGAACAGAACAACACATCCACACAGAGCAAACTTGAACTAATATAAACTTTTTCTAACAATTAATTTTCACACTTTAATCATATAGTGAACAGTGGTGTTGTAAATACCTAAAGAGTTACATATGCCAAGTAAGAAAACATATAAGTGGCTACATGTGGTGTGATAGAACTTCAAGGCCCTAGGCATAGTTGTCTATAAAAATCTCATACAGCAATCATGTGAAAAGCAACATGAAAGCAAATAAGAAGAACCCGTCAAAGTCTAGAACTCTTGATTAGTTTGATTCCATAATAACCAAATGGATGAATTGCAAAGCAAGTGCATATTTATTATCTGGAGGGCAGGCTACACGAATAAACAAGGTATGTAAAGGGGCAAAATGGATCGCTGGGTCCTACCACCTTGGTGAAAACTTGCTGGGACCCGAGGGGTATATATGCCTCCAGCAAAGGCTTCAGCAGATACCATTGGGGAACAGGCTTTAGCAGATACCATTGGGGAACAGGCTTCAGCAGATACCATTGGGGAACAGGCTTTGACCCCATAGGTGATATATTTTCCCTTCAAGATTTAGTAAAAGAAAATCACTGGAACAGAACAATACATCCACACAGAGCAAACTTGAACTAATATAAACTTCATCTTAGGATTAATTTTCACACTTTAATCATATATTGAACAGTGGTGTTGTAAATACCTAAAGAGTTACATATGCCAAGTAAGAAAACATATAAGTGGCTACATGTGCTGTGATAGAACTTCAAGGCCCTAGGCAAAGTTGTCTATACAATTATCATACAGCAATCATGTGAAAAGCAACATGAAAGCAAATAAGAAGAACCTGTCAAAGTCTAGAACTCTTGATTAGTTTGATTCCATAATAACCCAATGGATGAATTGCAAAAAGCAAGTGCATATTTACTATCTGGATGACAGACTACACGAATAAACAAGGTATGCAAAGTAGTGTAATAGAACGCTTGGTCCTACCACCTTGGTGAAAACTTGCTGGGACCCGAGGGGTATATATTCCTCCAGCAAAGGCTTCAGCAGATACCATTGGGGAACAGGCTTTGACCCCATACGTGATATCTTTTCCCTTCCAAGTTTAGTCATAGAACATCACTGGAACAGAACAATACATCCACACAGAGCAAACTTGGAACTAATATAAACTTTTCTTGCAATTAATTTTCACACTTTAATCGTTGAAAATACCTAAAGAGTTACATATGCCAAGTAAGAAAACATATAAGTGGCTACATGTGGTGTGATAGAACTTCAAGGCCCTAGGCATAGTTGTCTATAAAAATCTCATACAGCAATCATGTGAAAAGCAACATGAAAGCAAATAAGAAGAACCCGTCAAAGTCTAGAACTCTTGATTAGTTTGATTCCATGATAACCCAATGGATGAATTGCAAAGCAAGTGCATATTTATTATCCGGAGGGCAGGCTACACGAATAAACAAGGTATGCAAAGTAGTGTAATAGAACGCTGGGTCCTACCACCTTGGTGAAAACTTGCTGGGACCCGAGGGGTATATATTCCTCCAGCAAAGGCTTCAGCAGTTACCATTGGGGAACAGGCTTTGACCCCATACGTGATATCTTTTCCCTTCAAGGTTTAGTCACAGAACATCACTGGAACAGAACAATACATCCACACAGAGCAAACTTGAACTAATATAAACTTCTTCTTAGGATTAATTTTCAAACTTTAATCGTTGTACATACCTAAAGAGTTACATATGCCAAGTAAGAAAACATAAGTGGCTACATGTGGTGTGATAGAACTTCAAGGCCCTAGGCATAGTTGTCTATAAAAATCTCATACAGCAATCATGTGAAAAGCAACATGAAAGCAAATAAGAAGAACCGTCAAAGTCTAGAACTCTTGATTAGTTTGATTCCATAATAACCCAATGGATGAATTGCAAAAAGCAAGTGCATATTTATTATCTGGATGGCAGACTACACGAATAAACAAGGTATGCAAAGTAGTGTAATAGAACGCTGGGTCCTACCACCTTGGTGAAAACTTGCTGGGACCCGAGGGGTATATATTCCTCCAGCAAAGGCTTCAGCAGATACCATTGGGGAACAGGCTTTGACCCCATACGTGATATCTTTTCCCTTCAAGGTTTAGTCACAGAACATCACTGGAACAGAACAATACATCCACACAGAGCAAACTTGAACTAATATAAACTTCTTCTTAGGATTAATTTTCAAACTTTAATCGTTGTACATACCTAAAGAGTTACATATGCCAAGTAAGAAAACATAAGTGGCTACATGTGGTGTGATAGAACTTCAAGGCCCTAGGCATAGTTGTCTATAAAAATCTCATACAGCAATCATGTGAAAAGCAACATGAAAGCAAATAAGAAGAACCCGCCAAAGTCTAGAACTCTTGATTAGTTTGATTCCATGATAACCCAATGGATGAATTGCAAAGCAGGTGCATATTTATTATCCGGAGGGCAGGCTACACGAATAAACAAGGTATGCAAAGGGGCAAAATGGATCGCTGGGTCCTACCACCTTGGTGAAAACTTGCTGGGACCCGAGGGGTATATATGCCTCCAGCAAAGGCTTCAGCAGATACCATTGGGGAACAGGCTTTAGCAGATACTATTGGGGAACAGGCTTCAGCAGATACCATTGGGGAACAGGCTTTGACCCCATAGGTGATATATTTTCCCTTCAAGATTTAGTAAAAGAAAATCACTGGAACAGAACAATACATCCACACAGAGCAAACTTGAACTAATATAAACTTCATCTTAGGATTAATTTTCACACTTTAATCATATATTGAACAGTGGTGTTGTAAATACCTAAAGAGTTACATATGCCAAGTAAGAAAACATATAAGTGGCTACATGTGGTGTGATAGAACTTCAAGGCCCTAGGCAAAGTTGTCTATACAATTCTCATACAGCAATCATGTGAAAAGCAACATGAAAGCAAATAAGAAGAACCCGTCAAAGTCTAGAACTCTTGATTAGTTTGATTCCATAATAACCCAATGGATGAATTGCAAAAAGCAAGTGCATATTTACTATCTGGATGACAGACTACACGAATAAACAAGGTATGCAAAGTAGTGTAATAGAACGCTTGGTCCTACCACCTTGGTGAAAACTTGCTGGGACCCGAGGGGTATATATTCCTCCAGCAAAGGCTTCAGCAGATACCATTGGGGGAACAGGCTTTGACCCCATACGTGATATCTTTTCCCTTCCAGGTTTAGTCATAGAACATCACTGGAACAGAACAATACATCCACACAGAGCAAACTTGAACTAATATAAACTTTTTCTAACAATTAATTTTCACACTTTAATCATATAGTGAACAGTGGTGTTGTAAATACCTAAAGAGTTACATATGCCAAGTAAGAAAACATATAAGTGGCTACATGTGGTGTGATAGAACTTCAAGGCCCTAGGCATAGTTGTCTATAAAAATCTCATACAGCAATCATGTGAAAAGCAACATGAAAGCAAATAAGAAGAACCCGTCAAAGTCTAGAACTCTTGATTAGTTTGATTCCATAATAACCAAATGGATGAATTGCAAAGCAAGTGCATATTTATTATCTGGAGGGCAGGCTACACGAATAAACAAGGTATGTAAAGGGGCAAAATGGATCGCTGGGTCCTACCACCTTGGTGAAAACTTGCTGGGACCCGAGGGGTATACTGTATGCCTCCAGCAAAGGCTTCAGCAGATACCATTGGGGAACAGGCTTTGACCCCATAGGTGATATCTTTTCCCTTCAAGGTTTAGTCATAGAACATCACTGGAACAGAACAATACATCCACACAGAGCAAACTTGGAACTAATATAAACTTTTTCTTGCAATTAATTTTCACACTTTAATCGTTGTAAATACCTAAAGAGTTACATATGCCAAGTAAGAAAACATATAAGTGGCTACATGTGGTGTGATAGAACTTCAAGGCCCTAGGCATAGTTGTCTATAAAATTCTCATACAGCAATCATGTGAAAAGCAACATGAAAGCAAATAAGAAGAACCCGTCAAAGTCTAGAACTCTTGATTAGTTTGATTCCATAATAACCCAATGGATGAATTGCAAAAAGCAAGTGCATATTTATTATCTGGATGGCAGACTACACGAATAAACAAGGTATGCAAAGTAGTGTAATAGAACGCTGGGTCCTACCACCTTGGTGAAAACTTGCTGGGACCCAAGGGGTATATATTCCTCCAGCAAAGGCTTCAGCAGTTACCATTGGGGAACAGGCTTTGACCCCATACGTGATATCTTTTCCCTTCAAGGTTTAGTCACAGAACATCACTGGAACAGAACAATACATCCACACAGAGCAAACTTGAACTAATATAAACTTCTTCTTAGGATTAATTTTCAAACTTTAATCGTTGTACATACCTAAAGAGTTACATATGCCAAGTAAGAAAACATAAGTGGCTACATGTGGTGTGATAGAACTTCAAGGCCCTAGGCATAGTTGTCTATAAAAATCTCATACAGCAATCATGTGAAAAGCAACATGAAAGCAAATAAGAAGAACCCGTCAAAGTCTAGAACTCTTGATTAGTTTGATTCCATGATAACCCAATGGATGAATTGCAAAGCAAGTGCATATGTATTATCCGGAGGGCAGGCTACACGAATAAACAATGTATGCAAAGGGGCAAAATGGATCGCTGGGTCCTACCACCTTGGTGAAAACTTGCTGGGACCCGAGGGGTATATATGCCTCCAGCAAAGGCTTCAGCAGATACCATTGGGGAACAGGCTTCAGCAGATACCATTGGGGAACAGGCTTTGACCCCATAGGTGATATATTTTCCCTTCAAGATTTAGTAAAAGAAAATCACTGGAACAGAACAATACATCCACACAGAGCAAACTTGAACTAATATAAACTTCATCTTAGGATTAATTTTCACACTTTAATCATATATTGAACAGTGGTGTTGTAAATACCTAAAGAGTTACATATGCCAAGTAAGAAAACATATAAGTGGCTACATGTGGTGTGATAGAACTTCAAGGCCCTAGGCATAGTTGTCTATAAAAATCTCATACAGCAATCATGTGAAAAGCAACATGAAAGCAAATAAGAAGAACCCGTCAAAGTCTAGAACTCTTGATTAGTTTGATTCCATAATAACCCAATGGATGAATTGCAAAAACCAAGTGCATATTTACTATCTGGATGACAGACTACACGAATAAACAAGGTATGCAAAGTAGGGTAATAGAACGCTTGGTCCTACCACCTTGGTGAAAACTTGCTGGGACCCGAGGGGTATATATTCCTCCAGCAAAGGCTTCAGCAGATACCATTGGGGAACAGGCTTTGACCCCATACGTGATATCTTTTCCCTTCCAGGTTTAGTCATAGAACATCACTGGAACAGAACAATACATCCACACAGAGCAAACTTGAACTAACATAAACTTTTTCTAACAATTAATTTTCACACTTTAATCATATAGTGAACAGTGGTGTTGTAAATACCTAAAGAGTTACATATGCAAGGTAAGAAAACATATAAGTGGCTACATGTGGTGTGATAGAACTTCAAGGCCCTAGGCATAGTTGTCTATAAAAATCTCATACAGCAATCATGTGAAAAGCAACATGAAAGCAAATAAGAAGAACCCGTCAAAGTCTAGAACTCTTGATTAGTTTGATTCCATAATAACCAAATGGATGAATTGCAAAGCAAGTGCATATTTATTATCTGGAGGGCAGGCTACACAAATAAACAAGGTATGTAAAGGGGCAAAATGGATCGCTGGGTCCTACCACCTTGGTGAAAACTTGCTGGGACCCGAGGGGTATATATGCCTCCAGCAAAGGCTTCAGCAGATACCATTGGGGAACAGGCTTTAGCAGATACCATTGGGGAACAGGCTTCAGCAGATACCATTGGGGAACAGGCTTTGACCCCATAGGTGATATATTTTCCCTTCAAGATTTAGTAAAAGAAAATCACTGGAACAGAACAATACATCCACACAGAGCAAACTTGAACTAATATAAACTTCATCTTAGGATTAATTTTCACACTTTAATCATATATTGAACAGTGGTGTTGTAAATACCTAAAGAGTTACATATGCCAAGTAAGAAAACATATAAGTGGCTACATGTGGTGTGATAGAACTTCAAGGCCCTAGGCAAAGTTGTCTATAAAATTCTCATACAGCAATCATGTGAAAAGCAACATGAAAGCAAATAAGAAGAACCCGTCAAAGTCTAGAACTCTTGATTAGTTTGATTCCATAATAACCAAATGGATGAATTGCAAAGCAAGTGCATATTTATTATCTGGAGGGCAGGCTACACGAATAAACAAGGTATGTAAAGGGGCAAAATGGATCGCTGGGTCCTACCACCTTGGTGAAAACTTGCTGGGACCCGAGGGGTATATATGCCTCCAGCAAAGGCTTCAGCAGATACAATTGGGGAACAGGCTTTGACCCCATACGTGATATCTTTTCCCTTCCAGGTTTAGTCATAGAACATCACTGGAACAGAACAACACATCCACACAGAGCAAACTTGAACTAATATAAACTTTTTCTAACAATTAATTTTCACACTTTAATCATATAGTGAACAGTGGTGTTGTAAATACCTAAAGAGTTACATATGCCAAGTAAGAAAACATATAAGTGGCTACATGTGGTGTGATAGAACTTCAAGGCCCTAGGCATAGTTGTCTATAAAAATCTCATACAGCAATCATGTGAAAAGCAACATGAAAGCAAATAAGAAGAACCCGTCAAAGTCTAGAACTCTTGATTAGTTTGATTCCATAATAACCAAATGGATGAATTGCAAAGCAAGTGCATATTTATTATCTGGAGGGCAGGCTACACGAATAAACAAGGTATGTAAAGGGGCAAAATGGATCGCTGGGTCCTACCACCTTGGTGAAAACTTGCTGGGACCCGAGGGGTATATATGCCTCCAGCAAAGGCTTCAGCAGATACCATTGGGGAACAGGCTTTAGCAGATACCATTGGGGAACAGGCTTCAGCAGATACCATTGGGGAACAGGCTTTGACCCCATAGGTGATATATTTTCCCTTCAAGATTTAGTAAAAGAAAATCACTGGAACAGAACAATACATCCACACAGAGCAAACTTGAACTAATATAAACTTCATCTTAGGATTAATTTTCACACTTTAATCATATATTGAACAGTGGTGTTGTAAATACCTAAAGAGTTACATATGCCAAGTAAGAAAACATATAAGTGGCTACATGTGCTGTGATAGAACTTCAAGGCCCTAGGCAAAGTTGTCTATACAATTATCATACAGCAATCATGTGAAAAGCAACATGAAAGCAAATAAGAAGAACCTGTCAAAGTCTAGAACTCTTGATTAGTTTGATTCCATAATAACCCAATGGATGAATTGCAAAAAGCAAGTGCATATTTACTATCTGGATGACAGACTACACGAATAAACAAGGTATGCAAAGTAGTGTAATAGAACGCTTGGTCCTACCACATTGGTGAAAACTTGCTGGGACCCGAGGGGTATATATTCCTCCAGCAAAGGCTTCAGCAGATACCATTGGGGAACAGGCTTTGACCCCATACGTGATATCTTTTCCCTTCCAGGTTTAGTCATAGAACATCACTGGAACAGAACAATACATCCACACAGAGCAAACTTGAACTAATATAAACTTTTTCTAACAATTAATTTTCACACTTTAATCATATAGTGAACAGTGGTGTTGTAAATACCTAAAGAGTTACATATGCCAAGTAAGAAAACATATAAGTGGCTACATGTGGTGTGATAGAACTTCAAGGCCCTAGACATAGTTGTCTATAAAAATCTCATACAGCAATCATGTGAAAAGCAACATGAAAGCAAATAAGAAGAACCCGTCAAAGTCTAGAACTCTTGATTAGTTTGATTCCATAATAACCAAATGGATGAATTGCAAAGCAAGTGCATATTTATTATCTGGAGGGCAGGCTACACGAATAAACAAGGTATGTAAAGGGGCAAAATGGATCGCTGGGTCCTACCACCTTGGTGAAAACTTGCTGGGACCCGAGGGGTATACTGTATGCCTCCAGCAAAGGCTTCAGCAGATACCATTGGGGAACAGGCTTTGACCCATAGGTGATATCTTTTCCCTTCAAGGTTTAGTCATAGAACATCACTGGAACAGAACAATACATCCACACAGAGCAAACTTGGAACTAATATAAACTTTTTCTTGCAATTAATTTTCACACTTTAATCGTTGTAAATACCTAAAGAGTTACATATGCCAAGTAAGAAAACATATAAGTGGCTACATGTGGTGTGATAGAACTTCAAGGCCCTAGGCATAGTTGTCTATAAAATTCTCATACAGCAATCATGTGAAAAGCAACATGAAAGCAAATAAGAAGAACCCGTCAAAGTCTAGAACTCTTGATTAGTTTGATTCCATAATAACCCAATGGATGAATTGCAAAAAGCAAGTGCATATTTACTATCTGGATGGCAGACTACACGAATAAACAAGGTATGCAAAGTAGTGTAATAGAACGCTGGGTCCTACCACCTTGGTGAAAACTTGCTGGGACCCGAGGGGTATATATTCCTCCAGCAAAGGCTTCAGCAGATACCATTGGGGAACAGGCTTTGACCCCATACGTGATATCTTTTCCCTTCAAGGTTTAGTCACAGAACATCACTGGAACAAAACAATACATCCACACAGAGCAAACTTGAACTAATATAAACTTCTTCTTAGGATTAATTTTCAAACTTTAATCGTTGTACATACCTAAAGAGTTACATATGCCAAGTAAGAAAACATAAGTGGCTACATGTGGTGTGATAGAACTTCAAGGCCCTAGGCATAGTTGTCTATAAAAATCTCATACAGCAATCATGTGAAAAGCAACATGAAAGCAAATAAGAAGAACCCGTCAAAGTCTAGAACTCTTGATTAGTTTGATTCCATGATAACCCAATGGATGAATTGCAAAGCAAGTGCATATTTATTATCCGGAGGGCAGGCTACACGAATAAACAAGGTATGCAAAGGGGCAAAATGGATCGCTGGGTCCTACCACCTTGGTGAAAACTTGCTGGGACCCGAGGGGTATATATGCCTCCAGCAAAGGCTTCAGCAGATACCATTGGGGAACAGGCTTTAGCAGATACCATTGGGGAACAGGCTTCAGCAGATACCATTGGGGAACAGGCTTTGACCCCATAGGTGATATATTTTCCCTTCAAGATTTAGTAAAAGAAAATCACTGGAACAGAACAATACATCCACACAGAGCAAACTTGAACTAATATAAACTTCATCTTAGGATTAATTTTCACACTTTAATCATATATTGAACAGTGGTGTTGTAAATACCTAAAGAGTTACATATGCCAAGTAAGAAAACATATAAGTGGCTACATGTGGTGTGATAGAACTTCAAGGCCCTAGGCAAAGTTGTCTATACAATTCTCATACAGCAATCATGTGAAAAGCAACATGAAAGCAAATAAGAAGAACCCGTCAAAGTCTAGAACTCTTGATTAGTTTGATTCCATAATAACCCAATGGATGAATTGCAAAAAGCAAGTGCATATTTACTATCTGGATGACAGACTACACGAATAAACAAGGTATGCAAAGTAGGGTAATAGAACGCTTGGTCCTACCACCTTGGTGAAAACTTGCTGGGACCCGAGGGGTATATATTCCTCCAGCAAAGGCTTCAGCAGATACCATTGGGGAACAGGCTTTGACCCCATACGTGATATCTTTTCCCTTCCAGGTTTAGTCATAGAACATCACTGGAACAGAACAATACATCCACACAGAGCAAACTTGAACTAACATAAACTTTTTCTAACAATTAATTTTCACACTTTAATCATATAGTGAACAGTGGTGTTGTAAATACCTAAAGAGTTACATATGCAAGGTAAGAAAACATATAAGTGGCTACATGTGGTGTGATAGAACTTCAAGGCCCTAGGCATAGTTGTCTATAAAAATCTCATACAGCAATCATGTGAAAAGCAACATGAAAGCAAATAAGAAGAACCCGTCAAAGTCTAGAACTCTTGATTAGTTTGATTCCATAATAACCAAATGGATGAATTGCAAAGCAAGTGCATATTTATTATCTGGAGGGCAGGCTACACAAATAAACAAGGTATGTAAAGGGGCAAAATGGATCGCTGGGTCCTACCACCTTGGTGAAAACTTGCTGGGACCCGAGGGGTATATATGCCTCCAGCAAAGGCTTCAGCAGATACCATTGGGGAACAGGCTTTAGCAGATACCATTGGGGAACAGGCTTCAGCAGATACCATTGGGGAACAGGCTTTGACCCCATAGGTGATATATTTTCCCTTCAAGATTTAGTAAAAGAAAATCACTGGAACAGAACAATACATCCACACAGAGCAAACTTGAACTAATATAAACTTCATCTTAGGATTAATTTTCACACTTTAATCATATATTGAACAGTGGTGTTGTAAATACCTAAAGAGTTACATATGCCAAGTAAGAAAACATATAAGTGGCTACATGTGGTGTGATAGAACTTCAAGGCCCTAGGCAAAGTTGTCTATAAAATTCTCATACAGCAATCATGTGAAAAGCAACATGAAAGCAAATAAGAAGAACCCGTCAAAGTCTAGAACTCTTGATTAGTTTGATTCCATAATAACCAAATGGATGAATTGCAAAGCAAGTGCATATTTATTATCTGGAGGGCAGGCTACACGAATAAACAAGGTATGTAAAGGGGCAAAATGGATCGCTGGGTCCTACCACCTTGGTGAAAACTTGCTGGGACCCGAGGGGTATACTGTATGCCTCCAGCAAAGGCTTCAGCAGATACCATTGGGGAACAGGCTTTGACCCCATAGGTGATATCTTTTCCCTTCAAGGTTTAGTCACAGAACATCACTGGAACAGAACAATACATCCACACAGAGCAAACTTGAACTAATATAAACTTCTTCTTAGGATTAATTTTCAAACTTTAATCGTTGTACATACCTAAAGAGTTACATATGCCAAGTAAGAAAACATAAGTGGCTACATGTGGTGTGATAGAACTTCAAGGCCCTAGGCATAGTTGTCTATAAAAATCTCATACAGCAATCATGTGAAAAGCAACATGAAAGCAAATAAGAAGAACCCGTCAAAGTCTAGAACTCTTGATTAGTTTGATTCCATAATAACCCAATGGATGAATTGCAAAAAGCAAGTGCATATTTACTATCTGGATGACAGACTACACGAATAAACAAGGTATGCAAAGTAGTGTAATAGAACGCTTGGTCCTACCACCTTGGTGAAAACTTGCTGGGACCCGAGGGGTATATATTCCTCCAGCAAAGGCTTCAGCAGATACCATTGGGGAACAGGCTTTGACCCCATAGGTGATATCTTTTCCCTTCCAGGTTTAGTCATAGAACATCACTGGAACAGAACAACACATCCACACAGAGCAAACTTGAACTAATATAAACTTTTTCTAACAATTAATTTTCACACTTTAATCATATAGTGAACAGTGGTGTTGTAAATACCTAAAGAGTTACATATATCAAGTAAGAAAACATATAAGTGGCTACATGTGGTGTGATAGAACTTCAAGGCCCTAGGCATAGTTGTCTATAAAAATCTCATACAGCAATCATGTGAAAAGCAACATGAAAGCAAATAAGAAGAACCCGTCAAAGTCTAGAACTCTTGATTAGTTTGATTTCATAATAACCAAATGGATGAATTGCAAAGCAAGTGCATATTTATTATCTGGAGGGCAGGCTACACGAATAAACAAGGTATGTAAAGGGGCAAAATGGATCGCTGGGTCCTACCACCTTGGTGAAAACTTGCTGGGACCCGAGGGGTATATATGCCTCCAGCAAAGGCTTCAGCAGATTCCATTGGGGAACAGGCTTTAGCAGATACCATTGGGGAACAGGCTTCAGCAGATACCATTGGGGAACAGGCTTTGACCCCATAGGTGATATATTTTCCCTTCAAGATTTAGTAAAAGAAAATCACTGGAACAGAACAATACATCCACACAGAGCAAACTTGAACTAATATAAACTTCATCTTAGGATTAATTTTCACACTTTAATCATATATTGAACAGTGGTGTTGTAAATACCTAAAGAGTTACATATGCCAAGTAAGAAAACATATAAGTGGCTACATGTGGTGTGATAGAACTTCAAGGCCCTAGGCAAAGTTGTCTATACAATTCTCATACAGCAATCATGTGAAAAGCAACATGAAAGCAAATAAGAAGAACCCGTCAAAGTCTAGAACTCTTGATTAGTTTGATTCCATAATAACCCAATGGATGAATTGCAAAAAGCAAGTGCATATTTACTATCTGGATGACAGACTACACGAATAAACAAGGTATGCAAAGTAGTGTAATAGAACGCTTGGTCCTACCACCTTGGTGAAAACTTGCTGGGACCCGAGGGGTATATATTCCTCCAGCAAAGGCTTCAGCAGATACCATTGGGGGAACAGGCTTTGACCCCATACGTGATATCTTTTCCCTTCCAGGTTTAGTCATAGAACATCACTGGAACAGAACAATACATCCACACAGAGCAAACTTGAACTAATATAAACTTTTTCTAACAATTAATTTTCACACTTTAATCATATAGTGAACAGTGGTGTTGTAAATACCTAAAGAGTTACATATGCCAAGTAAGAAAACATATAAGTGGCTACATGTGGTGTGATAGAACTTCAAGGCCCTAGGCATAGTTGTCTATAAAAATCTCATACAGCAATCATGTGAAAAGCAACATGAAAGCAAATAAGAAGAACCCGTCAAAGTCTAGAACTCTTGATTAGTTTGATTCCATAATAACCAAATGGATGAATTGCAAAGCAAGTGCATATTTATTATCTGGAGGGCAGGCTACACGAATAAACAAGGTATGTAAAGGGGCAAAATGGATCGCTGGGTCCTACCACCTTGGTGAAAACTTGCTGGGACCCGAGGGGTATACTGTATGCCTCCAGCAAAGGCTTCAGCAGATACCATTGGGGAACAGGCTTTGACCCCATAGGTGATATCTTTTCCCTTCAAGGTTTAGTCATAGAACATCACTGGAACAGAACAATACATCCACACAGAGCAAACTTGGAACTAATATAAACTTTTTCTTGCAATTAATTTTCACACTTTAATCGTTGTAAATACCTAAAGAGTTACATATGCCAAGTAAGAAAACATATAAGTGGCTACATGTGGTGTGATAGAACTTCAAGGCCCTAGGCATAGTTGTCTATAAAATTCTCATACAGCAATCATGTGAAAAGCAACATGAAAGCAAATAAGAAGAACCCGTCAAAGTCTAGAACTCTTGATTAGTTTGATTCCATAATAACCCAATGGATGAATTGCAAAAAGCAAGTGCATATTTATTATCTGGATGGCAGACTACACGAATAAACAAGGTATGCAAAGTAGTGTAATAGAACGCTGGGTCCTACCACCTTGGTGAAAACTTGCTGGGACCCAAGGGGTATATATTCCTCCAGCAAAGGCTTAAGCAGTTACCATTGGGGAACAGGCTTTGACCCCATACGTGATATCTTTTCCCTTCAAGGTTTAGTCACAGAACATCACTGGAACAGAACAATACATCCACACAGAGCAAACTTGAACTAATATAAACTTCTTCTTAGGATTAATTTTCAAACTTTAATCGTTGTACATACCTAAAGAGTTACATATGCCAAGTAAGAAAACATAAGTGGCTACATGTGGTGTGATAGAACTTCAAGGCCCTAGGCATAGTTGTCTATAAAAATCTCATACAGCAATCATGTGAAAAGCAACATGAAAGCAAATAAGAAGAACCCGTCAAAGTCTAGAACTCTTGATTAGTTTGATTCCATGATAACCCAATGGATGAATTGCAAAGCAAGTGCATATGTATTATCCGGAGGGCAGGCTACACGAATAAACAATGTATGCAAAGGGGCAAAATGGATCGCTGGGTCCTACCACCTTGGTGAAAACTTGCTGGGACCCGAGGGGTATATATGCCTCCAGCAAAGGCTTCAGCAGATACCATTGGGGAACAGGCTTCAGCAGATACCATTGGGGAACAGGCTTTGACCCCATAGGTGATATATTTTCCCTTCAAGATTTAGTAAAAGAAAATCACTGGAACAGAACAATACATCCACACAGAGCAAACTTGAACTAATATAAACTTCATCTTAGGATTAATTTTCACACTTTAATCATATATTGAACAGTGGTGTTGTAAATACCTAAAGAGTTACATATGCCAAGTAAGAAAACATATAAGTGGCTACATGTGGTGTGATAGAACTTCAAGGCCCTAGGCATAGTTGTCTATAAAAATCTCATACAGCAATCATGTGAAAAGCAACATGAAAGCAAATAAGAAGAACCCGTCAAAGTCTAGAACTCTTGATTAGTTTGATTCCATAATAACCCAATGGATGAATTGCAAAAAGCAAGTGCATATTTACTATCTGGATGACAGACTACACGAATAAACAAGGTATGCAAAGTAGGGTAATAGAACGCTTGGTCCTACCACCTTGGTGAAAACTTGCTGGGACCCGAGGGGTATATATTCCTCCAGCAAAGGCTTCAGCAGATACCATTGGGGAAAAGGCTTTGACCCCATACGTGATATCTTTTCCCTTCCAGGTTTAGTCATAGAACATCACTGGAACAGAACAATACATCCACACAGAGCAAACTTGAACTAACATAAACTTTTTCTAACAATTAATTTTCACACTTTAATCATATAGTGAACAGTGGTGTTGTAAATACCTAAAGAGTTACATATGCAAGGTAAGAAAACATATAAGTGGCTACATGTGGTGTGATAGAACTTCAAGGCCCTAGGCATAGTTGTCTATAAAAATCTCATACAGCAATCATGTGAAAAGCAACATGAAAGCAAATAAGAAGAACCCGTCAAAGTCTAGAACTCTTGATTAGTTTGATTCCATAATAACCAAATGGATGAATTGCAAAGCAAGTGCATATTTATTATCTGGAGGGCAGGCTACACAAATAAACAAGGTATGTAAAGGGGCAAAATGGATCGCTGGGTCCTACCACCTTGGTGAAAACTTGCTGGGACCCGAGGGGTATATATGCCTCCAGCAAAGGCTTCAGCAGATACCATTGGGGAACAGGCTTTAGCAGATACCATTGGGGAACAGGCTTCAGCAGATACCATTGGGGAACAGGCTTTGACCCCATAGGTGATATATTTTCCCTTCAAGATTTAGTAAAAGAAAATCACTGGAACAGAACAATACATCCACACAGAGCAAACTTGAACTAATATAAACTTCATCTTAGGATTAATTTTCACACTTTAATCATATATTGAACAGTGGTGTTGTAAATACCTAAAGAGTTACATATGCCAAGTAAGAAAACATATAAGTGGCTACATGTGGTGTGATAGAACTTCAAGGCCCTAGGCAAAGTTGTCTATAAAATTCTCATACAGCAATCATGTGAAAAGCAACATGAAAGCAAATAAGAAGAACCCGTCAAAGTCTAGAACTCTTGATTAGTTTGATTCCATAATAACCAAATGGATGAATTGCAAAGCAAGTGCATATTTATTATCTGGAGGGCAGGCTACACGAATAAACAAGGTATGTAAAGGGGCAAAATGGATCGCTGGGTCCTACCACCTTGGTGAAAACTTGCTGGGACCCGAGGGGTATACTGTATGCCTCCAGCAAAGGCTTCAGCAGATACCATTGGGGAACAGGCTTTGACCCCATAGGTGATATCTTTTCCCTTCAAGGTTTAGTCACAGAACATCACTGGAACAGAACAATACATCCACACAGAGCAAACTTGAACTAATATAAACTTCTTCTTAGGATTAATTTTCAAACTTTAATCGTTGTACATACCTAAAGAGTTACATATGCCAAGTAAGAAAACATAAGTGGCTACATGTGGTGTTATAGAACTTCAAGGCCCTAGGCATAGTTGTCTATAAAAATCTCATACAGCAATCATGTGAAAAGCAACATGAAAGCAAATAAGAAGAACCCGTCAAAGTCTAGAACTCTTGATTAGTTTGATTCCATAATAACCAAATGGATGAATTGCAAAGCAAGTGCATATTTATTATCTGGAGGGCAGGCTACACGAATAAACAAGGTATGTAAAGGGGCAAAATGGATCGCTGGGTCCTACCACCTTGGTGAAAACTTGCTGGGACCCGAGGGGTATACTGTATGCCTCCAGCAAAGGCTTCAGCAGATACCATTGGGGAACAGGCTTTGACCCCATAGGTGATATCTTTTCCCTTCAAGGTTTAGTCATAGAACATCACTGGAACAGAACAATACATCCACACAGAGCAAACTTGGAACTAATATAAACTTTTTCTTGCAATTAATTTTCACACTTTAATCGTTGTAAATACCTAAAGAGTTACATATGCCAAGTAAGAAAACATAAGTGGCTACATGTGGTGTGATAGAACTTCAAGGCCCTAGGCATAGTTGTCTATAAAAATCTCATACAGCAATCATGTGAAAAGCAACATGAAAGCAAATAAGAAGAACCCGTCAAAGTCTAGAACTCTTGATTAGTTTGATTCCATGATAACCCAATGGATGAATTGCAAAGCAAGTGCATATGTATTATCCAGAGGGCAGGCTACACGAATAAACAATGTATGCAAAGGGGCAAAATGGATCGCTGGGTCCTACCACCTTGGTGAAAACTTGCTGGGACCCGAGGGGTATATATGCCTCCAGCAAAGGCTTCAGCAGATACCATTGGGGAACAGGCTTCAGCAGATACCATTGGGGAACAGGCTTTGACCCCATAGGTGATATATTTTCCCTTCAAGATTTAGTAAAAGAAAATCACTGGAACAGAACAATACATCCACACAGAGCAAACTTGAACTAATATAAACTTCATCTTAGGATTAATTTTCACACTTTAATCATATATTGAACAGTGGTGTTGTAAATACCTAAAGAGTTACATATGCCAAGTAAGAAAACATATAAGTGGCTACATGTGGTGTGATAGAACTTCAAGGCCCTAGGCATAGTTGTCTATAAAATTCTCATACAGCAATCATGTGAAAAGCAACATGAAAGCAAATAAGAAGAACCCGTCAAAGTCTAGAACTCTTGATTAGTTTGATTCCATAATAACCCAATGGATGAATTGCAAAAAGCAAGTGCATATTTACTATCTGGATGGCAGACTACACGAATAAACAAGGTATGCAAAGTAGTGTAATAGAACGCTGGGTCCTACCACCTTGGTGAAAACTTGCTGGGACCCGAGGGGTATATATTCCTCCAGCAAAGGCTTCAGCAGTTACCATTGGGGAACAGGCTTTGACCCCATACGTGATATCTTTTCCCTTCAAGGTTTAGTCACAGAACATCACTGGAACAGAACAATACATCCACACAGAGCAAACTTGAACTAATATAAACTTCTTCTTAGGATTAATTTTCAAACTTTAATCGTTGTACATACCTAAAGAGTTACATGTGCCAAGTAAGAAAACATAAGTGGCTACATGTGGTGTGATAGAACTTCAAGGCCCTAGGCATAGTTGTCTATAAAAATCTCATACAGCAATCATGTGAAAAGCAACATGAAAGCAAATAAGAAGAACCCGTCAAAGTCTAGAACTCTTGATTAGTTTGATTCCATGATAACCCAATGGATGAATTGCAAAGCAAGTGCATATTTATTATCCAGAGGGCAGGCTACACGAATAAACAAGGTATGCAAAGGGGTAAAATGGATCGCTGGGTCCTACCACCTTGGTGAAAACTTGCTGGGACCCGAGGGGTATATATGCCTCCAGCAAAGGCTTCAGCAGATACCATTGGGGAACAGGCTTTAGCAGATACCATTGGGGAACAGGCTTCAGCAGATACCATTGGGGAACAGGCTTTGACCCCATAGGTGATATATTTTCCCTTCAAGATTTAGTAAAAGAAAATCACTGGAACAGAACAATACATCCACACAGAGCAAACTTGAACTAATATAAACTTCATCTTAGGATTAATTTTCACACTTTAATCATATATTGAACAGTGGTGTTGTAAATACCTAAAGAGTTACATATGCCAAGTAAGAAAACATAAGTGGCTACATGTGGTGTGATAGAACTTCAAGGCCCTAGGCAAAGTTGTCTATAAAATTCTCATACAGCAATCATGTGAAAAGCAACATGAAAGCAAATAAGAAGAACCCGTCAAAGTCTAGAACTCTTGATTAGTTTGATTCCATAATAACCCAATGGATGAATTGCAAAAAGCAAGTGCATATTTACTATCTGGATGACAGACTACACGAATAAACAAGGTATGCAAAGTAGTGTAATAGAACGCTTGGTCCTACCACCTTGGTGAAAACTTGCTGGGACCCGAGGGGTATATATTCCTCCAGCAAAGGCTTCAGCAGATACCATTGGGGAACAGGCTTTGACCCCATACGTGATATCTTTTCCCTTCCAGGTTTAGTCATAGAACATCACTGGAACAGAACAATACATCCACACAGAGCAAACTTGAACTAATATAAACTTTTTCTAACAATTAATTTTCACACTTTAATCATATAGTGAACAGTGGTGTTGTAAATACCTAAAGAGTTACATATGCCAAGTAAGAAAACATATAAGTGGCTACATGTGGTGTGATAAAACTTCAAGGCCCTAGGCATAGTTGTCTATAAAAATCTCATACAGCAATCATGTGAAAAGCAACATGAAAGCAAATAAGAAGAACCCGTCAAAGTCTAGAACTCTTGATTAGTTTGATTCCATAATAACCAAATGGATGAATTGCAAAGCAAGTGCATATTTATTATCTGGAGGGCAGGCTACACGAATAAACAAGGTATGTAAAGGGGCAATATGGATCGCTGGGTCCTACCACCTTGGTGAAAACTTGCTGGGACCCGAGGGGTATATATGCCTCCAGCAAAGGCTTCAGCAGATACCATTGGGGAACAGGCTTTAGCAGATACCATTGGGGAACAGGCTTCAGCAGATACCATTGGGGAACAGGCTTTGACCCCATAGGTGATATATTTTCCCTTCAAGATTTAGTAAAAGAAAATCACTGGAACAGAACAATACATCCACACAGAGCAAACTTGAACTAATATAAACTTCATCTTAGGATTAATTTTCACACTTTAATCATATATTGAACAGTGGTGTTGTAAATACCTAAAGAGTTACATATGCCAAGTAAGAAAACATAGAAGTGGCTACATGTGGTGTGATAGAACTTCAAGGCCCTAGGCAAAGTTGTCTATAAAATTCTCATACAGCAATCATGTGAAAAGCAACATGAAAGCAAATAAGAAGAACCCGTCAAAGTCTAGAACTCTTGATTAGTTTGATTCCATAATAACCCAATGGATGAATTGCAAAAAGCAAGTGCATATTTACTATCTGGATGACAGACTACACGAATAAACAAGGTATGCAAAGTAGTGTAATAGAACGCTTGGTCCTACCACCTTGGTGAAAACTTGCTGGGACCCGAGGGGTATATATTCCTCCAGCAAAGGCTTCAGCAGATACCATTGGGGAACAGGCTTTGACCCCATACGTGATATATTTTCCCTTCCAGGTTTAGTCATAGAACATCACTGGAACAGAACAATACATCCACACAGAGCAAACTTGAACTAATATAAACTTTTTCTAACAATTAATTTTCACACTTTAATCATATAGTGAACAGTGGTGTTGTAAACACCTAAAGAGTTACATATGCCAAGTAAGAAAACATATAAGTGGCTACATGTGGTGTGATAGAACTTCAAGGCCCTAGGCATAGTTGTCTATAAAAATCTCATACAGCAATCATGTGAAAAGCAACATGAAAGCAAATAAGAAGAACCCGTCAAAGTCTAGAACTCTTGATTAGTTTGATTCCATAATAACCAAATGGATGAATTGCAAAGCAAGTGCATATTTATTATCTGGAGGGCAGGCTACACGAATAAACAAGGTATGTAAAGGGGCAAAATGGATCGCTGGGTCCTACCACCTTGGTGAAAACTTGCTGGGACCCGAGGGGTATATATGCCTCCAGCAAAGGCTTCAGCAGATACCATTGGGGAACAGGCTTTAGCAGATACCATTGGGGAACAGGCTTCAGCAGATACCATTGGGGAACAGGCTTTGACCCCATAGGTGATATATTTTCCCTTCAAGATTTAGTAAAAGAAAATCACTGGAACAGAACAATACATCCACACAGAGCAAACTTGAACTAATATAAACTTCATCTTAGGATTAATTTTCACACTTTAATCATATATTGAACAGTGGTGTTGTAAATACCTGAAGAGTTACATATGCCAAGTAAGAAAACATAGAAGTGGCTACATGTGGTGTGATAGAACTTCAAGGCCCTAGGCAAAGTTGTCTATAAAATTCTCATACAGCAATCATGTGAAAAGCAACATGAAAGCAAATAAGAAGAACCCGTCAAAGTCTAGAACTCTTGATTAGTTTGATTCCATAATAACCCAATGGATGAATTGCAAAAAGCAAGTGCATATTTACTATCTGGATGACAGACTACACGAATAAACAAGGTATGCAAAGTAGTGTAATAGAACGCTTGGTCCTACCACCTTGGTGAAAACTTGCTGGGACCCGAGGGGTATATATTCCTCCAGCAAAGGCTTCAGCAGATACCATTGGGAAACAGGCTTTGACCCCATATGTGATATCTTTTCCCTTCCAGGTTTAGTCATAGAACATCACTGGAACAGAACAATACATCCACACAGAGCAAACTTGAACTAATATAAACTTTTTCTAACAATTAATTTTCACACTTTAATCATATAGTGAACAGTGGTGTTGTAAACACCTAAAGAGTTACATATGCCAAGTAAGAAAACATATAAGTGGCTACATGTGGTGTGATAGAACTTCAAGGCCCTAGGCATAGTTGTCTATAAAAATCTCATACAGCAATCATGTGAAAAGCAACATGAAAGCAAATAAGAAGAACCCGTCAAAGTCTAGAACTCTTGATTAGTTTGATTCCATAATAACCAAATGGATGAATTGCAAAGCAAGTGCATATTTATTATCTGGAGGGCAGGCTACACGAATAAACAAGGTATGTAAAGGGGCAAAATGGATCGCTGGGTCCTACCACCTTGGTGAAAACTTGCTGGGACCCGAGGGGTATATATTCCTCCAGCAACAGCTTCAGTAGATACCATTGGGGAACAGGCTTTGACCCCATACGTGATATCTTTTCCCTTCAAGGTTTAGTCACAGAACATCACTGGAACAGAACAATACATCCACACAGAGCAAACTTGAACTAATATAAACTTCTTCTTAGGATTAATTTTCAAACTTTAATCGTTGTACATACCTAAAGAGTTACATATGCCAAGTAAGAAAACATAAGTGGCTACATGTGGTGTGATAGAACTTCAAGGCCCTAGGCATAGTTGTCTATAAAAATCTCATACAGCAATCATGTGAAAAGCAACATGAAAGCAAATAAGAAGAACCCGTCAAAGTCTAGAACTCTTGATTAGTTTGATTCCATGATAACCCAATGGATGAATTGCAAAGCAAGTGCATATTTATTATCCGGAGGGCAGGCTACACGAATAAACAAGGTATGCAAAGGGGCAAAATGGATCGCTGGGTCCTACCACCTTGGTGAAAACTTGCTGGGACCCGAGGGTTATATATGCCTCCAGCAAAGGCTTCAGCAGATACCATTGGGGAACAGGCTTTAGCAGATACCATTGGGGAACAGGCTTCAGCAGATACCATTGGGGAACAGGCTTTGACCCCATAGGTGATATATTTTCCCTTCAAGATTTAGTAAAAGAAAATCACTGGAACAGAACAATACATCCACACAGAGCAAACTTGAACTAATATAAACTTCATCTTAGGATTAATTTTCACACTTTAATCATATATTGAACAGTGGTGTTGTAAATACCTAAAGAGTTACATATGCCAAGTAAGAAAACATATAAGTGGCTACATGTGGTGTGATAGAACTTCAAGGCCCTAGGCAAAGTTGTCTATACAATTCTCATACAGCAATCATGTGAAAAGCAACATGAAAGCAAATAAGAAGAACCCGTCAAAGTCTAGAACTCTTGATTAGTTTGATTCCATAATAACCCAATGGATGAATTGCAAAAAGCAAGTGCATATTTACTATCTGGATGACAGACTACACGAATAAACAAGGTATGCAAAGTAGTGTAATAGAACGCTTGGTCCTACCACCTTGGTGAAAACTTGCTGGGACCCGAGGGGTATATATTCCTCCAGCAAAGGCTTCAGCAGATACCATTGGGGAACAGGCTTTGACCCCATACGTGATATCTTTTCCCTTCCAGGTTTAGTCATAGAACATCACTGGAACAGAACAATACATCCACACAGAGCAAACTTGAACTAATATAAACTTTTTCTAACAATTAATTTTCACACTTTAATCATATAGTGAACAGTGGTGTTGTAAATACCTAAAGAGTTACATATGCCAAGTAAGAAAACATATAAGTGGCTACATGTGGTGTGATAGAACTTCAAGGCCCTAGGCATAGTTGTCTATAAAAATCTCATACAGCAATCATGTGAAAAGCAACATGAAAGCAAATAAGAAGAACCCGTCAAAGTCTAGAACTCTTGATTAGTTTGATTCCATAATAACCAAATGGATGAATTGCAAAGCAAGTGCATATTTATTATCTGGAGGGCAGGCTACACGAATAAACAAGGTATGTAAAGGGGCAAAATGGATCGCTGGGTCCTACCACCTTGGTGAAAACTTGCTGGGACCCGAGGGGTATATATGCCTCCAGCAAAGGCTTCAGCAGATACCATTGGGGAACAGGCTTTAGCAGATACCATTGGGGAACAGGCTTCAGCAGATACCATTGGGGAACAGGCTTTGACCCCATAGGTGATATATTTTCCCTTCAAGATTTAGTAAAAGAAAATCACTGGAACAGAACAATACATCCACACAGAGCAAACTTGAACTAATATAAACTTCATCTTAGGATTAATTTTCACACTTTAATCATATATTGAACAGTGGTGTTGTAAATACCTAAAGAGTTACATATGCCAAGTAAGAAAACATATAAGTGGCTACATGTGGTGTGATAGAACTTCAAGGCCCTAGGCAAAGTTGTCTATACAATTCTCATACAGCAATCATGTGAAAAGCAACATGAAAGCAAATAAGAAGAACCCGTCAAAGTCTAGAACTCTTGATTAGTTTGATTCCATAATAACCCAATGGATGAATTGCAAAAAGCAAGTGCATATTTACTATCTGGATGACAGACCAAGGGCGCATGCGCACGCGGCGACCAGCAGAAGGAAAAACTCGGCGTCCTGTTTTGTTGTTTTGAAGAGTCTATGTGCATGTTTTATGTTTAGTTTGTGTTTTTTTTCTCATGACAAAGTGTGCTTAACACAAACTATCCGTTGGGTCAGATGGAGCTGATCATTTTAATCGCTTGTTGGATTTTGTTTGACCTGAATCTCGTTTGCTATGGAACTATGGTGCCGGCTCAGAGGATTCAGTACACCAGGGATCAACTACTGGCTTGGAACTCACCGAGTCTACTCAGTGGTCAGTACCCGCTTTCTAAACTTCCAGGCGGCATACTTCGGAGGGTGAATTGCAATTCTGCACCGGGAGATGATGCTGGGATAGTTAAGAAAAGAAAGCGAGGGAAAAGGGGAGGTGTTCGTCAGCGACTACGGAGTAAACAGCTGACACGTATCGCTCTGCCGTCATTGATCGTGGGAAACGTACAGTCACTACGGAACAAACTCGACGAGTTGCAAGGAAATGTTCGTTTCCTGCAGGATTACAGAAACAGCTGTGCAATGGCATTCACAGAATCCTGGCTAACTGAGCAGGATTTGGACAACGGCTTGAGTGTTGATGGTTTTGGCATTCCATTTCGCACAGACAGGAACGCAGAAATTACAGGTAAATCCCGTGGTGGGGGTGTATGCCTTTATGTCAACAAACGCTATTGTACTTCTGTGACTGTTCGGGAGAACATTTGTACACCCGATATGGAGTTATTGTCGGTATCTCTTCGTCCATTTTATCTGCCTCGAGAATTTCCACAAATTTTTATAACTGTTGTGTACATTCACCCCAAAGCAAACAACATCATTGCATCGAACACTGTATCTGATGTTGTTCAAGGACTTCAAAACATTTCACCAGAGGCGCCGAATTTTATTTTGGGAGATTTTAATCATGTGTCACTTAAAAAGTCCTTGCCAAATTTTTACCAGTACATCACATGCCCAACAAGACATTATAAGACGCTGGATCTCTGTTATGGGAATATAAAGGGGGCTTATAAGTCTGTACCTTTGTCAGCATTGGGATCTGCTGATCATAATTGTGTACAGCTCCTTCCTATTTATAGACCATTATTTAAGAGAGAAAAACCCCATACAAGAGAAGTTAAAATGTGGACAGATGACTCTACCGCCCGTTTACAAGGGTGCTTTGATTGTACAGATTGGGAGGTCTTCAAAGACTCTTGTGAACATATTGATGAATTGACTGATGTCGTTTGTTCATACATAACCTTTTGTGAGGATATGATTGTGCCTACACGTAAATTTAAGGTTTTCTCTAATACTAAACCATGGATGACAAAATCAGTCAAATCAAGTTTGCGGAACAAGCAATTAGCCTATAGGCAGGGGGATAGATTAGAGAGGGTAACAGCGAGGAAGGAGGTTAGAACAGAGATCTTTAAAGCTAAACAAGCATATAAAGTTAAGTTAGAAAAAAACTTGGCAGATAATAACTTAGGTTCAGCTTGGTCGGGTATGAAGAAAATTGCGGGTATACAGCATAATGTAAATAAGAGTACTGTGTGTATTGACGGTTTTAGATCAAATGATTACTTTTCAAATGCTCTTAATATGTTTTATTCTAGGTTTGAGAGTTTTGATTTTAAAAATGAGGTAGAAGAACTAAGATGCCTGTGTAATGATGATTCCCATATGGTCTTAGAACAGGCAGCAGTGGAGAAAATTTTTCTCTCCACTAAGGAGAACAAGAGTCCGGGTCCAGACCATACAGGTGGGAGAATTTTAAAGCACTGTGCGAAGCAACTAACTTCAATATTTTCTGATATTTTTAATTGGTCACTACGGGTACAAAAAGTACCTAACCTGTGGAAAAAGTCTATTATTATTCCTGTTCCCAAATGCAACAAGCCTAAAGTGTTAAATGATCTGAGACCAGTTGCCCTCACTTCTTTAGTGATGAAATCTTTCGAGAAATTAGTAAAATCTGAGCTTTTAAGTAAGACTGGACAAGTCCTCGATCCTTTGCAATTTGCATACAGAGCAAATAGAAGTGTTGAGGATGCTTCACTTATGTTATTAAATTTACTGACTAAGCATTTAGAGGGGAAAAATACTCACGCAAGATTGTTGTTCATTGACTTCGCATCTGCTTTTAACACTATTCAACCCCACATATTAGCTAGGAGACTGTTAGAATATTTTAAGTTGAACCACAACTTAGTGGGATGGTTACTAGATTTTTTAACCAATAGAACGCAGAGGGTAAAAGTAAATGGTAGCTTTTCTGATGTACTAAGTTTATCCACAGGATCACCACAAGGCTGTGTTCTTTCGCCCTTATTATACATTCTATACACCAACATGTGTCAAAGCTCACACGAAAATAGGATATTTATCAAGTTTGCTGACGATACAGTGATAGTGAGCCTGCTACAGGGGGATGAGTCTGGCCATGGTCCTGTTGTAGAGGATTTTGTAACCTGGTGTGATGATTCCTATCTAAAATTAAATGTTACTAAAACGAAGGATATGATTATTGATTTTAGAACACGCCCTGTTAATCATGTCACTACGATTATTAAAGGGGAGGCTGTGGATCAGGTAGAGAATTTTAAATATCTTGGTATAGTTATAGATTCTAAATTGTCATTCGAGCTGAATAGTGAAATGGTATGTAAGAAGGGTCACCAACGTTTGAGTTGTCTTAGGAAACTTGCAAAATTTCACATTGATAGACGCATGTTGACATTATTTTATTCTGCTTTTATTGAATCAGTTCTGTCATTCTCCATTGGGGTGTGGTATGGAAGCCTGTCAGTAAAGAACAAAAACTCTTTAAACCAAATTGTAAGGTGGGCGAGTAGAATAATAGGTGTAAATCAAAGGAATTTAGGATGTATTTATAAAAAACAGCTGTATCGGAAAGCAAGTACTGTCCTGAGTGATCTGTCGCATCCCTTACGTATTGATTTTAAGTTACTTCCGTCTGGTCGCCGGTTTGCAGCCTCAAGATGGAAAACAAGACGGTACAGGAATACTTTTGTCCCAGCCGCAATTGAAGTTTTAAATAATATTAGTACGAGAGAAGTTTTAGGATTTGTAAATTAATTTGGATAGCAAATGATTTATGTGTTGCGGTGCAGTTTGTCATGATGATTATTTGTAAATTTGTATGTGTATTAGTTGTATGTAGTTATGTCTATTATGTGTGGACAACTGAATTCTTTTTTACTGCATAACAAATTTACCTACGGGTATGAAATAAAACTACCTAACCTAACCTAGACTACACGAATAAACAAGGTATGCAAAGTAGTGTAATAGAACACTTGGTCCTACCACCTTGGTGAAAACTTGCTGGGACCCGAGGGGTATATAATCCTCCAGCAAAGGCTTCAGCAGATACAATTGGGGAACAGGCTTTGACCCCATACGTGATATCTTTTCCCTTCCAGGTTTAGTCATAGAACATCACTGGAACAGAACAACACATCCACACAGAGCAAACTTGAACTAATATAAACTTTTTCTAACAATTAATTTTCACACTTTAATCATATAGTGAACAGTGGTGTTGTAAATACCTAAAGAGTTACATATGCCAAGTAAGAAAACATATAAGTGGCTACATGTGGTTTGATAGAACTTCAAGGCCCTAGGCAAAGTTGTCTATACAATTCTCATACAGCAATCATGTGAAAAGCAACATGAAAGCAAATAAGAAGAACCCGTCAAAGTCTAGAACTCTTGATTAGTTTGATTCCATAATAACCCAATGGATGAATTGCAAAGAGCAAGTGCATATTTACTATCTGGATGACAGACTACACAAATAAACAAGGTATGCAAAGTAGTGTAATAGAACGCTTGGTCCTACCACCTTGGTGAAAACTTGCTGGGACCCGAGGGGTATATATTCCTCCAGCAAAGGCTTCAGCAGATACCATTGGGGAACAGGCTTTGACCCCATACGTGATATCTTTTCCCTTCCAGGTTTAGTCATAGAACATCACTGGAACAGAACAACACATCCACACAGAGCAAACTTGAACTAATATAAACTTTTTCTAACAATTAATTTTCACACTTTAATCATATAGTGAACAGTGGTGTTGTAAATACCTAAAGAGTTACATATGCCAAGTAAGAAAACATATAAGTGGCTACATGTGGTGTGATAGAACTTCAAGGCCCTAGGCATAGTTGTCTATAAAAATCTCATACAGCAATCATGTGAAAAGCAACATGAAAGCAAATAAGAAGAACCCGTCAAAGTCTAGAACTCTTGATTAGTTTGATTCCATAATAACCAAATGGATGAATTGCAAAGCAAGTGCATATTTATTATCTGGAGGGCAGGCTACACGAATAAACAAGGTATGTAAAGGGGCAAAATGGATCGCTGGGTCCTACCACCTTGGTGAAAACTTGCTGGGACCCGAGGGGTATACTGTATGCCTCCAGCAAAGGCTTCAGCAGATACCATTGGGGAACAGGCTTTGACCCCATAGGTGATATCTTTTCCCTTCAAGGTTTAGTCATAGAACATCACTGGAACAGAACAATACATCCACACAGAGCAAACTTGGAACTAATATAAACTTTTTCTTGCAATTAATTTTCACACTTTAATCATTGTAAATACCTAAAGAGTTACATATGCCAAGTAAGAAAACATATAAGTGGCTACATGTGGTGTGATAGAACTTCAAGGCCCTAGGCATAGTTGTCTATAAAATTCTCATACAGCAATCATGTGAAAAGCAACATGAAAGCAAATAAGAAGAACCCGTCAAAGTCTAGAACTCTTGATTAGTTTGATTCCATAATAACCCAATGGATGAATTGCAAAAAGCAAGTGCATATTTACTATCTGGATGGCAGACTACACGAATAAACAAGGTATGCAAAGTAGTGTAATAGAACGCTGGGTCCTACCACCTTGGTGAAAACTTGCTGGGACCCGAGGGGTATATATTCCTCCAGCAAAGGCTTCAGCAGATACCATTGGGGAACAGGCTTTGACCCCATACGTGATATCTTTTCCCTTCAAGGTTTAGTCACAGAACATCACTGGAACAGAACAATACATCCACACAAAGCAAACTTGAACTAATATAAACTTCTTCTTAGGATTAATTTTCAAACTTTAATCGTTGTACATACCTAAAGAGTTACATATGCCAAGTAAGAAAACATAAGTGGCTACATGTGGTGTGATAGAACTTCAAGGCCCTAGGCATAGTTGTCTATAAAAATCTCATACAGCAATCATGTGAAAAGCAACATGAAAGCAAATAAGAAGAACCCGTCAAAGTCTAGAACTCTTGATTAGTTTGATTCCATGATAACCCAATGGATGAATTGCAAAGCAAGTGCATATTTATTATCCGGATGGCAGGCTACACGAATAAACAAGGTATGCAAAGGGGCAAAATGGATCGCTGGGTCCTACCACCTTGGTGAAAACTTGCTGGGACCCGAGGGTTATATATGCCTCCAGCAAAGGCTTCAGCAGATACCATTGGGGAACAGGCTTTAGCAGATACCATTGGGGAACAGGCTTCAGCAGATACCATTGGGGAACAGGCTTTGACCCCATAGGTGATATATTTTCCCTTCGAAATTTAGTAAAAGAAAATCACTGGAACAGAACAATACATCCACACAGAGCAAACTTGAACTAATATAAACTTCATCTTAGGATTAATTTTCACACTTTAATCATATATTGAACAGTGGTGTTGTAAATACCTAAAGAGTTACATATGCCAAGTAAGAAAACATATAAGTGGCTACATGTGGTGTGATAGAACTTCAAGGCCCTAGGCAAAGTTGTCTATACAATTCTCATACAGCAATCATGTGAAAAGCAACATGAAAGCAAATAAGAAGAACCCGTCAAAGTCTAGAACTCTTGATTAGTTTGATTCCATAATAACCCAATGGATGAATTGCAAAAAGCAAGTGCATATTTACTATCTGGATGACAGACTACACGAATAAACAAGGTATGCAAAGTAGTGTAATAGAACGCTTGGTCCTACCACCTTGGTGAAAACTTGCTGGGACCCGAGGGGTATATATTCCTCCAGCAAAGGCTTCAGCAGATACAATTGGGGAACAGGCTTTGACCCCATACGTGATATCTTTTCCCTTCCAGGTTTAGTCATAGAACATCACTGGAACAGAACAACACATCCACACAGAGCAAACTTGAACTAATATAAACTTTTTCTAACAATTAATTTTCACACTTTAATCATATAGTGAACAGTGGTGTTGTAAATACCTAAAGAGTTACATATGCCAAGTAAGAAAACATATAAGTGGCTACATGTGGTGTGATAGAACTTCAAGGCCCTAGGCATAGTTGTCTATAAAAATCTCATACAGCAATCATGTGAAAAGCAACATGAAAGCAAATAAGAAGAACCCGTCAAAGTCTAGAACTCTTGATTAGTTTGATTCCATAATAACCAAATGGATGAATTGCAAAGCAAGTGCATATTTATTATCTGGAGGGCAGGCTACACGAATAAACAAGGTATGTAAAGGGGCAAAATGGATCGCTGGGTCCTACCACCTTGGTGAAAACTTGCTGGGACCCGAGGGGTATACTGTATGCCTCCAGCAAAGGCTTCAGCAGATACCATTGGGGAACAGGCTTTGACCCCATAGGTGATATCTTTTCCCTTCAAGGTTTAGTCATAGAACATCACTGGAACAGAACAATACATCCACACAGAGCAAACTTGGAACTAATATAAACTTTTTCTTGCAATTAATTTTCACACTTTAATCATTGTAAATACCTAAAGAGTTACATATGCCAAGTAAGAAAACATATAAGTGGCTACATGTGGTGTGATAGAACTTCAAGGCCCTAGGCATAGTTGTCTATAAAATTCTCATACAGCAATCATGTGAAAAGCAACATGAAAGCAAATAAGAAGAACCCGTCAAAGTCTAGAACTCTTGATTAGTTTGATTCCATAATAACCCAATGGATGAATTGCAAAAAGCAAGTGCATATTTACTATCTGGATGGCAGACTACACGAATAAACAAGGTATGCAAAGTAGTGTAATAGAACGCTGGGTCCTACCACCTTGGTGAAAACTTGCTGGGACCTGAGGGGTATATATTCCTCCAGCAAAGGCTTCAGCAGATACCATTGGGGAACAGGCTTTAGCAGATACCATTGGGGAACAGGCTTTGACCCCATACGTGATATCTTTTCCCTTCAAGGTTTAGTCACAGAACATCACTGGAACAGAACAATACATCCACACAGAGCAAACTTGAACTAATATAAACTTCTTCTTAGGATTAATTTTCAAACTTTAATCGTTGTACATACCTAAAGAGTTACATATGCCAAGTAAGAAAACATAAGTGGCTACATGTGGTGTGATAGAACTTCAAGAACCCGTCAAAGTCTAGAACTCTTGATTAGTTTGATTCCATAATAACGCAATGGATGAATTGCAAAAAGCAAGTGCATATTTACTATCTGGATGGCAGACTACACGAATAAACAAGGTATGCAAAGTAGTGTAATAGAACGCTTGGTCCTACCACCTTGGTGAAAACTTGCTGGGACCCGAGGGGTATATATTCCTCCAGCAAAGGCTTCAGCAGATACCATTGGGGAACAGGCTTTGACCCCATACGTGATATCTTTTCCCTTCCAGGTTTAGTCATAGAACATCACTGGAACAGAACAATACATCCACACAGAGCAAACTTGAACTAATATAAACTTCTTCTTAGGATTAATTTTCAAACTTTAATCGTTGTACATACCTAAAGAGTTACATATGCCAAGTAAGAAAACATAAGTGGCTACATGTGGTGTGATAGAACTTCAAGGCCCTAGGCATAGTTGTCTATAAAAATCTCATACAGCAATCATGTGAAAAGCAACATGAAAGAAAATAAGAAGAACCCGTCAAAGTCTAGAACTCTTGATTAGTTTGATTCCATGATAACCCAATGGATGAATTGCAAAGCAAGTGCATATTTATTATCCGGAGGGCAGGCTACACGAATAAACAAGGTATGCAAAGGGGCAAAATGGATCGCTGGGTCCTACCACCTTGGTGAAAACTTGCTGGGACCCGAGGGGTATATATGCCTCCAGCAAAGGCTTCAGCAGATACCATTGGGGAACAGGCTTTAGCAGATACTATTGGGGAACAGGCTTCAGCAGATACCATTGGGGAACAGGCTTTGACCCCATAGGTGATATATTTTCCCTTCAAGATTTAGTAAAAGAAAATCACTGGAACAGAACAATACATCCACACAGAGCAAACTTGAACTAATATAAACTTCATCTTAGGATTAATTTTCACACTTTAATCATATATTGAACAGTGGTGTTGTAAATACCTAAAGAGTTACATATGCCAAGTAAGAAAACATATAAGTGGCTACATGTGGTGTGATAGAACTTCAAGGCCCTAGGCAAAGTTGTCTATACAATTCTCATACAGCAATCATGTGAAAAGCAACATGAAAGCAAATAAGAAGAACCCGTCAAAGTCTAGAACTCTTGATTAGTTTGATTCCATAATAACCCAATGGATGAATTGCAAAAAGCAAGTGCATATTTACTATCTGGATGACAGACTACACGAATAAACAAGGTATGCAAAGTAGTGTAATAGAACGCTTGGTCCTACCACCTTGGTGAAAACTTGCTGGGACCCGAGGGGTATATATTCCTCCAGCAAAGGCTTCAGCAGATACCATTGGGGAACAGGCTTTGACCCCATACGTGATATCTTTTCCCTTCCAGGTTTAGTCATAGAACATCACTGGAACAGAACAACACATCCACACAGAGCAAACTTGAACTAATATAAACTTTTTCTAACAATTAATTTTCACACTTTAATCATATAGTGAACAGTGGTGTTGTAAATACCTAAAGAGTTACATATGCCAAGTAAGAAAACATATAAGTGGCTACATGTGGTGTGATAGAACTTCAAGGCCCTAGGCATAGTTGTCTATAAAAATCTCATACAGCAATCATGTGAAAAGCAACATGAAAGCAAATAAGAAGAACCCGTCAAAGTCTAGAACTCTTGATTAGTTTGATTCCATAATAACCAAATGGATGAATTGCAAAGCAAGTGCATATTTATTATCTGGAGGGCAGGCTACACGAATAAACAAGGTATGTAAAGGGGCAAAATGGATCGCTGGGTCCTACCACCTTGGTGAAAACTTGCTGGGACCCGAGGGGTATATATGCCTCCAGCAAAGGCTTCAGCAGATACCATTGGGGAACAGGCTTTAGCAGATACCATTGGGGAACAGGCTTTGACCCCATAGGTGATATATTTTCCCTTCAAGATTTAGTAAAAGAAAATCACTGGAACAGAACAATACATCCACACAGAGCAAACTTGAACTAATATAAACTTCATCTTAGGATTAATTTTCACACTTTAATCATATATTGAACAGTGGTGTTGTAAATACCTAAAGAGTTACATATGCCAAGTAAGAAAACATATAAGTGGCTACATGTGGTGTGATAGAACTTCAAGGCCCTAGGCAAAGTTGTCTATACAATTATCATACAGCAATCATGTGAAAAGCAACATGAAAGCAAATAAGAAGAACCTGTCAAAGTCTAGAACTCTTGATTAGTTTGATTCCATAATAACCCAATGGATGAATTGCAAAAAGCAAGTGCATATTTACTATCTGGATGACAGACTACACGAATAAACAAGGTATGCAAAGTAGTGTAATAGAACGCTTGGTCCTACCACATTGGTGAAAACTTGCTGGGACCCGAGGGGTATATATTCCTCCAGCAAAGGCTTCAGCAGATACCATTGGGGAACAGGCTTTGACCCCATACGTGATATCTTTTCCCTTCCAGGTTTAGTCATAGAACATCACTGGAACAGAACAATACATCCACACAGAGCAAACTTGAACTAATATAAACTTTTTCTAACAATTAATTTTCACACTTTAATCATATAGTGAACAGTGGTGTTGTAAATACCTAAAGAGTTACATATGCCAAGTAAGAAAACATATAAGTGGCTACATGTGGTGTGATAGAACTTCAAGGCCCTAGGCATAGTTGTCTATAAAAATCTCATACAGCAATCATGTGAAAAGCAACATGAAAGCAAATAAGAAGAACCCGTCAAAGTCTAGAACTCTTGATTAGTTTGATTCCATAATAACCAAATGGATGAATTGCAAAGCAAGTGCATATTTATTATCTGGAGGGCAGGCTACACGAATAAACAAGGTATGTAAAGGGGCAAAATGGATCGCTGGGTCCTACCACCTTGGTGAAAACTTGCTGGGACCCGAGGGGTATACTGTATGCCTCCAGCAAAGGCTTCAGCAGATACCATTGGGGAACAGGCTTTGACCCCATAGGTGATATCTTTTCCCTTCAAGGTTTAGTCATAGAACATCACTGGAACAGAACAATACATCCACACAGAGCAAACTTGGAACTAATATAAACTTTTTCTTGCAATTAATTTTCACACTTTAGTCATTGTAAATACCTAAAGAGTTACATATGCCAAGTAAGAAAACATATAAGTGGCTACATGTGGTGTGATAGAACTTCAAGGCCCTAGGCATAGTTGTCTATAAAATTCTCATACAGCAATCATGTGAAAAGCAACATGAAAGCAAAAAAGAAGAACCCGTCAAAGTCTAGAACTCTTGATTAGTTTGATTCCATAATAACCCAATGGATGAATTGCAAAAAGCAAGTGCATATTTACTATCTGGATGGCAGACTACACGAATAAACAAGGTATGCAAAGTAGTGTAATAGAACGCTGGGTCCTACCACCTTGGTGAAAACTTGCTGGGACCCGAGGGGTATATATTCCTCCAGCAAAGGCTTCAGCAGATACCATTGGGGAACAGGCTTTGACCCCATACGTGATATCTTTTCCCTTCAAGGTTTAGTCACAGAACATCACTGGAACAGAACAATACATCCACACAGAGCAAACTTGAACTAATATAAACTTCTTCTTAGGATTAATTTTCAAACTTTAATCGTTGTACATACCTAAAGAGTTACATATGCCAAGTAAGAAAACATATAAGTGGCTACATGTGGTGTGATAGAACTTCAAGGCCCTAGGCATAGTTGTCTATAAAAATCTCATACAGCAATCATGTGAAAAGCAACATGAAAGCAAATAAGAAGAACCCGTCAAAGTCTAGAACTCTTGATTAGTTTGATTCCATGATAACCCAATGGATGAATTGCAAAGCAAGTGCATATTTATTATCCGGAGGGCAGGCTACACGAATAAACAAGGTATGCAAAGGGGCAAAATGGATCGCTGGGTCCTACCACCTTGGTGAAAACTTGCTGGGACCCGAGGGTTATATATGCCTCCAGCAAAGGCTTCAGCAGATACCATTGGGGAACAGGCTTTAGCAGATACCATAGGGGAACAGGCTTCAGCAGATACCATTGGGGAACAGGCTTTGACCCCATAGGTGATATATTTTCCCTTCAAGATTTAGTAAAAGAAAATCACTGGAACAGAACAATACATCCACACAGAGCAAACTTGAACTAATATAAACTTCATCTTAGGATTAATTTTCACACTTTAATCATATATTGAACAGTGGTGTTGTAAATACCTAAAGAGTTACATATGCCAAGTAAGAAAACATATAAGTGGCTACATGTGGTGTGATAGAACTTCAAGGCCCTAGGCAAAGTTGTCTATAAAATTCTCATACAGCAATCATGTGGAAAGCAACATGAAAGCAAATAAGAAGAACCCGTCAAAGTCTAGAACTCTTGATTAGTTTGATTCCATAATAACCCAATGGATGAATTGCAAAAAGCAAGTGCATATTTACTATCTGGATGGCAGACTTCACGAATAAACAAGGTATGCAAAGTAGTGTAATAGAACGCTGGGTCCTACCACCTTGGTGAAAACTTGCTGGGACCCGAGGGGTATATATTCCTCCAGCAAAGGCTTCAGCAGATACCATTGGGGAACAGGCTTTGACCCCATACGTGATATCTTTTCCCTTCAAGGTTTAGTCACAGAACATCACTGGAACAGAACAATACATCCACACAGAGCAAACTTGAACTAATATAAACTTCTTCTTAGGATTAATTTTCAAACTTTAATCGTTGTACATACCTAAAGAGTTACATATGCCAAGTAAGAAAACATAAGTGGCTACATGTGGTGTGATAGAACTTCAAGGCCCTAGGCATAGTTGTCTATAAAAATCTCATACAGCAATCATGTGAAAAGCAACATGAAAGCAAATAAGAAGAACCCGTCAAAGTCTAGAACTCTTGATTAGCTTGATTCCATGATAACCCAATGGATGAATTGCAAAGCAAGTGCATATTTATTATCCGGAGGGCAGGCTACACGAATAAACAAGGTATGCAAAGGGGCAAAATGGATCGCTGGGTCCTACCACCTTGGTGAAAACTTGCTGGGACCCGAGGGGTATATATGCCTCCAGCAAAGGCTTCAGCAGATACCATTGGGGAACAGGCTTTAGCAGATACTATTGGGGAACAGGCTTCAGCAGATACCATTGGGGAACAGGCTTTGACCCCATAGGTGATATATTTTCCCTTCAAGATTTAGTAAAAGAAAATCACTGGAACAGAACAATACATCCACACAGAGCAAACTTGAACTAATATAAACTTCATCTTAGGATTAATTTTCACACTTTAATCATATATTGAACAGTGGTGTTGTAAATACCTAAAGAGTTACATATGCCAAGTAAGAAAACATATAAGTGGCTACATGTGGTGTGATAGAACTTCAAGGCCCTAGGCAAAGTTGTCTATACAATTCTCATACAGCAATCATGTGAAAAGCAACATGAAAGCAAATAAGAAGAACCCGTCAAAGTCTAGAACTCTTGATTAGTTTGATTCCATAATAACCCAATGGATGAATTGCAAAAAGCAAGTGCATATTTACTATCTGGATGACAGACTACACGAATAAACAAGGTATGCAAAGTAGTGTAATAGAACGCTTGGTCCTACCACCTTGGTGAAAACTTGCTGGGACCCGAGGGGTATATATTCCTCCAGCAAAGGCTTCAGCAGATACCATTGGGGAACAGGCTTTGACCCCATACGTGATATCTTTTCCCTTCCAGGTTTAGTCATAGAACATCACTGGAACAGAACAACACATCCACACAGAGCAAACTTGAACTAATATAAACTTTTTCTAACAATTAATTTTCACACTTTAATCATATAGTGAACAGTGGTGTTGTAAATACCTAAAGAGTTACATATGCCAAGTAAGAAAACATATAAGTGGCTACATGTGGTGTGATAGAACTTCAAGGCCCTAGGCATAGTTGTCTATAAAAATCTCATACAGCAATCATGTGAAAAGCAACATGAAAGCAAATAAGAAGAACCCGTCAAAGTCTAGAACTCTTGATTAGTTTGATTCCATAATAACCAAATGGATGAATTGCAAAGCAAGTGCATATTTATTATCTGGAGGGCAGGCTACACGAATAAACAAGGTATGTAAAGGGGCAAAATGGATCGCTGGGTCCTACCACCTTGGTGAAAACTTGCTGGGACCCGAGGGGTATATATGCCTCCAGCAAAGGCTTCAGCAGATACCATTGGGGAACAGGCTTTAGCAGATACCATTGGGGAACAGGCTTTGACCCCATAGGTGATATATTTTCCCTTCAAGATTTAGTAAAAGAAAATCACTGGAACAGAACAATACATCCACACAGAGCAAACTTGAACTAATATAAACTTCATCTTAGGATTAATTTTCACACTTTAATCATATATTGAACAGTGGTGTTGTAAATACCTAAAGAGTTACATATGCCAAGTAAGAAAACATATAAGTGGCTACATGTGGTGTGATAGAACTTCAAGGCCCTAGGCAAAGTTGTCTATACAATTATCATACAGCAATCACGTGAAAAGCAACATGAAAGCAAATAAGAAGAACCTGTCAAAGTCTAGAACTCTTGATTAGTTTGATTCCATAATAACCCAATGGATGAATTGCAAAAAGCAAGTGCATATTTACTATCTGGATGACAGACTACACGAATAAACAAGGTATGCAAAGTAGTGTAATAGAACGCTTGGTCCTACCACATTGGTGAAAACTTGCTGGGACCCGAGGGGTATATATTCCTCCAGCAAAGGCTTCAGCAGATACCATTGGGGAACAGGCTTTGACCCCATACGTGATATCTTTTCCCTTCCAGGTTTAGTCATAGAACATCACTGGAACAGAACAACACATCCACACAGAGCAAACTTGAACTAATATAAACTTTTTCTAACAATTAATTTTCACACTTTAATCATATAGTGAACAGTGGTGTTGTAAATACCTAAAGAGTTACATATGCCAAGTAAGAAAACATATAAGTGGCTACATGTGGTGTGATAGAACTTCAAGGCCCTAGGCATAGTTGTCTATAAAAATCTCATACAGCAATCATGTGAAAAGCAACATGAAAGCAAATAAGAAGAACCCGTCAAAGTCTAGAACTCTTGATTAGTTTGATTCCATAATAACCAAATGGATGAATTGCAAAGCAAGTGCATATTTATTATCTGGAGGGCAGGCTACACGAATAAACAAGGTATGTAAAGGGGCAAAATGGATCGCTGGGTCCTACCACCTTGGTGAAAACTTGCTGGGACCCGAGGGGTATATATGCCTCCAGCAAAGGCTTCAGCAGATACCATTGGGGAACAGGCTTTAGCAGATACCATTGGGGAACAGGCTTTGACCCCATAGGTGATATATTTTCCCTTCAAGATTTAGTAAAAGAAAATCACTGGAACAGAACAATACATCCACACAGAGCAAACTTGAACTAATATAAACTTCATCTTAGGATTAATTTTCACACTTTAATCATATATTGAACAGTGGTGTTGTAAATACCTAAAGAGTTACATATGCCAAGTAAGAAAACATATAAGTGGCTACATGTGGTGTGATAGAACTTCAAGGCCCTAGGCAAAGTTGTCTATACAATTATCATACAGCAATCATGTGAAAAGCAACATGAAAGCAAATAAGAAGAACCTGTCAAAGTCTAGAACTCTTGATTAGTTTGATTCCATAATAACCCAATGGATGAATTGCAAAAAGCAAGTGCATATTTACTATCTGGATGACAGACTACACGAATAAACAAGGTATGCAAAGTAGTGTAATAGAACGCTTGGTCCTACCACATTGGTGAAAACTTGCTGGGACCCGAGGGGTATATATTCCTCCAGCAAAGGCTTCAGCAGATACCATTGGGGAACAGGCTTTGACCCCATACGTGATATCTTTTCCCTTCCAGGTTTAGTCATAGAACATCACTGGAACAGAACAATACATCCACACAGAGCAAACTTGAACTAATATAAACTTTTTCTAACAATTAATTTTCACACTTTAATCATATAGTGAACAGTGGTGTTGTAAATACCTAAAGTGTTACATATGCCAAGTAAGAAAACATATAAGTGGCTACATGTGGTGTGATAGAACTTCAAGGCCCTAGGCATAGTTGTCTATAAAAATCTCATACAGCAATCATGTGAAAAGCAACATGAAAGCAAATAAGAAGAACCCGTCAAAGTCTAGAACTCTTGATTAGTTTGATTCCATAATAACCAAATGGATGAATTGCAAAGCAAGTGCATATTTATTATCTGGAGGGCAGGCTACACGAATAAACAAGGTATGCAAAGTAGTGTAATAGAACGCTGGGTCCTACCACCTTGGTGAAAACTTGCTGGGACCCGAGGGGTATACTGTATGCCTCCAGCAAAGGCTTCAGCAGATACCGTTGGGGAACAGGCTTTGACCCCATAGGTGATATCTTTTCCCTTCAAGGTTTAGTCACAGAACATCACTGGAACAGAACAATACATCCACACAGAGCAAACTTGAACTAATATAAACTTCTTCTTAGGATTAATTTTCAAACTTTAATCGTTGTACATACCTAAAGAGTTACATATGCCAAGTAAGAAAACATATAAGTGGCTACATGTGGTGTGATAGAACTTCAAGGCCCTAGGCATAGTTGTCTATAAAAATCTCATACAGCAATCATGTGAAAAGCAACATGAAAGCAAATAAGAAGAACCCGTCAAAGTCTAGAACTCTTGATTAGTTTGATTCCATGATAACCCAATGGATGAATTGCAAAGCAAGTGCATATTTATTATCCGGAGGGCAGGCTACACGAATAAACAAGGTATGCAAAGGGGCAAAATGGATCGCTGGGTCCTACCACCTTGGTGAAAACTTGCTGGGACCCGAGGGGTATATATGCCTCCAGCAAAGGCTTCAGCAGATACCATTGGGGAACAGGCTTTATCAGATACCATTGGGGAACAGGCTTCAGCAGATACCATTGGGGAACAGGCTTTGACCCCATAGGTGATATATTTTCCCTTCAAGATTTAGTAAAAGAAAATCACTGGAACAGAACAATACATCCACACAGAGCAAACTTGAACTAATATAAACTTCATCTTAGGATTAATTTTCACACTTTAATCATATATTGAACAGTGGTGTTGTAAATACCTAAAGAGTTACATATGCCAAGTAAGAAAACATATAAGTGGCTACATGTGGTGTGATAGAACTTCAAGGCCCTAGGCAAAGTTGTCTATACAATTCTCATACAGCAATCATGTGAAAAGCAACATGAAAGCAAATAAGAAGAACCCGTCAAAGTCTAGAACTCTTGATTAGTTTGATTCCATAATAACCCAATGGATGAATTGCAAAAAGCAAGTGCATATTTACTATCTGGATGACAGACTACACGAATAAACAAGGTATGCAAAGTAGTGTAATAGAACGCTTGGTCCTACCACCTTGTTGAAAACTTGCTGGGACCCGAGGGGTATATATTCCTCCAGCAAAGGCTTCAGCAGATACCATTGGGGAACAGGCTGTGACCCCATACGTGATATCTTTTCCCTTCCAGGTTTAGTCATAGAACATCACTGGAACAGAACAATACATCAAAACAGAGCAAACTTGAACTAATATAAACTTTTTCTAACAATTAATTTTCACACTTTAATCATATAGTGAACAGTGGTGTTGTAAATACCTAAAGAGTTACATATGCCAAGTAAGAAAACATATAAGTGGCTACATGTGGTGTGATAGAACTTCAAGGCCCTAGGCATAGTTGTCTATAAAAATCTCATACAGCAATCATGTGAAAAGCAACATGAAAGCAAATAAGAAGAACCCGTCAAAGTCTAGAACTCTTGATTAGTTTGATTCCATAATAACCAAATGGATGAATTGCAAAGCAAGTGCATATTTATTATCTGGAGGGCAGGCTACACGAATAAACAAGGTATGTAAAGGGGCAAAATGGATCGCTGGGTCCTACCACCTTGGTGAAAACTTGCTGGGACCCGAGGGGTATACTGTATGCCTCCAGCAAAGGCTTCAGCAGATACCATTGGGGAACAGGCTTTGACCCCATAGGTGATATATTTTCCCTTCAAGGTTTAGTCATAGAACATCACTGGAACAGAACAATACATCCACACAGAGCAAACTTGGAACTAATATAAACTTTTTCTTGCAATTAATTTTCACACTTTAATCGTTGTAAATACCTAAAGAGTTACATATGCCAAGTAAGAAAACATATAAGTGGCTACATGTGGTGTGATAGAACTTCAAGGCCCTAGGCATAGTTGTCTATAAAATTCTCATACAGCAATCATGTGAAAAGCAACATGAAAGCAAATAAGACGAACCTGTCAAAGTCTAGAACTCTTGATTAGTTTGATTCCATAATAACCCAATGGATGAATTGCAAAAAGCAAGTGCATATTTACTATCTGGATGGCAGACTACACGAATAAACAAGGTATGCAAAGTAGTGTAATAGAACGCTGTGTCCTACCACCTTGGTGAAAACTTGCTGGGACCCGAGGGGTATATATTCCTCCAGCAAAGGCTTCAGCAGTTACCATTGGGGAACAGGCTTTGACCCCATACGTGATATCTTTTCCCTTCAAGGTTTAGTCACAGAACATCACTGGAACAGAACAATACATCCACACAGAGCAAACTTGAACTAATATAAACTTCTTCTTAGGATTAATTTTCAAACTTTAATCGTTGTACATACCTAAAGAGTTACATATGCCAAGTAAGAAAACATATAAGTGGCTACATGTGGTGTGATAGAACTTCAAGGCCCTAGGCATAGTTGTCTATAAAAATCTCATACAGCAATCATGTGAAAAGCAACATGAAAGCAAATAAGAAGAACCCGTCAAAGTCTAGAACTCTTGATTAGTTTGATTCCATGATAACCCAATGGATGAATTGCAAAGCAAGTGCATATTTATTATCCGGAGGGCAGGCTACACGAATAAACAAGGTATGCAAAGGGGCAAAATGGATCGCTGGGTCCTACCACCTTGGTGAAAACTTGCTGGGACCCGAGGGGTATATATGCCTCCAGCAAAGGCTTCAGCAGATACCATTGGGGAACAGGCTTTAGCAGATACCATTGGGGAACAGGCTTCAGCAGATATCATTGGGGAACAGGCTTTAGCAGATACCATTGGGGAACAGGCTTCAGCAGATACCATTGGGGAACAGGCTTTAGCAGATACCATTGGGGAACAGGCTTCAGCAGATACCATTGGGGAACAGGCTTTAGCAGATACCATTGGGGAACAGGCTTCAGCAGATTCCATTGGGGAACAGGCTTTGACCCCATAGGTGATATATTTTCCCTTCAAGATTTAGTAAAAGAAAATCACTGGAACAGAACAATACATCCACACAGAGCAAACTTGAACTAATATAAACTTCATCTTAGGATTAATTTTCACACTTTAATCATATATTGAACAGTGGTGTTGTAAATACCTAAAGAGTTACATATGCCAAGTAAGAAAACATATAAGTGGCTACATGTGGTGTGATAGAACTTCAAGGCCCTAGGCACAGTTGTCTATACAATTCTCATACAGCAATCATGTGAAAAGCAACATGAAAGCAAATAAGAAGAACCCGTCAAAGTCTAGAACTCTTGATTAGTTTGATTCCATAATAACCCAATGGATGAATTGCAAAAAGCAAGTGCATATTTACTATCTGGATGACAGACTACACGAATAAACAAGGTATGCAAAGTAGTGTAATAGAACGCTTGGTCCTACCACCTTGTTGAAAACTTGCTGGGACCCGAGGGGTATATATTCCTCCAGCAAAGGCTTCAGCAGATACCATTGGGGAACAGGCTTTGACCCCATACGTGATATCTTTTCCCTTCCAGGTTTAGTCATAGAACATCACTGGAACAGAACAACACATCCACACAGAGCAAACTTGAACTAATATAAACTTTTTCTAACAATTAATTTTCACACTTTAATCATATAGTGAACAGTGGTGTTGTAAATACCTAAAGAGTTACATATGCCAAGTAAGAAAACATATAAGTGGCTACATGTGGTGTGATAGAACTTCAAGGCCCTAGGCATAGTTGTCTATAAAAATCTCATACAGCAATCATGTGAAAAGCAACATGAAAGCAAATAAGAAGAACCCGTCAAAGTCTAGAACTCTTGATTAGTTTGATTCCATAATAACCAAATGGATGAATTGCAAAGCAAGTGCATATTTATTATCTGGAGGGCAGGCTACACGAATAAACAAGGTATGTAAAGGGGCAAAATGGATCGCTGGGTCCTACCACCTTGGTGAAAACTTGCTGGGACCCGAGGGGTATACTGTATGCCTCCAGCAAAGGCTTCAGCAGATACCATTGGGGAACAGGCTTTGACCCCATAGGTGATGTCTTTTCCCTTCAAGGTTTAGTCATAGAACATCACTGGAACAGAACAATACATCCACACAGAGCAAACTTGGAACTAATATAAACTTTTTCTTGCAATTAATTTTCACACTTTAATCATTGTAAATACCTAAAGAGTTACATATGCCAAGTAAGAAAACATATAAGTGGCTACATGTGGTGTGATAGAACTTCAAGGCCCTAGGCATAGTTGTCTATAAAATTCTCATACAGCAATCATGTGAAAAGCAACATGAAAGCAAATAAGAAGAACCCGTCAAAGTCTAGAACTCTTGATTAGTTTGATTCCATAATAACCCAATGGATGAATTGCAAAAAGCAAGTGCATATTTACTATCTGGATGGCAGACTACACGAATAAACAAGGTATGCAAAGTAGTGTAATAGAACGCTGGGTCCTACCACCTTGGTGAAAACTTGCTGGGACCCGAGGGGTATATATTCCTCCAGCAAAGGCTTCAGCAGATACCATTGGGGAACAGGCTTTGACCCCATACGTGATATCTTTTCCCTTCAAGGTTTAGTCACAGAACATCACTGGAACAGAACAATACATCCACACAGAGCAAACTTGAACTAATATAAACTTCTTCTTAGGATTAATTTTCAAACTTTAATCGTTGTACATACCTAAAGAGTTACATATGCCAAGTAAGAAAACATAAGTGGCTACATGTGGTGTGATAGAACTTCAAGGCCCTAGGCATAGTTGTCTATAAAAATCTCATACAGCAATCATGTGAAAAGCAACATGAAAGCAAATAAGAAGAACCCGTCAAAGTCTAGAACTCTTGATTAGTTTGATTCCATGATAACCCAATGGATGAATTGCAAAGCAAGTGCATATGTATTATCCGGAGGGCAGGCTACACGAATAAACAATGTATGCAAAGGGGCAAAATGGATCGCTGGGTCCTACCACCTTGGTGAAAACTTGCTGGGACCCGAGGGGTATATATGCCTCCAGCAAAGGCTTCAGCAGATACCATTGGGGAACAGGCTTCAGCAGATACCATTGGGGAACAGGCTTTGACCCCATAGGTGATATATTTTCCCTTCAAGATTTAGTAAAAGAAAATCACTGGAACAGAACAATACATCCACACAGAGCAAACTTGAACTAATATAAACTTCATCTTAGGATTAATTTTCACACTTTAATCATATATTGAACAGTGGTGTTGTAAATACCTAAAGAGTTACATATGCCAAGTAAGAAAACATATAAGTGGCTACATGTGGTGTGATAGAACTTCAAGGCCCTAGGCAAAGTTGTCTATACAATTCTCATACAGCAATCATGTGAAAAGCAACATGAAAGCAAATAAGAAGAACCCGTCAAAGTCTAGAACTCTTGATTAGTTTGATTCCATAATAACCCAATGGATGAATTGCAAAAAGCAAGTGCATATTTACTATCTGGATGACAGACTACACGAATAAACAAGGTATGCAAAGTAGTGTAATAGAACGCTTGGTCCTACCACCTTGGTGAAAACTTGCTGGGACCCGAGGGGTATATATTCCTTCAGCAAAGACTTCAGCAGATACCATTGGGGAACAGGCTTTAGCAGATACCATTGGGGAACAGGCTTCAGCAGATACCATTGGGGAACAGGCTTTGACCCCATAGGTGATATATTTTCCCTTCAAGATTTAGTAAAAGAAAATCACTGGAACAGAACAATACATCCACACAGAGCAAACATGAACTAATATAAACTTCATCTTAGGATTAATTTTCACACTTTAATCATATATTGAACAGTGGTGTTGTAAATACCTAAAGAGTTACATATGCCAAGTAAGAAAACATATAAGTGGCTACATGTGGTGTGATAGAACTTCAAGGCCCTAGGCAAAGTTGTCTATACAATTCTCATACAGCAATCATGTGAAAAGCAACATGAAAGCAAATAAGAAGAACCCGTCAAAGTCTAGAACTCTTGATTAGTTTGATTCCATAATAACCCAATGGATGAATTGCAAAAAGCAAGTGCATATTTACTATCTGGATGACAGACTACACAAATAAACAAGGTATGCAAAGTAGTGTAATAGAACGCTTGGTCCTACCACCTTGGTGAAAACTTGCTGGGACCCGAGGGGTATATATTCCTCCAGCAAAGGCTTCAGCAGATACCATTGGGGAACAGGCTTTGACCCCATACGTGATATCTTTTCCCTTCCAGGTTTAGTCATAGAACATCACTGGAACAGAACAACACATCCACACAGAGCAAACTTGAACTAATATAAACTTTTTCTAACAATTAATTTTCACACTTTAATCATATAGTGAACAGTGGTGTTGTAAATACCTAAAGAGTTACATATGCCAAGTAAGAAAACATATAAGTGGCTACATGTGGTGTGATAGAACTTCAAGGCCCTAGGCATAGTTGTCTATAAAAATCTCATACAGCAATCATGTGAAAAGCAACATGAAAGCAAATAAGAAGAACCCGTCAAAGTCTAGAACTCTTGATTAGTTTGATTCCATAATAACCAAATGGATGAATTGCAAAGCAAGTGCATATTTATTATCTGGAGGGCAGGCTACACGAATAAACAAGGTATGTAAAGGGGCAAAATGGATCGCTGGGTCCTACCACCTTGGTGAAAACTTGCTGGGACCCGAGGGGTATATATGCCTCCAGCAAAGGCTTCAGCAGATACCATTGGGGAACAGGCTTTAGCAGATACCATTGGGGAACAGGCTTCAGCAGATACCATTGGGGAACAGGCTTTGACCCCATAGGTGATATATTTTCCCTTCAAGATTTAGTAAAAGAAAATCACTGGAACAGAACAATACATCCACACAGAGCAAACTTGAACTAATATAAACTTCATCTTAGGATTAATTTTCACACTTTAATCATATATTGAACAGTGGTGTTGTAAATACCTAAAGAGTTACATATGCCAAGTAAGAAAACATATAAGTGGCTACATGTGGTGTGATAGAACTTCAAGGCCCTAGGCATAGTTGTCTATAAAAATCTCATACAGCAATCATGTGAAAAGCAACATGAAAGCAAATAAGAAGAACCCGTCAAAGTCTAGAACTCTTGATTAGTTTGATTCCATAATAACCAAATGGATGAATTGCAAAGCAAGTGCATATTTATTATCTGGAGGGCAGGCTACACGAATAAACAAGGTATGTAAAGGGGCAAAATGGATCGCTGGGTCCTACCACCTTGGTGAAAACTTGCTGGGACCCGAGGGGTATATATGCCTCCAGCAAAGGCTTCAGCAGATACCATTGGGGAACAGGCTTTAGCAGATACCATTGGGGAACAGGCTTCAGCAGATACCATTGGGGAACAGGCTTTGACCCCATAGGTGATATATTTTCCCTTCAAGATTTAGTAAAAGAAAATCACTGGAACAGAACAATACATCCACACAGAGCAAACATGAACTAATATAAACTTCATCTTAGGATTAATTTTCACACTTTAATCATATATTGAACAGTGGTGTTGTAAATACCTAAAGAGTTACATATGCCAAGTAAGAAAACATATAAGTGGCTACATGTGGTGTGATAGAACTTCAAGGCCCTAGGCATAGTTGTCTATACAATTCTCATACAGCAATCATGTGAAAAGCAACATGAAAGCAAATAAGAAGAACCCGTCAAAGTCTAGAACTCTTGATTAGTTTGATTCCATAATAACCCAATGGATGAATTGCAAAAAGCAAGTGCATATTTACTATCTGGATGACAGACTACACGAATAAACAAGGTATGCAAAGTAGTGTAATAGAACGCTTGGTCCTACCACCTTGTTGAAAACTTGCTGGGACCCGAGGGGTATATATTCCTCCAGCAAAGGCTTCAGCAGATACCATTGGGGAACAGGCTTTGACCCCATACGTGATATCTTTTCCCTTCCAGGTTTAGTCATAGAACATCACTGGAACAGAACAATACATCAAAACAGAGCAAACTTGAACTAATATAAACTTTTTCTAACAATTAATTTTCACACTTTAATCATATAGTGAACAGTGGTGTTGTAAATACCTAAAGAGTTACATATGCCAAGTAAGAAAACATATAAGTGGCTACATGTGGTGTGATAGAACTTCAAGGCCCTAGGCATAGTTGTCTATAAAAATCTCATACAGCAATCATGTGAAAAGCAACATGAAAGCAAATAAGAAGAACCCGTCAAAGTCTAGAACTCTTGATTAGTTTGATTCCATAATAACCAAATGGATGAATTGCAAAGCAAGTGCATATTTATTATCTGGAGGGCAGGCTACACGAATAAACAAGGTATGTAAAGGGGCAAAATGGATCGCTGGGTCCTACCACCTTGGTGAAAACTTGCTGGGACCCGAGGGGTATACTGTATGCCTCCAGCAAAGGCTTCAGCAGATACCATTGGGGAACAGGCTTTGACCCCATAGGTGATATATTTTCCCTTCAAGGTTTAGTCATAGAACATCACTGGAACAGAACAATACATCCACACAGAGCAAACTTGGAACTAATATAAACTTTTTCTTGCAATTAATTTTCACACTTTAATCGTTGTAAATACCTAAAGAGTTACATATGCCAAGTAAGAAAACATATAAGTGGCTACATGTGGTGTGATAGAACTTCAAGGCCCTAGGCATAGTTGTCTATAAAATTCTCATACAGCAATCATGTGAAAAGCAACATGAAAGCAAATAAGACGAACCTGTCAAAGTCTAGAACTCTTGATTAGTTTGATTCCATAATAACCCAATGGATGAATTGCAAAAAGCAAGTGCATATTTACTATCTGGATGGCAGACTACACGAATAAACAAGGTATGCAAAGTAGTGTAATAGAACGCTGTGTCCTACCACCTTGGTGAAAACTTGCTGGGACCCGAGGGGTATATATTCCTCCAGCAAAGGCTTCAGCAGTTACCATTGGGGAACAGGCTTTGACCCCATACGTGATATCTTTTCCCTTCAAGATTTAGTCACAGAACATCACTGGAACAGAACAATACATCCACACAGAGCAAACTTGAACTAATATAAACTTCTTCTTAGGATTAATTTTCAAACTTTAATCGTTGTACATACCTAAAGAGTTACATATGCCAAGTAAGAAAACATATAAGTGGCTACATGTGGTGTGATAGAACTTCAAGGCCCTAGGCAAAGTTGTCTATACAATTATCATACAGCAATCATGTGAAAAGCAACATGAAAGCAAATAAGAAGAACCCGTCAAAGTCTAGAACTCTTGATTAGTTTGATTCCATGATAACCCAATGGATGAATTGCAAAGCAAGTGCATATTTATTATCCGGAGGGCAGGCTACACGAATAAACAAGGTATGCAAAGGGGCAAAATGGATCGCTGGGTCCTACCACCTTGGTGAAAACTTGCTGGGACCCGAGGGGTATATATGCCTCCAGCAAAGGCTTCAGCAGATACCATTGGGGAACAGGCTTTAGCAGATACCATTGGGGAACAGGCTTCAGCAGATATCATTGGGGAACAGGCTTTAGCAGATACCATTGGGGAACAGGCTTCAGCAGATACCATTGGGGAACAGGCTTTAGCAGATACCATTGGGGAACAGGCTTCAGCAGATACCATTGGGGAACAGGCTTTAGCAGATACCATTGGGGAACAGGCTTCAGCAGATTCCATTGGGGAACAGGCTTTGACCCCATAGGTGATATATTTTCCCTTCAAGATTTAGTAAAAGAAAATCACTGGAACAGAACAATACATCCACACAGAGCAAACTTGAACTAATATAAACTTCATCTTAGGATTAATTTTCACACTTTAATCATATATTGAACAGTGGTGTTGTAAATACCTAAAGAGTTACATATGCCAAGTAAGAAAACATATAAGTGGCTACATGTGGTGTGATAGAACTTCAAGGCCCTAGGCACAGTTGTCTATACAATTCTCATACAGCAATCATGTGAAAAGCAACATGAAAGCAAATAAGAAGAACCCGTCAAAGTCTAGAACTCTTGATTAGTTTGATTCCATAATAACCCAATGGATGAATTGCAAAAAGCAAGTGCATATTTACTATCTGGATGACAGACTACACGAATAAACAAGGTATGCAAAGTAGTGTAATAGAACGCTTGGTCCTACCACCTTGTTGAAAACTTGCTGGGACCCGAGGGGTATATATTCCTCCAGCAAAGGCTTCAGCAGATACCATTGGGGAACAGGCTTTGACCCCATACGTGATATCTTTTCCCTTCCAGGTTTAGTCATAGAACATCACTGGAACAGAACAACACATCCACACAGAGCAAACTTGAACTAATATAAACTTTTTCTAACAATTAATTTTCACACTTTAATCATATAGTGAACAGTGGTGTTGTAAATACCTAAAGAGTTACATATGCCAAGTAAGAAAACATATAAGTGGCTACATGTGGTGTGATAGAACTTCAAGGCCCTAGGCATAGTTGTCTATAAAAATCTCATACAGCAATCATGTGAAAAGCAACATGAAAGCAAATAAGAAGAACCCGTCAAAGTCTAGAACTCTTGATTAGTTTGATTCCATAATAACCAAATGGATGAATTGCAAAGCAAGTGCATATTTATTATCTGGAGGGCAGGCTACACGAATAAACAAGGTATGTAAAGGGGCAAAATGGATCGCTGGGTCCTACCACCTTGGTGAAAACTTGCTGGGACCCGAGGGGTATACTGTATGCCTCCAGCAAAGGCTTCAGCAGATACCATTGGGGAACAGGCTTTGACCCCATAGGTGATGTCTTTTCCCTTCAAGGTTTAGTCATAGAACATCACTGGAACAGAACAATACATCCACACAGAGCAAACTTGGAACTAATATAAACTTTTTCTTGCAATTAATTTTCACACTTTAATCATTGTAAATACCTAAAGAGTTACATATGCCAAGTAAGAAAACATATAAGTGGCTACATGTGGTGTGATAGAACTTCAAGGCCCTAGGCATAGTTGTCTATAAAATTCTCATACAGCAATCATGTGAAAAGCAACATGAAAGCAAATAAGAAGAACCCGTCAAAGTCTAGAACTCTTGATTAGTTTGATTCCATAATAACCCAATGGATGAATTGCAAAAAGCAAGTGCATATTTACTATCTGGATGGCAGACTACACGAATAAACAAAGTATGCAAAGTAGTGTAATAGAACGCTGGGTCCTACCACCTTGGTGAAAACTTGCTGGGACCCGAGGGGTATATATTCCTCCAGCAAAGGCTTCAGCAGATACCATTGGGGAACAGGCTTTGACCCCATACGTGATATCTTTTCCCTTCAAGGTTTAGTCACAGAACATCACTGGAACAGAACAATACATCCACACAGAGCAAACTTGAACTAATATAAACTTCTTCTTAGGATTAATTTTCAAACTTTAATCGTTGTACATACCTAAAGAGTTACATATGCCAAGTAAGAAAACATAAGTGGCTACATGTGGTGTGATAGAACTTCAAGGCCCTAGGCATAGTTGTCTATAAAAATCTCATACAGCAATCATGTGAAAAGCAACATGAAAGCAAATAAGAAGAACCCGTCAAAGTCTAGAACTCTTGATTAGTTTGATTCCATGATAACCCAATGGATGAATTGCAAAGCAAGTGCATATGTATTATCCGGAGGGCAGGCTACACGAATAAACAATGTATGCAAAGGGGCAAAATGGATCGCTGGGTCCTACCACCTTGGTGAAAACTTGCTGGGACCCGAGGGGTATATATGCCTCCAGCAAAGGCTTCAGCAGATACCATTGGGGAACAGGCTTCAGCAGATACCATTGGGGAACAGGCTTTGACCCCATAGGTGATATATTTTCCCTTCAAGATTTAGTAAAAGAAAATCACTGGAACAGAACAATACATCCACACAGAGCAAACATGAACTAATATAAACTTCATCTTAGGATTAATTTTCACACTTTAATCATATATTGAACAGTGGTGTTGTAAATACCTAAAGAGTTACATATGCCAAGTAAGAAAACATATAAGTGGCTACATGTGGTGTGATAGAACTTCAAGGCCCTAGGCAAAGTTGTCTATACAATTCTCATACAGCAATCATGTGAAAAGCAACATGAAAGCAAATAAGAAGAACCCGTCAAAGTCTAGAACTCTTGATTAGTTTGATTCCATAATAACCCAATGGATGAATTGCAAAAAGCAAGTGCATATTTACTATCTGGATGACAGACTACACAAATAAACAAGGTATGCAAAGTAGTGTAATAGAACGCTTGGTCCTACCACCTTGGTGAAAACTTGCTGGGACCCGAGGGGTATATATTCCTCCAGCAAAGGCTTCAGCAGATACCATTGGGGAACAGGCTTTGACCCCATACGTGATATCTTTTCCCTTCCAGGTTTAGTCATAGAACATCACTGGAACAGAACAACACATCCACACAGAGCAAACTTGAACTAATATAAACTTTTTCTAACAATTAATTTTCACACTTTAATCATATAGTGAACAGTGGTGTTGTAAATACCTAAAGAGTTACATATGCCAAGTAAGAAAACATATAAGTGGCTACATGTGGTGTGATAGAACTTCAAGGCCCTAGGCATAGTTGTCTATAAAAATCTCATACAGCAATCATGTGAAAAGCAACATGAAAGCAAATAAGAAGAACCCGTCAAAGTCTAGAACTCTTGATTAGTTTGATTCCATAATAACCAAATGGATGAATTGCAAAGCAAGTGCATATTTATTATCTGGAGGGCAGGCTACACGAATAAACAAGGTATGTAAAGGGGCAAAATGGATCGCTGGGTCCTACCACCTTGGTGAAAACTTGCTGGGACCCGAGGGGTATATATGCCTCCAGCAAAGGCTTCAGCAGATACCATTGGGGAACAGGCTTTAGCAGATACCATTGGGGAACAGGCTTCAGCAGATACCATTGGGGAACAGGCTTTGACCCCATAGGTGATATATTTTCCCTTCAAGATTTAGTAAAAGAAAATCACTGGAACAGAACAATACATCCACACAGAGCAAACTTGAACTAATATAAACTTCATCTTAGGATTAATTTTCACACTTTAATCATATATTGAACAGTGGTGTTGTAAATACCTAAAGAGTTACATATGCCAAGTAAGAAAACATATAAGTGGCTACATGTGGTGTGATAGAACTTCAAGGCCCTAGGCATAGTTGTCTATAAAAATCTCATACAGCAATCATGTGAAAAGCAACATGAAAGCAAATAAGAAGAACCCGTCAAAGTCTAGAACTCTTGATTAGTTTGATTCCATAATAACCAAATGGATGAATTGCAAAGCAAGTGCATATTTATTATCTGGAGGGCAGGCTACACGAATAAACAAGGTATGTAAAGGGGCAAAATGGATCGCTGGGTCCTACCACCTTGGTGAAGACTTGCTGGGACCCGAGGGGTATATATGCCTCCAGCAAAGGCTTCAGCAGATACCATTGGGGAACAGGCTTTAGCAGATACCATTGGGGAACAGGCTTCAGCAGATACCATTGGGGAACAGGCTTTGACCCCATAGGTGATATATTTTCCCTTCAAGATTTAGTAAAAGAAAATCACTGGAACAGAACAATACATCCACACAGAGCAAACATGAACTAATATAAACTTCATCTTAGGATTAATTTTCACACTTTAATCATATATTGAACAGTGGTGTTGTAAATACCTAAAGAGTTACATATGCCAAGTAAGAAAACATATAAGTGGCTACATGTGGTGTGATAGAACTTCAAGGCCCTAGGCAAAGTTGTCTATACAATTCTCATACAGCAATCATGTGAAAAGCAACATGAAAGCAAATAAGAAGAACCCGTCAAAGTCTAGAACTCTTGATTAGTTTGATTCCATAATAACCCAATGGATGAATTGCAAAAAGCAAGTGCATATTTACTATCTGGATGACAGACTACACGAATAAACAAGGTATGCAAAGTAGTGTAATAGAACGCTTGGTCCTACCACCTTGGTGAAAACTTGCTGGGACCCGAGGGGTATATAATCCTCCAGCAAAGGCTTCAGCAGATACAATTGGGGAACAGGCTTTGACCCCATACGTGATATCTTTTCCCTTCCAGGTTTAGTCATAGAACATCACTGGAACAGAACAACACATCCACACAGAGCAAACTTGAACTAATATAAACTTTTTCTAACAATTAATTTTCACACTTTAATCATATAGTGAACAGTGGTGTTGTAAATACCTAAAGAGTTACATATGCCAAGTAAGAAAACATATAAGTGGCTACATGTGGTGTGATAGAACTTCAAGGCCCTAGGCATAGTTGTCTATAAAAATCTCATACAGCAATCATGTGAAAAGCAACATGAAAGCAAATAAGAAGAACCCGTCAAAGTCTAGAACTCTTGATTAGTTTGATTCCATAATAACCAAATGGATGAATTGCAAAGCAAGTGCATATTTATTATCTGGAGGGCAGGCTACACGAATAAACAAGGTATGTAAAGGGGCAAAATGGATCGCTGGGTCCTACCACCTTGGTGAAAACTTGCTGGGACCCGAGGGGTATATATGCCTCCAGCAAAGGCTTCAGCAGATACCATTGGGGAACAGGCTTTAGCAGATACCATTGGGGAACAGGCTTCAGCAGATACCATTGGGGAACAGGCTTTGACCCCATAGGTGATATATTTTCCCTTCAAGATTTAGTAAAAGAAAATCACTGGAACAGAACAATACATCCACACAGAGCAAACTTGAACTAATATAAACTTCATCTTAGGATTAATTTTCACACTTTAATCATATATTGAACAGTGGTGTTGTAAATACCTAAAGAGTTACATATGCCAAGTAAGAAAACATATAAGTGGCTACATGTGGTGTGATAGAACTTCAAGGCCCTAGGCATAGTTGTCTATACAATTCTCATACAGCAATCATGTGAAAAGCAACATGAAAGCAAATAAGAAGAACCCGTCAAAGTCTAGAACTCTTGATTAGTTTGATTCCATAATAACCCAATGGATGAATTGCAAAAAGCAAGTGCATATTTACTATCTGGATGGCAGACTACACGAATAAACAAGGTATGCAAAGTAGTGTAATAGAACGCTGGGTCCTACCACATTGGTGAAAACTTGCTGGGACCCGAGGGGTATATATTCCTCCAGCAAAGGCTTCAGCAGATACCATTGGGGAACAGGCTTTGACCCCATAGGTGATATCTTTTCCCTTCAAGGTTTAGTCACAGAACATCACTGGAACAGAACAATACATCCACACAGAGCAAACTTGAACTAATATAAACTTCTTCTTAGGATTAATTTTCAAACTTTAATCGTTGTACATACCTAAAGAGTTACATATGCCAAGTAAGAAAACATAAGTGGCTACATGTGGTGTGATAGAACTTCAAGGCCCTAGGCATAGTTGTCTATAAAAATCTCATACAGCAATCATATGAAAAGCAACATGAAAGCAAATAAGAAGAACCCGTCAAAGTCTAGAACTCTTGATTAGTTTGATTCCATAATAACCAAATGGATGAATTGCAAAGCAAGTGCATATTTATTATCTGGAGGGCAGGCTACACGAATAAACAAGGTATGTAAAGGGGCAAAATGGATCGCTGGGTCCTATCACCTTGGTGAAAACTTGCTGGGACCCGAGGGGTATATATGCCTCCAGCAAAGGCTTCAGCAGATACCATTGGGGAACAGGCTTTAGCAGATACCATTGGGGAACAGGCTTCAGCAGATACCATTGGGGAACAGGCTTTGACCCCATAGGTGATATATTTTCCCTTCAAGATTTAGTAAAAGAAAATCACTGGAACAGAACAATACATCCACACAGAGCAAACTTGAACTAATATAAACTTCATCTTAGGATTAATTTTCACACTTTAATCATATATTAAACAGTGGTGTTGTAAATACCTAAAGAGTTACATATGCCAAGTAAGAAAACAAAAGTGGCTACATGTGGTGTGATAGAACTTCAAGGCCCTAGGCAAAGTTGTCTATAAAATTCTCATACAGCAATCATGTGAAAAGCAACATGAAAGCAAATAAGAAGAACCCGTCAAAGTCTAGAACTCTTGATTAGTTTGATTCCATAATAACCCAATGGATGAATTGCAAAAAGCAAGTGCATATTTACTATCTGGATGACAGACTACACGAATAAACAAGGTATGCAAAGTAGTGTAATAGAACGCTTGGTCCTACCACCTTGGTGAAAACTTGCTGGGACCCGAGGGGTATATATTCCTCCAGCAAAGGCTTCAGCAGATACCATTGGGGAACAGGCTTTGACCCCATACGTGATATCTTTTCCCTTCCAGGTTTAGTCATAGGACATCACTGGAACAGAACAATACATCCACACAGAGCAAACTTGAACTAATATAAACTTTTTCTAACAATTAATTTTCACACTTTAATCATATAGTGAACAGTGGTGTTGTAAATACCTAAAGAGTTACATATGCCAAGTAAGAAAACATATAAGTGGCTACATGTGGTGTGATAGAACTTCAAGGCCCTAGGCATAGTTGTCTATAAAAATCTCATACAGCAATCATGTGAAAAGCAACATGAAAGCAAATAAGAAGAACCCGTCAAAGTCTAGAACTCTTGATTAGTTTGATTCCATAATAACCAAATGGATGAATTGCAAAGCAAGTGCATATTTATTATCTGGAGGGCAGGCTACACGAATAAACAAGGTATGTAAAGGGGCAAAATGGATCGCTGGGTCCTACCACCTTGGTGAAAACTTGCTGGGACCCGAGGGGTATATATGCCTCCAGCAAAGGCTTCAGCAGATACCATTGGGGAACAGGCTTTAGCAGATACCATTGGGGAACAGGCTTCAGCAGATACCATTGGGGAACAGGCTTTGACCCCATAGGTGATATATTTTCCCTTCAAGATTTAGTAAAAGAAAATCACTGGAACAGAACAATACATCCACACAGAGCAAACTTGAACTAATATAAACTTCATCTTAGGATTAATTTTCACACTTTAATCATATATTGAACAGTGGTGTTGTAAATACCTGAAGAGTTACATATGCCAAGTAAGAAAACATAGAAGTGGCTACATGTGGTGTGATAGAACTTCAAGGCCCTAGGCAAAGTTGTCTATAAAATTCTCATACAGCAATCATGTGAAAAGCAACATGAAAGCAAATAAGAAGAACCCGTCAAAGTCTAGAACTCTTGATTAGTTTGATTCCATAATAACCCAATGGATGAATTGCAAAAAGCAAGTGCATATTTACTATCTGGATGACAGACTACACGAATAAACAAGGTATGCAAAGTAGTGTAATAGAACGCTTGGTCCTACCACCTTGGTGAAAACTTGCTGGGACCCGAGGGGTATATATTCCTCCAGCAAAGGCTTCAGCAGATACCATTGGGAAACAGGCTTTGACCCCATATGTGATATCTTTTCCCTTCCAGGTTTAGTCATAGAACATCACTGGAACAGAACAATACATCCACACAGAGCAAACTTGAACTAATATAAACTTTTTCTAACAATTAATTTTCACACTTTAATCATATAGTGAACAGTGGTGTTGTAAACACCTAAAGAGTTACATATGCCAAGTAAGAAAACATATAAGTGGCTACATGTGGTGTGATAGAACTTCAAGGCCCTAGGCATAGTTGTCTATAAAAATCTCATACAGCAATCATGTGAAAAGCAACATGAAAGCAAATAAGAAGAACCCGTCAAAGTCTAGAACTCTTGATTAGTTTGATTCCATAATAACCAAATGGATGAATTGCAAAGCAAGTGCATATTTATTATCTGGAGGGCAGGCTACACGAATAAACAAGGTATGTAAAGGGGCAAAATGGATCGCTGGGTCCTACCACCTTGGTGAAAACTTGCTGGGACCCGAGGGGTATACTGTATGCCTCCAGCAAAGGCTTCAGCAGATACCATTGGGGAACAGGCTTTGACCCCATAGGTGATATCTTTTCCCTTCAAGGTTTAGTCATAGAACATCACTGGAACAGAACAATACATCCACACAGAGCAAACTTGGAACTAATATAAACTTTTTCTTGCAATTAATTTTCACACTTTAATCGTTGTAAATACCTAAAGAGTTACATATGCCAAGTAAGAAAACATATAAGTGGCTACATGTGGTGTGATAGAACTTCAAGGCCCTAGGCATAGTTGTCTATAAAATTCTCATACAGCAATCATGTGAAAAGCAACATGAAAGCAAATAAGAAGAACCCGTCAAAGTCTAGAACTCTTGATTAGTTTGATTCCATAATAACCCAATGGATGAATTGCAAAAAGCAAGTGCATATTTACTATCTGGATGGCAGACTACACGAATAAACAAGGTATGCAAAGTAGTGTAATAGAACGCTGTGTCCTACCACCTTGGTGAAAACTTGCTGGGACCCGAGGGGTATATATTCCTCCAGCAAAGGCTTCAGCAGATACCATTGGGGAACAGGCTTTGACCCCATACGTGATATCTTTTCCCTTCAAGGTTTAGTCACAGAACATCACTGGAACAGAACAATAAATCCACACAGAGCAAACTTGAACTAATATAAACTTCTTCTTAGGATTAATTTTCAAACTTTAATCGTTGTACATACCTAAAGAGTTACATATGCCAAGTAAGAAAACATAAGTGGCTACATGTGGTGTGATAGAACTTCAAGGCCCTAGGCATAGTTGTCTATAAAAATCTCATACAGCAATCATGTGAAAAGCAACATGAAAGCAAATAAGAAGAACCCGTCAAAGTCTAGAACTCTTGATTAGTTTGATTCCATGATAACCCAATGGATGAATTGCAAAGCAAGTGCATATTTATTATCCAGAGTGCAGGCTACACGAATAAACAAGGTATGCAAAGGGGCAAAATGGATCGCTGGGTCCTACCACCTTGGTGAAAACTTGCTGGGACCCGAGGGGTATATATGCCTCCAGCAAAGGCTTCAGCAGATACCATTGGGGAACAGGCTTTATTAGATACCATTGGGGAACAGGCTTCAGCAGATACCATTGGGGAACAGGCTTTGACCCCATAGGTGATATATTTTCCCTTCAAGATTTAGTAAAAGAAAATCACTGGAACAGAACAATACATCCACACAGAGCAAACTTGAACTAATATAAACTTCATCTTAGGATTAATTTTCACACTTTAATCATATATTGAACAGTGGTGTTGTAAATACCTAAAGAGTTACATATGCCAAGTAAGAAAACACAGAAGTGGCTACATGTGGTGTGATAGAACTTCAAGGCCCTAGGCAAAGTTGTCTATAAAATTCTCATACAGCAATCATGTGAAAAGCAACATGAAAGCAAATAAGAAGAACCCGTCAAAGTCTAGAACTCTTGATTAGTTTGATTCCATAATAACCCAATGGATGAATTGCAAAAAGCAAGTGCATATTTACTATCTGGATGACAGACTACACGAATAAACAAGGTATGCAAAGTAGTGTAATAGAACGCTTGGTCCTACCACCTTGGTGAAAACTTGCTGGGACCCGAGGGGTATATATTCCTCCAGCAAAGGCTTCAGCAGATACCATTGGGGAACAGGCTTTGACCCCATACGTGATATCTTTTCCCTTCCAGGTTTAGTCATAGAACATCACTGGAACAGAACAATACATCCACACAGAGCAAACTTGAACTAATATAAACTTTTTCTAACAATTAATTTTCACACTTTAATCATATAGTGAACAGTGGTGTTGTAAACACCTAAAGAGTTACATATGCCAAGTAAGAAAACATATAAGTGGCTACATGTGGTGTGATAGAACTTCAAGGCCCTAGGCATAGTTGTCTATAAAATCTCATACAGCAATCATGTGAAAAGCAACATGAAAGCAAATAAGAAGAACCCGTCAAAGTCTAGAACTCTTGATTAGTTTGATTCCATTATAACCAAATGGATGAATTGCAAAGCAAGTGCATATTTATTATCTGGAGGGCAGGCTACACGAATAAACAAGGTATGTAAAGGGGCAAAATGGATCGCTGGGTCCTACCACCTTGGTGAAAACTTGCTGGGACCCGAGGGGTATACTGTATGCCTCCAGCAAAGGCTTCAGCAGATACCATTGGGGAACAGGCTTTGACCCCATAGGTGATATCTTTTCCCTTCAAGGTTTAGTCACAGAACATCACTGGAACAGAACAATACATCCACACAGAGCAAACTTGAACTAACATAAACTTCTTCTTAGGATTAATTTTCAAACTTTAATCGTTGTACATACCTAAAGAGTTACATATGCCAAGTAAGAAAACATAAGTGGCTACATGTGGTGTGATAGAACTTCAAGGCCCTAGGCATAGTTGTCTATAAAAATCTCATACAGCAATCATGTGAAAAGCAACATGAAAGCAAATAAGAAGAACCCGTCAAAGTCTAGAACTCTTGATTAGTTTGATTCCATAATAACCAAATGGATGAATTGCAAAGCAAGTGCATATTTATTATCTGGAGGGCAGGCTACACGAATAAACAAGGTATGTAAAGGGGCAAAATGGATCGCTGGGTCCTACCACCTTGGTGAAAACTTGCTGGGACCCGAGGGGTATATGCCTCCAGCAAAGGCTTCAGCAGATACCATTGGGGAACAGGCTTTAGCAGATACCATTGGGGAACAGGCTTCAGCAGATACCATTGGGGAACAGGCTTTGACCCCATAGGTGATATATTTTCCCTTCAAGATTTAGTAAAAGAAAATCACTGGAACAGAACAATACATCCACACAGAGCAAACTTGAACTAATATAAACTTCATCTTAGGATTAATTTTCACACTTTAATCATATATTAAACAGTGGTGTTGTAAATACCTAAAGAGTTACATATGCCAAGTAAGAAAACATAAGTGGCTACATGTGGTGTGATAGAACTTCAAGGCCCTAGGCAAAGTTGTCTATAAAATTCTCATACAGCAATCATGTGAAAAGCAACATGAAAGCAAATAAGAAGAACCCGTCAAAGTCTAGAACTCTTGATTAGTTTGATTCCATAATAACCCAATGGATGAATTGCAAAAAGCAAGTGCATATTTACTATCTGGATGACAGACTACACGAATAAACAAGGTATGCAAAGCAGTGTAATAGAACGCTTGGTCCTACCACCTTGGTGAAAACTTGCTGGGACCCGAGGGGTATATATTCCTCCAGCAAAGGCTTCAGCAGATACCATTGGGGAACAGGCTTTGACCCCATACGTGATATCTTTTCCCTTCCAGGTTTAGTCATAGAACATCACTGGAACAGAACAATACATCCACACAGAGCAAACTTGAACTAATATAAACTTTTTCTAACAATTAATTTTCACACTTTAATCATATAGTGAACTGTGGTGTTGTAAATACCTAAAGAGTTACATATGCCAAGTAAGAAAACATATAAGTGGCTACATGTGGTGTGATAGAACTTCAAGGCCCTAGGCATAGTTGTCTATAAAAATCTCATACAGCAATCATGTGAAAAGCAACATGAAAGCAAATAAGAAGAACCCGTCAAAGTCTAGAACTCTTGATTAGTTTGATTCCATAATAACCAAATGGATGAATTGCAAAGCAAGTGCATATTTATTATCCGGAGGGCAGGCTACACGAATAAACAAGGTATGTAAAGGGGCAAAATGGATCGCTGGGTCCTACCACCTTGGTGAAAACTTGCTGGGACCCGAGGGGTATACTGTATGCCTCCAGCAAAGGCTTCAGCAGATGCCATTGGGGAACAGGCTTTGACCCCATAGGTGATATCTTTTCCCTTCAAGGTTTAGTCATAGAACATCACTGGAACAGAACAATACATCCACACAGAGCAAACTTGGAACTAATATAAACTTTTTCTTGCAATTAATTTTCACACTTTAATCGTTGTAAATACCTAAAGAGTTACATATGCCAAGTAAGAAAACATATAAGTGGCTACATGTGGTGTGATAGAACTTCAAGGCCCTAGGCATAGTTGTCTATAAAATTCTCATACAGCAATCATGTGAAAAGCAACATGAAAGCAAATAAGAAGAACCCGTCAAAGTCTAGAACTCTTGATTAGTTTGATTCCATAATAACCCAATGGATGAATTGCAAAAAGCAAGTGCATATTTACTATCTGGATGGCAGACTACACGAATAAACAAGGTATGCAAAGTAGTGTAATAGAACGCTGGGTCCTACCACCTTGGTGAAAACTTGCTGGGACCCGAGGGGTATATATTCCTCCAGCAAAGGCTTCAGCAGATACCATTGGGGAACAGGCTTTGACCCCATACGTGATATCTTTTCCCTTCAAGGTTTAGTCACAGAACATCACTGGAACAGAACAATACATCCACACAGAGCAAACTTGAACTAATATAAACTTCTTCTTAGGATTAATTTTCAAACTTTAATCGTTGTACATACCTAAAGAGTTACATATGCCAAGTAAGAAAACATAAGTGGCTACATGTGGTGTGATAGAACTTCAAGGCCCTAGGCATAGTTGTCTATAAAAATCTCATACAGCAATCATGTGAAAAGCAACATGAAAGCAAATAAGAAGAACCCGTCAAAGTCTAGAACTCTTGATTAGTTTGATTCCATGATAACCCAATGGATGAATTGCAAAGCAAGTGCATATTTATTATCCGGAGGGCAGGCTACACGAATAAACAAGGTATGCAAAGGGGCAAAATGGATCGCTGGGTCCTACCACCTTGGTGAAAACTTGCTGGGACCCGAGGGTTATATATGCCTCCAGCAAAGGCTTCAGCAGATACCATTGGGGAACAGGCTTTAGCAGATACCATTGGGGAACAGGCTTCAGCAGATACCATTGGGGAACAGGCTTTGACCCCATAGGTGATATATTTTCCCTTCAAGATTTAGTAAAAGAAAATCACTGGAACAGAACAATACATCCACACAGAGCAAACTTGAACTAATATAAACTTCATCTTAGGATTAATTTTCACACTTTAATCATATATTGAACAGTGGTGTTGTAAATACCTAAAGAGTTACATATGCCAAGTAAAAAAAAACATATAAGTGGCTACATGTGGTGTGATAGAACTTCAAGGCCCTAGGCAAAGTTGTCTATACAATTCTCATACAGCAATCATGTGAAAAGCAACATGAAAGCAAATAAGAAGAACCCGTCAAAGTCTAGAACTCTTGATTAGTTTGATTCCATAATAACCCAATGGATGAATTGCAAAAAGCAAGTGCATATTTACTATCTGGATGACAGACTACACGAATAAACAAGGTATGCAAAGTAGTGTAATAGAACGCTTGGTCCTACCACCTTGGTGAAAACTTGCTGGGACCCGAGGGGTATATATTCCTCCAGCAAAGGCTTCAGCAGATACCATTGGGGAACAGGCTTTGACCCCATACGTGATATCTTTTCCCTTCCAGGTTTAGTCATAGAACATCACTGGAACAGAACAATACATCCACACAGAGCAAACTTGAACTAATATAAACTTTTTCTAACAATTATTTTTCACACTTTAATCATATAGTGAACAGTGGTGTTGTAAATACCTAAAGAGTTACATATGCCAAGTAAGAAAACATATAAGTGGCTACATGTGGTGTGATAGAACTTCAAGGCCCTAGGCATAGTTGTCTATAAAAATCTCATACAGCAATCATGTGAAAAGCAACATGAAAGCAAATAAGAAGAACCCGTCAAAGTCTAGAACTCTTGATTAGTTTGATTCCATGATAACCCAATGGATGAATTGCAAAGCAAGTGCATATTTATTATCTGGAGGGCAGGCTACACGAATAAACAAGGTATGCAAAGGGGCAAAATGGATCGCTGGGTCCTACCACCTTGGTGAAAACTTGCTGGGACCCGAGGGGTATATATGCCTCCAGCAAAGGCTTCAGCAGATACCATTGGGGAACAGGCTTTAGCAGATACCATTGGGGAACAGGCTTTGACCCCATAGGTGATATATTTTCCCTTCAAGATTTAGTAAAAGAAAATCACTGGAACAGAACTATACATCCACACAGAGCAAACTTGAACTAATATAAACTTCATCTTAGGATTAATTTTCACACTTTAATCATATATTGAACAGTGGTGTTGTAAATACCTAAAGAGTTACATATGCCAAGTAAGAAAACATATAAGTGGCTACATGTGGTGTGATAGAACTTCAAGGCCCTAGGCAAAGTTGTCTATACAATTCTCATACAGCAATCATATGAAAAGCAACATGAAAGCAAATAAGAAGAACCCGTCAAAGTCTAGAACTCTTGATTAGTTTGATTCCATAATAACCCAATGGATGAATTGCAAAAAGCAAGTGCATATTTACTATCTGGATGACAGACTACACGAATAAACAAGGTATGCAAAGTAGTGTAATAGAACGCTTGGTCCTACCACATTGGTGAAAACTTGCTGGGACCCGAGGGGTATATATTCCTCCAGCAAAGGCTTCAGCAGATACCATTGGGGAACAGGCTTTGACCCCATACGTGATATATTTTCCCTTCCAGGTTTAGTCATAGAACATCACTGGAACAGAACAATACATCCACACAGAGCAAACTTGAACTAATATAAACTTTTTCTAACAATTAATTTTCACACTTTAATCATATAGTGAACAGTGGTGTTGTAAATACCTAAAGAGTTACATATGCCAAGTAAGAAAACATATAAGTGGCTACATGTGGTGTGATAGAACTTCAAGGCCCTAGGCATAGTTGTCTATGAAAATCTCATACAGCAATCATGTGAAAAGCAACATGAAAGCAAATAAGAAGAACCCGTCAAAGTCTAGAACTCTTGATTAGTTTGATTCCATAATAACCAAATGGATGAATTGCAAAGCAAGTGCATATTTATTATCTGGAGGGCAGGCTACACGAATAAACAAGGTATGTAAAGGGGCAAAATGGATCGCTGGGTCCTACCACCTTGGTGAAAACTTGCTGGGACCCGAGGGGTATATATGCCTCCAGCAAAGGCTTCAGCAGATACCATTGGGGAACAGGCTTTGACCCCATACGTGATATCTTTTCCCTTCAAGGTTTAGTCACAGAACATCACTGGAACAGAACAATACATCCACACAGAGCAAACTTGAACTAATATAAACTTCTTCTTAGGGTTAATTTTCAAACTTTAATCGTTGTACATACCTAAAGAGTTACATATGCCAAGTAAGAAAACATATAAGTGGCTACATGTGGTGTGATAGAACTTCAAGGCCCTAGACATAGTTGTCTATAAAAATCTCATACAGCAATCATGTGAAAAGCAACATGAAAGCAAATAAGAAGAACCCGTCAAAGTCTAGAACTCTTGATTAGTTTGATTCCATGATAACCCAATGGATGAATTGCAAAGCAAGTGCATATTTATTATCCGGAGGGCAGGCTACACGAATAAACAAGGTATGCAAAGGGGCAAAATGGATCGCTGGGTCCTACCACCTTGGTGAAAACTTGCTGGGACCCGAGGGGTATATATGCCTCCAGCAAAGGCTTCAGCAGGTACCATTGGGGAACAGGCTTTAGCAGATACCATTGGGGAACAGGCTTCAGCAGATACCATTGGGGAACAGGCTTTGACCCCATAGGTGATATATTTTCCCTTCAAGATTTAGTAATAGAAAATCACTGGAACAGAACAATACATCCACACAGAGCAAACTTGAACTAATATAAACTTCTTCTTAGGATTAATTTTCACACTTTAATCATATAGTCAAGTCAAGTCATCTTCATTTATATAGCGCTTTTAACAATGTAGATTGTCTCAAAGCAGCTTTACAGAGATAAGCGTATAATTTAAGGTAACAGAGATTGTTTCGGCTTTACAGCAGAGTTAAGTTATTTCCATCTAAAGTTAGTTTTAATTGATTTGGTTCCGTCGCAATGATCATTTGTTATTAAATTAGGGGCCGCTAAGACGACACCATTCTCTCTACGCAGACTTTAAACGCGAACCTGTGAGAAACGCTGATGGCGGTCACATGCGCATTTAGAATGGGTTCTATAGTTATGTGCGTTAGAATATACGCAGGTTTGGAATTCCCTACAAGCCAAGCCTAAACAAAATACTTGTCTTTCCTTATAAATTTTGATAAGGATCAAAATAGTGAACAGTCACTTCATATATTCACTTCATATAGTGAGCAGTCGTGTTGTAAATACCTAAAGAGTTACATATGCCAAGTAAGAAAACATATAAGTGGCTACATGTGGTGTGATAGAACTTCAAGGCCCTAGGCATAGTTGTCTATAAAAATCTCATACAGCAATCATGTGAAAAGCAACATGAATGCAAATAAGAACCCGTCAAAGTCTAGAACTCTTGATTAGTTTGATTCCATAATAACCCAATGGATGAATTGCAAAAAGCAAGTGCATATTTATTATCTGGAGGGTAGGCTACACGAATAAACAAGGTATGCAAATAGGGCGAAATGGATCGCTGGGTCCTACCACCTTGGTGAAAACTTGCTGGGACCTGAGGAGTATATATGCCTCCAGCAAAGGCTTAAGCAGATACCATTGGGGAACAGGCTTTGACCCCATACGTGATATCTTTTCCCTTCAAGGTTTAGTCACAGAACATCACTGGAACAGAACAATACATCCACACAGAGCAAACTTGAACTAATATAAACTTCTTCTTAGGATTAATTTTCAAACTTTAATCGTTGTACATACCTAAAGAGTTACATATGCCAAGTAAGAAAACATATAAGTGGCTACATGTGGTGTGATAGAACTTCAAGGCCCTAGGCATAGTTGTCTATAAAATTCTCATACAGCAATCATGTGAAAAGCAACATGAAAGCAAATAAGAAGAACCCGTCAAAGTCTAGAACTCTTGATTAGTTTGATTCCATAATAACCCAATGGATGAATTGCAAAGCAAGTGCATATTTATTATCTGGAGGGCAGGCTACACGAATAAACAAGCTATGCAAAGGGGCAAAATGGATCGCTAGGTCCTACCACCTTGGTGAAAACTTGCTGGGACCCGAGGGGTATATATGCCTCCAGCAAAGGCTTCAGCAGATACCATTGGGAACAGGCTTTGACCCCATAGGTGATATCTTTTCCCTTCAAGGTTTAGTCACAGAACATCACTGGAACAGAACAATACATCCACACAGAGCAAACTTGAGCTAATATGAACTTTTTCTTACAATTAATTTTCACACTTTATTTATATAGTGAACAGTGATGTTGTAAATACCTAAAGAGTTACATATGCCAAGTAAGAAAACATATAAGTGGCTACATGTGGTGTGATAGAACTTCAAGGCCCTAGGCATAGTTGTCTATAAAAATCTCATACAGCAATCATGTGAAAAGCAACATGAAAGCAAATAAGAAGAACCCGTCAAAGTCTAGAACTCTTGATTAGTTTGATTCCATGATAACCCAATGGATGAATTGCAAAGCAAGTGCATATTTATTATCTGGAGGATAGTGAACAGTGGTGTTGTAAATACCTAAAGAGTTACATATGCCAAGTAAGAAAATATATAAGTGGCTATATGTGGTGTGATAGAACTTCAAGGCCCTAGGCATAGTTGTCTATAAAAATCTCATACAGCAATCATGAGAACAGTCAGAGGTGTATAGTCCAGGGGTCAGAAAGTCCTGCCATATGTTTATTCCACCCATGAACTCAGCCAGCTGATTTAACTAATAAGTTCTATCTCCTGGCTGAATTAGCAAATCCAGGTGATTGGAACAAAATACTGAGGAGGACTTTTACTTTCTGAACCTGGACTTTACACCTCTGGCCACATGTCAGCCAAGAGCAAAAGAAATAAACCAGAACTGGACCTTATCTGAGCCACAAAACCTGTGCATATTAAATATGGAGTCATCTCAGTCTTAATAAGCCTGTTAACAAGCAGAATCACTGAAGGGAAAGAAGAGAATAGAAAAAGAGACGAGCAGAAACACAAGAACTACAACTGACTTCAGACACAGCCTTAGATGAAATCAACTGAAGAGAAAAGAAGACATTAAATCTGTGATCTCAGCAGAGGAGGATTAATCAACTCCACAAACAGCATTACCAGCTTCACTTATTACTAACCAGACTGACTTTATTTCTGTCAGAAGTCTACAGAAGTTTTTATTGAGAATTAACAGAGGTTTAACTCTAATGTGGTTCATTTGAAGTCACCATAATAGTGATTACTGTTTCCATTAGTTGGGCTCTTAACTCTTATGATAGACGGTGTGTTTGTTAAACACATTTGCAGCAGCAAAAGAAGGTAAAGTCAAATGAGATCAGGTGATGATGGTTACCTGTTGATGGTTTTATAATCGTCATGAAGTAGCCTGAATCACTGATGTTTCCAAAGGATGGTGAGAGGCTTTCTTTTCCATAAAAAACACGCCATACCATACAAACACACAGTCACACCAGCCAGAAAAATAATAATAATGTTAGGGATTATATTTGCCAAAGGGTGACACCCTTTATTCAGTACAGTTTATGGCGACTGTACTGGGGCGTTGGATGTTAGTTGATATAGGGACTATTTTACACCAGGGGTACCCTTTATACAGTACAGCTTATTGTGACTGTACTGGGGCGTTAGGACCCACTAAGGCCACAGGTTGATCAGACCTGCAGGCCTCTCTAACACCTCTTCCAGCAGCTACCCAGTCTCCCAGGAGGTTTCCCATCCAGATAAAGACCAGGCTCAACCCTACTTAGCTTCGATGGGAGTGCAGTTGGAAGCTTCAGGTTGACCACTGCTGGCTGGTACTGCTTTCTTTGCGAGAGTTATAAAGACCAACTAATGGAAACAAGAATCACCATTATGGTGATTTCAAATGAAACAGAGAGTTAAAACCCTGTTAATTCTCAGTGGACATCTGGCAGATGTAAGATGTCAAAGTTTCTGAATAAAACTCTGACACAGCAAAGCAGATTTTAGATCTTTTAGTGAACTTTTAAATCTCCGTTGCAATTGTTTACATTTCTGTTTCGCGCTTGGTTTTCTTCTCTCCTGTTTACGCTGTCTCAACACCACAAAACCGAATCTAACGCGCCCCCTTGTGGGCTGAATGAACAATGTCTGCTTTCAAACTAAAATACATCACATGTGGAAATAATATAACATAACATCACATGTTATAAATCGTAAACATTACAATGTCTAAATCCAGAGGTGTATAGTCCAGGGGTCAGAAAGCAGAAGTCCTGCCATATGTTTATTCCACCCATGAACTCAGCCAGCTGATTTAACTAATTAGTTCTATCTCCTGGCTGAATTAGCAAATCCAGGTGATTGGAACAAAACACTGAGGAGGACTTTTACTTTCTGAACCTGGACTTTACACCTCTGGGAACAGCAACATGAAAAAAATAAGAAGAAACCGTCAAAGTCTAGAACTCTTGATTAGTTTGATTCCATAATAACCCAATGGATGAATTGCAAAAAGCAAGTGCATATTTACTATCTGGATGGCAGGCTACACGAATAAACAAGATATGCAAAGTGGTGCAATGGATCGCTGGGTCCTACCACCTTGGTGAAAACTTGCTGGGACCCGAGGGGTATATATGCCTCCAGCAAAGGCTTCAGCAGATACCATTGGGGAACAGGCTTTGACCCCATAGGTGATATCTTTTCCCTTCAAGGTTTAGTCATAGAACATCACTGGAACAGAACAATACATCCACACAGAGCAAACTTGAACTAATATAAACTTTTTCTTGCAATTAATTTTCACACTTTATATAGTGAACAGTGGTGTTGTAAATACCTAAAGAGTTACATATGCCAAGTAAGAAAACATATAAGTGGCTACATGTGGTGTGATAGAACTTCAAGGCCCTAGGCATAGTTGTCTATAAAAATCTCATACAGCAATCATGTGAAAAGCAACATGAATGCAAATAAGAAGAACCCGTCAAAGTCTAGAACTCTTGATTAGTTTGATTCCATAATAACCCAATGGATGAATTGCAAAAAGCAAGTGCATATTTATTATCTGGAGGGTAGGCTACACGAATAAACAAGGTATGCAAATAGGGCGAAATGGATCGCTGGGTCCTACCACCTTGGTGAAAACTTGCTGGGACCTGAGGAGTATATATGCCTCCAGCAAAGGCTTAAGCAGATACCATTGGGGAACAGGCTTTGACCCCATACGTGATATCTTTTCCCTTCAAGGTTTAGTCACAGAACATCACTGGAACAGAACAATACATCCACACAGAGCAAACTTGAACTAATATAAACTTCTTCTTAGGGTTAATTTTCAAACTTTAATCGTTGTACATACCTAAAGAGTTACATATGCCAAGTAAGAAAACATATAAGTGGCTACATGTGGTGTGATAGAACTTCAAGGCCCTAGACATAGTTGTCTATAAAAATCTCATACAGCAATCATGTGAAAAGCAACATGAAAGCAAATAAGAAGAACCCGTCAAAGTCTAGAACTCTTGATTAGTTTGATTCCATGATAACCCAATGGATGAATTGCAAAGCAAGTGCATATTTATTATCCGGAGGGCAGGTTACACGAATAAACAAGGTATGCAAAGGGGCAAAATGGATCGCTGGGTCCTACCACCTTGGTGAAAACTTGCTGGGACCCGAGGGGTATATATGCCTCCAGCAAAGGCTTCAGCAGGTACCATTGGGGAACAGGCTTTAGCAGATACCATTGGGGAACAGGCTTCAGCAGATACCATTGGGGAACAGGCTTTGACCCCATAGGTGATATATTTTCCCTTCAAGATTTAGTAATAGAAAATCACTGGAACAGAACAATACATCCACACAGAGCAAACTTGAACTAATATAAACTTCTTCTTAGGATTAATTTTCACACTTTAATCATATAGTCAAGTCAAGTCATCTTCATTTATATAGCGCTTTTAACAATGTAGATTGTCTCAAAGCAGCTTTACAGAGATAAGCGTATAATTTAAGGTAACAGAGATTGTTTCGGCTTTACAGCAGAGTTAAGTTATTTCCATCTAAAGTTAGTTTTAATTGATTTGGTTCCGTCGCAATGATCATTTGTTATTAAATTAGGGGCCGCTAAGACGACACCATTCTCTCTACGCAGACTTTAAACGCGAACCTGTGAGAAACGCTGATGGCGGTCACATGCGCATTTAGAATGGGTTCTATAGTTATGTGCGTTAGAATATATGCAGGTTTGGAATTCCCTACAAGCCAAGCCTAAACAAAATACTTGTCTTTCCTTATAAATTTTGATAAGGATCAAAATAGTGAACAGTCACTTCATATATTCACTTCATAGAGTGAGCAGTCGTGTTGTAAATACCTAAAGAGTTACATATGCCAAGTAAGAAAACATATAAGTGGCTACATGTGGTGTGATAGAACTTCAAGGCCCTAGGCATAGTTGTCTATAAAAATCTCATACAGCAATCATGTGAAAAGCAACATGAATGCAAATAAGAAGAACCCGTCAAAGTCTAGAACTCTTGATTAGTTTGATTCCATAATAACCCAATGGATGAATTGCAAAAAGCAAGTGCATATTTATTATCTGGAGGGTAGGCTACACGAATAAACAAGGTATGCAAATAGGGCGAAATGGATCGCTGGGTCCTACCACCTTGGTGAAAACTTGCTGGGACCTGAGGAGTATATATGCCTCCAGCAAAGGCTTAAGCAGATACCATTGGGGAACAGGCTTTGACCCCATACGTGATATCTTTTCCCTTCAAGGTTTAGTCACAGAACATCACTGGAACAGAACAATACATCCACACAGAGCAAACTTGAACTAATATAAACTTCTTCTTAGGATTAATTTTCAAACTTTAATCGTTGTACATACCTAAAGAGTTACATATGCCAAGTAAGAAAACATATAAGTGGCTACATGTGGTGTGATAGAACTTCAAGGCCCTAGGCATAGTTGTCTATAAAATTCTCATACAGCAATCATGTGAAAAGCAACATGAAAGCAAATAAGAAGAACCCGTCAAAGTCTAGAACTCTTGATTAGTTTGATTCCATAATAACCCAATGGATGAATTGCAAAGCAAGTGCATATTTATTATCTGGAGGGCAGGCTACACGAATAAACAAGCTATGCAAAGGGGCAAAATGGATCGCTAGGTCCTACCACCTTGGTGAAAACTTGCTGGGACCCGAGGGGTATATATGCCTCCAGCAAAGGCTTCAGCAGATACCATTGGGAACAGGCTTTGACCCCATAGGTGATATCTTTTCCCTTCAAGGTTTAGTCACAGAACATCACTGGAACAGAACAATACATCCACACAGAGCAAACTTGAGCTAATATGAACTTTATCTTACAATTAATTTTCACACTTTATTTATATAGTGAACAGTGATGTTGTAAATACCTAAAGAGTTACATATGCCAAGTAAGAAAACATATAAGTGGCTACATGTGGTGTGATAGAACTTCAAGGCCCTAGGCATAGTTGTCTATAAAAATCTCATACAGCAATCATGTGAAAAGCAACATGAAAGCAAATAAGAAGAACCCGTCAAAGTCTAGAACTCTTGATTAGTTTGATTCCATGATAACCCAATGGATGAATTGCAAAGCAAGTGCATATTTATTATCTGGAGGATAGTGAACAGTGGTGTTGTAAATACCTAAAGAGTTACATATGCCAAGTAAGAAAATATATAAGTGGCTATATGTGGTGTGATAGAACTTCAAGGCCCTAGGCATAGTTGTCTATAAAAATCTCATACAGCAATCATGAGAACAGTCAGAGGGCTATAGTCCAGGGGTCAGAAAGTCCTGCCATATGTTTATTCCACCCATGAACTCAGCCAGCTGATTTAACTAATAAGTTCTATCTCCTGGCTGAATTAGCAAATCCAGGTGATTGGAACAAAATACTGAGGAGGACTTTTACTTTCTGAACCTGGACTTTACACCTCTGGCCACATGTCAGCCAAGAGCAAAAGAAATAAACCAGAACTGGACCTTATCTGAGCCACAAAACCTGTGCATATTAAATATGGAGTCATCTCAGTCTTAATAAGCCTGTTAACAAGCAGAATCACTGAAGGAAAGAAGAGAATAGAAAAAGAGACAAGCAGAAACACAAGAACTACAACTGACTTCAGACACAGCCTTAGATGAAATCAACTGAAGAGAAAAGAAGACATTAAATCTGTGATCTCAGCAGAGGAGGATTAATCAACTCCACAAACAGCATTACCAGCTTCACTTATTACTAACCAGACTGACTTTATTTCTGTCAGAAGTCTACAGAAGTTTTTATTGAGAATTAACAGAGGTTTAACTCTAATGTGGTTCATTTGAAGTCACCATAATAGTGATTACTGTTCCCATTAGTTGGGCTCTTAACTCTTATGATAGACGGTGTGTTTGTTAAACACATTTGCAGCAGCAAAAGAAGGTAAAGTCAAATGAGATCAGGTGATGATGGTTACCTGTTGATGGTTTTATAATCGTCATGAAGTAGCCTGAATCACTGATGTTTCCAAAGGATGGTGAGAGGCTTTCTTTTCCATAACAAACACGCCATACCATACAAACACACAGTCACACCAGCCAGAAAAATAATAATAATGTTAGGGATTATTTTTGCCAAAGGGTGACACCCTTTATTCAGTACAGTTTATGGCGACTGTACTGGGGCGTTGGATGTTAGTTGATATAGGGACTATTTTACACCAGGGGTACCCTTTATACAGTACAGCTTATTGTGACTGTACTGGGGCGTTAGGACCCACTAAGGCCACAGGTTGATCAGACCTGCAGGCCTCTCTAACACCTCTTCCAGCAGCTACCCAGTCTCCCAGGAGGTTTCCCATCCAGATAAAGACCAGGCTCAACCCTACTTAGCTTCGATGGGAGTGCAGTTGGAAGCTTCAGGTTGACCACTGCTGGCTGGTACTGCTTTCTTTGCGAGAGTTATAAAGACCAACTAATGGAAACAAGAATCACCATTATGGTGATTTCAAATGAAACAGAGAGTTAAAACCCTGTTAATTCTCAGTGGACATCTGGCAGATGTAAGATGTCAAAGTTTCTGAATAAAACTCTGACACAGCAAAGCAGATTTTAGATCTTTTAGTGAACATTTAAATCTCCGTTGCAATTGTTTACATTTCTGTTTCGCGCTTGGTTTTCTTCTCTCCTGTTTACGCTGTCTCAACACCACAAAACCGAATCTAACGCGCCCCCTTGTGGGCTGAATGAACAATGTCTGCTTTCAAACTAAAATACATCACATGTGGAAATAATATAACATAACATCACATGTTATAAATCGTAAACATTACAATGTCTAAATCCAGAGGTGTATAGTCCAGGGGTCAGAAAGCAGAAGTCCTGCCATATGTTTATTCCACCCATGAACTCAGCCAGCTGATTTAACTAATTAGTTCTATCTCCTGGCTGAATTAGCAAATCCAGGTGATTGGAACAAAACACTGAGGAGGACTTTTACTTTCTGAACCTGGACTTTACACCTCTGGGAACAGCAACATGAAAAAAATAAGAAGAAACCGTCAAAGTCTAGAACTCTTGATTAGTTTGATTCCATAATAGCCCAATGGATGAATTGCAAAAAGCAAGTGCATATTTACTATCTGGATGACAGACTACACGAATAAACAAGGTATGCAAAGTAGTGTAATAGAACGCTTGGTCCTACCACCTTGGTGAAAACTTGCTGGGACCCGAGGGGTATATATTCCTCCAGCAAAGGCTTCAGCAGATACCATTGGGGAACAGGCTTTGACCCCATACGTGATATCTTTTCCCTTCCAGGTTTAGTCATAGAACATCACTGGAACAGAACAACACATCCACACAGAGCAAACTTGAACTAATATAAACTTTTTCTAACAATTAATTTTCACACTTTAATCATATAGTGAACAGTGGTGTTGTAAATACCTAAAGAGTTACATATGCCAAGTAAGAAAACATATAAGTGGCTACATGTGGTGTGATAGAACTTCAAGGCCCTAGGCATAGTTGTCTATAAAAATCTCATACAGCAATCATGTGAAAAGCAACATGAAAGCAAATAAGAAGAACCCGTCAAAGTCTAGAACTCTTGATTAGTTTGATTCCATGATAACCCAATGGATGAATTGCAAAGCAAGTGCATATTTATTATCCGGAGGGCAGGCTACACGAATAAACAAGGTATGCAAAGGGGCAAAATGGATCGCTGGGTCCTACCACCTTGGTGAAAACTTGCTGGGACCCGAGGGGTATATATGCCTCCAGCAAAGGCTTCAGCAGATACCATTGGGGAACAGGCTTTAGCAGATACTATTGGGGAACAGGCTTCAGCAGATACCATTGGGGAACAGGCTTTGACCCCATAGGTGATATATTTTCCCTTCAAGATTTAGTAAAAGAAAATCACTGGAACAGAACAATACATCCACACAGAGCAAACTTGAACTAATATAAACTTCATCTTAGGATTAATTTTCACACTTTAATCATATATTGAACAGTGGTGTTGTAAATACCTAAAGAGTTACATATGCCAAGTAAGAAAACATATAAGTGGCTACATGTGGTGTGATAGAACTTCAAGGCCCTAGGCAAAGTTGTCTATACAATTCTCATACAGCAATCATGTGAAAAGCAACATGAAAGCAAATAAGAAGAACCCGTCAAAGTCTAGAACTCTTGATTAGTTTGATTCCATAATAACCCAATGGATGAATTGCAAAAAGCAAGTGCATATTTACTATCTGGATGACAGACTACACGAATAAACAAGGTATGCAAAGTAGTGTAATAGAACGCTTGGTCCTACCACCTTGGTGAAAACTTGCTGGGACCCGAGGGGTATATATTCCTCCAGCAAAGGCTTCAGCAGATACCATTGGGGAACAGGCTTTGACCCCATAGGTGATATCTTTTCCCTTCCAGGTTTAGTCATAGAACATCACTGGAACAGAACAACACATCCACACAGAGCAAACTTGAACTAATATAAACTTTTTCTAACAATTAATTTTCACACTTTAATCATATAGTGAACAGTGGTGTTGTAAATACCTAAAGAGTTACATATGCCAAGTAAGAAAACATATAAGTGGCTACATGTGGTGTGATAGAACTTCAAGGCCCTAGGCATAGTTGTCTATAAAAATCTCATACAGCAATCATGTGAAAAGCAACATGAAAGCAAATAAGAAGAACCCGTCAAAGTCTAGAACTCTTGATTAGTTTGATTCCATAATAACCAAATGGATGAATTGCAAAGCAAGTGCATATTTATTATCTGGAGGGCAGGCTACACGAATAAACAAGGTATGTAAAGGGGCAAAATGGATCGCTGGGTCCTACCACCTTGGTGAAAACTTGCTGGGACCCGAGGGGTATATATTCCTCCAGCAAAGGCTTCAGCAGATACCATTGGGGAACAGGCTTTGACCCCATACGTGATATCTTTTCCCTTCAAGGTTTAGTCACAGAACATCACTGGAACAGAACAATACATCCACACAGAGCAAACTTGAACTAATATAAACTTCTTCTTAGGATTAATTTTCAAACTTTAATCGTTGTACATACCTAAAGAGTTACATATGCCAAGTAAGAAAACATAAGTGGCTACATGTGGTGTGATAGAACTTCAAGAACCCGTCAAAGTCTAGAACTCTTGATTAGTTTGATTCCATAATAACCCAATGGATGAATTGCAAAAAGCAAGTGCATATTTACTATCTGGATGGCAGACTACACGAATAAACAAGGTATGCAAAGTAGTGTAATAGAACGCTTGGTCCTACCACCTTGGTGAAAACTTGCTGGGACCCGAGGGGTATATATTCCTCCAGCAAAGGCTTCAGCAGATACCATTGGGGAACAGGCTTTGACCCCATACGTGATATCTTTTCCCTTCCAGGTTTAGTCATAGAACATCACTGGAACAGAACAATACATCCACACAGAGCAAACTTGAACTAATATAAACTTCTTCTTAGGATTAATTTTCAAACTTTAATCGTTGTACATACCTAAAGAGTTACATATGCCAAGTAAGAAAACATAAGTGGCTACATGTGGTGTGATAGAACTTCAAGGCCCTAGGCATAGTTGTCTATAAAAATCTCATACAGCAATCATGTGAAAAGCAACATGAAAGCAAATAAGAAGAACCCGTCAAAGTCTAGAACTCTTGATTAGTTTGATTCCATGATAACCCAATGGATGAATTGCAAAGCAAGTGCATATTTATTATCCGGAGGGCAGGCTACACGAATAAACAAGGTATGCAAAGGGGCAAAATGGATCGCTGGGTCCTACCACCTTGGTGAAAACTTGCTGGGACCCGAGGGGTATATATGCCTCCAGCAAAGGCTTCAGCAGATACCATTGGGGAACAGGCTTTAGCAGATACTATTGGGGAACAGGCTTCAGCAGATACCATTGGGGAACAGGCTTTGACCCCATAGGTGATATATTTTCCCTTCAAGATTTAGTAAAAGAAAATCACTGGAACAGAACAATACATCCACACAGAGCAAACTTGAACTAATATAAACTTCATCTTAGGATTAATTTTCACACTTTAATCATATATTGAACAGTGGTGTTGTAAATACCTAAAGAGTTACATATGCCAAGTAAGAAAACATATAAGTGGCTACATGTGGTGTGATAGAACTTCAAGGCCCTAGGCAAAGTTGTCTATACAATTCTCATACAGCAATCATGTGAAAAGCAACATGAAAGCAAATAAGAAGAACCCGTCAAAGTCTAGAACTCTTGATTAGTTTGATTCCATAATAACCCAATGGATGAATTGCAAAAAGCAAGTGCATATTTACTATCTGGATGACAGACTACACGAATAAACAAGGTATGCAAAGTAGTGTAATAGAACGCTTGGTCCTACCACCTTGGTGAAAACTTGCTGGGACCCGAGGGGTATATATTCCTCCAGCAAAGGCTTCAGCAGATACCATTGGGGAACAGGCTTTGACCCCATACGTGATATCTTTTCCCTTCCAGGTTTAGTCATAGAACATCACTGGAACAGAACAACACATCCACACAGAGCAAACTTGAACTAATATAAACTTTTTCTAACAATTAATTTTCACACTTTAATCATATAGTGAACAGTGGTGTTGTAAATACCTAAAGAGTTACATATGCCAAGTAAGAAAACATATAAGTGGCTACATGTGGTGTGATAGAACTTCAAGGCCCTAGGCATAGTTGTCTATAAAAATCTCATACAGCAATCATGTGAAAAGCAACATGAAAGCAAATAAGAAGAACCCGTCAAAGTCTAGAACTCTTGATTAGTTTGATTCCATAATAACCAAATGGATGAATTGCAAAGCAAGTGCATATTTATTATCTGGAGGGCAGGCTACACGAATAAACAAGGTATGTAAAGGGGCAAAATGGATCGCTGGGTCCTACCACCTTGGTGAAAACTTGCTGGGACCCGAGGGGTATACTGTATGCCTCCAGCAAAGGCTTCAGCAGATACCATTGGGGAACAGGCTTTGACCCCATAGGTGATATCTTTTCCCTTCAAGGTTTAGTCATAGAACATCACTGGAACAGAACAATACATCCACACAGAGCAAACTTGGAACTAATATAAACTTTTTCTTGCAATTAATTTTCACACTTTAATCGTTGTAAATACCTAAAGAGTTACATATGCCAAGTAAGAAAACATATAAGTGGCTACATGTGGTGTGATAGAACTTCAAGGCCCTAGGCATAGTTGTCTATAAAATTCTCATACAGCAATCATGTGAAAAGCAACATGAAAGCAAATAAGAAGAACCCGTCAAAGTCTAGAACTCTTGATTAGTTTGATTCCATAATAACCCAATGGATGAATTGCAAAAAGCAAGTGCATATTTACTATCTGGATGGCAGACTACACGAATAAACAAGGTATGCAAAGTAGTGTAATAGAACGCTGGGTCCTACCACCTTGGTGAAAACTTGCTGGGACCCGAGGGGTATATATTCCTCCAGCAAAGGCTTCAGCAGATACCATTGGGGAACAGGCTTTGACCCCATACGTGATATCTTTTCCCTTCAAGGTTTAGTCACAGAACATCACTGGAACAGAACAATACATCCACACAGAGCAAACTTGAACTAATATAAACTTCTTCTTAGGATTAATTTTCAAACTTTAATCGTTGTACATACCTAAAGAGTTACATATGCCAAGTAAGAAAACATAAGTGGCTACATGTGGTGTGATAGAACTTCAAGGCCCTAGGCATAGTTGTCTATAAAAATCTCATACAGCAATCATGTGAAAAGCAACATGAAAGCAAATAAGAAGAACCCGTCAAAGTCTAGAACTCTTGATTAGTTTGATTCCATGATAACCCAATGGATGAATTGCAAAGCAGGTGCATATTTATCATCCGGAGGGCAGGCTACACGAATAAACAAGGTATGCAAAGGGGCAAAATGGATCGCTGGGTCCTACCACCTTGGTGAAAACTTGCTGGGACCCGAGGGGTATATATGCCTCCAGCAAAGGCTTCAGCAGATACCATTGTGGAACAGGCTTTAGCAGATACCATTGGGGAACAGGCTTTGACCCCATAGGTGATATATTTTCCCTTCAAGATTTAGTAAAAGAAAATCACTGGAACAGAACAATACATCCACACAGAGCAAACTTGAACTAATATAAACTTCATCTTAGGATTAATTTTCACACTTTAATCATATATTGAACAGTGGTGTTGTAAATACCTAAAGAGTTACATATGCCAAGTAAGAAAACATATAAGTGGCTACATGTGGTGTGATAGAACTTCAAGGCCCTAGGCAAAGTTGTCTATACAATTTTCATACAGCAATCATGTGAAAAGCAACATGAAAGCAAATAAGAAGAACCCGTCAAAGTCTAGAACTCTTGATTAGTTTGATTCCATAATAACCCAATGGATGAATTGCAAAAAGCAAGTGCATATTTACTATCTGGATGACAGACTACACGAATAAACAAGGTATGCAAAGTAGTGTAATAGAACGCTTGGTCGTACCACCTTGGTGAAAACTTGCTGGGACCCGAGGGGTATATATTCCTCCAGCAAAGGCTTCAGCAGATACCATTGGGGAACAGGCTTTGACCCCATACGTGATATCTTTTCCCTTCCAGGTTTAGTCATAGAACATCACTGGAACAGAACAATACATCCACACAGAGCAAACTTGAACTAATATAAACTTTTTCTAACAATTAATTTTCACACTTTAATCATATAGTGAACAGTGGTGTTGTAAATACCTAAAGAGTTACATATGCCAAGTAAGAAAACATATAAGTGGCTACATGTGGTGTGATAGAACTTCAAGGCCCTAGGCATAGTTGTCTATAAAAATCTCATACAGCAATCATGTGAAAAGCAACATGAAAGCAAATAAGAAGAACCCGTCAAAGTCTAGAACTCTTGATTAGTTTGATTCCATGATAACCCAATGGATGAATTGCAAAGCAAGTGCATATTTATTATCCGGAGGGCAGGCTACACGAATAAACAAGGTATGCAAAGGGGCAAAATGGATCGCTGGGTCCTACCACCTTGGTGAAAACTTGCTGGGACCCGAGGGGTATATATGCCTCCAGCAAAGGCTTCAGCAGATACCATTGGGGAACAGGCTTTAGCAGATACCATTGGGGAACAGGCTTCAGCAGATACCATTGGGGAACAGGCTTTGACCCCATAGGTGATATATTTTCTCTTCAAGATTTAGTAAAAGAAAATCACTGGAACAGAACAATACATCCACACAGGGCAAACTTGAACTAATATAAACTTCATCTTAGGATTAATTTTCACACTTTAATCATATATTGAACAGTGGTGTTGTAAATACCTAAAGAGTTACATATGCCAAGTAAGAAAACATATAAGTGGCTACATGTGGTGTGATAGAACTTCAAGGCCCTAGGCAAAGTTGTCTATACAATTCTCATACAGCAATCATGTGAAAAGCAACATGAAAGCAAATAAGAAGAACACGTCAAAGTCTAGAACTCTTTATTAGTTTGATTCCATAATAACCCAATGGATGAATTGCAAAAAGCAAGTGCATATTTACTATCTGGATGACAGACTACACGAATAAACAAGGTATGCAAAGTAGTGTAATAGAACGCTTGGTCCTACCACCTTGGTGAAAACTTGCTGGGACCCGAGGGGTATATATGCCTCCAGCAAAGGCTTCAGCAGATACCATTGGGGAACAGGCTTTAGCAGATACCATTGGGGAACAGGCTTTGACCCCATACGTGATATCTTTTCCCTTCAAGGTTTAGTCACAGAACATCACTGGAACAGAACAATACATCCACACAGAGCAAACTTGAACTAATATAAACTTTTTCTAACAATTAATTTTCACACTTTAATCATATAGTGAACAGTGGTGTTGTAAATACCTAAAGAGTTACATATGCCAAGTAAGAAAACATATAAGTGGCTACATGTGGTGTGATAGAACTTCAAGGCCCTAGGCATAGTTGTCTATAAAAATCTCATACAGCAATCATGTGAAAAGCAACATGAAAGCAAATAAGAAGAACCCGTCAAAGTCTAGAACTCTTGATTAGTTTGATTCCATAATAACCAAATGGATGAATTGCAAAGCAAGTGCATATTTATTATCTGGAGGGCAGGCTACACGAATAAACAAGGTATGTAAAGCGGCAAAATGGATCGCTGGGTCCTACCACCTTGGTGAAAACTTGCTGGGACCCGAGGGGTATATATTCCTCCAGCAAAGGCTTCAGCAGATACCATTGGGGAACAGGCTTTGACCCCATACGTGATATCTTTTCCCTTCAAGGTTTAGTCACAGAACATCACTGGAACAGAACAATACATCCACACAGAGCAAACTTGAACTAATATAAACTTCTTCTTAGGATTAATTTTCAAACTTTAATCGTTGTACATACCTAAAGAGTTACATATGCCAAGTAAGAAAACATAAGTGGCTACATGTGGTGTGATAGAACTTCAAGAACCCGTCAAAGTCTAGAACTCTTGATTAGTTTGATTCCATAATAACCCAATGGATGAATTGCAAAAAGCAAGTGCATATTTACTATCTGGATGGCAGACTACACGAATAAACAAGGTATGCAAAGTAGTGTAATAGAACGCTTGGTCCTACCACCTTGGTGAAAACTTGCTGGGACCCGAGGGGTATATATTCCTCCAGCAAAGGCTTCAGCAGATACCATTGGGGAACAGGCTTTGACCCCATACGTGATATCTTTTCCCTTCCAGGTTTAGTCATAGAACATCACTGGAACAGAACAATACATCCACACAGAGCAAACTTGAACTAATATAAACTTCTTCTTAGGATTAATTTTCAAACTTTAATCGTTGTACATACCGAAAGAGTTACATATGCCAAGTAAGAAAACATAAGTGGCTACATGTGGTGTGATAGAACTTCAAGGCCCTAGGCATAGTTGTCTATAAAAATCTCATACAGCAATCATGTGAAAAGCAACATGAAAGCAAATAAGAAGAACCCGTCAAAGTCTAGAACTCTTGATTAGTTTGATTCCATGATAACCCAATGGATGAATTGCAAAGCAAGTGCATATTTATTATCCGGAGGGCAGGCTACACGAATAAACAAGGTATGCAAAGGGGCAAAATGGATCGCTGGGTCCTACCACCTTGGTGAAAACTTGCTGGGACCCGAGGGGTATATATGCCTCCAGCAAAGGCTTCAGCAGATACCATTGGGGAACAGGCTTTAGCAGATACCATTGGGGAACAGGCTTCAGCAGATACCATTGGGGAACAGGCTTTGACCCCATAGGTGATATATTTTCCCTTCAAGATTTAGTAAAAGAAAATCACTGGAACAGAACAATACATCCACACAGAGCAAACTTGAACTAATATAAACTTCATCTTAGGATTAATTTTCACACTTTAATCATATATTGAACAGTGGTGTTGTAAATACCTAAAGAGTTACATATGCCAAGTAAGAAAACATATAAGTGGCTACATGTGGTGTGATAGAACTTCAAGGCCCTAGGCAAAGTTGTCTATACAATTCTCATACAGCAATCATGTGAAAAGCAACATGAAAGCAAATAAGAAGAACCCGTCAAAGTCTGGAACTCTTGATTAGTTTGATTCCATAATAACCCAATGGATGAATTGCAAAAAGCAAGTGCATATTTACTATCTGGATGACAGACTACACGAATAAACAAGGTATGCAAAGTAGTGTAATAGAACGCTTGGTCCTACCACCTTGGTGAAAACTTGCTGGGACCCGAGGGGTATATATTCCTCCAGCAAAGGCTTCAGCAGATACCATTGGGGAACAGGCTTTGACCCCATACGTGATATCTTTTCCCTTCCAGGTTTAGTCATAGAACATCACTGGAACAGAACAATACATCCACACAGAGCAAACTTGAACTAATATAAACTTTTTCTAACAATTAATTTTCACACTTTAATCATATAGTGAACAGTGGTGTTGTAAATACCTAAAGAGTTACATATGCCAAGTAAGAAAACATATAAGTGGCTACATGTGGTGTGATAGAACTTCAAGGCCCTAGGCATAGTTGTCTATAAAAATCTCATACAGCAATCATGTGAAAAGCAACATGAAAGCAAATAAGAAGAACCCGTCAAAGTCTAGAACTCTTGATTAGTTTGATTCCATAATAACCAAATGGATGAATTGCAAAGCAAGTGCATATTTATTATCTGGAGGGCAGGCTACACGAATAAACAAGGTATGTAAAGGGGCAAAATGGATCGCTGGGTCCTACCACCTTGGTGAAAACTTGCTGGGACCCGAGGGGTATACTGTATGCCTCCAGCAAAGGCTTCAGCAGATACCATTGGGGAACAGGCTTTGACCCCATAGGTGATATCTTTTCCCTTCAAGGTTTAGTCATAGAACATCACTGGAACAGAACAATACATCCACACAGAGCAAACTTGGAACTAATATAAACTTTTTCTTGCAATTAATTTTCACACTTTAATCATTGTAAATACCTAAAGAGTTACATATGCCAAGTAAGAAAACATATAAGTGGCTACATGTGGTGTGATAGAACTTCAAGGCCCTAGGCATAGTTGTCTATAAAATTCTCATACAGCAATCATGTGAAAAGCAACATGAAAGCAAATAAGAAGAACCCGTCAAAGTCTAGAACTCTTGATTAGTTTGATTCCATAATAACCCAATGGATGAATTGCAAAAAGCAAGTGCATATTTACTATCTGGATGGCAGACTACACGAATAAACAAGGTATGCAAAGTAGTGTAATAGAACGCTGGGTCCTACCACCTTGGTGAAAACTTGCTGGGACCCGAGGGGTATATATTCCTCCAGCAAAGGCTTCAGCAGATACCATTGGGGAACAGGCTTTGACCCCATACGTGATATCTTTTCCCTTCAAGGTTTAGTCACAGAACATCACTGGAACAGAACAATACATCCACACAGAGCAAACTTGAACTAATATAAACTTCTTCTTAGGATTAATTTTCAAACTTTAATCGTTGTACATACCTAAAGAGTTACATATGCCAAGTAAGAAAACATAAGTGGCTACATGTGGTGTGATAGAACTTCAAGGCCCTAGGCATAGTTGTCTATAAAAATCTCATACAGCAATCATGTGAAAAGCAACATGAAAGCAAATAAGAAGAACCCGTCAAAGTCTAGAACTCTTGATTAGTTTGATTCCATGATAACCCAATGGATGAATTGCAAAGCAGGTGCATATTTATTATCCGGAGGGCAGGCTACACGAATAAACAAGGTATGCAAAGGGGCAAAATGGATCGCTGGGTCCTACCACCTTGGTGAAAACTTGCTGGGACCCGAGGGGTATATATGCCTCCAGCAAAGGCTTCAGCAGATACCATTGTGGAACAGGCTTTAGCAGATACCATTGGGGAACAGGCTTCAGCAGATACCATTGGGGAACAGGCTTTGACCCCATAGGTGATATATTTTCCCTTCAAGATTTAGTAAAAGAAAATCACTGGAACAGAACAATACATCCACACAGAGCAAACTTGAACTAATATAAACTTCATCTTAGGATTAATTTTCACACTTTAATCATATATTGAACAGTGGTGTTGTAAATACCTAAAGAGTTACATATGCCAAGTAAGAAAACATATAAGTGGCTACATGTGGTGTGATAGAACTTCAAGGCCCTAGGCAAAGTTGTCTATACAATTTTCATACAGCAATCATGTGAAAAGCAACATGAAAGCAAATAAGAAGAACCCGTCAAAGTCTAGAACTCTTGATTAGTTTGATTCCATAATAACCCAATGGATGAATTGCAAAAAGCAAGTGCATATTTACTATCTGGATGACAGACTACACGAATAAACAAGGTATGCAAAGTAGTGTAATAGAACGCTTGGTCCTACCACCTTGGTGAAAACTTGCTGGGACCCGAGGGGTATATATTCCTCCAGCAAAGGCTTCAGCAGATACCATTGGGGAACAGGCTTTGACCCCATACGTGATATCTTTTCCCTTCCAGGTTTAGTCATAGAACATCACTGGAACAGAACAATACATCCACACAGAGCAAACTTGAACTAATATAAACTTTTTCTAACAATTAATTTTCACACTTTAATCATATAGTGAACAGTGGTGTTGTAAATACCTAAAGAGTTACATATGCCAAGTAAGAAAACATATAAGTGGCTACATGTGGTGTGATAGAACTTCAAGGCCCTAGGCATAGTTGTCTATAAAAATCTCATACAGCAATCATGTGAAAAGCAACATGAAAGCAAATAAGAAGAACCCGTCAAAGTCTAGAACTCTTGATTAGTTTGATTCCATGATAACCCAATGGATGAATTGCAAAGCAAGTGCATATTTATTATCCGGAGGGCAGGCTACACGAATAAACAAGGTATGCAAAGGGGCAAAATGGATCGCTGGGTCCTACCACCTTGGTGAAAACTTGCTGGGACCCGAGGGGTATATATGCCTCCAGCAAAGGCTTCAGCAGATACCATTGGGGAACAGGCTTTAGCAGATACCATTGGGGAACAGGCTTCAGCAGATACCATTGGGGAACAGGCTTTGACCCCATAGGTGATATATTTTCTCTTCAAGATTTAGTAAAAGAAAATCACTGGAACAGAACAATACATCCACACAGGGCAAACTTGAACTAATATAAATTTCATCTTAGGATTAATTTTCACACTTTAATCATATATTGAACAGTGGTGTTGTAAATACCTAAAGAGTTACATATGCCAAGTAAGAAAACATATAAGTGGCTACATGTGGTGTGATAGAACTTCAAGGCCCTAGGCAAAGTTGTCTATACAATTCTCATACAGCAATCATGTGAAAAGCAACATGAAAGCAAATAAGAAGAACCCGTCAAAGTCTAGAACTCTTGATTAGTTTGATTCCATAATAACCCAATGGATGAATTGCAAAAAGCAAGTGCATATTTACTATCTGGATGACAGACTACACGAATAAACAAGGTATGCAAAGTAGTGTAATAGAACGCTTGGTCCTGCCACCTTGGTGAAAACTTGCTGGGACCCGAGGGGTATATATGCCTCCAGCAAAGGCTTCAGCAGATACCATTGGGGAACAGGCTTTAGCAGATACCATTGGGGAACAGGCTTTGACCCCATACGTGATATCTTTTCCCTTCAAGGTTTAGTCACAGAACATCACTGGAACAGAACAATACATCCACACAGAGCAAACTTGAACTAATATAAACTTTTTCTAACAATTAATTTTCACACTTTAATCATATAGTGAACAGTGGTGTTGTAAAAACCTAAAGAGTTACATATGCCAAGTAAGAAAACATATAAGTGGCTACATGTGGTGTGATAGAACTTCAAGGCCCTAGGCATAGTTGTCTATAAAAATCTCATACAGCAATCATGAGAAAAGCAACATGAAAGCAAATAAGAAGAACCCGTCAAAGTCTAGAACTCTTGATTAGTTTGATTCCATAATAACCAAATGGATGAATTGCAAAGCAAGTGCATATTTATTATCTGGAGGGCAGGCTACACGAATAAACAAGGTATGTAAAGCGGCAAAATGGATCGCTGGGTCCTACCACCTTGGTGAAAACTTGCTGGGACCCGAGGGGTATATATTCCTCCAGCAAAGGCTTCAGCAGATACCATTGGGGAACAGGCTTTGACCCCATACGTGATATCTTTTCCCTTCAAGGTTTAGTCACAGAACATCACTGGAACAGAACAATACATCCACACAGAGCAAACTTGAACTAATATAAACTTCTTCTTAGGATTAATTTTCAAACTTTAATCGTTGTACATACCTAAAGAGTTACATATGCCAAGTAAGAAAACATAAGTGGCTACATGTGGTGTGATAGAACTTCAAGAACCCGTCAAAGTCTAGAACTCTTGATTAGTTTGATTCCATAATAACCCAATGGATGAATTGCAAAAAGCAAGTGCATATTTACTATCTGGATGACAGACTACACGAATAAACAAGGTATGCAAAGTAGTGTAATAGAACGCTTGGTCCTACCACCTTGGTGAAAACTTGCTGGGACCCGAGGGGTATATATTCCTCCAGCAAAGGCTTCAGCAGATACCATTGGGGAACAGGCTTTGACCCCATACGGGATATCTTTTCCCTTCCAGGTTTAGTCATAGAACATCACTGGAACAGAACAACACATCCACACAGAGCAAACTTGAACTAATATAAACTTTTTCTAACAATTAATTTTCACACTTTAATCATATAGTGAACAGTGGTGTTGTAAATACCTAAAGAGTTACATATGCCAAGTAAGAAAACATATAAGTGGCTACATGTGGTGTGATAGAACTTCAAGGCCCTAGGCATAGTTGTCTATAAAAATCTCATACAGCAATCATGTGAAAAGCAACATGAAAGCAAATAAGAAGAACCCGTCAAAGTCTAGAACTCTTGATTAGTTTGATTTCATAATAACCAAATGGATGAATTGCAAAGCAAGTGCATATTTATTATCTGGAGGGCAGGCTACACGAATAAACAAGGTATGTAAAGGGGCAAAATGGATCGCTGGGTCCTACCACCTTGGTGAAAACTTGCTGGGACCCGAGGGGTATATATGCCTCCAGCAAAGGCTTCAGCAGATACTATTGGGGAACAGGCTTTAGCAGATACCATTGGGGAACAGGCTTCAGCAGATACCATTGGGGAACAGGCTTTGACCCCATACGTGATATCTTTTCCCTTCCAGGTTTAGTCATAGAACATCACTGGAACAGAACAATACATCCACACAGAGCAAACTTGAACTAATATAAACTTTTTCTAACAATTAATTTTCACACTTTAATCATATAGTGAACAGTGGTGTTGTAAATACCTAAAGAGTTACATATGCCAAGTAAGAAAACATATAAGTGGCTACATGTGGTGTGATAGAACTTCAAGGCCCTAGGCATAGTTGTCTATAAAAATCTCATACAGCAATCATGTGAAAAGCAACATGAAAGCAAATAAGAAGAACCCGTCAAAGTCTAGAACTCTTGATTAGTTTTATTCCATAATAACCAAATGGATGAATTGCAAAGCAAGTGCATATTTATTATCTGGAGGGCAGGCTACACGAATAAACAAGGTATGTAAAGGGGCAAAATGGATCGCTGGGTCCTACCACCTTGGTGAAAACTTGCTGGGACCCGAGGGGTATACTGTATGCCTCCAGCAAAGGCTTCAGCAGATACCATTGGGGAACAGGCTTTGACCCCATAGGTGATATCTTTTCCCTTCAAGGTTTAGTCATAGAACATCACTGGAACAGAACAATACATCCACACAGAGCAAACTTGGAACTAATATAAACTTTTTCTTGCAATTAATTTTCACACTTTAATCATTGTAAATACCTAAAGAGTTACATATGCCAAGTAAGAAAACATATAAGTGGCTACATGTGGTGTGATAGAACTTCAAGGCCCTAGGCATAGTTGTCTATAAAAATCTCATACAGCAATCATGTGAAAAGCAACATGAAAGCAAATAAGAAGAACCCGTCAAAGTCTAGAACTCTTGATTAGTTTGATTCCATGATAACCCAATGGATGAATTGCAAAGCAAGTGCATATTTATTATCCGGAGGGCAGGCTACACGAATAAACAAGGTATGCAAAGGGGCAAAATGGATCGCTGGGTCCTACCACCTTGGTGAAAACTTGCTGGGACCCGAGGGGTATATATGCCTCCAGCAAAGGCTTCAGCAGATACCATTGGGGAACAGGCTTTAGCAGATACCATTGGGGAACAGGCTTCAGCAGATACCATTGGGGAACAGGCTTTGACCCCATAGGTGATATATTTTCTCTTCAAGATTTAGTAAAAGAAAATCACTGGAACAGAACAATACATCCACACAGGGCAAACTTGAACTAATATAAATTTCATCTTAGGATTAATTTTCACACTTTAATCATATATTGAACAGTGGTGTTGTAAATACCTAAAGAGTTACATATGCCAAGTAAGAAAACATATAAGTGGCTACATGTGGTGTGATAGAACTTCAAGGCCCTAGGCAAAGTTGTCTATACAATTCTCATACAGCAATCATGTGAAAAGCAACATGAAAGCAAATAAGAAGAACCCGTCAAAGTCTAGAACTCTTGATTAGTTTGATTCCATAATAACCCAATGGATGAATTGCAAAAAGCAAGTGCATATTTACTATCTGGATGACAGACTACACGAATAAACAAGGTATGCAAAGTAGTGTAATAGAACGCTTGGTCCTGCCACCTTGGTGAAAACTTGCTGGGACCCGAGGGGTATATATGCCTCCAGCAAAGGCTTCAGCAGATACCATTGGGGAACAGGCTTTAGCAGATACCATTGGGGAACAGGCTTTGACCCCATACGTGATATCTTTTCCCTTCAAGGTTTAGTCACAGAACATCACTGGAACAGAACAATACATCCACACAGAGCAAACTTGAACTAATATAAACTTTTTCTAACAATTAATTTTCACACTTTAATCATATAGTGAACAGTGGTGTTGTAAAAACCTAAAGAGTTACATATGCCAAGTAAGAAAACATATAAGTGGCTACATGTGGTGTGATAGAACTTCAAGGCCCTAGGCATAGTTGTCTATAAAAATCTCATACAGCAATCATGTGAAAAGCAACATGAAAGCAAATAAGAAGAACCCGTCAAAGTCTAGAACTCTTGATTAGTTTGATTCCATAATAACCAAATGGATGAATTGCAAAGCAAGTGCATATTTATTATCTGGAGGGCAGGCTACACGAATAAACAAGGTATGTAAAGCGGCAAAATGGATCGCTGGGTCCTACCACCTTGGTGAAAACTTGCTGGGACCCGAGGGGTATATATTCCTCCAGCAAAGGCTTCAGCAGATACCATTGGGGAACAGGCTTTGACCCCATACGTGATATCTTTTCCCTTCAAGGTTTAGTCACAGAACATCACTGGAACAGAACAATACATCCACACAGAGCAAACTTGAACTAATATAAACTTCTTCTTAGGATTAATTTTCAAACTTTAATCGTTGTACATACCTAAAGAGTTACATATGCCAAGTAAGAAAACATAAGTGGCTACATGTGGTGTGATAGAACTTCAAGAACCCGTCAAAGTCTAGAACTCTTGATTAGTTTGATTCCATAATAACCCAATGGATGAATTGCAAAAAGCAAGTGCATATTTACTATCTGGATGACAGACTACACGAATAAACAAGGTATGCAAAGTAGTGTAATAGAACGCTTGGTCCTACCACCTTGGTGAAAACTTGCTGGGACCCGAGGGGTATATATTCCTCCAGCAAAGGCTTCAGCAGATACCATTGGGGAACAGGCTTTGACCCCATACGTGATATCTTTTCCCTTCAAGGTTTAGTCATAGAACATCACTGGAACAGAACAACACATCCACACAGAGCAAACTTGAACTAATATAAACTTTTTCTAACAATTAATTTTCACACTTTAATCATATAGTGAACAGTGGTGTTGTAAATACCTAAAGAGTTACATATGCCAAGTAAGAAAACATATAAGTGGCTACATGTGGTGTGATAGAACTTCAAGGCCCTAGGCATAGTTGTCTATAAAAATCTCATACAGCAATCATGTGAAAAGCAACATGAAAGCAAATAAGAAGAACCCGTCAAAGTCTAGAACTCTTGATTAGTTTGATTTCATAATAACCAAATGGATGAATTGCAAAGCAAGTGCATATTTATTATCTGGAGGGCAGGCTACACGAATAAACAAGGTATGTAAAGGGGCAAAATGGATCGCTGGGTCCTACCACCTTGGTGAAAACTTGCTGGGACCCGAGGGGTATATATGCCTCCAGCAAAGGCTTCAGCAGATACTATTGGGGAACAGGCTTTAGCAGATACCATTGGGGAACAGGCTTCAGCAGATACCATTGGGGAACAGGCTTTGACCCCATACGTGATATCTTTTCCCTTCCAGGTTTAGTCATAGAACATCACTGGAACAGAACAATACATCCACACAGAGCAAACTTGAACTAATATAAACTTTTTCTAACAATTAATTTTCACACTTTAATCATATAGTGAACAGTGGTGTTGTAAATACCTAAAGAGTTACATATGCCAAGTAAGAAAACATATAAGTGGCTACATGTGGTGTGATAGAACTTCAAGGCCCTAGGCATAGTTGTCTATAAAAATCTCATACAGCAATCATGTGAAAAGCAACATGAAAGCAAATAAGAAGAACCCGTCAAAGTCTAGAACTCTTGATTAGTTTTATTCCATAATAACCAAATGGATGAATTGCAAAGCAAGTGCATATTTATTATCTGGAGGGCAGGCTACACGAATAAACAAGGTATGTAAAGGGGCAAAATGGATCGCTGGGTCCTACCACCTTGGTGAAAACTTGCTGGGACCCGAGGGGTATACTGTATGCCTCCAGCAAAGGCTTCAGCAGATACCATTGGGGAACAGGCTTTGACCCCATAGGTGATATCTTTTCCCTTCAAGGTTTAGTCATAGAACATCACTGGAACAGAACAATACATCCACACAGAGCAAACTTGGAACTAATATAAACTTTTTCTTGCAATTAATTTTCACACTTTAATCATTGTAAATACCTAAAGAGTTACATATGCCAAGTAAGAAAACATATAAGTGGCTACATGTGGTGTGATAGAACTTCAAGGCCCTAGGCATAGTTGTCTATAAAATTCTCATACAGCAATCATGTGAAAAGCAACATGAAAGCAAATAAGAAGAACCCGTCAAAGTCTAGAACTCTTGATTAGTTTGATTCCATAATAACCCAATGGATGAATTGCAAAAAGCAAGTGCATATTTACTATCTGGATGGCAGACTACACGAATAAACAAGGTATGCAAAGTAGTGTAATAGAACGCTGGGTCCTACCACCTTGGTGAAAACTTGCTGGGACCCGAGGGGTATATATTCCTCCAGCAAAGGCTTCAGCAGATACCATTGGGGAACAGGCTTTGACCCCATACGTGATATCTTTTCCCTTCAAGGTTTAGTCACAGAACATCACTGGAACAGAACAATACATCCACACAGAGCAAACTTGAACTAATATAAACTTCTTCTTAGGATTAATTTTCAAACTTTAATCGTTGTACATACCTAAAGAGTTACATATGCCAAGTAAGAAAACATAAGTGGCTACATGTGGTGTGATAGAACTTCAAGGCCCTAGGCATAGTTGTCTATAAAAATCTCATACAGCAATCATGTGAAAAGCAACATGAAAGCAAATAAGAAGAACCCGTCAAAGTCTAGAACTCTTGATTAGTTTGATTCCATGATAACCCAATGGATGAATTGCAAAGCAGGTGCATATTTATTATCCGGAGGGCAGGCTACACGAATAAACAAGGTATGCAAAGGGGCAAAATGGATCGCTGGGTCCTACCACCTTGGTGAAAACTTGCTGGGACCCGAGGGGTATATATGCCTCCAGCAAAGGCTTCAGCAGATACCATTGTGGAACAGGCTTTAGCAGATACCATTGGGGAACAGGCTTTGACCCCATAGGTGATATATTTTCCCTTCAAGATTTAGTAAAAGAAAATCACTGGAACAGAACAATACATCCACACAGAGCAAACTTGAACTAATATAAACTTCATCTTAGGATTAATTTTCACACTTTAATCATATATTGAACAGTGGTGTTGTAAATACCTAAAGAGTTACATATGCCAAGTAAGAAAACATATAAGTGGCTACATGTGGTGTGATAGAACTTCAAGGCCCTAGGCAAAGTTGTCTATACAATTTTCATACAGCAATCATGTGAAAAGCAACATGAAAGCAAATAAGAAGAACCCGTCAAAGTCTAGAACTCTTGATTAGTTTGATTCCATAATAACCCAATGGATGAATTGCAAAAAGCAAGTGCATATTTACTATCTGGATGACAGACTACACGAATAAACAAGGTATGCAAAGTAGTGTAATAGAACGCTTGGTCCTACCACCTTGGTGAAAACTTGCTGGGACCCGAGGGGTATATATTCCTCCAGCAAAGGCTTCAGCAGATACCATTGGGGAACAGGCTTTGACCCCATACGTGATATCTTTTCCCTTCCAGGTTTAGTCATAGAACATCACTGGAACAGAACAATACATCCACACAGAGCAAACTTGAACTAATATAAACTTTTTCTAACAATTAATTTTCACACTTTAATCATATAGTGAACAGTGGTGTTGTAAATACCTAAAGAGTTACATATGCCAAGTAAGAAAACATATAAGTGGCTACATGTGGTGTGATAGAACTTCAAGGCCCTAGGCATAGTTGTCTATAAAAATCTCATACAGCAATCATGTGAAAAGCAACATGAAAGCAAATAAGAAGAACCCGTCAAAGTCTAGAACTCTTGATTAGTTTGATTCCATGATAACCCAATGGATGAATTGCAAAGCAAGTGCATATTTATTATCCGGAGGGCAGGCTACACGAATAAACAAGGTATGCAAAGGGGCAAAATGGATCGCTGGGTCCTACCACCTTGGTGAAAACTTGCTGGGACCCGAGGGGTATATATGCCTCCAGCAAAGGCTTCAGCAGATACCATTGGGGAACAGGCTTTAGCAGATACCATTGGGGAACAGGCTTCAGCAGATACCATTGGGGAACAGGCTTTGACCCCATAGGTGATATATTTTCTCTTCAAGATTTAGTAAAAGAAAATCACTGGAACAGAACAATACATCCACACAGGGCAAACTTGAACTAATATAAACTTCATCTTAGGATTAATTTTCACACTTTAATCATATATTGAACAGTGGTGTTGTAAATACCTAAAGAGTTACATATGCCAAGTAAGAAAACATATAAGTGGCTACATGTGGTGTGATAGAACTTCAAGGCCCTAGGCAAAGTTGTCTATACAATTCTCATACAGCAATCATGTGAAAAGCAACATGAAAGCAAATAAGAAGAACCCGTCAAAGTCTAGAACTCTTGATTAGTTTGATTCCATAATAACCCAATGGATGAATTGCAAAAAGCAAGTGCATATTTACTATCTGGATGACAGACTACACGAATAAACAAGGTATGCAAAGTAGTGTAATAGAACGCTTGGTCCTACCACCTTGGTGAAAACTTGCTGGGACCCGAGGGGTATATATGCCTCCAGCAAAGGCTTCAGCAGATACCATTGGGGAACAGGCTTTAGCAGATACCATTGGGGAACAGGCTTTGACCCCATACGTGATATCTTTTCCCTTCAAGGTTTAGTCACAGAACATCACTGGAACAGAACAATACATCCACACAGAGCAAACTTGAACTAATATAAACTTTTTCTAACAATTAATTTTCACACTTTAATCATATAGTGAACAGTGGTGTTGTAAATACCTAAAGAGTTACATATGCCAAGTAAGAAAACATATAAGTGGCTACATGTGGTGTGATAGAACTTCAAGGCCCTAGGCATAGTTGTCTATAAAAATCTCATACAGCAATCATGTGAAAAGCAACATGAAAGCAAATAAGAAGAACCCGTCAAAGTCTAGAACTCTTGATTAGTTTGATTCCATAATAACCAAATGGATGAATTGCAAAGCAAGTGCATATTTATTATCTGGAGGGCAGGCTACACGAATAAACAAGGTATGTAAAGCGGCAAAATGGATCGCTGGGTCCTACCACCTTGGTGAAAACTTGCTGGGACCCGAGGGGTATATATTCCTCCAGCAAAGGCTTCAGCAGATACCATTGGGGAACAGGCTTTGACCCCATACGTGATATCTTTTCCCTTCAAGGTTTAGTCACAGAACATCACTGGAACAGAACAATACATCCACACAGAGCAAACTTGAACTAATATAAACTTCTTCTTAGGATTAATTTTCAAACTTTAATCGTTGTACATACCTAAAGAGTTACATATGCCAAGTAAGAAAACATAAGTGGCTACATGTGGTGTGATAGAACTTCAAGAACCCGTCAAAGTCTAGAACTCTTGATTAGTTTGATTCCATAATAACCCAATGGATGAATTGCAAAAAGCAAGTGCATATTTACTATCTGGATGGCAGACTACACGAATAAACAAGGTATGCAAAGTAGTGTAATAGAACGCTTGGTCCTACCACCTTGGTGAAAACTTGCTGGGACCCGAGGGGTATATATTCCTCCAGCAAAGGCTTCAGCAGATACCATTGGGGAACAGGCTTTGACCCCATACGTGATATCTTTTCCCTTCCAGGTTTAGTCATAGAACATCACTGGAACAGAACAATACATCCACACAGAGCAAACTTGAACTAATATAAACTTCTTCTTAGGATTAATTTTCAAACTTTAATCGTTGTACATACCGAAAGAGTTACATATGCCAAGTAAGAAAACATAAGTGGCTACATGTGGTGTGATAGAACTTCAAGGCCCTAGGCATAGTTGTCTATAAAAATCTCATACAGCAATCATGTGAAAAGCAACATGAAAGCAAATAAGAAGAACCCGTCAAAGTCTAGAACTCTTGATTAGTTTGATTCCATGATAACCCAATGGATGAATTGCAAAGCAAGTGCATATTTATTATCCGGAGGGCAGGCTACACGAATAAACAAGGTATGCAAAGGGGCAAAATGGATCGCTGGGTCCTACCACCTTGGTGAAAACTTGCTGGGACCCGAGGGGTATATATGCCTCCAGCAAAGGCTTCAGCAGATACCATTGGGGAACAGGCTTTAGCAGATACCATTGGGGAACAGGCTTCAGCAGATACCATTGGGGAACAGGCTTTGACCCCATAGGTGATATATTTTCCCTTCAAGATTTAGTAAAAGAAAATCACTGGAACAGAACAATACATCCACACAGAGCAAACTTGAACTAATATAAACTTCATCTTAGGATTAATTTTCACACTTTAATCATATATTGAACAGTGGTGTTGTAAATACCTAAAGAGTTACATATGCCAAGTAAGAAAACATATAAGTGGCTACATGTGGTGTGATAGAACTTCAAGGCCCTAGGCAAAGTTGTCTATACAATTCTCATACAGCAATCATGTGAAAAGCAACATGAAAGCAAATAAGAAGAACCCGTCAAAGTCTAGAACTCTTGATTAGTTTGATTCCATAATAACCCAATGGATGAATTGCAAAAAGCAAGTGCATATTTACTATCTGGATGACAGACTACACGAATAAACAAGGTATGCAAAGTAGTGTAATAGAACGCTTGGTCCTACCACCTTGGTGAAAACTTGCTGGGACCCGAGGGGTATATATTCCTCCAGCAAAGGCTTCAGCAGATACCATTGGGGAACAGGCTTTGACCCCATACGTGATATCTTTTCCCTTCCAGGTTTAGTCATAGAACATCACTGGAACAGAACAATACATCCACACAGAGCAAACTTGAACTAATATAAACTTTTTCTAACAATTAATTTTCACACTTTAATCATATAGTGAACAGTGGTGTTGTAAATACCTAAAGAGTTACATATGCCAAGTAAGAAAACATATAAGTGGCTACATGTGGTGTGATAGAACTTCAAGGCCCTAGGCATAGTTGTCTATAAAAATCTCATACAGCAATCATGTGAAAAGCAACATGAAAGCAAATAAGAAGAACCCGTCAAAGTCTAGAACTCTTGATTAGTTTGATTCCATAATAACCAAATGGATGAATTGCAAAGCAAGTGCATATTTATTATCTGGAGGGCAGGCTACACGAATAAACAAGGTATGTAAAGGGGCAAAATGGATCGCTGGGTCCTACCACCTTGGTGAAAACTTGCTGGGACCCGAGGGGTATACTGTATGCCTCCAGCAAAGGCTTCAGCAGATACCATTGGGGAACAGGCTTTGACCCCATAGGTGATATCTTTTCCCTTCAAGGTTTAGTCATAGAACATCACTGGAACAGAACAATACATCCACACAGAGCAAACTTGGAACTAATATAAACTTTTTCTTGCAATTAATTTTCACACTTTAATCATTGTAAATACCTAAAGAGTTACATATGCCAAGTAAGAAAACATATAAGTGGCTACATGTGGTGTGATAGAACTTCAAGGCCCTAGGCATAGTTGTCTATAAAATTCTCATACAGCAATCATGTGAAAAGCAACATGAAAGCAAATAAGAAGAACCCGTCAAAGTCTAGAACTCTTGATTAGTTTGATTCCATAATAACCCAATGGATGAATTGCAAAAAGCAAGTGCATATTTACTATCTGGATGGCAGACTACACGAATAAACAAGGTATGCAAAGTAGTGTAATAGAACGCTGGGTCCTACCACCTTGGTGAAAACTTGCTGGGACCCGAGGGGTATATATTCCTCCAGCAAAGGCTTCAGCAGATACCATTGGGGAACAGGCTTTGACCCCATACGTGATATCTTTTCCCTTCAAGGTTTAGTCACAGAACATCACTGGAACAGAACAATACATCCACACAGAGCAAACTTGAACTAATATAAACTTCTTCTTAGGATTAATTTTCAAACTTTAATCGTTGTACATACCTAAAGAGTTACATATGCCAAGTAAGAAAACATAAGTGGCTACATGTGGTGTGATAGAACTTCAAAGCCCTAGGCATAGTTGTCTATAAAAATCTCATACAGCAATCATGTGAAAAGCAACATGAAAGCAAATAAGAAGAACCCGTCAAAGTCTAGAACTCTTGATTAGTTTGATTCCATGATAACCCAATGGATGAATTGCAAAGCAGGTGCATATTTATTATCCGGAGGGCAGGCTACACGAATAAACAAGGTATGCAAAGGGGCAAAATGGATCGCTGGGTCCTACCACCTTGGTGAAAACTTGCTGGGACCCGAGGGGTATATATGCCTCCAGCAAAGGCTTCAGCAGATACCATTGTGGAACAGGCTTTAGCAGATACCATTGGGGAACAGGCTTCAGCAGATACCATTGGGGAACAGGCTTTGACCCCATAGGTGATATATTTTCCCTTCAAGATTTAGTAAAAGAAAATCACTGGAACAGAACAATACATCCACACAGAGCAAACTTGAACTAATATAAACTTCATCTTAGGATTAATTTTCACACTTTAATCATATATTGAACAGTGGTGTTGTAAATACCTAAAGAGTTACATATGCCAAGTAAGAAAACATATAAGTGGCTACATGTGGTGTGATAGAACTTCAAGGCCCTAGGCAAAGTTGTCTATACAATTTTCATACAGCAATCATGTGAAAAGCAACATGAAAGCAAATAAGAAGAACCCGTCAAAGTCTAGAACTCTTGATTAGTTTGATTCCATAATAACCCAATGGATGAATTGCAAAAAGCAAGTGCATATTTACTATCTGGATGACAGACTACACGAATAAACAAGGTATGCAAAGTAGTGTAATAGAACGCTTGGTCCTACCACCTTGGTGAAAACTTGCTGGGACCCGAGGGGTATATATTCCTCCAGCAAAGGCTTCAGCAGATACCATTGGGGAACAGGCTTTGACCCCATACGTGATATCTTTTCCCTTCCAGGTTTAGTCATAGAACATCACTGGAACAGAACAATACATCCACACAGAGCAAACTTGAACTAATATAAACTTTTTCTAACAATTAATTTTCACACTTTAATCATATAGTGAACAGTGGTGTTGTAAATACCTAAAGAGTTACATATGCCAAGTAAGAAAACATATAAGTGGCTACATGTGGTGTGATAGAACTTCAAGGCCCTAGGCATAGTTGTCTATAAAAATCTCATACAGCAATCATGTGAAAAGCAACATGAAAGCAAATAAGAAGAACCCGTCAAAGTCTAGAACTCTTGATTAGTTTGATTCCATGATAACCCAATGGATGAATTGCAAAGCAAGTGCATATTTATTATCCGGAGGGCAGGCTACACGAATAAACAAGGTATGCAAAGGGGCAAAATGGATCGCTGGGTCCTACCACCTTGGTGAAAACTTGCTGGGACCCGAGGGGTATATATGCCTCCAGCAAAGGCTTCAGCAGATACCATTGGGGAACAGGCTTTAGCAGATACCATTGGGGAACAGGCTTCAGCAGATACCATTGGGGAACAGGCTTTGACCCCATAGGTGATATATTTTCTCTTCAAGATTTAGTAAAAGAAAATCACTGGAACAGAACAATACATCCACACAGGGCAAACTTGAACTAATATAAATTTCATCTTAGGATTAATTTTCACACTTTAATCATATATTGAACAGTGGTGTTGTAAATACCTAAAGAGTTACATATGCCAAGTAAGAAAACATATAAGTGGCTACATGTGGTGTGATAGAACTTCAAGGCCCTAGGCAAAGTTGTCTATACAATTCTCATACAGCAATCATGTGAAAAGCAACATGAAAGCAAATAAGAAGAACCCGTCAAAGTCTAGAACTCTTGATTAGTTTGATTCCATAATAACCCAATGGATGAATTGCAAAAAGCAAGTGCATATTTACTATCTGGATGACAGACTACACGAATAAACAAGGTATGCAAAGTAGTGTAATAGAACGCTTGGTCCTGCCACCTTGGTGAAAACTTGCTGGGACCCGAGGGGTATATATGCCTCCAGCAAAGGCTTCAGCAGATACCATTGGGGAACAGGCTTTAGCAGATACCATTGGGGAACAGGCTTTGACCCCATACGTGATATCTTTTCCCTTCAAGGTTTAGTCACAGAACATCACTGGAACAGAACAATACATCCACACAGAGCAAACTTGAACTAATATAAACTTTTTCTAACAATTAATTTTCACACTTTAATCATATAGTGAACAGTGGTGTTGTAAAAACCTAAAGAGTTACATATGCCAAGTAAGAAAACATATAAGTGGCTACATGTGGTGTGATAGAACTTCAAGGCCCTAGGCATAGTTGTCTATAAAAATCTCATACAGCAATCATGTGAAAAGCAACATGAAAGCAAATAAGAAGAACCCGTCAAAGTCTAGAACTCTTGATTAGTTTGATTCCATAATAACCAAATGGATGAATTGCAAAGCAAGTGCATATTTATTATCTGGAGGGCAGGCTACACGAATAAACAAGGTATGTAAAGCGGCAAAATGGATCGCTGGGTCCTACCACCTTGGTGAAAACTTGCTGGGACCCGAGGGGTATATATTCCTCCAGCAAAGGCTTCAGCAGATACCATTGGGGAACAGGCTTTGACCCCATACGTGATATCTTTTCCCTTCAAGGTTTAGTCACAGAACATCACTGGAACAGAACAATACATCCACACAGAGCAAACTTGAACTAATATAAACTTCTTCTTAGGATTAATTTTCAAACTTTAATCGTTGTACATACCTAAAGAGTTACATATGCCAAGTAAGAAAACATAAGTGGCTACATGTGGTGTGATAGAACTTCAAGAACCCGTCAAAGTCTAGAACTCTTGATTAGTTTGATTCCATAATAACCCAATGGATGAATTGCAAAAAGCAAGTGCATATTTACTATCTGGATGACAGACTACACGAATAAACAAGGTATGCAAAGTAGTGTAATAGAACGCTTGGTCCTACCACCTTGGTGAAAACTTGCTGGGACCCGAGGGGTATATATTCCTCCAGCAAAGGCTTCAGCAGATACCATTGGGGAACAGGCTTTGACCCCATACGTGATATCTTTTCCCTTCCAGGTTTAGTCATAGAACATCACTGGAACAGAACAACACATCCACACAGAGCAAACTTGAACTAATATAAACTTTTTCTAACAATTAATTTTCACACTTTAATCATATAGTGAACAGTGGTGTTGTAAATACCTAAAGAGTTACATATGCCAAGTAAGAAAACATATAAGTGGCTACATGTGGTGTGATAGAACTTCAAGGCCCTAGGCATAGTTGTCTATAAAAATCTCATACAGCAATCATGTGAAAAGCAACATGAAAGCAAATAAGAAGAACCCGTCAAAGTCTAGAACTCTTGATTAGTTTGATTTCATAATAACCAAATGGATGAATTGCAAAGCAAGTGCATATTTATTATCTGGAGGGCAGGCTACACGAATAAACAAGGTATGTAAAGGGGCAAAATGGATCGCTGGGTCCTACCACCTTGGTGAAAACTTGCTGGGACCCGAGGGGTATATATGCCTCCAGCAAAGGCTTCAGCAGATACTATTGGGGAACAGGCTTTAGCAGATACCATTGGGGAACAGGCTTCAGCAGATACCATTGGGGAACAGGCTTTGACCCCATACGTGATATCTTTTCCCTTCCAGGTTTAGTCATAGAACATCACTGGAACAGAACAATACATCCACACAGAGCAAACTTGAACTAATATAAACTTTTTCTAACAATTAATTTTCACACTTTAATCATATAGTGAACAGTGGTGTTGTAAATACCTAAAGAGTTACATATGCCAAGTAAGAAAACATATAAGTGGCTACATGTGGTGTGATAGAACTTCAAGGCCCTAGGCATAGTTGTCTATAAAAATCTCATACAGCAATCATGTGAAAAGCAACATGAAAGCAAATAAGAAGAACCCGTCAAAGTCTAGAACTCTTGATTAGTTTGATTCCATAATAACCAAATGGATGAATTGCAAAGCAAGTGCATATTTATTATCTGGAGGGCAGGCTACACGAATAAACAAGGTATGTAAAGGGGCAAAATGGATCGCTGGGTCCTACCACCTTGGTGAAAACTTGCTGGGACCCGAGGGGTATACTGTATGCCTCCAGCAAAGGCTTCAGCAGATACCATTGGGGAACAGGCTTTGACCCCATAGGTGATATCTTTTCCCTTCAAGGTTTAGTCATAGAACATCACTGGAACAGAACAATACATCCACACAGAGCAAACTTGGAACTAATATAAACTTTTTCTTGCAATTAATTTTCACACTTTAGTCATTGTAAATACCTAAAGAGTTACATATGCCAAGTAAGAAAACATATAAGTGGCTACATGTGGTGTGATAGAACTTCAAGGCCCTAGGCATAGTTGTCTATAAAATTCTCATACAGCAATCATGTGAAAAGCAACATGAAAGCAAATAAGAAGAACCCGTCAAAGTCTAGAACTCTTGATTAGTTTGATTCCATAATAACCCAATGGATGAATTGCAAAAAGCAAGTGCATATTTACTATCTGGATGGCAGACTACACGAATAAACAAGGTATGCAAAGTAGTGTAATAGAACGCTGGGTCCTACCACCTTGGTGAAAACTTGCTGGGACCCGAGGGGTATATATTCCTCCAGCAAAGGCTTCAGCAGATACCATTGGGGAACAGGCTTTGACCCCATACGTGATATCTTTTCCCTTCAAGGTTTAGTCACAGAACATCACTGGAACAGAACAATACATCCACACAGAGCAAACTTGAACTAATATAAACTTCTTCTTAGGATTAATTTTCAAACTTTAATCGTTGTACATACCTAAAGAGTTACATATGCCAAGTAAGAAAACATAAGTGGCTACATGTGGTGTGATAGAACTTCAAGGCCCTAGGCATAGTTGTCTATAAAAATCTCATACAGCAATCATGTGAAAAGCAACATGAAAGCAAATAAGAAGAACCCGTCAAAGTCTAGAACTCTTGATTAGTTTGATTCCATGATAACCCAATGGATGAATTGCAAAGCAAGTGCATATTTATTATCCGGAGGGCAGGCTACACGAATAAACAAGGTATGCAAAGGGGCAAAATGGATCGCTGGGTCCTACCACCTTGGTGAAAACTTGCTGGGACCCGAGGGGTATATATGCCTCCAGCAAAGGCTTCAGCAGATACCATTGTGGAACAGGCTTTAGCAGATACCATTGGGGAACAGGCTTTGACCCCATAGGTGATATATTTTCCCTTCAAGATTTAGTAAAAGAAAATCACTGGAACAGAACAATACATCCACACAGAGCAAACTTGAACTAATATAAACTTCATCTTAGGATTAATTTTCACACTTTAATCATATATTGAACAGTGGTGTTGTAAATACCTAAAGAGTTACATATGCCAAGTAAGAAAACATATAAGTGGCTACATGTGGTGTGATAGAACTTCAAGGCCCTAGGCAAAGTTGTCTATACAATTTTCATACAGCAATCATGTGAAAAGCAACATGAAAGCAAATAAGAAGAACCCGTCAAAGTCTAGAACTCTTGATTAGTTTGATTCCATAATAACCCAATGGATGAATTGCAAAAAGCAAGTGCATATTTACTATCTGGATGACAGACTACACGAATAAACAAGGTATGCAAAGTAGTGTAATAGAACGCTTGGTCCTACCACCTTGGTGAAAACTTGCTGGGACCCGAGGGGTATATATTCCTCCAGCAAAGGCTTCAGCAGATACCATTGGGGAACAGGCTTTGACCCCATACGTGATATCTTTTCCCTTCCAGGTTTAGTCATAGAACATCACTGGAACAGAACAATACATCCACACAGAGCAAACTTGAACTAATATAAACTTTTTCTAACAATTAATTTTCACACTTTAATCATATAGTGAACAGTGGTGTTGTAAATACCTAAAGAGTTACATATGCCAAGTAAGAAAACATATAAGTGGCTACATGTGGTGTGATAGAACTTCAAGGCCCTAGGCATAGTTGTCTATAAAAATCTCATACAGCAATCATGTGAAAAGCAACATGAAAGCAAATAAGAAGAACCCGTCAAAGTCTAGAACTCTTGATTAGTTTGATTCCATGATAACCCAATGGATGAATTGCAAAGCAAGTGCATATTTATTATCCGGAGGGCAGGCTACACGAATAAACAAGGTATGCAAAGGGGCAAAATGGATCGCTGGGTCCTACCACCTTGGTGAAAACTTGCTGGGACCCGAGGGGTATATATGCCTCCAGCAAAGGCTTCAGCAGATACCATTGGGGAACAGGCTTTAGCAGATACCATTGGGGAACAGGCTTCAGCAGATACCATTGGGGAACAGGCTTTGACCCCATAGGTGATATATTTTCTCTTCAAGATTTAGTAAAAGAAAATCACTGGAACAGAACAATACATCCACACAGGGCAAACTTGAACTAATATAAACTTCATCTTAGGATTAATTTTCACACTTTAATCATATATTGAACAGTGGTGTTGTAAATACCTAAAGAGTTACATATGCCAAGTAAGAAAACATATAAGTGGCTACATGTGGTGTGATAGAACTTCAAGGCCCTAGGCAAAGTTGTCTATACAATTCTCATACAGCAATCATGTGAAAAGCAACATGAAAGCAAATAAGAAGAACCCGTCAAAGTCTAGAACTCTTGATTAGTTTGATTCCATAATAACCCAATGGATGAATTGCAAAAAGCAAGTGCATATTTACTATCTGGATGACAGACTACACGAATAAACAAGGTATGCAAAGTAGTGTAATAGAACGCTTGGTCCTACCACCTTGGTGAAAACTTGCTGGGACCCGAGGGGTATATATGCCTCCAGCAAAGGCTTCAGCAGATACCATTGGGGAACAGGCTTTAGCAGATACCATTGGGGAACAGGCTTTGACCCCATACGTGATATCTTTTCCCTTCAAGGTTTAGTCACAGAACATCACTGGAACAGAACAATACATCCACACAGAGCAAACTTGAACTAATATAAACTTTTTCTAACAATTAATTTTCACACTTTAATCATATAGTGAACAGTGGTGTTGTAAATACCTAAAGAGTTACATATGCCAAGTAAGAAAACATATAAGTGGCTACATGTGGTGTGATAGAACTTCAAGGCCCTAGGCATAGTTGTCTATAAAAATCTCATACAGCAATCATGTGAAAAGCAACATGAAAGCAAATAAGAAGAACCCGTCAAAGTCTAGAACTCTTGATTAGTTTGATTCCATAATAACCAAATGGATGAATTGCAAAGCAAGTGCATATTTATTATCTGGAGGGCAGGCTACACGAATAAACAAGGTATGTAAAGCGGCAAAATGGATCGCTGGGTCCTACCACCTTGGTGAAAACTTGCTGGGACCCGAGGGGTATATATTCCTCCAGCAAAGGCTTCAGCAGATACCATTGGGGAACAGGCTTTGACCCCATACGTGATATCTTTTCCCTTCAAGGTTTAGTCACAGAACATCACTGGAACAGAACAATACATCCACACAGAGCAAACTTGAACTAATATAAACTTCTTCTTAGGATTAATTTTCAAACTTTAATCGTTGTACATACCTAAAGAGTTACATATGCCAAGTAAGAAAACATAAGTGGCTACATGTGGTGTGATAGAACTTCAAGAACCCGTCAAAGTCTAGAACTCTTGATTAGTTTGATTCCATAATAACCCAATGGATGAATTGCAAAAAGCAAGTGCATATTTACTATCTGGATGGCAGACTACACGAATAAACAAGGTATGCAAAGTAGTGTAATAGAACGCTTGGTCCTACCACCTTGGTGAAAACTTGCTGGGACCCGAGGGGTATATATTCCTCCAGCAAAGGCTTCAGCAGATACCATTGGGGAACAGGCTTTGACCCCATACGTGATATCTTTTCCCTTCCAGGTTTAGTCATAGAACATCACTGGAACAGAACAATACATCCACACAGAGCAAACTTGAACTAATATAAACTTCTTCTTAGGATTAATTTTCAAACTTTAATCGTTGTACATACCGAAAGAGTTACATATGCCAAGTAAGAAAACATAAGTGGCTACATGTGGTGTGATAGAACTTCAAGGCCCTAGGCATAGTTGTCTATAAAAATCTCATACAGCAATCATGTGAAAAGCAACATGAAAGCAAATAAGAAGAACCCGTCAAAGTCTAGAACTCTTGATTAGTTTGATTCCATGATAACCCAATGGATGAATTGCAAAGCAAGTGCATATTTATTATCCGGAGGGCAGGCTACACGAATAAACAAGGTATGCAAAGGGGCAAAATGGATCGCTGGGTCCTACCACCTTGGTGAAAACTTGCTGGGACCCGAGGGGTATATATGCCTCCAGCAAAGGCTTCAGCAGATACCATTGGGGAACAGGCTTTAGCAGATACCATTGGGGAACAGGCTTCAGCAGATACCATTGGGGAACAGGCTTTGACCCCATAGGTGATATATTTTCCCTTCAAGATTTAGTAAAAGAAAATCACTGGAACAGAACAATACATCCACACAGAGCAAACTTGAACTAATATAAACTTCATCTTAGGATTAATTTTCACACTTTAATCATATATTGAACAGTGGTGTTGTAAATACCTAAAGAGTTACATATGCCAAGTAAGAAAACATATAAGTGGCTACATGTGGTGTGATAGAACTTCAAGGCCCTAGGCAAAGTTGTCTATACAATTCTCATACAGCAATCATGTGAAAAGCAACATGAAAGCAAATAAGAAGAACCCGTCAAAGTCTAGAACTCTTGATTAGTTTGATTCCATAATAACCCAATGGATGAATTGCAAAAAGCAAGTGCATATTTACTATCTGGATGACAGACTACACGAATAAACAAGGTATGCAAAGTAGTGTAATAGAACGCTTGGTCCTACCACCTTGGTGAAAACTTGCTGGGACCCGAGGGGTATATATTCCTCCAGCAAAGGCTTCAGCAGATACCATTGGGGAACAGGCTTTGACCCCATACGTGATATCTTTTCCCTTCCAGGTTTAGTCATAGAACATCACTGGAACAGAACAATACATCCACACAGAGCAAACTTGAACTAATATAAACTTTTTCTAACAATTAATTTTCACACTTTAATCATATAGTGAACAGTGGTGTTGTAAATACCTAAAGAGTTACATATGCCAAGTAAGAAAACATATAAGTGGCTACATGTGGTGTGATAGAACTTCAAGGCCCTAGGCATAGTTGTCTATAAAAATCTCATACAGCAATCATGTGAAAAGCAACATGAAAGCAAATAAGAAGAACCCGTCAAAGTCTAGAACTCTTGATTAGTTTGATTCCATAATAACCAAATGGATGAATTGCAAAGCAAGTGCATATTTATTATCTGGAGGGCAGGCTACACGAATAAACAAGGTATGTAAAGGGGCAAAATGGATCGCTGGGTCCTACCACCTTGGTGAAAACTTGCTGGGACCCGAGGGGTATACTGTATGCCTCCAGCAAAGGCTTCAGCAGATACCATTGGGGAACAGGCTTTGACCCCATAGGTGATATCTTTTCCCTTCAAGGTTTAGTCATAGAACATCACTGGAACAGAACAATACATCCACACAGAGCAAACTTGGAACTAATATAAACTTTTTCTTGCAATTAATTTTCACACTTTAATCATTGTAAATACCTAAAGAGTTACATATGCCAAGTAAGAAAACATATAAGTGGCTACATGTGGTGTGATAGAACTTCAAGGCCCTAGGCATAGTTGTCTATAAAATTCTCATACAGCAATCATGTGAAAAGCAACATGAAAGCAAATAAGAAGAACCCGTCAAAGTCTAGAACTCTTGATTAGTTTGATTCCATAATAACCCAATGGATGAATTGCAAAAAGCAAGTGCATATTTACTATCTGGATGGCAGACTACACGAATAAACAAGGTATGCAAAGTAGTGTAATAGAACGCTGGGTCCTACCACCTTGGTGAAAACTTGCTGGGACCCGAGGGGTATATATTCCTCCAGCAAAGGCTTCAGCAGATACCATTGGGGAACAGGCTTTGACCCCATACGTGATATCTTTTCCCTTCAAGGTTTAGTCACAGAACATCACTGGAACAGAACAATACATCCACACAGAGCAAACTTGAACTAATATAAACTTCTTCTTAGGATTAATTTTCAAACTTTAATCGTTGTACATACCTAAAGAGTTACATATGCCAAGTAAGAAAACATAAGTGGCTACATGTGGTGTGATAGAACTTCAAGGCCCTAGGCATAGTTGTCTATAAAAATCTCATACAGCAATCATGTGAAAAGCAACATGAAAGCAAATAAGAAGAACCCGTCAAAGTCTAGAACTCTTGATTAGTTTGATTCCATGATAACCCAATGGATGAATTGCAAAGCAGGTGCATATTTATTATCCGGAGGGCAGGCTACACGAATAAACAAGGTATGCAAAGGGGCAAAATGGATCGCTGGGTCCTACCACCTTGGTGAAAACTTGCTGGGACCCGAGGGGTATATATGCCTCCAGCAAAGGCTTCAGCAGATACCATTGTGGAACAGGCTTTAGCAGATACCATTGGGGAACAGGCTTCAGCAGATACCATTGGGGAACAGGCTTTGACCCCATAGGTGATATATTTTCCCTTCAAGATTTAGTAAAAGAAAATCACTGGAACAGAACAATACATCCACACAGAGCAAACTTGAACTAATATAAACTTCATCTTAGGATTAATTTTCACACTTTAATCATATATTGAACAGTGGTGTTGTAAATACCTAAAGAGTTACATATGCCAAGTAAGAAAACATATAAGTGGCTACATGTGGTGTGATAGAACTTCAAGGCCCTAGGCAAAGTTGTCTATACAATTTTCATACAGCAATCATGTGAAAAGCAACATGAAAGCAAATAAGAAGAACCCGTCAAAGTCTAGAACTCTTGATTAGTTTGATTCCATAATAACCCAATGGATGAATTGCAAAAAGCAAGTGCATATTTACTATCTGGATGACAGACTACACGAATAAACAAGGTATGCAAAGTAGTGTAATAGAACGCTTGGTCCTACCACCTTGGTGAAAACTTGCTGGGACCCGAGGGGTATATATTCCTCCAGCAAAGGCTTCAGCAGATACCATTGGGGAACAGGCTTTGACCCCATACGTGATATCTTTTCCCTTCCAGGTTTAGTCATAGAACATCACTGGAACAGAACAATACATCCACACAGAGCAAACTTGAACTAATATAAACTTTTTCTAACAATTAATTTTCACACTTTAATCATATAGTGAACAGTGGTGTTGTAAATACCTAAAGAGTTACATATGCCAAGTAAGAAAACATATAAGTGGCTACATGTGGTGTGATAGAACTTCAAGGCCCTAGGCATAGTTGTCTATAAAAATCTCATACAGCAATCATGTGAAAAGCAACATGAAAGCAAATAAGAAGAACCCGTCAAAGTCTAGAACTCTTGATTAGTTTGATTCCATGATAACCCAATGGATGAATTGCAAAGCAAGTGCATATTTATTATCCGGAGGGCAGGCTACACGAATAAACAAGGTATGCAAAGGGGCAAAATGGATCGCTGGGTCCTACCACCTTGGTAAAAACTTGCTGGGACCCGAGGGGTATATATGCCTCCAGCAAAGGCTTCAGCAGATACCATTGGGGAACAGGCTTTAGCAGATACCATTGGGGAACAGGCTTCAGCAGATACCATTGGGGAACAGGCTTTGACCCCATAGGTGATATATTTTCTCTTCAAGATTTAGTAAAAGAAAATCACTGGAACAGAACAATACATCCACACAGGGCAAACTTGAACTAATATAAATTTCATCTTAGGATTAATTTTCACACTTTAATCATATATTGAACAGTGGTGTTGTAAATACCTAAAGAGTTACATATGCCAAGTAAGAAAACATATAAGTGGCTACATGTGGTGTGATAGAACTTCAAGGCCCTAGGCAAAGTTGTCTATACAATTCTCATACAGCAATCATGTGAAAAGCAACATGAAAGCAAATAAGAAGAACCCGTCAAAGTCTAGAACTCTTGATTAGTTTGATTCCATAATAACCCAATGGATGAATTGCAAAAAGCAAGTGCATATTTACTATCTGGATGACAGACTACACGAATAAACAAGGTATGCAAAGTAGTGTAATAGAACGCTTGGTCCTGCCACCTTGGTGAAAACTTGCTGGGACCCGAGGGGTATATATGCCTCCAGCAAAGGCTTCAGCAGATACCATTGGGGAACAGGCTTTAGCAGATACCATTGGGGAACAGGCTTTGACCCCATACGTGATATCTTTTCCCTTCAAGGTTTAGTCACAGAACATCACTGGAACAGAACAATACATCCACACAGAGCAAACTTGAACTAATATAAACTTTTTCTAACAATTAATTTTCACACTTTAATCATATAGTGAACAGTGGTGTTGTAAAAACCTAAAGAGTTACATATGCCAAGTAAGAAAACATATAAGTGGCTACATGTGGTGTGATAGAACTTCAAGGCCCTAGGCATAGTTGTCTATAAAAATCTCATACAGCAATCATGTGAAAAGCAACATGAAAGCAAATAAGAAGAACCCGTCAAAGTCTAGAACTCTTGATTAGTTTGATTCCATAATAACCAAATGGATGAATTGCAAAGCAAGTGCATATTTATTATCTGGAGGGCAGGCTACACGAATAAACAAGGTATGTAAAGCGGCAAAATGGATCGCTGGGTCCTACCACCTTGGTGAAAACTTGCTGGGACCCGAGGGGTATATATTCCTCCAGCAAAGGCTTCAGCAGATACCATTGGGGAACAGGCTTTGACCCCATACGTGATATCTTTTCCCTTCAAGGTTTAGTCACAGAACATCACTGGAACAGAACAATACATCCACACAGAGCAAACTTGAACTAATATAAACTTCTTCTTAGGATTAATTTTCAAACTTTAATCGTTGTACATACCTAAAGAGTTACATATGCCAAGTAAGAAAACATAAGTGGCTACATGTGGTGTGATAGAACTTCAAGAACCCGTCAAAGTCTAGAACTCTTGATTAGTTTGATTCCATAATAACCCAATGGATGAATTGCAAAAAGCAAGTGCATATTTACTATCTGGATGACAGACTACACGAATAAACAAGGTATGCAAAGTAGTGTAATAGAACGCTTGGTCCTACCACCTTGGTGAAAACTTGCTGGGACCCGAGGGGTATATATTCCTCCAGCAAAGGCTTCAGCAGATACCATTGGGGAACAGGCTTTGACCCCATACGTGATATCTTTTCCCTTCCAGGTTTAGTCATAGAACATCACTGGAACAGAACAACACATCCACACAGAGCAAACTTGAACTAATATAAACTTTTTCTAACAATTAATTTTCACACTTTAATCATATAGTGAACAGTGGTGTTGTAAATACCTAAAGAGTTACATATGCCAAGTAAGAAAACATATAAGTGGCTACATGTGGTGTGATAGAACTTCAAGGCCCTAGGCATAGTTGTCTATAAAAATCTCATACAGCAATCATGTGAAAAGCAACATGAAAGCAAATAAGAAGAACCCGTCAAAGTCTAGAACTCTTGATTAGTTTGATTTCATAATAACCAAATGGATGAATTGCAAAGCAAGTGCATATTTATTATCTGGAGGGCAGGCTACACGAATAAACAAGGTATGTAAAGGGGCAAAATGGATCGCTGGGTCCTACCACCTTGGTGAAAACTTGCTGGGACCCGAGGGGTATATATGCCTCCAGCAAAGGCTTCAGCAGATACTATTGGGGAACAGGCTTTAGCAGATACCATTGGGGAACAGGCTTCAGCAGATACCATTGGGGAACAGGCTTTGACCCCATACGTGATATCTTTTCCCTTCCAGGTTTAGTCATAGAACATCACTGGAACAGAACAATACATCCACACAGAGCAAACTTGAACTAATATAAACTTTTTCTAACAATTAATTTTCACACTTTAATCATATAGTGAACAGTGGTGTTGTAAATACCTAAAGAGTTACATATGCCAAGTAAGAAAACATATAAGTGGCTACATGTGGTGTGATAGAACTTCAAGGCCCTAGGCATAGTTGTCTATAAAAATCTCATACAGCAATCATGTGAAAAGCAACATGAAAGCAAATAAGAAGAACCCGTCAAAGTCTAGAACTCTTGATTAGTTTTATTCCATAATAACCAAATGGATGAATTGCAAAGCAAGTGCATATTTATTATCTGGAGGGCAGGCTACACGAATAAACAAGGTATGTAAAGGGGCAAAATGGATCGCTGGGTCCTACCACCTTGGTGAAAACTTGCTGGGACCCGAGGGGTATACTGTATGCCTCCAGCAAAGGCTTCAGCAGATACCATTGGGGAACAGGCTTTGACCCCATAGGTGATATCTTTTCCCTTCAAGGTTTAGTCATAGAACATCACTGGAACAGAACAATACATCCACACAGAGCAAACTTGGAACTAATATAAACTTTTTCTTGCAATTAATTTTCACACTTTAATCATTGTAAATACCTAAAGAGTTACATATGCCAAGTAAGAAAACATATAAGTGGCTACATGTGGTGTGATAGAACTTCAAGGCCCTAGGCATAGTTGTCTATAAAATTCTCATACAGCAATCATGTGAAAAGCAACATGAAAGCAAATAAGAAGAACCCGTCAAAGTCTAGAACTCTTGATTAGTTTGATTCCATAATAACCCAATGGATGAATTGCAAAAAGCAAGTGCATATTTACTATCTGGATGGCAGACTACACGAATAAACAAGGTATGCAAAGTAGTGTAATAGAACGCTGGGTCCTACCACCTTGGTGAAAACTTGCTGGGACCCGAGGGGTATATATTCCTCCAGCAAAGGCTTCAGCAGATACCATTGGGGAACAGGCTTTGACCCCATACGTGATATCTTTTCCCTTCAAGGTTTAGTCACAGAACATCACTGGAACAGAACAATACATCCACACAGAGCAAACTTGAACTAATATAAACTTCTTCTTAGGATTAATTTTCAAACTTTAATCGTTGTACATACCTAAAGAGTTACATATGCCAAGTAAGAAAACATAAGTGGCTACATGTGGTGTGATAGAACTTCAAGGCCCTAGGCATAGTTGTCTATAAAAATCTCATACAGCAATCATGTGAAAAGCAACATGAAAGCAAATAAGAAGAACCCGTCAAAGTCTAGAACTCTTGATTAGTTTGATTCCATGATAACCCAATGGATGAATTGCAAAGCAGGTGCATATTTATTATCCGGAGGGCAGGCTACACGAATAAACAAGGTATGCAAAGGGGCAAAATGGATCGCTGGGTCCTACCACCTTGGTGAAAACTTGCTGGGACCCGAGGGGTATATATGCCTCCAGCAAAGGCTTCAGCAGATACCATTGTGGAACAGGCTTTAGCAGATACCATTGGGGAACAGGCTTTGACCCCATAGGTGATATATTTTCCCTTCAAGATTTAGTAAAAGAAAATCACTGGAACAGAACAATACATCCACACAGAGCAAACTTGAACTAATATAAACTTCATCTTAGGATTAATTTTCACACTTTAATCATATATTGAACAGTGGTGTTGTAAATACCTAAAGAGTTACATATGCCAAGTAAGAAAACATATAAGTGGCTACATGTGGTGTGATAGAACTTCAAGGCCCTAGGCAAAGTTGTCTATACAATTTTCATACAGCAATCATGTGAAAAGCAACATGAAAGCAAATAAGAAGAACCCGTCAAAGTCTAGAACTCTTGATTAGTTTGATTCCATAATAACCCAATGGATGAATTGCAAAAAGCAAGTGCATATTTACTATCTGGATGACAGACTACACGAATAAACAAGGTATGCAAAGTAGTGTAATAGAACGCTTGGTCCTACCACCTTGGTGAAAACTTGCTGGGACCCGAGGGGTATATATTCCTCCAGCAAAGGCTTCAGCAGATACCATTGGGGAACAGGCTTTGACCCCATACGTGATATCTTTTCCCTTCCAGGTTTAGTCATAGAACATCACTGGAACAGAACAATACATCCACACAGAGCAAACTTGAACTAATATAAACTTTTTCTAACAATTAATTTTCACACTTTAATCATATAGTGAACAGTGGTGTTGTAAATACCTAAAGAGTTACATATGCCAAGTAAGAAAACATATAAGTGGCTACATGTGGTGTGATAGAACTTCAAGGCCCTAGGCATAGTTGTCTATAAAAATCTCATACAGCAATCATGTGAAAAGCAACATGAAAGCAAATAAGAAGAACCCGTCAAAGTCTAGAACTCTTGATTAGTTTGATTCCATGATAACCCAATGGATGAATTGCAAAGCAAGTGCATATTTATTATCCGGAGGGCAGGCTACACGAATAAACAAGGTATGCAAAGGGGCAAAATGGATCGCTGGGTCCTACCACCTTGGTGAAAACTTGCTGGGACCCGAGGGGTATATATGCCTCCAGCAAAGGCTTCAGCAGATACCATTGGGGAACAGGCTTTAGCAGATACCATTGGGGAACAGGCTTCAGCAGATACCATTGGGGAACAGGCTTTGACCCCATAGGTGATATATTTTCCCTTCAAGATTTAGTAAAAGAAAATCACTGGAACAGAACAATACATCCACACAGAGCAAACTTGAACTAATATAAACTTCATCTTAGGATTAATTTTCACACTTTAATCATATATTGAACAGTGGTGTTGTAAATACCTAAAGAGTTACATATGCCAAGTAAGAAAACATATAAGTGGCTACATGTGGTGTGATAGAACTTCAAGGCCCTAGGCAAAGTTGTCTATACAATTCTCATACAGCAATCATGTGAAAAGCAACATGAAAGCAAATAAGAAGAAACCGTCAAAGTCTAGAACTCTTGATTAGTTTGATTCCATAATAACCCAATGGATGAATTGCAAAAAGCAAGTGCATATTTACTATCTGGATGACAGACTACACGAATAAACAAGGTATGCAAAGTAGTGTAATAGAACGCTTGGTCCTACCACCTTGGTGAAAACTTGCTGGGACCCGAGGGGTATATATTCCTCCAGCAAAGGCTTCAGCAGATACCATTGGGGAACAGGCTTTGACCCCATACGTGATATCTTTTCCCTTCCAGGTTTAGTCATAGAACATCACTGGAACAGAACAATACATCCACACAGAGCAAACTTGAACTAATATAAACTTTTTCTAACAATTAATTTTCACACTTTAATCATATAGTGAACAGTGGTGTTGTAAATACCTAAAGAGTTACATATGCCAAGTAAGAAAACATATAAGTGGCTACATGTGGTGTGATAGAACTTCAAGGCCCTAGGCATAGTTGTCTATAAAAATCTCATACAGCAATCATGTGAAAAGCAACATGAAAGCAAATAAGAAGAACCCGTCAAAGTCTAGAACTCTTGATTAGTTTGATTCCATAATAACCAAATGGATGAATTGCAAAGCAAGTGCATATTTATTATCTGGAGGGCAGGCTACACGAATAAACAAGGTATGTAAAGGGGCAAAATGGATCGCTGGGTCCTACCACCTTGGTGAAAACTTGCTGGGACCCGAGGGGTATACTGTATGCCTCCAGCAAAGGCTTCAGCAGATACCATTGGGGAACAGGCTTTGACCCCATAGGTGATATCTTTTCCCTTCAAGGTTTAGTCATAGAACATCACTGGAACAGAACAATACATCCACACAGAGCAAACTTGGAACTAATATAAACTTTTTCTTGCAATTAATTTTCACACTTTAATCATTGTAAATACCTAAAGAGTTACATATGCCAAGTAAGAAAACATATAAGTGGCTACATGTGGTGTGATAGAACTTCAAGGCCCTAGGCATAGTTGTCTATAAAATTCTCATACAGCAATCATGTGAAAAGCAACATGAAAGCAAATAAGAAGAACCCGTCAAAGTCTAGAACTCTTGATTAGTTTGATTCCATAATAACCCAATGGATGAATTGCAAAAAGCAAGTGCATATTTACTATCTGGATGGCAGACTACACGAATAAACAAGGTATGCAAAGTAGTGTAATAGAACGCTGGGTCCTACCACCTTGGTGAAAACTTGCTGGGACCCGAGGGGTATATAATCCTCCAGCAAAGGCTTCAGCAGATACCATTGGGGAACAGGCTTTGACCCCATAGGTGATATCTTTTCCCTTCAAGGTTTAGTCACAGAACATCACTGGAACAGAACAATACATCCACACAGAGCAAACTTGAACTAATATAAACTTCTTCTTAGGATTAATTTTCAAACTTTAATCGTTGTACATACCTAAAGAGTTACATATGCCAAGTAAGAAAACATAAGTGGCTACATGTGGTGTGATAGAACTTCAAGGCCCTAGGCATAGTTGTCTATAAAAATCTCATACAGCAATCATGTGAAAAGCAACATGAAAGCAAATAAGAAGAACCCGTCAAAGTCTAGAACTCTTGATTAGTTTGATTCCATGATAACCCAATGGATGAATTGCAAAGCAGGTGCATATTTATTATCCGGAGGGCAGGCTACACGAATAAACAAGGTATGCAAAGGGGCAAAATGGATCGCTGGGTCCTACCACCTTGGTGAAAACTTGCTGGGACCCGAGGGGTATATATGCCTCCAGCAAAGGCTTCAGCAGATACCATTGTGGAACAGGCTTTAGCAGATACCATTGGGGAACAGGCTTCAGCAGATACCATTGGGGAACAGGCTTTGACCCCATAGGTGATATATTTTCCCTTCAAGATTTAGTAAAAGAAAATCACTGGAACAGAACAATACATCCACACAGAGCAAACTTGAACTAATATAAACTTCATCTTAGGATTAATTTTCACACTTTAATCATATATTGAACAGTGGTGTTGTAAATACCTAAAGAGTTACATATGCCAAGTAAGAAAACATATAAGTGGCTACATGTGGTGTGATAGAACTTCAAGGCAATAGGCAAAGTTGTCTATACAATTTTCATACAGCAATCATGTGAAAAGCAACATGAAAGCAAATAAGAAGAACCCGTCAAAGTCTAGAACTCTTGATTAGTTTGATTCCATAATAACCCAATGGATGAATTGCAAAAAGCAAGTGCATATTTACTATCTGGATGACAGACTACACGAATAAACAAGGTATGCAAAGTAGTGTAATAGAACGCTTGGTCCTACCACCTTGGTGAAAACTTGCTGGGACCCGAGGGGTATATATTCCTCCAGCAAAGGCTTCAGCAGATACCATTGGGGAACAGGCTTTGACCCCATACGTGATATCTTTTCCCTTCCAGGTTTAGTCATAGAACATCACTGGAACAGAACAATACATCCACACAGAGCAAACTTGAACTAATATAAACTTTTTCTAACAATTAATTTTCACACTTTAATCATATAGTGAACAGTGGTGTTGTAAATACCTAAAGAGTTACATATGCCAAGTAAGAAAACATATAAGTGGCTACATGTGGTGTGATAGAACTTCAAGGCCCTAGGCATAGTTGTCTATAAAAATCTCATACAGCAATCATGTGAAAAGCAACATGAAAGCAAATAAGAAGAACCCGTCAAAGTCTAGAACTCTTGATTAGTTTGATTCCATGATAACCCAATGGATGAATTGCAAAGCAAGTGCATATTTATTATCCGGAGGGCAGGCTACACGAATAAACAAGGTATGCAAAGGGGCAAAATGGATCGCTGGGTCCTACCACCTTGGTGAAAACTTGCTGGGACCCGAGGGGTATATATGCCTCCAGCAAAGGCTTCAGCAGATACCATTGGGGAACAGGCTTTAGCAGATACCATTGGGGAACAGGCTTCAGCAGATACCATTGGGGAACAGGCTTTGACCCCATAGGTGATATATTTTCTCTTCAAGATTTAGTAAAAGAAAATCACTGGAACAGAACAATACATCCACACAGGGCAAACTTGAACTAATATAAATTTCATCTTAGGATTAATTTTCACACTTTAATCATATATTGAACAGTGGTGTTGTAAATACCTAAAGAGTTACATATGCCAAGTAAGAAAACATATAAGTGGCTACATGTGGTGTGATAGAACTTCAAGGCCCTAGGCAAAGTTGTCTATACAATTCTCATACAGCAATCATGTGAAAAGCAACATGAAAGCAAATAAGAAGAACCCGTCAAAGTCTAGAACTCTTGATTAGTTTGATTCCATAATAACCCAATGGATGAATTGCAAAAAGCAAGTGCATATTTACTATCTGGATGACAGACTACACGAATAAACAAGGTATGCAAAGTAGTGTAATAGAACGCTTGGTCCTGCCACCTTGGTGAAAACTTGCTGGGACCCGAGGGGTATATATGCCTCCAGCAAAGGCTTCAGCAGATACCATTGGGGAACAGGCTTTAGCAGATACCATTGGGGAACAGGCTTTGACCCCATACGTGATATCTTTTCCCTTCAAGGTTTAGTCACAGAACATCACTGGAACAGAACAATACATCCACACAGAGCAAACTTGAACTAATATAAACTTTTTCTAACAATTAATTTTCACACTTTAATCATATAGTGAACAGTGGTGTTGTAAAAACCTAAAGAGTTACATATGCCAAGTAAGAAAACATATAAGTGGCTACATGTGGTGTGATAGAACTTCAAGGCCCTAGGCATAGTTGTCTATAAAAATCTCATACAGCAATCATGTGAAAAGCAACATGAAAGCAAATAAGAAGAACCCGTCAAAGTCTAGAACTCTTGATTAGTTTGATTCCATAATAACCAAATGGATGAATTGCAAAGCAAGTGCATATTTATTATCTGGAGGGCAGGCTACACGAATAAACAAGGTATGTAAAGCGGCAAAATGGATCGCTGGGTCCTACCACCTTGGTGAAAACTTGCTGGGACCCGAGGGGTATATATTCCTCCAGCAAAGGCTTCAGCAGATACCATTGGGGAACAGGCTTTGACCCCATACGTGATATCTTTTCCCTTCAAGGTTTAGTCACAGAACATCACTGGAACAGAACAATACATCCACACAGAGCAAACTTGAACTAATATAAACTTCTTCTTAGGATTAATTTTCAAACTTTAATCGTTGTACATACCTAAAGAGTTACATATGCCAAGTAAGAAAACATAAGTGGCTACATGTGGTGTGATAGAACTTCAAGAACCCGTCAAAGTCTAGAACTCTTGATTAGTTTGATTCCATAATAACCCAATGGATGAATTGCAAAAAGCAAGTGCATATTTACTATCTGGATGACAGACTACACGAATAAACAAGGTATGCAAAGTAGTGTAATAGAACGCTTGGTCCTACCACCTTGGTGAAAACTTGCTGGGACCCGAGGGGTATATATTCCTCCAGCAAAGGCTTCAGCAGATACCATTGGGGAACAGGCTTTGACCCCATACGTGATATCTTTTCCCTTCCAGGTTTAGTCATAGAACATCACTGGAACAGAACAACACATCCACACAGAGCAAACTTGAACTAATATAAACTTTTTCTAACAATTAATTTTCACACTTTAATCATATAGTGAACAGTGGTGTTGTAAATACCTAAAGAGTTACATATGCCAAGTAAGAAAACATATAAGTGGCTACATGTGGTGTGATAGAACTTCAAGGCCCTAGGCATAGTTGTCTATAAAAATCTCATACAGCAATCATGTGAAAAGCAACATGAAAGCAAATAAGAAGAACCCGTCAAAGTCTAGAACTCTTGATTAGTTTGATTCCATAATAACCAAATGGATGAATTGCAAAGCAAGTGCATATTTATTATCTGGAGGGCAGGCTACACGAATAAACAAGGTATGTAAAGGGGCAAAATGGATCGCTGGGTCCTACCACCTTGGTGAAAACTTGCTGGGACCCGAGGGGTATATATGCCTCCAGCAAAGGCTTGAGCAGATACCATTGGGGAACAGGCTTTAGCAGATACCATTGGGGAACAGGCTTCAGCAGATACCATTGGGGAACAGGCTTTGACCCCATAGGTGATATATTTTCCCTTCAAGATTTAGTAAAAGAAAATCACTGGAACAGAACAATACATCCACACAGAGCAAACTTGAACTAATATAAACTTCATCTTAGGATTAATTTTCACACTTTAATCATATATTGAACAGTGGTGTTGTAAATACCTAAAGAGTTACATATGCCAAGTAAGAAAACATATAAGTGGCTACATGTGGTGTGATAGAACTTCAAGGCCCTAGGCATAGTTGTCTATAAAAATCTCATACAGCAATCATGTGAAAAGCAACATGAAAGCAAATAAGAAGAACCCTTCAAAGTCTAGAACTCTTGATTAGTTTGATTCCATAATAACCAAATGGATGAATTGCAAAGCAAGTGCATATTTATTATCTGGAGGGCAGGCTACACGAATAAACAAGGTATGTAAAGGGGCAAAATGGATCGCTGGGTCCTACCACCTTGGTGAAAACTTGCTTGGACCCGAGGGGTATACTGTATGCCTCCAGCAAAGGCTTCAGCAGATACCATTGGGGAACAGGCTTTGACCCCATAGGTGATATCTTTTCCCTTCAAGGTTTAGTCATAGAACATCACTGGAACAGAACAATACATCCACACAGAGCAAACTTGGAACTAATATAAACTTTTTCTTGCAATTAATTTTCACACTTTAATCATTGTAAATACCTAAAGAGTTACATATGCCAAGTAAGAAAACATATAAGTGGCTACATGTGGTGTGATAGAACTTCAAGGCCCTAGGCATAGTTGTCTATAAAATTCTCATACAGCAATCATGTGAAAAGCAACATGAAAGCAAATAAGAAGAACCCGTCAAAGTCTAGAACTCTTGATTAGTTTGATTCCATAATAACCCAATGGATGAATTGCAAAAAGCAAGTGCATATTTACTATCTGGATGGCAGACTACACGAATAAACAAGGTATGCAAAGTAGTGTAATAGAACGCTGGGTCCTACCACCTTGGTGAAAACTTGCTGGGACCCGAGGGGTATATATTCCTCCAGCAAAGGCTTCAGCAGATACCATTGGGGAACAGGCTTTGACCCCATACGTGATATCTTTTCCCTTCAAGGTTTAGTCACAGAACATCACTGGAACAGAACAATACATCCACACAGAGCAAACTTGAACTAATATAAACTTCTTCTTAGGATTAATTTTCAAACTTTAATCGTTGTACATACCTAAAGAGTTACATATGCCAAGTAAGAAAACATAAGTGGCTACATGTGGTGTGATAGAACTTCAAGGCCCTAGGCATAGTTGTCTATAAAAATCTCATACAGCAATCATGTGAAAAGCAACATGAAAGCAAATAAGAAGAACCCGTCAAAGTCTAGAACTCTTGATTAGTTTGATTCCATGATAACCCAATGGATGAATTGCAAAGCAGGTGCATATTTATTATCCGGAGGGCAGGCTACACGAATAAACAAGGTATGCAAAGGGGCAAAATGGATCGCTGGGTCCTACCACCTTGGTGAAAACTTGCTGGGACCCAAGGGGTATATATGCCTCCAGCAAAGGCTTCAGCAGATACCATTGTGGAACAGGCTTTAGCAGATACCATTGGGGAACAGGCTTCAGCAGATACCATTGGGGAACAGGCTTTGACCCCATAGGTGATATATTTTCCCTTCAAGATTTAGTAAAAGAAAATCACTGGAACAGAACAATACATCCACACAGAGCAAACTTGAACTAATATAAACTTCATTTTAGGATTAATTTTCACACTTTAATCATATATTGAACAGTGGTGTTGTAAATACCTAAAGAGTTACATATGCCAAGTAAGAAAACATATAAGTGGCTACATGTGGTGTGATAGAACTTCAAGGCCCTAGGCAAAGTTGTCTATACAATTTTCATACAGCAATCATGTGAAAAGCAACATGAAAGCAAATAAGAAGAACCCGTCAAAGTCTAGAACTCTTGATTAGTTTGATTCCATAATAACCCAATGGATGAATTGCAAAAAGCAAGTGCATATTTACTATCTGGATGACAGACTACACGAATAAACAAGGTATGCAAAGTAGTGTAATAGAACGCTTGGTCCTACCACCTTGGTGAAAACTTGCTGGGACCCGAGGGGTATATATTCCTCCAGCAAAGGCTTCAGCAGATACCATTGGGGAACAGGCTTTGACCCCATACGTGATATCTTTTCCCTTCCAGGTTTAGTCATAGAACATCACTGGAACAGAACAATACATCCACACAGAGCAAACTTGAACTAATATAAACTTTTTCTAACAATTAATTTTCACACTTTAATCATATAGTGAACAGTGGTGTTGTAAATACCTAAAGAGTTACATATGCCAAGTAAGAAAACATATAAGTGGCTACATGTGGTGTGATAGAACTTCAAGGCCCTAGGCATAGTTGTCTATAAAAATCTCATACAGCAATCATGTGAAAAGCAACATGAAAGCAAATAAGAAGAACCCGTCAAAGTCTAGAACTCTTGATTAGTTTGATTCCATGATAACCCAATGGATGAATTGCAAAGCAAGTGCATATTTATTATCCGGAGGGCAGGCTACACGAATAAACAAGGTATGCAAAGGGGCAAAATGGATCGCTGGGTCCTACCACCTTGGTGAAAACTTGCTGGGACCCGAGGGGTATATATGCCTCCAGCAAAGGCTTCAGCAGATACCATTGGGGAACAGGCTTTAGCAGATACCATTGGGGAACAGGCTTCAGCAGATACCATTGGGGAACAGGCTTTGACCCCATAGTTGATATATTTTCCCTTCAAGATTTAGTAAAAGAAAATCACTGGAACAGAACAATACATCCACACAGGGCAAACTTGAACTAATATAAACTTCATCTTAGGATTAATTTTCACACTTTAATCATATATTGAACAGTGGTGTTGTAAATACCTAAAGAGTTACATATGCCAAGTAAGAAAACATATAAGTGGCTACATGTGGTGTGATAGAACTTCAAGGCCCTAGGCAAAGTTGTCTATACAATTCTCATACAGCAATCATGTGAAAAGCAACATGAAAGCAAATAAGAAGAACCCGTCAAAGTCTAGAACTCTTGATTAGTTTGATTCCATAATAACCCAATGGATGAATTGCAAAAAGCAAGTGCATATTTACTATCTGGATGACAGACTACACGAATAAACAAGGTATGCAAAGTAGTGTAATAGAACGCTTGGTCCTACCACCTTGGTGAAAACTTGCTGGGACCCGAGGGGTATATATTCCTCCAGCAAAGGCTTCAGCAGATACCATTGGGGAACAGGCTTTGACCCCATACGTGATATCTTTTCCCTTCCAGGTTTAGTCATAGAACATCACTGGAACAGAACAACACATCCACACAGAGCAAACTTGAACTAATATAAACTTTTTCTAACAATTAATTTTCACACTTTAATCATATAGTGAACAGTGGTGTTGTAAATACCTAAAGAGTTACATATGCCAAGTAAGAAAACATATAAGTGGCTACATGTGGTGTGATAGAACTTCAAGGCCCTAGGCATAGTTGTCTATAAAAATCTCATACAGCAATCATGTGAAAAGCAACATGAAAGCAAATAAGAAGAACCCGTCAAAGTCTAGAACTCTTGATTAGTTTGATTCCATAATAACCAAATGGATGAATTGCAAAGCAAGTGCATATTTATTATCTGGAGGGCAGGCTACACGAATAAACAAGGTATGTAAAGGGGCAAAATGGATCGCTGGGTCCTACCACCTTGGTGAAAACTTGCTGGGACCCGAGGGGTATATATTCCTCCAGCAAAGGCTTCAGCAGATACCATTGGGGAACAGGCTTTGACCCCATACGTGATATCTTTTCCCTTCAAGGTTTAGTCACAGAACATCACTGGAACAGAACAATACATCCACACAGAGCAAACTTGAACTAATATAAACTTCTTCTTAGGATTAATTTTCAAACTTTAATCGTTGTACATACCTAAAGAGTTACATATGCCAAGTAAGAAAACATAAGTGGCTACATGTGGTGTGATAGAACTTCAAGAACCCGTCAAAGTCTAGAACTCTTGATTAGTTTGATTCCATAATAACCCAATGGATGAATTGCAAAAAGCAAGTGCATATTTACTATCTGGATGGCAGACTACACGAATAAACAAGGTATGCAAAGTAGTGTAATAGAACGCTTGGTCCTACCACCTTGGTGAAAACTTGCTGGGACCCGAGGGGTATATATTCCTCCAGCAAAGGCTTCAGCAGATACCATTGGGGAACAGGCTTTGACCCCATACGTGATATCTTTTCCCTTCCAGGTTTAGTCATAGAACATCACTGGAACAGAACAATACATCCACACAGAGCAAACTTGAACTAATATAAACTTCTTCTTAGGATTAATTTTCAAACTTTAATCGTTGTACATACCTAAAGAGTTACATATGCCAAGTAAGAAAACATAAGTGGCTACATGTGGTGTGATAGAACTTCAAGGCCCTAGGCATAGTTGTCTATAAAAATCTCATACAGCAATCATGTGAAAAGCAACATGAAAGCAAATAAGAAGAACCCGTCAAAGTCTAGAACTCTTGATTAGTTTGATTCCATGATAACCCAATGGATGAATTGCAAAGCAAGTGCATATTTATTATCCGGAGGGCAGGCTACACGAATAAACAAGGTATGCAAAGGGGCAAAATGGATCGCTGGGTCCTACCACCTTGGTGAAAACTTGCTGGGACCCGAGGGGTATATATGCCTCCAGCAAAGGCTTCAGCAGATACCATTGGGGAACAGGCTTTAGCAGATACTATTGGGGAACAGGCTTCAGCAGATACCATTGGGGAACAGGCTTTGACCCCATAGGTGATATATTTTCCCTTCAAGATTTAGTAAAAGAAAATCACTGGAACAGAACAATACATCCACACAGAGCAAACTTGAACTAATATAAACTTCATCTTAGGATTAATTTTCACACTTTAATCATATATTGAACAGTGGTGTTGTAAATACCTAAAGAGTTACATATGCCAAGTAAGAAAACATATAAGTGGCTACATGTGGTGTGATAGAACTTCAAGGCCCTAGGCAAAGTTGTCTATACAATTCTCATACAGCAATCATGTGAAAAGCAACATGAAAGCAAATAAGAAGAACCCGTCAAAGTCTAGAACTCTTGATTAGTTTGATTCCATAATAACCCAATGGATGAATTGCAAAAAGCAAGTGCATATTTACTATCTGGATGACAGACTACACGAATAAACAAGGTATGCAAAGTAGTGTAATAGAACGCTTGGTCCTACCACCTTGGTGAAAACTTGCTGGGACCCGAGGGGTATATATTCCTCCAGCAAAGGCTTCAGCAGATACCATTGGGGAACAGGCTTTGACCCCATACGTGATATCTTTTCCCTTCCAGGTTTAGTCATAGAACATCACTGGAACAGAACAACACATCCACACAGAGCAAACTTGAACTAATATAAACTTTTTCTAACAATTAATTTTCACACTTTAATCATATAGTGAACAGTGGTGTTGTAAATACCTAAAGAGTTACATATGCCAAGTAAGAAAACATATAAGTGGCTACATGTGGTGTGATAGAACTTCAAGGCCCTAGGCATAGTTGTCTATAAAAATCTCATACAGCAATCATGTGAAAAGCAACATGAAAGCAAATAAGAAGAACCCGTCAAAGTCTAGAACTCTTGATTAGTTTGATTCCATAATAACCAAATGGATGAATTGCAAAGCAAGTGCATATTTATTATCTGGAGGGCAGGCTACACGAATAAACAAGGTATGTAAAGGGGCAAAATGGATCGCTGGGTCCTACCACCTTGGTGAAAACTTGCTGGGACCCGAGGGGTATATATGCCTCCAGCAAAGGCTTCAGCAGATACCATTGGGGAACAGGCTTTAGCAGATACCATTGGGGAACAGGCTTCAGCAGATACCATTGGGGAACAGGCTTTGACCCCATAGGTGATATATTTTCCCTTCAAGATTTAGTAAAAGAAAATCACTGGAACAGAACAATACATCCACACAGAGCAAACTTGAACTAATATAAACTTCATCTTAGGATTAATTTTCACACTTTAATCATATATTGAACAGTGGTGTTGTAAATACCTAAAGAGTTACATATGCCAAGTAAGAAAACATATAAGTGGCTACATGTGGTGTGATAGAACTTCAAGGCCCTAGGCAAAGTTGTCTATACAATTATCATACAGCAATCATGTGAAAAGCAACATGAAAGCAAATAAGAAGAACCTGTCAAAGTCTAGAACTCTTGATTAGTTTGATTCCATAATAACCCAATGGATGAATTGCAAAAAGCAAGTGCATATTTACTATCTGGATGACAGACTACACGAATAAACAAGGTATGCAAAGTAGTGTAATAGAACGCTTGGTCCTACCACATTGGTGAAAACTTGCTGGGACCCGAGGGGTATATATTCCTCCAGCAAAGGCTTCAGCAGATACCATTGGGGAACAGGCTTTGACCCCATACGTGATATCTTTTCCCTTCCAGGTTTAGTCATAGAACATCACTGGAACAGAACAATACATCCACACAGAGCAAACTTGAACTAATATAAACTTTTTCTAACAATTAATTTTCACACTTTAATCATATAGTGAACAGTGGTGTTGTAAATACCTAAAGAGTTACATATGCCAAGTAAGAAAACATATAAGTGGCTACATGTGGTGTGATAGAACTTCAAGGCCCTAGGCATAGTTGTCTATAAAAATCTCATACAGCAATCATGTGAAAAGCAACATGAAAGCAAATAAGAAGAACCCGTCAAAGTCTAGAACTCTTGATTAGTTTGATTCCATAATAACCAAATGGATGAATTGCAAAGCAAGTGCATATTTATTATCTGGAGGGCAGGCTACACGAATAAACAAGGTATGTAAAGGGGCAAAATGGATCGCTGGGTCCTACCACCTTGGTGAAAACTTGCTGGGACCCGAGGGGTATACTGTATGCCTCCAGCAAAGGCTTCAGCAGATACCATTGGGGAACAGGCTTTGACCCCATAGGTGATATCTTTTCCCTTCAAGGTTTAGTCATAGAACATCACTGGAACAGAACAATACATCCACACAGAGCAAACTTGGAACTAATATAAACTTTCTCTTGCAATTAATTTTCACACTTTAATCATTGTAAATACCTAAAGAGTTACATATGCCAAGTAAGAAAACATATAAGTGGCTACATGTGGTGTGATAGAACTTCAAGGCCCTAGGCATAGTTGTCTATAAAATTCTCATACAGCAATCATGTGAAAAGCAACATGAAAGCAAATAAGAAGAACCCGTCAAAGTCTAGAACTCTTGATTAGTTTGATTCCATAATAACCCAATGGATGAATTGCAAAAAGCAAGTGCATATTTACTATCTGGATGGCAGACTACACGAATAAACAAGGTATGCAAAGTAGTGTAATAGAACGCTGGGTCCTACCACCTTGGTGAAAACTTGCTGGGACCCGAGGGGTATATATTCCTCCAGCAAAGGCTTCAGCAGATACCATTGGGGAACAGGCTTTGACCCCATACGTGATATCTTTTCCCTTCAAGGTTTAGTCACAGAACATCACTGGAACAGAACAATACATCCACACAGAGCAAACTTGAACTAATATAAACTTCTTCTTAGGATTAATTTTCAAACTTTAATCGTTGTACATACCTAAAGAGTTACATATGCCAAGTAAGAAAACATAAGTGGCTACATGTGGTGTGATAGAACTTCAAGGCCCTAGGCATAGTTGTCTATAAAAATCTCATACAGCAATCATGTGAAAAGCAACATGAAAGCAAATAAGAAGAACCCGTCAAAGTCTAGAACTCTTGATTAGTTTGATTCCATGATAACCCAATGGATGAATTGCAAAGCAGGTGCATATTTATTATCCGGAGGGCAGGCTACATGAATAAACAAGGTATGCAAAGGGGCAAAATGGATCGCTGGGTCCTACCACCTTGGTGAAAACTTGCTGGGACCCAAGGGGTATATATGCCTCCAGCAAAGGCTTCAGCAGATACCATTGTGGAACAGGCTTTAGCAGATACCATTGGGGAACAGGCTTCAGCAGATACCATTGGGGAACAGGCTTCAGCAGATACCATTGGGGAACAGGCTTTGACCCCATAGGTGATATATTTTCCCTTCAAGATTTAGTAAAAGAAAATCACTGGAACAGAACAATACATCCACACAGAGCAAACTTGAACTAATATAAACTTCATCTTAGGATTAATTTTCACACTTTAATCATATATTGAACAGTGGTGTTGTAAATACCTAAAGAGTTACATATGCCAAGTAAGAAAACATATAAGTGGCTACATGTGGTGTGATAGAACTTCAAGGCCCTAGGCAAAGTTGTCTATACAATTCTCATACAGCAATCATGTGAAAAGCAACATGAAAGCAAATAAGAAGAACCCGTCAAAGTCTAGAACTCTTGATTAGTTTGATTCCATAATAACCCAATGGATGAATTGCAAAAAGCAAGTGCATATTTACTATCTGGATGACAGACTACACGAATAAACAAGGTATGCAAAGTAGTGTAATAGAACGCTTGGTCCTACCACCTTGGTGAAAACTTGCTGGGACCCGAGGGGTATATATTCCTCCAGCAAAGGCTTCAGCAGATACCATTGGGGAACAGGCTTTGACCCCATACGTGATATCTTTTCCCTTCCAGGTTTAGTCATAGAACATCACTGGAACAGAACAACACATCCACACAGAGCAAACTTGAACTAATATAAACTTTTTCTAACAATTAATTTTCACACTTTAATCATATAGTGAACAGTGGTGTTGTAAATACCTAAAGAGTTACATATGCCAAGTAAGAAAACATATAAGTGGCTACATGTGGTGTAATAGAACTTCAAGGCCCTAGGCATAGTTGTCTATAAAAATCTCATACAGCAATCATGTGAAAAGCAACATGAAAGCAAATAAGAAGAACCCGTCAAAGTCTAGAACTCTTGATTAGTTTGATTCCATAATAACCAAATGGATGAATTGCAAAGCAAGTGCATATTTATTATCTGGAGGGCAGGCTACACGAATAAACAAGGTATGTAAAGGGGCAAAATGGATCGCTGGGTCCTACCACCTTGGTGAAAACTTGCTGGGACCCGAGGGGTATATATGCCTCCAGCAAAGGCTTCAGCAGATACCATTGGGGAACAGGCTTTAGCAGATACCATTGGGGAACAGGCTTTGACCCCATACGTGATATCTTTTCCCTTCAAGGTTTAGTCACAGAACATCACTGGAACAGAACGATACATCCACACAGAGCAAACTTGAACTAATATAAACTTTTTCTAACAATTAATTTTCACACTTTAATCATATAGTGAACAGTGGTGTTGTAAATACCTAAAGAGTTACATATGCCAAGTAAGAAAACATATAAGTGGCTACATGTGGTGTGATAGAACTTCAAGGCCCTAGGCATAGTTGTCTATAAAAATCTCATACAGCAATCATGTGAAAAGCAACATGAAAGCAAATAAGAAGAACCCGTCAAAGTCTAGAACTCTTGATTAGTTTGATTCCATAATAACCAAATGGATGAATTGCAAAGCAAGTGCATATTTATTATCTGGAGGGCAGGCTACACGAATAAACAAGGTATGTAAAGGGGCAAAATGGATCGCTGGGTCCTACCACCTTGGTGAAAACTTGCTGGGACCCGAGGGGTACACTGCAAAAAATGCTGTTCTTACTTAGTATTTTTGTGTTGTTTCCAGTCCAAAAATCTAAAAATTCTTAAATCAAGAAGCATTTACTAGAGAAGTAAAACTACATAAGAAATTCTATTTTGTTTTCAGATAAACAGAAAGTATCTTAAGTGATTTTTGCTTAAAACAAGCTAAATTATCTGCCAGTGCAGTAAGGAAAATAATCTTGTTTTAAGATTATGTTTTTATTAAGTTTTTTTGAATTAAGTTTTTTTTTCTTACTGCACTGGCAGATAATTTAGCTTGTTTTAAGCAAAAATTACTTAAGTTACTTACTGTTTATCTGAAAACAAAAAATAATTTCTTATGTAGTTTTACTTCTCTAGTAAATACTTCTTGATTTAAGAATTTTTAGATTTTTGGACTGGAAACAACACAAAAATACTAAGTAAGAACAGCATTTTTTGCAGTGTATATATTCCTCCAGCAAAGGCTTCAGCAGATACCATTGGGGAACAGGCTTTGACCCCATACGTGATATCTTTTCCCTTCCAGGTTTAGTCATAGAACATCACTGGAACAGAACAATACATCCACACAGAGCAAACTTGAACTAATATAAACTTCTTCTTAGGATTAATTTTCAAACTTTAATCGTTGTACATACCTAAAGAGTTACATATGCCAAGTAAGAAAACATAAGTGGCTACATGTGGTGTGATAGAACTTCAAGAACCCGTCAAAGTCTAGAACTCTTGATTAGTTTGATTCCATAATAACCCAATGGATGAATTGCAAAAAGCAAGTGCATATTTACTATCTGGATGGCAGACTACACGAATAAACAAGGTATGCAAAGTAGTGTAATAGAACGCTTGGTCCTACCACCTTGGTGAAAACTTGCTGGGACCCGAGGGGTATATATTCCTCCAGCAAAGGCTTCAGCAGATACCATTGGGGAACAGGCTTTGACCCCATACGTGATATCTTTTCCCTTCCAGGTTTAGTCATAGAACATCACTGGAACAGAACAATACATCCACACAGAGCAAACTTGAACTAATATAAACTTCTTCTTAGGATTAATTTTCAAACTTTAATCGTTGTACATACCTAAAGAGTTACATATGCCAAGTAAGAAAACATAAGTGGCTACATGTGGTGTGATAGAACTTCAAGGCCCTAGGCATAGTTGTCTATAAAAATCTCATACAGCAATCATGTGAAAAGCAACATGAAAGCAAATAAGAAGAACCCGTCAAAGTCTAGATCTCTTGATTAGTTTGATTCCATGATAACCCAATGGATGAATTGCAAAGCAAGTGCATATTTATTATCCGGAGGGCAGGCTACACGAATAAACAAGGTATGCAAAGGGGCAAAATGGATCGCTGGGTCCTACCACCTTGGTGAAAACTTGCTGGGACCCGAGGGGTATATATGCCTCCAGCAAAGGCTTCAGCAGATACCATTGGGGAACAGGCTTTAGCAGATACTATTGGGGAACAGGCTTCAGCAGATACCATTGGGGAACAGGCTTTGATCCCATAGGTGATATATTTTCCCTTCAAGATTTAGTAAAAGAAAATCACTGGAACAGAACAATACATCCACACAGAGCAAACTTGAACTAATATAAACTTCATCTTAGGATTAATTTTCACACTTTAATCATATATTGAACAGTGGTGTTGTAAATACCTAAAGAGTTACATATGCCAAGTAAGAAAACATATAAGTGGCTACATGTGGTGTGATAGAACTTCAAGGCCCTAGGCAAAGTTGTCTATACAATTCTCATACAGCAATCATGTGAAAAGCAACATGAAAGCAAATAAGAAGAACCCGTCAAAGTCTAGAACTCTTGATTAGTTTGATTCCATAATAACCCAATGGATGAATTGCAAAAAGCAAGTGCATATTTACTATCTGGATGACAGACTACACGAATAAACAAGGTATGCAAAGTAGTGTAATAGAACGCTTGGTCCTACCACCTTGGTGAAAACTTGCTGGGACCCGAGGGGTATATATTCCTCCAGCAAAGGCTTCAGCAGATACCATTGGGGAACAGGCTTTGACCCCATACGTGATATCTTTTCCCTTCCAGGTTTAGTCATAGAACATCACTGGAACAGAACAACACATCCACACAGAGCAAACTTGAACTAATATAAACTTTTTCTAACAATTAATTTTCACACTTTAATCATATAGTGAACAGTGGTGTTGTAAATACCTAAAGAGTTACATATGCCAAGTAAGAAAACATATAAGTGGCTACATGTGGTGTGATAGAACTTCAAGGCCCTAGGCATAGTTGTCTATAAAAATCTCATACAGCAATCATGTGAAAAGCAACATGAAAGCAAATAAGAAGAACCCGTCAAAGTCTAGAACTCTTGATTAGTTTGATTCCATAATAACCAAATGGATGAATTGCAAAGCAAGTGCATATTTATTATCTGGAGGGCAGGCTACACGAATAAACAAGGTATGTAAAGGGGCAAAATGGATCGCTGGGTCCTACCACCTTGGTGAAAACTTGCTGGGACCCGAGGGGTATACTGTATGCCTCCAGCAAAGGCTTCAGCAGATACCATTGGGGAACAGGCTTTGACCCCATAGGTGATATCTTTTCCCTTCAAGGTTTAGTCATAGAACATCACTGGAACAGAACAATACATCCACACAGAGCAAACTTGGAACTAATATAAACTTTCTCTTGCAATTAATTTTCACACTTTAATCATTGTAAATACCTAAAGAGTTACATATGCCAAGTAAGAAAACATATAAGTGGCTACATGTGGTGTGATAGAACTTCAAGGCCCTAGGCATAGTTGTCTATAAAATTCTCATACAGCAATCATGTGAAAAGCAACATGAAAGCAAATAAGAAGAACCCGTCAAAGTCTAGAACTCTTGATTAGTTTGATTCCATAATAACCCAATGGATGAATTGCAAAAAGCAAGTGCATATTTACTATCTGGATGGCAGACTACACGAATAAACAAGGTATGCAAAGTAGTGTAATAGAACGCTGGGTCCTACCACCTTGGTGAAAACTTGCTGGGACCCGAGGGGTATATATTCCTCCAGCAAAGGCTTCAGCAGATACCATTGGGGAACAGGCTTTGACCCCATACGTGATATCTTTTCCCTTCAAGGTTTAGTCACAGAACATCACTGGAACAGAACAATACATCCACACAGAGCAAACTTGAACTAATATAAACTTCTTCTTAGGATTAATTTTCAAACTTTAATCGTTGTACATACCTAAAGAGTTACATATGCCAAGTAAGAAAACATAAGTGGCTACATGTGGTGTGATAGAACTTCAAGGCCCTAGGCATAGTTGTCTATAAAAATCTCATACAGCAATCATGTGAAAAGCAACATGAAAGCAAATAAGAAGAACCCGTCAAAGTCTAGAACTCTTGATTAGTTTGATTCCATGATAACCCAATGGATGAATTGCAAAGCAGGTGCATATTTATTATCCGGAGGGCAGGCTACATGAATAAACAAGGTATGCAAAGGGGCAAAATGGATCGCTGGGTCCTACCACCTTGGTGAAAACTTGCTGGGACCCAAGGGGTATATATGCCTCCAGCAAAGGCTTCAGCAGATACCATTGTGGAACAGGCTTTAGCAGATACCATTGGGGAACAGGCTTCAGCAGATACCATTGGGGAACAGGCTTCAGCAGATACCATTGGGGAACAGGCTTTGACCCCATAGGTGATATATTTTCCCTTCAAGATTTAGTAAAAGAAAATCACTGGAACAGAACAATACATCCACACAGAGCAAACTTGAACTAATATAAACTTCATCTTAGGATTAATTTTCACACTTTAATCATATATTGAACAGTGGTGTTGTAAATACCTAAAGAGTTACATATGCCAAGTAAGAAAACATATAAGTGGCTACATGTGGTGTGATAGAACTTCAAGGCCCTAGGCAAAGTTGTCTATACAATTCTCATACAGCAATCATGTGAAAAGCAACATGAAAGCAAATAAGAAGAACCCGTCAAAGTCTAGAACTCTTGATTAGTTTGATTCCATAATAACCCAATGGATGAATTGCAAAAAGCAAGTGCATATTTACTATCTGGATGACAGACTACACGAATAAACAAGGTATGCAAAGTAGTGTAATAGAACGCTTGGTCCTACCACCTTGGTGAAAACTTGCTGGGACCCGAGGGGTATATATTCCTCCAGCAAAGGCTTCAGCAGATACCATTGGGGAACAGGCTTTGACCCCATACGTGATATCTTTTCCCTTCCAGGTTTAGTCATAGAACATCACTGGAACAGAACAACACATCCACACAGAGCAAACTTGAACTAATATAAACTTTTTCTAACAATTAATTTTCACACTTTAATCATATAGTGAACAGTGGTGTTGTAAATACCTAAAGAGTTACATATGCCAAGTAAGAAAACATATAAGTGGCTACATGTGGTGTAATAGAACTTCAAGGCCCTAGGCATAGTTGTCTATAAAAATCTCATACAGCAATCATGTGAAAAGCAACATGAAAGCAAATAAGAAGAACCCGTCAAAGTCTAGAACTCTTGATTAGTTTGATTCCATAATAACCAAATGGATGAATTGCAAAGCAAGTGCATATTTATTATCTGGAGGGCAGGCTACACGAATAAACAAGGTATGTAAAGGGGCAAAATGGATCGCTGGGTCCTACCACCTTGGTGAAAACTTGCTGGGACCCGAGGGGTATATATGCCTCCAGCAAAGGCTTCAGCAGATACCATTGGGGAACAGGCTTTAGCAGATACCATTGGGGAACAGGCTTTGACCCCATACGTGATATCTTTTCCCTTCAAGGTTTAGTCACAGAACATCACTGGAACAGAACGATACATCCACACAGAGCAAACTTGAACTAATATAAACTTTTTCTAACAATTAATTTTCACACTTTAATCATATAGTGAACAGTGGTGTTGTAAATACCTAAAGAGTTACATATGCCAAGTAAGAAAACATATAAGTGGCTACATGTGGTGTGATAGAACTTCAAGGCCCTAGGCATAGTTGTCTATAAAAATCTCATACAGCAATCATGTGAAAAGCAACATGAAAGCAAATAAGAAGAACCCGTCAAAGTCTAGAACTCTTGATTAGTTTGATTCCATAATAACCAAATGGATGAATTGCAAAGCAAGTGCATATTTATTATCTGGAGGGCAGGCTACACGAATAAACAAGGTATGTAAAGGGGCAAAATGGATCGCTGGGTCCTACCACCTTGGTGAAAACTTGCTGGGACCCGAGGGGTACACTGCAAAAAATGCTGTTCTTACTTAGTATTTTTGTGTTGTTTCCAGTCCAAAAATCTAAAAATTCTTAAATCAAGAAGCATTTACTAGAGAAGTAAAACTACATAAGAAATTCTATTTTGTTTTCAGATAAACAGAAAGTATCTTAAGTGATTTTTGCTTAAAACAAGCTAAATTATCTGCCAGTGCAGTAAGGAAAATAATCTTGTTTTAAGATTATGTTTTTATTAAGTTTTTTTGAATTAAGTTTTTTTTTCTTACTGCACTGGCAGATAATTTAGCTTGTTTTAAGCAAAAATTACTTAAGTTACTTACTGTTTATCTGAAAACAAAAAATAATTTCTTATGTAGTTTTACTTCTCTAGTAAATACTTCTTGATTTAAGAATTTTTAGATTTTTGGACTGGAAACAACACAAAAATACTAAGTAAGAACAGCATTTTTTGCAGTGTATATATTCCTCCAGCAAAGGCTTCAGCAGATACCATTGGGGAACAGGCTTTGACCCCATACGTGATATCTTTTCCCTTCCAGGTTTAGTCATAGAACATCACTGGAACAGAACAATACATCCACACAGAGCAAACTTGAACTAATATAAACTTCTTCTTAGGATTAATTTTCAAACTTTAATCGTTGTACATACCTAAAGAGTTACATATGCCAAGTAAGAAAACATAAGTGGCTACATGTGGTGTGATAGAACTTCAAGAACCCGTCAAAGTCTAGAACTCTTGATTAGTTTGATTCCATAATAACCCAATGGATGAATTGCAAAAAGCAAGTGCATATTTACTATCTGGATGGCAGACTACACGAATAAACAAGGTATGCAAAGTAGTGTAATAGAACGCTTGGTCCTACCACCTTGGTGAAAACTTGCTGGGACCCGAGGGGTATATATTCCTCCAGCAAAGGCTTCAGCAGATACCATTGGGGAACAGGCTTTGACCCCATACGTGATATCTTTTCCCTTCCAGGTTTAGTCATAGAACATCACTGGAACAGAACAATACATCCACACAGAGCAAACTTGAACTAATATAAACTTCTTCTTAGGATTAATTTTCAAACTTTAATCGTTGTACATACCTAAAGAGTTACATATGCCAAGTAAGAAAACATAAGTGGCTACATGTGGTGTGATAGAACTTCAAGGCCCTAGGCATAGTTGTCTATAAAAATCTCATACAGCAATCATGTGAAAAGCAACATGAAAGCAAATAAGAAGAACCCGTCAAAGTCTAGATCTCTTGATTAGTTTGATTCCATGATAACCCAATGGATGAATTGCAAAGCAAGTGCATATTTATTATCCGGAGGGCAGGCTACACGAATAAACAAGGTATGCAAAGGGGCAAAATGGATCGCTGGGTCCTACCACCTTGGTGAAAACTTGCTGGGACCCGAGGGGTATATATGCCTCCAGCAAAGGCTTCAGCAGATACCATTGGGGAACAGGCTTTAGCAGATACTATTGGGGAACAGGCTTCAGCAGATACCATTGGGGAACAGGCTTTGATCCCATAGGTGATATATTTTCCCTTCAAGATTTAGTAAAAGAAAATCACTGGAACAGAACAATACATCCACACAGAGCAAACTTGAACTAATATAAACTTCATCTTAGGATTAATTTTCACACTTTAATCATATATTGAACAGTGGTGTTGTAAATACCTAAAGAGTTACATATGCCAAGTAAGAAAACATATAAGTGGCTACATGTGGTGTGATAGAACTTCAAGGCCCTAGGCAAAGTTGTCTATACAATTCTCATACAGCAATCATGTGAAAAGCAACATGAAAGCAAATAAGAAGAACCCGTCAAAGTCTAGAACTCTTGATTAGTTTGATTCCATAATAACCCAATGGATGAATTGCAAAAAGCAAGTGCATATTTACTATCTGGATGACAGACTACACGAATAAACAAGGTATGCAAAGTAGTGTAATAGAACGCTTGGTCCTACCACCTTGGTGAAAACTTGCTGGGACCCGAGGGGTATATATTCCTCCAGCAAAGGCTTCAGCAGATACCATTGGGGAACAGGCTTTGACCCCATACGTGATATCTTTTCCCTTCCAGGTTTAGTCATAGAACATCACTGGAACAGAACAACACATCCACACAGAGCAAACTTGAACTAATATAAACTTTTTCTAACAATTAATTTTCACACTTTAATCATATAGTGAACAGTGGTGTTGTAAATACCTAAAGAGTTACATATGCCAAGTAAGAAAACATATAAGTGGCTACATGTGGTGTGATAGAACTTCAAGGCCCTAGGCATAGTTGTCTATAAAAATCTCATACAGCAATCATGTGAAAAGCAACATGAAAGCAAATAAGAAGAACCCGTCAAAGTCTAGAACTCTTGATTAGTTTGATTCCATAATAACCAAATGGATGAATTGCAAAGCAAGTGCATATTTATTATCTGGAGGGCAGGCTACACGAATAAACAAGGTATGTAAAGGGGCAAAATGGATCGCTGGGTCCTACCACCTTGGTGAAAACTTGCTGGGACCCGAGGGGTATATATGCCTCCAGCAAAGGCTTCAGCAGATACCATTGGGGAACAGGCTTTAGCAGATACCATTGGGGAACAGGCTTCAGCAGATACCATTGGGGAACAGGCTTTGACCCCATAGGTGATATATTTTCCCTTCAAGATTTAGTAAAAGAAAATCACTGGAACAGAACAATACATCCACACAGAGCAAACTTGAACTAATATAAACTTCATCTTAGGATTAATTTTCACACTTTAATCATATATTGAACAGTGGTGTTGTAAATACCTAAAGAGTTACATATGCCAAGTAAGAAAACATATAAGTGGCTACATGTGGTGTGATAGAACTTCAAGGCCCTAGGCAAAGTTGTCTATACAATTATCATACAGCAATCATGTGAAAAGCAACATGAAAGCAAATAAGAAGAACCTGTCAAAGTCTAGAACTCTTGATTAGTTTGATTCCATAATAACCCAATGGATGAATTGCAAAAAGCAAGTGCATATTTACTATCTGGATGACAGACTACACGAATAAACAAGGTATGCAAAGTAGTGTAATAGAACGCTTGGTCCTACCACATTGGTGAAAACTTGCTGGGACCCGAGGGGTATATATTCCTCCAGCAAAGGCTTCAGCAGATACCATTGGGGAACAGGCTTTGACCCCATACGTGATATCTTTTCCCTTCCAGGTTTAGTCATAGAACATCACTGGAACAGAACAATACATCCACACAGAGCAAACTTGAACTAATATAAACTTTTTCTAACAATTAATTTTCACACTTTAATCATATAGTGAACAGTGGTGTTGTAAATACCTAAAGAGTTACATATGCCAAGTAAGAAAACATATAAGTGGCTACATGTGGTGTGATAGAACTTCAAGGCCCTAGGCATAGTTGTCTATAAAAATCTCATACAGCAATCATGTGAAAAGCAACATGAAAGCAAATAAGAAGAACCCGTCAAAGTCTAGAACTCTTGATTAGTTTGATTCCATAATAACCAAATGGATGAATTGCAAAGCAAGTGCATATTTATTATCTGGAGGGCAGGCTACACGAATAAACAAGGTATGTAAAGGGGCAAAATGGATCGCTGGGTCCTACCACCTTGGTGAAAACTTGCTGGGACCCGAGGGGTATACTGTATGCCTCCAGCAAAGGCTTCAGCAGATACCATTGGGGAACAGGCTTTGACCCCATAGGTGATATCTTTTCCCTTCAAGGTTTAGTCATAGAACATCACTGGAACAGAACAATACATCCACACAGAGCAAACTTGGAACTAATATAAACTTTTTCTTGCAATTAATTTTCACACTTTAATCATTGTAAATACCTAAAGAGTTACATATGCCAAGTAAGAAAACATATAAGTGGCTACATGTGGTGTGATAGAACTTCAAGGCCCTAGGCATAGTTGTCTATAAAATTCTCATACAGCAATCATGTGAAAAGCAACATGAAAGCAAATAAGAAGAACCCGTCAAAGTCTAGAACTCTTGATTAGTTTGATTCCATAATAACCCAATGGATGAATTGCAAAAAGCAAGTGCATATTTACTATCTGGATGGCAGACTACACGAATAAACAAGGTATGCAAAGTAGTGTAATAGAACGCTGGGTCCTACCACCTTGGTGAAAACTTGCTGGGACCCGAGGGGTATATATTCCTCCAGCAAAGGCTTCAGCAGATACCATTGGGGAACAGGCTTTGACCCCATACGTGATATCTTTTCCCTTCAAGGTTTAGTCACAGAACATCACTGGAACAGAACAATACATCCACACAGAGCAAACTTGAACTAATATAAACTTCTTCTTAGGATTAATTTTCAAACTTTAATCGTTGTACATACCTAAAGAGTTACATATGCCAAGTAAGAAAACATAAGTGGCTACATGTGGTGTGATAGAACTTCAAGGCCCTAGGCATAGTTGTCTATAAAAATCTCATACAGCAATCATGTGAAAAGCAACATGAAAGCAAATAAGAAGAACCCGTCAAAGTCTAGAACTCTTGATTAGTTTGATTCCATGATAACCCAATGGATGAATTGCAAAGCAAGTGCATATTTATTATCCGGAGGGCAGGCTACACGAATAAACAAGGTATGCAAAGGGGCAAAATGGATCGCTGGGTCCTACCACCTTGGTGAAAACTTGCTGGGACCCGAGGGGTATATATGCCTCCAGCAAAGGCTTCAGCAGATACCATTGTGGAACAGGCTTTAGCAGATACCATTGGGGAACAGGCTTCAGCAGATACCATTGGGGAACAGGCTTTGACCCCATAGGTGATATATTTTCCCTTCAAGATTTAGTAAAAGAAAATCACTGGAACAGAACAATACATCCACACAGAGCAAACTTGAACTAATATAAACTTCATCTTAGGATTAATTTTCACACTTTAATCATATATTGAACAGTGGTGTTGTAAATACCTAAAGAGTTACATATGCCAAGTAAGAAAACATATAAGTGGCTACATGTGGTGTGATAGAACTTCAAGGCCCTAGGCAAAGTTGTCTATACAATTTTCATACAGCAATCATGTGAAAAGCAACATGAAAGCAAATAAGAAGAACCCGTCAAAGTCTAGAACTCTTGATTAGTTTGATTCCATAATAACCCAATGGATGAATTGCAAAAAGCAAGTGCATATTTACTATCTGGATGACAGACTACACGAATAAACAAGGTATGCAAAGTAGTGTAATAGAACGCTTGGTCCTACCACCTTGGTGAAAACTTGCTGGGACCCGAGGGGTATATATTCCTCCAGCAAAGGCTTCAGCAGATACCATTGGGGAACAGGCTTTGACCCCATACGTGATATCTTTTCCCTTCCAGGTTTAGTCATAGAACATCACTGGAACAGAACAATACATCCACACAGAGCAAACTTGAACTAATATAAACTTTTTCTAACAATTAATTTTCACACTTTAATCATATAGTGAACAGTGGTGTTGTAAATACCTAAAGAGTTACATATGCCAAGTAAGAAAACATATAAGTGGCTACATGTGGTGTGATAGAACTTCAAGGCCCTAGGCATAGTTGTCTATAAAAATCTCATACAGCAATCATGTGAAAAGCAACATGAAAGCAAATAAGAAGAACCCGTCAAAGTCTAGAACTCTTGATTAGTTTGATTCCATGATAACCCAATGGATGAATTGCAAAGCAAGTGCATATTTATTATCCGGAGGGCAGGCTACACGAATAAACAAGGTATGCAAAGGGGCAAAATGGATCGCTGGGTCCTACCACCTTGGTGAAAACTTGCTGGGACCCGAGGGGTATATATGCCTCCAGCAAAGGCTTCAGCAGATACCATTGGGGAACAGGCTTTAGCAGATACCATTGGGGAACAGGCTTCAGCAGATACCATTGGGGAACAGGCTTTGACCCCATAGGTGATATATTTTCCCTTCAAGATTTAGTAAAAGAAAATCACTGGAACAGAACAATACATCCACACAGGGCAAACTTGAACTAATATAAACTTCATCTTAGGATTAATTTTCACACTTTAATCATATATTGAACAGTGGTGTTGTAAATACCTAAAGAGTTACATATGCCAAGTAAGAAAACATATAAGTGGCTACATGTGGTGTGATAGAACTTCAAGGCCCTAGGCAAAGTTGTCTATACAATTCTCATACAGCAATCATGTGAAAAGCAACATGAAAGCAAATAAGAAGAACCCGTCAAAGTCTAGAACTCTTGATTAGTTTGATTCCATAATAACCCAATGGATGAATTGCAAAAAGCAAGTGCATATTTACTATCTGGATGACAGACTACACGAATAAACAAGGTATGCAAAGTAGTGTAATAGAACGCTTGGTCCTACCACCTTGGTGAAAACTTGCTGGGACCCGAGGGGTATATATTCCTCCAGCAAAGGCTTCAGCAGATACCATTGGGGAACAGGCTTTGACCCCATACGTGATATCTTTTCCCTTCCAGGTTTAGTCATAGAACATCACTGGAACAGAACAACACATCCACACAGAGCAAACTTGAACTAATATAAACTTTTTCTAACAATTAATTTTCACACTTTAATCATATAGTGAACAGTGGTGTTGTAAATACCTAAAGAGTTACATATGCCAAGTAAGAAAACATATAAGTGGCTACATGTGGTGTGATAGAACTTCAAGGCCCTAGGCATAGTTGTCTATAAAAATCTCATACAGCAATCATGTGAAAAGCAACATGAAAGCAAATAAGAAGAACCCGTCAAAGTCTAGAACTCTTGATTAGTTTGATTCCATAATAACCAAATGGATGAATTGCAAAGCAAGTGCATATTTATTATCTGGAGGGCAGGCTACACGAATAAACAAGGTATGTAAAGGGGCAAAATGGATCGCTGGGTCCTACCACCTTGGTGAAAACTTGCTGGGACCCGAGGGGTATATATGCCTCCAGCAGAGGCTTCAGCAGATACCATTGGGGAACAGGCTTTAGCAGATACCATTGGGGAACAGGCTTCAGCAGATACCATTGGGGAACAGGCTTTGACCCCATAGGTGATATATTTTCCCTTCAAGATTTAGTAAAAGAAAATCACTGGAACAGAACAATACATCCACACAGAGCAAACTTGAACTAATATAAACTTCATCTTAGGATTAATTTTCACACTTTAATCATATATTGAACAGTGGTGTTGTAAATACCTAAAGAGTTACATATGCCAAGTAAGAAAACATATAAGTGGCTACATGTGGTGTGATAGAACTTCAAGGCCCTAGGCATAGTTGTCTATAAAAATCTCATACAGCAATCATGTGAAAAGCAACATGAAAGCAAATAAGAAGAACCCGTCAAAGTCTAGAACTCTTGATTAGTTTGATTCCATAATAACCAAATGGATGAATTGCAAAGCAAGTGCATATTTATTATCTGGAGGGCAGGCTACACGAATAAACAAGGTATGTAAAGGGGCAAAATGGATCGCTGGGTCCTACCACCTTGGTGAAAACTTGCTGGGACCCGAGGGGTATACTGTATGCCTCCAGCAAAGGCTTCAGCAGATACCATTGGGGAACAGGCTTTGACCCCATAGGTGATATCTTTTCCCTTCAAGGTTTAGTCATAGAACATCACTGGAACAGAACAATACATCCACACAGAGCAAACTTGGAACTAATATAAACTTTTTCTTGCAATTAATTTTCACACTTTAATCATTGTAAATACCTAAAGAGTTACATATGCCAAGTAAGAAAACATATAAGTGGCTACATGTGGTGTGATAGAACTTCAAGGCCCTAGGCATAGTTGTCTATAAAATTCTCATACAGCAATCATGTGAAAAGCAACATGAAAGCAAATAAGAAGAACCCGTCAAAGTCTAGAACTCTTGATTAGTTTGATTCCATAATAACCCAATGGATGAATTGCAAAAAGCAAGTGCATATTTACTATCTGGATTGCAGACTACACGAATAAACAAGGTATGCAAAGTAGTGTAATAGAACGCTGGGTCCTACCACCTTGGTGAAAACTTGCTGGGACCCGAGGGGTATATATTCCTCCAGCAAAGGCTTCAGCAGATACCATTGGGGAACAGGCTTTGACCCCATACGTGATATCTTTTCCCTTCAAGGTTTAGTCACAGAACATCACTGGAACAGAACAATACATCCACACAGAGCAAACTTGAACTAATATAAACTTCTTCTTAGGATTAATTTTCAAACTTTAATCGTTGTACATACCTAAAGAGTTACATATGCCAAGTAAGAAAACATAAGTGGCTACATGTGGTGTGATAGAACTTCAAGGCCCTAGGCATAGTTGTCTATAAAAATCTCATACAGCAATCATGTGAAAAGCAACATGAAAGCAAATAAGAAGAACCCGTCAAAGTCTAGAACTCTTGATTAGTTTGATTCCATGATAACCCAATGGATGAATTGCAAAGCAGGTGCATATTTATTATCCGGAGGGCAGGCTACACGAATAAACAAGATATGCAAAGGGGCAAAATGGATCGCTGGGTCCTACCACCTTGGTGAAAACTTGCTGGGACCCGAGGGGTATATATGCCTCCAGCAAAGGCTTCAGCAGATACTATTGTGGAACAGGCTTTAGCAGATACCATTGGGGAACAGGCTTCAGCAGATACCATTGGGGAACAGGCTTTGACCCCATAGGTGATATATTTTCCCTTCAAGATTTAGTAAAAGAAAATCACTGGAACAGAACAATACATCCACACAGAGCAAACTTGAACTAATATAAACTTCATCTTAGGATTAATTTTCACACTTTAATCATATATTGAACAGTGGTGTTGTAAATACCTAAAGAGTTACATATGCCAAGTAAGAAAACATATAAGTGGCTACATGTGGTGTGATAGAACTTCAAGGCCCTAGGCAAAGTTGTCTATACAATTTTCATACAGCAATCATGTGAAAAGCAACATGAAAGCAAATAAGAAGAACCCGTCAAAGTCTAGAACTCTTGATTAGTTTGATTCCATAATAACCCAATGGATGAATTGCAAAAAGCAAGTGCATATTTACTATCTGGATGACAGACTACACGAATAAACAAGGTATGCAAAGTAGTGTAATAGAACGCTTGGTCCTACCACCTTGGTGAAAACTTGCTGGGACCCGAGGGGTATATATTCCTCCAGCAAAGGCTTCAGCAGATACCATTGGGGAACAGGCTTTGACCCCATACGTGATATCTTTTCCCTTCCAGGTTTAGTCATAGAACATCACTGGAACAGAACAATACATCCACACAGAGCAAACTTGAACTAATATAAACTTTTTCTAACAATTAATTTTCACACTTTAATCATATAGTGAACAGTGGTGTTGTAAATACCTAAAGAGTTACATATGCCAAGTAAGAAAACATATAAGTGGCTACATGTGGTGTGATAGAACTTCAAGGCCCTAGGCATAGTTGTCTATAAAAATCTCATACAGCAATCATGTGAAAAGCAACATGAAAGCAAATAAGAAGAACCCGTCAAAGTCTAGAACTCTTGATTAGTTTGATTCCATGATAACCCAATGGATGAATTGCAAAGCAAGTGCATATTTATTATCCGGAGGGCAGGCTACACGAATAAACAAGGTATGCAAAGGGGCAAAATGGATCGCTGGGTCCTACCACCTTGGTGAAAACTTGCTGGGACCCGAGGGGTATATATGCCTCCAGCAAAGGCTTCAGCAGATACCATTGGGGAACAGGCTTTAGCAGATACCATTGGGGAACAGGCTTCAGCAGATACCATTGGGGAACAGGCTTTGACCCCATAGGTGATATATTTTCCCTTCAAGATTTAGTAAAAGAAAATCACTGGAACAGAACAATACATCCACACAGGGCAAACTTGAACTAATATAAACTTCATCTTAGGATGAATTTTCACACTTTAATCATATATTGAACAGTGGTGTTGTAAATACCTAAAGAGTTACATATGCCAAGTAAGAAAACATATAAGTGGCTACATGTGGTGTGATAGAACTTCAAGGCCCTAGGCAAAGTTGTCTATACAATTCTCATACAGCAATCATGTGAAAAGCAACATGAAAGCAAATAAGAAGAACCCGTCAAAGTCTAGAACTCTTGATTAGTTTGATTCCATAATAACCCAATGGATGAATTGCAAAAAGCAAGTGCATATTTACTATCTGGATGACAGACTACACGAATAAACAAGGTATGCAAAGTAGTGTAATAGAACGCTTGGTCCTACCACCTTGGTGAAAACTTGCTGGGACCCGAGGGGTATATATTCCTCCAGCAAAGGCTTCAGCAGATACCATTGGGGAACAGGCTTTGACCCCATACGTGATATCTTTTCCCTTCCAGGTTTAGTCATAGAACATCACTGGAACAGAACAACACATCCACACAGAGCAAACTTGAACTAATATAAACTTTTTCTAACAATTAATTTTCACACTTTAATCATATAGTGAACAGTGGTGTTGTAAATACCTAAAGAGTTACATATGCCAAGTAAGAAAACATATAAGTGGCTACATGTGGTGTGATAGAACTTCAAGGCCCTAGGCATAGTTGTCTATAAAAATCTCATACAGCAATCATGTGAAAAGCAACATGAAAGCAAATAAGAAGAACCCGTCAAAGTCTAGAACTCTTGATTAGTTTGATTCCATAATAACCAAATGGATGAATTGCAAAGCAAGTGCATATTTATTATCTGGAGGGCAGGCTACACGAATAAACAAGGTATGTAAAGGGGCAAAATGGATCGCTGGGTCCTACCACCTTGGTGAAAACTTGCTGGGACCCGAGGGGTATATATGCCTCCAGCAAAGGCTTCAGCAGATACCATTGGGGAACAGGCTTTAGCAGATACCATTGGGGAACAGGCTTCAGCAGATACCATTGGGGAACAGGCTTTGACCCCATAGGTGATATATTTTCCCTTCAAGATTTAGTAAAAGAAAATCACTGGAACAGAACAATACATCCACACAGAGCAAACTTGAACTAATATAAACTTCATCTTAGGATTAATTTTCACACTTTAATCATATATTGAACAGTGGTGTTGTAAATACCTAAAGAGTTACATATGCCAAGTAAGAAAACATATAAGTGGCTACATGTGGTGTGATAGAACTTCAAGGCCCTAGGCATAGTTGTCTATAAAAATCTCATACAGCAATCATGTGAAAAGCAACATGAAAGCAAATAAGAAGAACCCGTCAAAGTCTAGAACTCTTGATTAGTTTGATTCCATAATAACCAAATGGATGAATTGCAAAGCAAGTGCATATTTATTATCTGGAGGGCAGGCTACACGAATAAACAAGGTATGTAAAGGGGCAAAATGGATCGCTGGGTCCTACCACCTTGGTGAAAACTTGCTGGGACCCGAGGGGTATACTGTATGCCTCCAGCAAAGGCTTCAGCAGATACCATTGGGGAACAGGCTTTGACCCCATAGGTGATATCTTTTCCCTTCAAGGTTTAGTCATAGAACATCACTGGAACAGAACAATACATCCACACAGAGCAAACTTGGAACTAATATAAACTTTTTCTTGCAATTAATTTTCACACTTTAATCATTGTAAATACCTAAAGAGTTACATATGCCAAGTAAGAAAACATAAGTGGCTACATGTGGTGTGATAGAACTTCAAGGCCCTAGGCATAGTTGTCTATAAAAATCTCATACAGCAATCATGTGAAAAGCAACATGAAAGCAAATAAGAAGAACCCGTCAAAGTCTAGAACTCTTGATTAGTTTGATTCCATGATAACCCAATGGATGAATTGCAAAGCAGGTGCATATTTATTATCCGGAGGGCAGGCTACACGAATAAACAAGGTATGCAAAGGGGCAAAATGGATCGCTGGGTCCTACCACCTTGGTGAAAACTTGCTGGGACCCGAGGGGTATATATGCCTCCAGCAAAGGCTTCAGCAGATACCATTGTGGAACAGGCTTTAGCAGATACCATTGGGGAACAGGCTTCAGCAGATACCATTGGGGAACAGGCTTTGACCCCATAGGTGATATATTTTCCCTTCAAGATTTAGTAAAAGAAAATCACTGGAACAGAACAATACATCCACACAGAGCAAACTTGAACTAATATAAACTTCATCTTAGGATTAATTTTCACACTTTAATCATATATTGAACAGTGGTGTTGTAAATACCTAAAGAGTTACATATGCCAAGTAAGAAAACATAGAAGTGGCTACATGTGGTGTGATAGAACTTCAAGGCCCTAGGCAAAGTTGTCTATACAATTTTCATACAGCAATCATGTGAAAAGCAACATGAAAGCAAATAAGAAGAACCCGTCAAAGTCTAGAACTCTTGATTAGTTTGATTCCATAATAACCCAATGGATGAATTGCAAAAAGCAAGTGCATATTTACTATCTGGATGACAGACTACACGAATAAACAAGGTATGCAAAGTAGTGTAATAGAACGCTTGGTCCTACCACCTTGGTGAAAACTTGCTGGGACCCGAGGGGTATATATTCCTCCAGCAAAGGCTTCAGCAGATACCATTGGGGAACAGGCTTTGACCCCATAGGTGATATATTTTCCCTTCAAGATTTAGTAAAAGAAAATCACTGGAACAGAACAATACATCCACACAGAGCAAACTTGAACTAATATAAACTTCATCTTAGGATTAATTTTCACACTTTAATCATATATTGAACAGTGGTGTTGTAAATACCTAAAGAGTTACATATGCCAAGTAAGAAAACATATAAGTGGTGTAAATAGCAATTTTTATCTCACTTGGAAAAACAGCATCACAGGTGTAAGACAACACTCAAAAGGCAAAATTGTAATAAAGAAGAAAAAGGCTTTATTCTTTGAGGAATCTTTTCGCAACCGCAGCCACCCAGATGTGAAACAGAAAGCCTCCTGACATAATAAAACTGAGACATTTTATACAGGTTTCTGACATTCTTGACTCCTCTTTCCCAGTTTCTGTAAATTTCCTTAAAGACATCTTATATCTCAAGCTAGTATGGACTGGTTCTACCCCCCCTGGGCAGGTCATGCTGTTCTTTGTCCCTGAGAAGCCAAAAGGCCTTCATTTACAATCTTTGTCCCTGAGAAGCCAAAAGGCCTTCATTTACAATCTAGATGACCTCCTGCTGTTCTTTATCCCCTAAGGGGATGGCATGGGACCCCTTGTTTATTGTTAAACGACCCCTGTATTCTCCTGGCTGGATCCTTTCTCGTGCTCAGGTGTGAGTTTTATCACCCTGTCTTCCTGTCCCTTTCCCGCTGTTAGAAAACCCTCACAGAAATATATATGGTCAGATGCTTTTACACACACTCAAATTAAATCAACAAGTTTAAATGAATGGACACAAGAACAATGAATTTTTCATTAACATCTCCCCCCTGTTTATCATTCTCTGATAACCAATAAAATAATAAAAATTCATTTCTATTTTCTAAAATCAATCAAACCCATTTTACTATTGAATCCCCAAGAATACAATCACTTCAAGTCTTTACATCACAGTTATACTCCTCATTACTGACTTTCATATACCTGATCATTTTACTTGAGTCTTGTAGAAAAATTAAGATGGCTTAAAATGGAAAAAAAAAAGAAATAACATTAATAAAAGAATAGTAAATAGTACAGTCAATCAATGATATCAAAACCTAAACAATCAAAGTTTAGGAAAACCCGTTCATTGTTCCAGAAAGGCAAGAAAGAATTTATCACATCTCTATGTAAATCTCGTCGCTGTCATAGTCATACTGCTGCTCATCAGTAGCTGAACGCATAATTATTTTTACTGCTTGTACTGATGTCATTGTTTTGGCTGTTCCTGCTCTAATCAGTCTTTGTACTGAGCTTGAAACACACTTCATAATGCATGGTAAACAAAACAGAATTAATAATCCCATACCCACAATTGGCACGACAGTTTGAATTATTCTGAAAATCCACCCAGACCATGCGGACATCAGCCACTCCATCCACTCACTACCAGCAGCCTGAGGCGGCTCCTTTACAGCTTCTCTCATGTGCTCGATGATATTGGTTAAGTTGTCACTGTAATCAGGAATGTTAAAACAACACGATACTCCCAACATTTTGCAAACTCCACCCCTCTCTGCCGTGAGAGTGTCCAAAACCAATCTATTTTGAATGACGGCTTCGCGAACTAATTTCATCTCATCGTTTATTAGGGTAAAGGCATTTTCTGTGCTATTGGCTATTGCTAGTACCGTCCATGCTAACCCATTGATCTTGTTGATTGCTACAGTTGTTCCCACCCCCAGGAAAATTGACCAACCTATGTTTGCCCCTGGTGTTGTCCACGGGTCTGCCAATGTATATCCTGCATAACTATTTGGCAAAGCATCAGGCAAAATGTTAATATCTCTTTTTTCTCTTTTACCCCCTTTGTTTGGCAAGTACACAGAAGTACCCACATTCATTAAGGCTGGATAGCAACACCCTGACCAGTTCTTTTTTGGCATACGGTGATATGCTCTATCACCACAGACCCAAACTGCTGCAGGTGAACTTTGATACAGTTTACCAAATGGACACTTAAAGGCGATCTCTTTGTCGTTGACGTTTGCTGTGCAATTGTCCATTGTCCCATCCATTACGTTGATTTTGATCCTGCAATCAGACCACCCAACTTTCAGTGATCTCGGTCTGTTGAAGCAAACACAAACATCTCCCTGTGCGGAGGTTACTCTCAGAGGTGGAATTGCAATCTCAGTGTTGTTGTACTGCTCAACATGATCGCAGTTGTCAGCAGGCTGTTCCGTTGGTGTCCCTCCTCTCTCTAACTCCACAGCAGCTTTTAGCACATCAGTCATCTGCTGAGGAATCAGACACTTAGTTTCATTAACAGTAGCCGCCACTAGGGGGACAGCTTTCCATGCATGTGACATTTGAAGACACATCCAGCAGCTCGTCTTGATCTGTAGCTCCTCCTTCTGCAAAAGTGCCAGTGCACACGCCTTGTTTCCCTGGCATTTCATCATTGCTTTCTTTACTTCAGGATTTATCTGACCTTTGCCTGTGTCTTCGTCCCCCATCCAGGCCAGTTCTTCTTCAGTAGCCTGTTCGACCTCGGGTGGCACAGGTGACAAGAAAGGTGCCGTCGTTGTTGCTGCTTGTGGTCTGGTTGCCTCGATTACCATAATGTCTATTGTCTCATACCAGTCAGTTTCAGTCAAGTCCAGGGCACAGTAGTACCTGCCTTGGTCAGCACGTGTCGCATGTTTCAATTCCACTCTCATCCCGTATCTGTTGTTACTCATTTTGTCTTCAGCGTACACCTGAAATCTTTCATCGTATTCTGTCCTGTAGTGATGAGCGTATGCTTTTACGTCGGTCCACTTACATGGGCTTTCGCAGAAGTAGAAATGTGCGTGCTCTTGGTTATGTCCATCGCACCCAAGACAGTTCTTTTGGAATGGGTTACACTTGAAAGCCACACTTGATCCCTCCTCTATCGTGACGATGCTTCCGTGCAGTCCTTTCACCAGCTCCACTTCCGTGAATGTGTCTCTTTTATCACGCTGTCTGATGATGCTGTTCAGCACAGATGTTTCAGAACAAATAGTCACTGATATCAAGGTTAAGATGAACGTGCTTTTACAAAGTCCGCACATTCCCGGTATTCTGAATGGATGCCATGGCTTTGAATGATCCATCTTGTCTAATTCTGCAACTGTGTTTTTACCACTCAGAGTCTTATCGGTCTTTGTTGATGTGCAGTGTGCAATCTGATACTGCCTGTGCAATCAGAACCCTCCTTTTCTCCCAGCTTCCTTCTCACAGCTCGTATTTCACTCCGCTTGTTGCTGCTGCTAGAATGTGGGGATCTGTTGCCAGTAAATCTTTACGTTCTGTTAGTTCAATGGTCAATGTCTCTGACTGTACAAATGGCTTTATTCTGCACACTGGTCTCACCACTTTCTCTGAGTGATCTTGCACCTGCTTGTCTTTAGGGCTTATTGTTGAGCTTGCTGCTGTCTTTGGGACTCCTCCTCCTGTTGCTCTTCCGATATGGGCGGAACCTTCCTGCAGTGGCTGGCATGAACCCAAGTCGCTCGTTCCCCGACCTTCACCGCCGTGTACGTGACCAGCAAGACTTGGAACGGTCCTAGCCACCGTTTCGCTCTCCAGCTTTTCCTCCTGAGGTCGCGGATCACCACGTAATCACCTGGTCTGACGTTGTGCAGGAACGTCTCTGCCACCTTGCTCTGAGCTGCCTTTACCTGCACAGAAACAGCAGATAGCAGACACGACATTTCTTTGCAGTAATTCAACATTTCATTCTCACACACATCTGTTGATGGAAGCGGCCTTTTTTCCCCCACTATACCCATGAATGGTGGTCTACCAAATAGAATTTCAAATGGGCTCAAATTCGTTTTTACTCTCTTTCTCATTCTCATGTACATCAGTACAATGGGTAGTGCCTTCACCCATGACAATCCCGTTTCTTCGCAACATTTTGCCAGTTTGGTCTTCACCGTCTGGTTCTCACGTTCAACCGCACCTCCGCTGGCAGCGTGATATGCACAGTGTGTTCTCAGATCGATTCCCAAGAACTGACCCACCTGTTTGATCGTCTCATTGACGAAATGACGCCCGTTATCTGAGCTTATCTTCTTTGGCACGCCCCATCGGGGCAGGATCTCGGTTAGCAGCGCTTTCGCCACTGCCGCAGCATCCTGTTTTGAGGTGGGAAAAATTTCCACCCACTTTGAAAACATATCAACAAAAACCAGACAATATTTCTGTTTTCCACAAGGGGTCAGTTCAATGAAATCGACCATCAAATATTCGAATGGCCCGTCTGGGGCTGGCTGGCTTGCCAGCGGTGTTTTGATGCCCCGTGCAATGTTGTATGCGGTACAAATCACACATTTTTTGCAAAAATTTTCAGCATATATTGTGAACCCTTTGGTAAACCACAATTCTCTCATTTGCATAATCATCCCCGCCTTTGACACATGATCTTTCCCATGTGTCAATCTAGAATAATGCTGGAAAAAGTGGCTTGGCAGGCACGGCTTCCCCCCAACAGATGTCCATACATCATCCACAAGGCGGCAGCCTGCCGCCTTCCATTTGTTTTTCTCAGCTCCTGTGGAAAAAGACTGCATGCTCTGTAAACAAGGAGAAATGTTGTTATGAAGGTTAATGTCAATTGATACACAGGTGGCGGCGCTGCTATCTGCTGCAGTCTGGGTTGTTGCCGCTGTTTTTGCCGCCATATCTGCTCTGGCATTGCCTGTGGAGATAGAAGTCTTATCGTTAGTGTGCGCTGCGCATTTACAGACTGCAATTTTGTCTGGAAGCAGAATGGCCTCCAAAAGGTCAGATACCAAAGTAGCATTCAGTATGGGTCGACCGTCAGACTTCAAAAACTTCCTGTGTTTCCACAGAGCGCCAAAATCGTGTGTGACCCCAAAAGCATAACGCGAGTCTGTGTAAATCGTCACGCATTTACCAGTCATTAGTCTGCATGCTTCAGTCAGGGCGACTAACTCAGCTGCCTGTGCTGAGTAGTGAGATGGCAATCTGCCAGATTTTACAGTTTCAAATTCAGTTGTCACCGCATAACCTACATTATTCTGTCCTGTTTGTGGATTTTTTTGACGCAGATCCATCCACAAAGAGGACATTGTCACAGTTTTCAAGCGGAATGTCTAACAAATCTGGCCGTGGCGTGCATAGTTGTTCGAGAGCAGACAAACAACAGTGGTGCTCTTCGCCATCCTGCTGCGTTGGCAAAAGAGTCGCTGGATTCAGTCTCGTACATCTTTTGACAGTGACATTTGGCATATCAAGCAAAATCGTATGATACCTCAGCCATCGGGCTGTAGACAAGTGTGAGGTTCTCTGCTCCTGCAAGATCAAAGACACCGCATGTGGGACCTCTAAGGTCAAATCAGCATAGCCCACAAACTCTCTTGAAGCCATTACGGCCAGCTCAGCTGCCGCCACTGCCCGGAGGCAGTGTGGCAGTCCTGCTGCTACAGGGTCTAGTTTGCTGGAGAAATAGGCTACAGGTCTGGAACGATCTCCGTGTTTTTGCAGGAGCACAGAAGCCATAAAGCCATTTCTCTCATCGACCATTTGCGTGAACGGACGGTCAACGACCGGAAGGCCTAACGATGGAGCCATACACAACTGCCTTTTCATGTTATCAAATGCTATCTCAGCTTCACTTGTCCAAACAAGTCTGTCACATGATCTCAACCCCTTCCCTGTTGTAAGGGCTCGTAGGGGCTGTTCTAAAATGGCATAATTGGGGATAAACGTCCTGCAGTAAGCACACATCCCCAAAAATGACAACATCTGTTTTTTTGTTACAGGTTTTGGGGCTTCTTTTATGCCCTGCACCCTTTTCTGTGACAATGCTTTGCTATTCGGTCTGATAACATGCCCCAAGAAGGTCACTTCCTGTTTCACAAACTGCAGCTTGGAAAGGCTGGCCTTGTGGCCCTCCCTCTCGAGATGCTTGAGGAGAGACACACTGTCAGCCCTGCACACAGCTTCATTCACTGAACAAATCAAAAGGTCATCAACATATGACAACAGTGCTGTTCCTTCTGACAAAGTCAAATTCTCAATACTTCTTCTGAGCGCTTCATTGTATAAAGTTGGGGCCTCACAAAAACCCTGACATAATCTCGTAAATGTGTACCCCTTGCCATTGAAATCAAATGCAAACCAAAACTGGCTTTTCTCATCAACTGGAACGCTAAAGAAAGCATTAGCCAAATCTACCACAGTAAAATATGTTGCATTTTCTGGAATCTGAGTTAGAATGGTATAAGGATTGGGTACCCGGGGGGCGCGAGCGATGATTGCTGAATTCACCGCCTGGAGGTCCTGAACAAATCTCCATTGCAATGGCTCACCTGGGTTCTGTGCTTTCTTTACAGGAAAAATGGGGGTTCTGACAGGTGAATCATTGCAAGGTCTAATTACTCCCTCCTTCAGCAGAGCATCAAACACTGGTTTTATGCCCTCTATTGCCTCACGTTTCAAGGGATATTGCGCTTTACATGGTCTGAAATCAGATTTTGGTGTTATCACAACTGGTTCACATCCCTTAATGAGGCCTACGTCATATTTGGTTTTTGCCCACAGGTTTGGTGGTATTTGTGCCAAAGAAATATCGATTTCTGAAGCAGAAATACCCCCCTGTGCTGTCACATTTTTCCCAATAGCAATCATGTCTCTTTTGACCTCAAGTTTAAAATCACAGTTTGACTTAAATGCCCCCACACTCTTGCTCTCTGCTGTGTGTGTGTCAACTTTCACCCAGTCTGTGGCTGATAAACACCTTTTCACAAACAGCCCTACATCTCTCCATTGCTGGCTTATGGCCTTCGAGACAGATAAGTGGCATGCAGTGTTCTCCGTCATCAGATAGCAAGCCTTCTGACTGTCAGACAACACTGCAGACAACGCACACACATTCTCTGTCCAGAAAATCTTGTCAAATTTCACACTCTCATCCTGCACAGCAGTAAACCACATTTTCTCAAAATCTGAATCACGTTCGGCCACCACATGTGAAGTACAATGCATTTTCTCATTTGTCATAAACTCTGTATTGACTGGGTTTGTGCGATTCTTTGCCAATTTCAAAATCTTTTCTGCCCCATCAATATTTGTAACCTGCCAGACATAAGCCCACTTCGGCTCAATTTTAGTGCAAGTAATTTGTGATGTCTCCTCTATGCTAATTCCATACTGATCGGCACAGAGAGACAAATTTAATTTACACATTAGATCACGGGCCATCAGAGGTGCGGGACAGCCGGGTGACCAAACAAACTCGTGTTTGAAAAAGCGTCCACCCTCCGTTTCGCACTCTAACGGCTCGGTTAACCGGTCAGAAATCAAATGGCCTGAGGCTGAAGTGCTCTCAAACACTTTTCCGGTTAAATTCGGAATGCATGGTAAATCACATGGTCGTAATGTTGACAGGCTCGCTCCAGAATCGACTAAGAACTCAATAACTACCCCTTTGACCCGTAATGGATAAATAGGCATTTCAGAAAACCCTGCGCTTTTGTACAATCTCATACACTCATCATTCACAGCTTTGTTCACAGTTTCATCAGACACACAAAGTGGTTTGCAAGCAGTTTCTTCATTGCAAGAAGCAGAAAAAGAATCAGTGTATGTGTTTGTGTTTGCGTCGTGTGTGCATGTGTTAGTAAGAATATTTTCACTTCCCTTTGCTGTAGCCAGAGATCCGCCACCAAGAATCGAACTCTCTCCGTCCCGCTCCCCCGCCCCCTCGTTTCAATCAGACTTGACGGTTGGGCACGCGGAGGCCCAGTGGCCCTCCTTTTTGCAAATTCGACACTTTGGACAGTCTCTGAGTGTGTGGTCATCCGTTGCACAAATGTAACAGTTCCATCTTGGTCTAGCAGCAGCTCTTCCTCTCTGTCCTTTACGATTAACATGATTCGATCTGTGCTGTTCAGGCTTGCTGGGTTGTTGTGATTGTTGTTGTTGCACAACTACCATCGTGACTGGCTTTGTCTTCTCGCTCCTTTCTTCGATGTCTCTTTCGGCGTGAATGGCGTGTTGTAGCATTCTATGCAGGCGACCCTCTTCCCAGCCGACATAACTCGTTTTCGCTGCCCTCCTGATCTCAGGTTTCAGCCCTTGTAGGAAGTAGCCCATCAGGTGTTTCTCCCACGTGCTCGCCTTTGTTCCCCTGTCTGCTGGCTCCGCTATGCCGCTATACTTTGCAAAAGTCTCAAAAAGTTTGTAATAATAGCTTCTCACCGTCTCGTCCTTTTCCTGGACGCAGCATGTGATTTTTTCGGTGTCCACACGTGCAGGGAAGGCTTCAATGATGTGCTTTGAGAAGTTTTCCACTTCGTTCTTGTAGGGCTCGTTGCTGACATGTTCCCAGGTCGCGTGCACTCTTCTCACGTCTGCTTTTGTCAGCTTGCCAGCCACCTTGCCCCAGTTCGCAGCGCCCATTCTTGTCGCTAACAATCGTTTCAGTTCTTGTGTTGTTGGGCTGAATTCCCTGCACACAGCAAGCAGTTCGTTTGCAAAGTCCTCGCCCGCGTCTCGCGGATCTGGCAAATGTGCCATTGCATCCTTCATTTCTGACATAGTCCATGCTCTGAAAACTAGCATTGGGCCGTCCGTGCCCGCAACTTCAACCATCGGAGCAGTCACATTCGACACTTTAACCTTTGCCGCTGTGAAACTGCCCTTTTCTTGCTTCATTTGTGATCTTGTGAGCCTTGGCAGACCGCTTGTCCCCGGTCTATCGTCTTTCGGGGTGTCCGGAACTGTCTTCCCGGAAACTTCCCCCTCTCCGTCGTCTTCGCTGCTTGCCGCGGCCTGTGCTGAGGAGTCTGCCTCCCCCTGCTGTACTGGCGGTGCTGGTAGCTGTCCCTGAAGCCTTGCTGTTACCATTTGTGCAACTCGCTCTGCGGTCTCCGCCTCTGCTTGCGCTGCTCTTGCCTCTGCCTCTGCTCGCGCTGCCTCTGCTTGCGCGGCTCTTCGGTTGGCTTCTTCCAGTTCGATTCGCGCTCTGTCCTGTGCCAGTTGTTCTGCGGTTCTCGGGGGTAATGGAGAGCGGTCCAGATCAAGATCGACCTTTAGGACCGAAATCTCTGCCACGGGATAGTGATTTGTGTTGTACGCTGGTGGCGGAGCTGTTGCCACCTCGGACACATGTGGAAAAGCACATACATTCGGTTCATTAGTAGCATTCTGTTCCAATGGAACTGTTTTTACACACACAACATTCTCAGCACTAAATGCTAATTCTTTTTGTATTTGTTTTCGTTCCCGTCTATCAGCTTCTTCTACCCAACACAATATAGTCGTTTCGCAATCCACACAAATATGCTTGACACGCATACAACAGCTTCTCTGTTTTCCTGCGTTCTTTTCCACTGACTCTTTCACGACATTAAGTCTTATTTTACTCAATGTTCCCGCTTCAGGGAAATCATGATATTTGATCAGTTTCTGTATGTCAGTCATACATTTACCACCATAATTATTTCTCATCTGACAGAAAATTGGTGTATAAAAATTATCTGTTTTACTGCTTGATGATCCCATTTTGGCTGAACCTACTTTCTGGATTTCACAATTCGACACGTGCCTTACAGTATCTGTCAAACGTCTTCAACAGACCCGATCTTTCCCTTACCCCAAGATCGGTCGGGTGGTTTGTAATTACGTTTTACTCAAAAACTTCCAATAAGCACTTTCTAGCGCTCGATTAATTCTGATTTGACGTGACTCCTTCGTCCACTTAATTAAAATTTGATGTGGCTCCTCCGTCCACTTAATTAAATTTGATGTTGGGTTACTAGCGCCTTTGAGTAAAACTAATTAATCAATACAGTTGTGATTATCTGAATCACGGTGGATCCCCGTCCACTAACGAGCTGAGTGAGGCCGAAACCGGTCCGAATCTGTCAGATCGATTTCTCCCTCAAAAATTGTGATTATCTGAATCACCCTCACACTCGTACCAAAAGCAAGCTCAGCCAACCTGGTTCATGTTCAGTTCACTCACAATTATCAATCCACACTTAAACTTCAATAAAACAATTTGCCGTTTCTTACCCAGAGATGCTTTTCTGTTTTTTTTTTTTTTTTTTTTTTTCTCGCAATCGTCGCGGATTTTTTTAATCCTGGTGGGAGTTTTCTTTCACTGGCCCTGAGTGCGGGGTTTTGCCTCTCTCTCTCGTAATCTGTTGAGTTTCTATCTCAAACCGTCGAGGTATGAGACGGCCGCCTGTTGCTGCCGAGGTCGTGCACTTTCCCGTCAAATCCGTTCTCAGGACCAGGAGAAGAAGCGTCCGCACAGGATCCCTCTTCTGACACCAGCTGTAAATAGCAATTTTTATCTCACTTGGAAAAACAGCATCACAGGTGTAAGACAACACTCAAAAGGCAAAATTGTAATAAAGAAGAAAAAGGCTTTATTCTTTGAGGAATCTTTTCGCAACCGCAGCCACCCAGATGTGAAACAGAAAGCCTCCTGACATAATAAAACTGAGACATTTTATACAGGTTTCTGACATTCTTGACTCCTCCTTTCCCAGTTTCTGTAAATTTCCTTAAAGACATCTTATATCTCAAGCTAGTATGGACTGGTTCTACCCCCCCTGGGCAGGTCATGCTGTTCTTTGTCCCTGAGAAGCCAAAAGGCCTTCATTTACAATCTTTGTCCCTGAGAAGCCAAAAGGCCTTCATTTACAATCTAGATGACCTCCTGCTGTTCTTTATCCCCTAAGGGGATGGCATGGGACCCCTTGTTTATTGTTAAACGACCCCTGTATTCTCCTGGCTGGATCCTTTCTCGTGCTCAGGTGTGAGTTTTATCACCCTGTCTTCCTGTCCCTTTCCCGCTGTTAGAAAACCCTCACAGAAATATATATGGTCAGATGCTTTTACACACACTCAAATGAAATCAACAAGTTTAAATGAATGGACACAAGAACAATGAATTTTTCATTAACAGTGGCTACATGTGGTGTGATAGAACTTCAAGGCCCTAGGCAAAGTTGTCTATACAATTTTCATACAGCAATCATGTGAAAAGCAACATGAAAGCAAATAAGAAGAACCCGTCAAAGTCTAGAACTCTTGATTAGTTTGATTCCATAATAACCCAATGGATGAATTGCAAAAAGCAAGTGCATATTTACTATCTGGATGACAGACTACACGAATAAACAAGGTATGCAAAGTAGTGTAATAGAACGCTTGGTCCTACCACCTTGGTGAAAACTTGCTGGGACCCGAGGGGTATATATTCCTCCAGCAAAGGCTTCAGCAGATACCATTGGGGAACAGGCTTTGACCCCATACGTGATATCTTTTCCCTTCCAGGTTTAGTCATAGAACATCACTGGAACAGAACAATACATCCACACAGAGCAAACTTGAACTAATATAAACTTTTTCTAACAATTAATTTTCACACTTTAATCATATAGTGAACAGTGGTGTTGTAAATACCTAAAGAGTTACATATGCCAAGTAAGAAAACATATAAGTGGCTACATGTGGTGTGATAGAACTTCAAGGCCCTAGGCATAGTTGTCTATAAAAATCTCATACAGCAATCATGTGAAAAGCAACATGAAAGCAAATAAGAAGAACCCGTCAAAGTCTAGAACTCTTGATTAGTTTGATTCCATGATAACCCAATGGATGAATTGCAAAGCAAGTGCATATTTATTATCCGGAGGGCAGGCTACACGAATAAACAAGGTATGCAAAGGGGCAAAATGGATCGCTGGGTCCTACCACCTTGGTGAAAACTTGCTGGGACCCGAGGGGTATATATGCCTCCAGCAAAGGCTTCAGCAGATACCATTGGGGAACAGGCTTCAGCAGATACCATTGGGGAACAGGCTTTGACCCCATAGGTGATATATTTTCCCTTCAAGATTTAGTAAAAGAAAATCACTGGAACAGAACAATACATCCACACAGGGCAAACTTGAACTAATATAAACTTCATCTTAGGATTAATTTTCACACTTTAATCATATATTGAACAGTGGTGTTGTAAATACCTAAAGAGTTACATATGCCAAGTAAGAAAACATATAAGTGGCTACATGTGGTGTGATAGAACTTCAAGGCCCTAGGCAAAGTTGTCTATACAATTCTCATACAGCAATCATGTGAAAAGCAACATGAAAGCAAATAAGAAGAACCCGTCAAAGTCTAGAACTCTTGATTAGTTTGATTCCATAATAACCCAATGGATGAATTGCAAAAAGCAAGTGCATATTTACTATCTGGATGACAGACTACACGAATAAACAAGGTATGCAAAGTAGTGTAATAGAACGCTTGGTCCTACCACCTTGGTGAAAACTTGCTGGGACCCGAGGGGTATATATTCCTCCAGCAAAGGCTTCAGCAGATACCATTGGGGAACAGGCTTTGACCCCATACGTGATATCTTTTCCCTTCCAGGTTTAGTCATAGAACATCACTGGAACAGAACAACACATCCACACAGAGCAAACTTGAACTAATATAAACTTTTTCTAACAATTAATTTTCACACTTTAATCATATAGTGAACAGTGGTGTTGTAAATACCTAAAGAGTTACATATGCCAAGTAAGAAAACATATAAGTGGCTACATGTGGTGTGATAGAACTTCAAGGCCCTAGGCATAGTTGTCTATAAAAATCTCATACAGCAATCATGTGAAAAGCAACATGAAAGCAAATAAGAAGAACCCGTCAAAGTCTAGAACTCTTGATTAGTTTGATTCCATAATAACCAAATGGATGAATTGCAAAGCAAGTGCATATTTATTATCTGGAGGGCAGGCTACACGAATAAACAAGGTATGTAAAGGGGCAAAATGGATCGCTGGGTCCTACCACCTTGGTGAAAACTTGCTGGGACCCGAGGGGTATACTGTATGCCTCCAGCAAAGGCTTCAGCAGATACCATTGGGGAACAGGCTTTGACCCCATAGGTGATATCTTTTCCCTTCAAGGTTTAGTCATAGAACATCACTGGAACAGAACAATACATCCACACAGAGCAAACTTGGAACTAATATAAACTTTTTCTTGCAATTAATTTTCACACTTTAATCATTGTAAATACCTAAAGAGTTACATATGCCAAGTAAGAAAACATATAAGTGGCTACATGTGGTGTGATAGAACTTCAAGGCCCTAGGCATAGTTGTCTATAAAAATCTCATACAGCAATCATGTGAAAAGCAACATGAAAGCAAATAAGAAGAACCCGTCAAAGTCTAGAACTCTTGATTAGTTTGATTCCATAATAACCCAATGGATGAATTGCAAAAAGCAAGTGCATATTTACTATCTGGATGGCAGACTACACGAATAAACAAGGTATGCAAAGTAGTGTAATAGAACGCTGGGTCCTACCACCTTGGTGAAAACTTGCTGGGACCCGAGGGGTATATATTCCTCCAGCAAAGGCTTCAGCAGATACCATTGGGGAACAGGCTTTGACCCCATACGTGATATCTTTTCCCTTCAAGGTTTAGTCACAGAACATCACTGGAACAGAACAATACATCCACACAGAGCAAACTTGAACTAATATAAACTTCTTCTTAGGATTAATTTTCAAACTTTAATCGTTGTACATACCTAAAGAGTTACATATGCCAAGTAAGAAAACATAAGTGGCTACATGTGGTGTGATAGAACTTCAAGAACCCGTCAAAGTCTAGAACTCTTGATTAGTTTGATTCCATAATAACCCAATGGATGAATTGCAAAAAGCAAGTGCATATTTACTATCTGGATGGCAGACTACACGAATAAACAAGGTATGCAAAGTAGTGTAATAGAACGCTTGGTCCTACCACCTTGGTGAAAACTTGCTGGGACCCGAGGGGTATATATTCCTCCAGCAAAGGCTTCAGCAGATACCATTGGGGAACAGGCTTTGACCCCATACGTGATATCTTTTCCCTTCCAGGTTTAGTCATAGAACATCACTGGAACAGAACAATACATCCACACAGAGCAAACTTGAACTAATATAAACTTCTTCTTAGGATTAATTTTCAAACTTTAATCGTTGTACATACCTAAAGAGTTACATATGCCAAGTAAGAAAACATAAGTGGCTACATGTGGTGTGATAGAACTTCAAGGCCCTAGGCATAGTTGTCTATAAAAATCTCATACAGCAATCATGTGAAAAGCAACATGAAAGCAAATAAGAAGAACCCGTCAAAGTCTAGAACTCTTGATTAGTTTGATTCCATGATAACCCAATGGATGAATTGCAAAGCAAGTGCATATTTATTATCCGGAGGGCAGGCTACACGAATAAACAAGGTATGCAAAGGGGCAAAATGGATCGCTGGGTCCTACCACCTTGGTGAAAACTTGCTGGGACCCGAGGGGTATATATGCCTCCAGCAAAGGCTTCAGCAGATACCATTGGGGAACAGGCTTTAGCAGATACTATTGGGGAACAGGCTTCAGCAGATACCATAGGGGAACAGGCTTTGACCCCATAGGTGATATATTTTCCCTTCAAGATTTAGTAAAAGAAAATCACTGGAACAGAACAATACATCCACACAGAGCAAACTTGAACTAATATAAACTTCATCTTAGGATTAATTTTCACACTTTAATCATATATTGAACAGTGGTGTTGTAAATACCTAAAGAGTTACATATGCCAAGTAAGAAAACATATAAGTGGCTACATGTGGTGTGATAGAACTTCAAGGCCCTAGGCAAAGTTGTCTATACAATTCTCATACAGCAATCATGTGAAAAGCAACATGAAAGCAAATAAGAAGAACCCGTCAAAGTCTAGAACTCTTGATTAGTTTGATTCCATAATAACCCAATGGATAAATTGCAAAAAGCAAGTGCATATTTACTATCTGGATGACAGACTACACGAATAAACAAGGTATGCAAAGTAGTGTAATAGAACGCTTGGTCCTACCACCTTGGTGAAAACTTGCTGGGACCCGAGGGGTATATATTCCTCCAGCAAAGGCTTCAGCAGATACCATTGGGGAACAGGCTTTGACCCCATACGTGATATCTTTTCCCTTCCAGGTTTAGTCATAGAACATCACTGGAACAGAACAACACATCCACACAGAGCAAACTTGAACTAATATAAACTTTTTCTAACAATTAATTTTCACACTTTAATCATATAGTGAACAGTGGTGTTGTAAATACCTAAAGAGTTACATATGCCAAGTAAGAAAACATATAAGTGGCTACATGTGGTGTGATAGAACTTCAAGGCCCTAGGCATAGTTGTCTATAAAAATCTCATACAGCAATCATGTGAAAAGCAACATGAAAGCAAATAAGAAGAACCCGTCAAAGTCTAGAACTCTTGATTAGTTTGATTCCATAATAACCAAATGGATGAATTGCAAAGCAAGTGCATATTTATTATCTGGAGGGCAGGCTACACGAATAAACAAGGTATGTAAAGGGGCAAAATGGATCGCTGGGTCCTACCACCTTGGTGAAAACTTGCTGGGACCCGAGGGGTATATATGCCTCCAGCAAAGGCTTCAGCAGATACCATTGGGGAACAGGCTTTAGCAGATACCATTGGGGAACAGGCTTCAGCAGATACCATTGGGGAACAGGCTTTGACCCCATAGGTGATATATTTTCCCTTCAAGATTTAGTAAAAGAAAATCACTGGAACAGAACAATACATCCACACAGAGCAAACTTGAACTAATATAAACTTCATCTTAGGATTAATTTTCACACTTTAATCATATATTGAACAGTGGTGTTGTAAATACCTAAAGAGTTACATATGCCAAGTAAGAAAACATATAAGTGGCTACATGTGGTGTGATAGAACTTCAAGGCCCTAGGCAAAGTTGTCTATACAATTATCATACAGCAATCATGTGAAAAGCAACATGAAAGCAAATAAGAAGAACCTGTCAAAGTCTAGAACTCTTGATTAGTTTGATTCCATAATAACCCAATGGATGAATTGCAAAAAGCAAGTGCATATTTACTATCTGGATGACAGACTACACGAATAAACAAGGTATGCAAAGTAGTGTAATAGAACGCTTGGTCCTACCACATTGGTGAAAACTTGCTGGGACCCGAGGGGTATATATTCCTCCAGCAAAGGCTTCAGCAGATACCATTGGGGAACAGGCTTTGACCCCATACGTGATATCTTTTCCCTTCCAGGTTTAGTCATAGAACATCACTGGAACAGAACAATACATCCACACAGAGCAAACTTGAACTAATATAAACTTTTTCTAACAATTAATTTTCACACTTTAATCATATAGTGAACAGTGGTGTTGTAAATACCTAAAGAGTTACATATGCCAAGTAAGAAAACATATAAGTGGCTACATGTGGTGTGATAGAACTTCAAGGCCCTAGGCATAGTTGTCTATAAAAATCTCATACAGCAATCATGTGAAAAGCAACATGAAAGCAAATAAGAAGAACCCGTCAAAGTCTAGAACTCTTGATTAGTTTGATTCCATAATAACCAAATGGATGAATTGCAAAGCAAGTGCATATTTATTATCTGGAGGGCAGGCTACACGAATAAACAAGGTATGTAAAGGGGCAAAATGGATCGCTGGGTCCTACCACCTTGGTGAAAACTTGCTGGGACCCGAGGGGTATACTGTATGCCTCCAGCAAAGGCTTCAGCAGATACCATTGGGGAACAGGCTTTGACCCCATAGGTGATATCTTTTCCCTTCAAGGTTTAGTCATAGAACATCACTGGAACAGAACAATACATCCACACAGAGCAAACTTGGAACTAATATAAACTTTTTCTTGCAATTAATTTTCACACTTTAATCATTGTAAATACCTAAAGAGTTACATATGCCAAGTAAGAAAACATATAAGTGGCTACATGTGGTGTGATAGAACTTCAAGGCCCTAGGCATAGTTGTCTATAAAATTCTCATACAGCAATCATGTGAAAAGCAACATGAAAGCAAATAAGAAGAACCCGTCAAAGTCTAGAACTCTTGATTAGTTTGATTCCATAATAACCAAATGGATGAATTGCAAAGCAAGTGCATATTTATTATCTGGAGGGCAGGCTACACGAATAAACAAGGTATGTAAAGGGGCAAAATGGATCGCTGGGTCCTACCACCTTGGTGAAAACTTGCTGGGACCCGAGGGGTATATATGCCTCCAGCAAAGGCTTCAGCAGATACCACTGGGGAACAGGCTTTAGCAGATACCATTGGGGAACAGGCTTCAGCAGATACCATTGGGGAACAGGCTTTGACCCCATAGGTGATATATTTTCCCTTCAAGATTTAGTAAAAGAAAATCACTGGAACAGAACAATACATCCACACAGAGCAAACTTGAACTAATATAAACTTCATCTTAGGATTAATTTTCACACTTTAATCATATATTGAACAGTGGTGTTGTAAATACCTAAAGAGTTACATATGCCAAGTAAGAAAACATATAAGTGGCTACATGTGGTGTGATAGAACTTCAAGGCCCTAGGCAAAGTTGTCTATACAATTATCATACAGCAATCATGTGAAAAGCAACATGAAAGCAAATAAGAAGAACCTGTCAAAGTCTAGAACTCTTGATTAGTTTGATTCCATAATAACCCAATGGATGAATTGCAAAAAGCAAGTGCATATTTACTATCTGGATGACAGACTACACGAATAAACAAGGTATGCAAAGTAGTGTAATAGAACGCTTGGTCCTACCACATTGGTGAAAACTTGCTGGGACCCGAGGGGTATATATTCCTCCAGCAAAGGCTTCAGCAGATACCATTGGGGAACAGGCTTTGACCCCATACGTGATATCTTTTCCCTTCCAGGTTTAGTCATAGAACATCACTGGAACAGAACAATACATCCACACAGAGCAAACTTGAACTAATATAAACTTTTTCTAACAATTAATTTTCACACTTTAATCATATAGTGAACAGTGGTGTTGTAAATACCTAAAGAGTTACATATGCCAAGTAAGAAAACATATAAGTGGCTACATGTGGTGTGATAGAACTTCAAGGCCCTAGGCATAGTTGTCTATAAAAATCTCATACAGCAATCATGTGAAAAGCAACATGAAAGCAAATAAGAAGAACCCGTCAAAGTCTAGAACTCTTGATTAGTTTGATTCCATAATAACCAAATGGATGAATTGCAAAGCAAGTGCATATTTATTATCTGGAGGGCAGGCTACACGAATAAACAAGGTATGTAAAGGGGCAAAATGGATCGCTGGGTCCTACCACCTTGGTGAAAACTTGCTGGGACCCGAGGGGTATACTGTATGCCTCCAGCAAAGGCTTCAGCAGATACCATTGGGGAACAGGCTTTGACCCCATAGGTGATATCTTTTCCCTTCAAGGTTTAGTCATAGAACATCACTGGAACAGAACAATACATCCACACAGAGCAAACTTGGAACTAATATAAACTTTTTCTTGCAATTAATTTTCACACTTTAATCATTGTAAATACCTAAAGAGTTACATATGCCAAGTAAGAAAACATATAAGTGGCTACATGTGGTGTGATAGAACTTCAAGGCCCTAGGCATAGTTGTCTATAAAATTCTCATACAGCAATCATGTGAAAAGCAACATGAAAGCAAATAAGAAGAACCCGTCAAAGTCTAGAACTCTTGATTAGTTTGATTCCATAATAACCAAATGGTTGAATTGCAAAGCAAGTGCATATTTATTATCTGGAGGGCAGGCTACATGAATAAACAAGGTATGTAAAGGGGCAAAATGGATCGCTGGGTCCTACCACCTTGGTGAAAACTTGCTGGGACCCGAGGAGTATATATGCCTCCAGCAAAGGCTTCAGCAGATACCATTGGGGAACAGGCTTTAGCAGATACCATTGGGGAACAGGCTTCAGCAGATACCATTGGGGAACAGGCTTTGACCCCATAGGTGATATATTTTCCCTTCAAGATTTAGTAAAAGAAAATCACTGGAACAGAACAATACATCCACACAGAGCAAACTTGAACTAATATAAACTTCATCTTAGGATTAATTTTCACACTTTAATCATATATTGAACAGTGGTGTTGTAAATACCTAAAGAGTTACATATGCCAAGTAAGAAAACATATAAGTGGCTACATGTGGTGTGATAGAACTTCAAGGCCCTAGGCAAAGTTGTCTATACAATTATCATACAGCAATCATGTGAAAAGCAACATGAAAGCAAATAAGAAGAACCTGTCAAAGTCTAGAACTCTTGATTAGTTTGATTCCATAATAACCCAATGGATGAATTGCAAAAAGCAAGTGCATATTTACTATCTGGATGACAGACTACACGAATAAACAAGGTATGCAAAGTAGTGTAATAGAACGCTTGGTCCTACCACATTGGTGAAAACTTGCTGGGACCCGAGGGGTATATATTCCTCCAGCAAAGGCTTCAGCAGATACCATTGGGGAACAGGCTTTGACCCCATACGTGATATCTTTTCCCTTCCAGGTTTAGTCATAGAACATCACTGGAACAGAACAATACATCCACACAGAGCAAACTTGAACTAATATAAACTTTTTCTAACAATTATTTTTCACACTTTAATCATATAGTGAACAGTGGTGTTGTAAATACCTAAAGAGTTACATATGCCAAGTAAGAAAACATATAAGTGGCTACATGTGGTGTGATAGAACTTCAAGGCCCTAGGCATAGTTGTCTATAAAAATCTCATACAGCAATCATGTGAAAAGCAACATGAAAGCAAATAAGAAGAACCCGTCAAAGTCTAGAACTCTTGATTAGTTTGATTCCATAATAACCAAATGGATGAATTGCAAAGCAAGTGCATATTTATTATCTGGAGGGCAGGCTACACGAATAAACAAGGTATGTAAAGGGGCAAAATGGATCGCTGGGTCCTACCACCTTGGTGAAAACTTGCTGGGACCCGAGGGGTATACTGTATGCCTCCAGCAAAGGCTTCAGCAGATACCATTGGGGAACAGGCTTTGACCCCATAGGTGATATCTTTTCCCTTCAAGGTTTAGTCATAGAGCATCACTGGAACAGAACAATACATCCACACAGAGCAAACTTGGAACTAATATAAACTTTTTCTTGCAATTAATTTTCACACTTTAATCATTGTAAATACCTAAAGAGTTACATATGCCAAGTAAGAAAACATATAAGTGGCTACATGTGGTGTGATAGAACTTCAAGGCCCTAGGCATAGTTGTCTATAAAATTCTCATACAGCAATCATGTGAAAAGCAACATGAAAGCAAATAAGAAGAACCCGTCAAAGTCTAGAACTCTTGATTAGTTTGATTCCATAATAACCCAATGGATGAATTGCAAAAAGCAAGTGCATATTTACTATCTGGATGGCAGACTACACGAATAAACAAGGTATGCAAAGTAGTGTAATAGAACGCTGGGTCCTACCACCTTGGTGAAAACTTGCTGGGACCCGAGGGGTATATATTCCTCCAGCAAAGGCTTCAGCAGATACCATTGGGGAACAGGCTTTGACCCCATACGTGATATCTTTTCCCTTCAAGGTTTAGTCACAAAACATCACTGGAACAGAACAATACATCCACACAGAGCAAACTTGAACTAATATAAACTTCTTCTTAGGATTAATTTTCAAACTTTAATCGTTGTACATACCTAAAGAGTTACATATGCCAAGTAAGAAAACATAAGTGGCTACATGTGGTGTGATAGAACTTCAAGGCCCTAGGCATAGTTGTCTATAAAAATCTCATACAGCAATCATGTGAAAAGCAACATGAAAGCAAATAAGAAGAACCCGTCAAAGTCTAGAACTCTTGATTAGTTTGATTCCATGATAACCCAATGGATGAATTGCAAAGCAAGTGCATATGTATTATCCGGAGGGCAGGCTACACGAATAAACAATGTATGCAAAGGGGCAAAATGGATCGCTGGGTCCTACCACCTTGGTGAAAACTTGCTGGGACCCGAGGGGTATATATTCCTTCAGCAAAGGCTTCAGCAGATACCATTGGGGAACAGGCTTTAGCAGATACCATTGGGGAACAGGCTTCAGCAGATACCATTGGGGAACAGGCTTTGACCCCATAGGTGATATATTTTCCCTTCAAGATTTAGTAAAAGAAAATCACTGGAACAGAACAATACATCCACACAGAGCAAACATGAACTAATATAAACTTCATCTTAGGATTAATTTTCACACTTTAATCATATATTGAACAGTGGTGTTGTAAATACCTAAAGAGTTACATATGCCAAGTAAGAAAACATATAAGTGGCTACATGTGGTGTGATAGAACTTCAAGGCCCTAGGCATAGTTGTCTATACAATTCTCATACAGCAATCATGTGAAAAGCAACATGAAAGCAAATAAGAAGAACCCGTCAAAGTCTAGAACTCTTGATTAGTTTGATTCCATAATAACCCAATGGATGAATTGCAAAAAGCAAGTGCATATTTACTATCTGGATGACAGACTACACAAATAAACAAGGTATGCAAAGTAGTGTAATAGAACGCTTGGTCCTACCACCTTGGTGAAAACTTGCAGGGACCCGAGGGGTATATATTCCTCCAGCAAAGGCTTCAGCAGATACCATTGGGGAACAGGCTTTGACCCCATACGTGATATCTTTTCCCTTCCAGGTTTAGTCATAGAACATCACTGGAACAGAACAACACATCCACACAGAGCAAACTTGAACTAATATAAACTTTTTCTAAGAATTAATTTTCACACTTTAATCATATAGTGAACAGTGGTGTTGTAAATACCTAAAGAGTTACATATGCCAAGTAAGAAAACATATAAGTGGCTACATGTGGTGTGATAGAACTTCAAGGCCCTAGGCATAGTCGTCTATAAAAATCTCATACAGCAATCATGTGAAGAGCAACATGAAAGCAAATAAGAAGAACCCGTCAAAGTCTAGAACTCTTGATTAGTTTGATTCCATGATAACCCAATGGATGAATTGCAAAGCAAGTGCATATTTATTATCCGGAGGGCAGGCTACACGAATAAACAAGGTATGCAAAGGGGCAAAATGGATCGCTGGGTCCTACCACCTTGGTGAAAACTTGCTGGGACCCGAGGGGTATATATGCCTCCAGCAAAGGCTTCAGCAGATACCATTGGGGAACAGGCTTTAGCAGATACCATTGGGGAACAGGCTTTGACCCCATAGGTGATATATTTTCCCTTCAAGATTTAGTAAAAGAAAATCACTGGAACAGAACAATACATCCACACAGAGCAAACTTGAACTAATATAAACTTCATCTTAGGATTAATTTTCACACTTTAATCATATATTGAACAGTGGTGTTGTAAATACCTAAAGAGTTACATATGCCAAGTAAGAAAACATATAAGTGGCTACATGTGGTGTGATAGAACTTCAAGGCCCTAGGCAAAGTTGTCTATACAATTCTCATACAGCAATCATGTGAAAAGCAACATGAAAGCAAATAAGAAGAACCCGTCAAAGTCTAGAACTCTTGATTAGTTTGATTCCATAATAACCCAATGGATGAATTGCAAAAAGCAAGTGCATATTTACTATCTGGATGACAGACTACATGAATAAACAAGGTATGCAAAGTAGTGTAATAGAACGCTTGGTCCTACCACCTTGGTGAAAACTTGCTGGGACCCGAGGGGTATATATTCCTCCAGCAAAGGCTTCAGCAGATACCATTGGGGAACAGGCTTTGACCCCATACGTGATATCTTTTCCCTTCCAGGTTTAGTCATAGAACATCACTGGAACAGAACAACACATCCACACAGAGCAAACTTGAACTAATATAAACTTTTTCTAACAATTAATTTTCACACTTTAATCATATAGTGAACAGTGGTGTTGTAAATACCTAAAGAGTTACATATGCCAAGTAAGAAAACATATAAGTGGCTACATGTGGTGTGATAGAACTTCAAGGCCCTAGGCATAGTTGTCTATAAAAATCTCATACAGCAATCATGTGAAAAGCAACATGAAAGCAAATAAGAAGAACCCGTCAAAGTCTAGAACTCTTGATTAGTTTGATTCCATAATAACCAAATGGATGAACTGCAAAGCAAGTGCATATTTATTATCTGGAGGGCAGGCTACACGAATAAACAAGGTATGTAAAGGGGCAAAATGGATCGCTGGGTCCTACCACCTTGGTGAAAACTTGCTGGGACCCGAGGGGTATATATGCCTCCAGCAAAGGCTTCAGCAGATACCATTGGGGAACAGGCTTTAGCAGATACCATTGGGGAACAGGCTTCAGCAGATACCATTGGGGAACAGGCTTTGACCCCATAGGTGATATATTTTCCCTTCAAGATTTAGTAAAAGAAAATCACTGGAACAGAACAATACATCCACACAGAGCAAACTTGAACTAATATAAACTTCATCTTAGGATTAATTTTCACACTTTAATCATATATTGAACAGTGGTGTTGTAAATACCTAAAGAGTTACATATGCCAAGTAAGAAAACATATAAGTGGCTACATGTGGTGTGATAGAACTTCAAGGCCCTAGGCAAAGTTGTCTATACAATTCTCATACAGCAATCATGTGAAAAGCAACATGAAAGCAAATAAGAAGAACCCGTCAAAGTCTAGAACTCTTGATTAGTTTGATTCCATAATAACCCAATGGATGAATTGCAAAAAGCAAGTGCATATTTACTATCTGGATGACAGACTACACGAATAAACAAGGTATGCAAAGTAGTGTAATAGAACGCTTGGTCCTACCACCTTGGTGAAAACTTGCTGGGACCCGAGGGGTATATATTCCTCCAGCAAAGGCTTCAGCAGATACCATTGGGGAACAGGCTTTGACCCCATACGTGATATCTTTTCCCTTCCAGGTTTAGTCATAGAACATCACTGGAACAGAACAATACATCCACACAGAGCAAACTTGAACTAATATAAACTTTTTCTAACAATTATTTTTCACACTTTAATCATATAGTGAACAGTGGTGTTGTAAATACCTAAAGAGTTACATATGCCAAGTAAGAAAACATATAAGTGGCTACATTTGGTGTGATAGAACTTCAAGGCCCTAGGCATAGTTGTCTATAAAAATCTCATACAGCAATCATGTGAAAAGCAACATGAAAGCAAATAAGAAGAACCCGTCAAAGTCTAGAACTCTTGATTAGTTTGATTCCATGATAACCCAATGGATGAATTGCAAAGCAAGTGCATATTTATTATCTGGAGGGCAGGCTACACGAATAAACAAGGTAGGCAAAGGGGCAAAATGGATCGCTGGGTCCTACCACCTTGGTGAAAACTTGCTGGGACCCGAGGGGTATATATGCCTCCAGCAAAGGCTTCAGCAGATACCATTGGGGAACAGGCTTTGACCCCATACGTGATATCTTTTCCCTTCAAGGTTTAATCACAGAACATCACTGGAACAGAACAATACATCCACACAGAGCAAACTTGAACTAATATAAACTTCTTCTAACAATTAATTTTCACACTTTAATCATATAGTGAACAGTGGTGTTGTAAATACCTAAAGAGTTACATATGCCAAGTAAGAAAACATATAAGTGGCTACATGTGGTGTGATAGAACTTCAAGGCCCTAGGCAAAGTTGTCTATAAAATTCTCATACAGCAATCATGTGAAAAGCAACATGAAAGCAAATAAGAAGAACCCGTCAAAGTCTAGAACTCTTGATTAGTTTGATTCCATAATAACCCAATGGATGAATTGCAAAAAGCAAGTGCATATTTACTATCTGGATGACAGACTACACGAATAAACAAGGTATGCAAAGTAGTGTAATAGAACGCTTGGTCCTACCACCTTGGTGAAAACTTGCTGGGACCCGAGGGGTATATATTCCTCCAGCAAAGGCTTCAGCAGATACCATTGGGGAACAGGCTTTGACCCCATACGTGATATCTTTTCCCTTCCAGGTTTAGTCATAGAACATCACTGGAACAGAACAATACATCCACACAGAGCAAACTTGAACTAATATAAACTTTTTCTAACAATTAATTTTCACACTTTAATCATAAAGTGAACAGTGGTGTTGTAAATACCTAAAGAGTTACATATGCCAATTAAGAAAACATATAAGTGGCTACATGTGGTGTGATAGAACTTCAAGGCCCTAGGCATAGTTGTCTATAAAAATCTCATACAGCAATCATGTGAAAAGCAACATGAAAGCAAATAAGAAGAACCCGTCAAAGTCTAGAACTCTTGATTAGTTTGATTCCATGATAACCCAATGGATGAATTGCAAAGCAAGTGCATATTTATTATCTGGAGGGCAGGCTACACGAATAAACAAGGTATGCAAAGGGGCAAAATGGATCGCTGGGTCCTACCACCTTGGTGAAAACTTGCTGGGACCCGAGGGGTATATATGCCTCCAGCAAAGGCTTCAGCAGATACCATTGGGGAACAGGCTTTAGCAGATACCATTGGGGAACAGGCTTTGACCCCATAGGTGATATCTTTTCCCTTCAAGGTTTAGTCATAGAACATCACTGGAACAGAACAATACATCCACACAGAGCAAACTTAGAACTAATATAAACTTTTTCTTGCAATTAATTTTCACACTTTAATCGTTGTAAATACCTAAAGAGTTACATATGCCAAGTAAGAAAACATATAAGTGGCTGAATGTGGTGTGATAGAACTTCAAGGCCCTAGGCATAGTTGTCTATAAAATTCTCATACAGCAATCATGTGAAAAGCAACATGAAAGCAAATAAGAAGAACCCGTCAAAGTCTAGAACTCTTGATTAGTTTGATTCCATAATAACCAAATGGATGAATTGCAAAGCAAGTGCATATTTATTATCTGGATGGCAGACTACACGAATAAACAAGGTATGCAAAGTAGTGTAATAGAACGCTTGGTCCTACCACCTTGATGAAAACTTGCTGGGACCCGAGGGGTATATATTCCTCCAGCAAAGGCTTCAGCAGATACCATTGGGGAACAGGCTTTGACCCCATACGTGATATCTTTTCCCTTCAAGGTTTAGTCACAGAACATCACTGGAACAGAACAATACATCCACACAGAGCAAACTTGAACTAATATAAACTTCTTCTTAGGATTAATTTTCAAACTTTAATCGTTGTACATACCTAAAGAGTTACATATGCCAAGTAAGAAAACATAAGTGGCTACATGTGGTGTGATAGAACTTCAAGGCCCTAGGCATAGTTGTCTATAAAAATCTCATACAGCAATCATGTGAAAAGCAACATGAAAGCAAATAAGAAGAACCCGTCAAAGTCTAGAACTCTTGATTAGTTTGATTCCATGATAACCCAATGGATGAATTGCAAAGCAAGTGCATATTTATTATCCGGAGGGCAGGCTACACGAATAAACAAGGTATGCAAAGGGGCAAAATGGATCGCTGGGTCCTACCACCTTGGTAAAAACTTGCTGGGACCCGAGGGGTATATATGCCTCCAGCAAAGGCTTCAGCAGATACCATTGGGGAACAGGCTTTAGCAGATACCATTGGGGAACAGGCTTCAGCAGATACCATTGGGGAACAGGCTTTGACCCCATAGGTGATATATTTTCCCTTCAAGATTTAGTAAAAGAAAATCACTGGAACAGAACAATACATCCACACAGAGCAAACTTGAACTAATATAAACTTCATCTTAGGATTAATTTTCACACTTTAATCATATATTGAACAGTGGTGTTGTAAATACCTAAAGAGTTACATATGCCAAGTAAGAAAACATATAAGTGGCTACATGTTGTGTGATAGAACTTCAAGGCCCTAGGCAAAGTTGTCTATACAATTCTCATACAGCAATCATGTGAAAAGCAACATGAAAGCAAATAAGAAGAACCCGTCAAAGTCTAGAACTCTTGATTAGTTTGATTCCATAATAACCCAATGGATGAATTGCAAAAAGCAAGTGCATATTTACTATCTGGATGACAGACTACACGAATAAACAAGGTATGCAAAGTAGTGTAATAGAACGCTTGGTCCTACCACCTTGGTGAAAACTTGTTGGGACCCGAGGGGTATATATTCCTCCAGCAAAGGCTTCAGCAGATAACCATTGGGGAACAGGCTTTGACCCCATACGAGATATCTTTTCCCTTCCAGGTTTAGTCATAGAACATCACTGGAACAGAACAATACATCCACACAGAGCAAACTTGAACTAATATAAACTTTTTCTAACAATTAATTTTCACACTTTAATCATATAGTGAACAGTGGTGTTGTAAATACCTAAAGAGTTACATATGCCAAGTAAGAAAACATATAAGTGGCTACATGTGGTGTGATAGAACTTCAAGGCCCTAGGCATAGTTGTCTATAAAAATCTCATACAGCAATCATGTGAAAAGCAACATGAAAGCAAATAAGAAGAACCCGTCAAAGTCTAGAACTCTTGATTAGTTTGATTCCATAATAACCAAATGGATGAATTGCAAAGCAAGTGCATATTTATTATCTGGAGGGCAGACTACACGAATAAACAAGGTATGTAAAGGGGCAAAATGGATCGCTGGGTCCTACCACCTTGGTGAAAACTTGCTGGGACCCGAGGGGTATACTGTATGCCTCCAGCTAAGGTTTCAGCAGATACCATTGGGGAACAGGCTTTAGCAGATACCATTGGGGAACAGGCTTCAGCAGATACCATTGGGGAACAGGCTTTGACCCCATAGGTGATATATTTTCCCTTCAAGATTTAGTAAAAGAAAATCACTGGAACAGAACAATACATCCACACAGAGCAAACTTGAACTAATATAAACTTCTTCTTAGGATTAATTTTCACACTTTAATCATATAGTCAAGTCAAGTCATCTTCATTTATATAGCGCTTTTAACAATGTAGATTGTCTCAAAGCAGCTTTACAGAGATAAGCGTATAATTTAAGGTAACAGAGATTGTTTCGGCTTTACAGCAGAGTTAAGTTATTTCCATCTAAAATTAGTTTTAATTGATTTGGTTTCGTCGCAATGATCATTTGTTATTAAATTAGGGGCCGCTAAGACGACACCATTCTCTCTACGCAGACTTTAAACGCGAACCTGTGAGAAACGCTGATGGCGGTCACATGCGCATTTAGAATGGGTTCTATAGTTATGTGCGTTAGAATATACGCAGGTTTGGAATTCCCTACAAGCCAAGCCTAAACAAAATACTTGTCTTTCCTTATAAATTTTGATAAGGATCAAAATAGTGAACAGTCACTTCATATATTCACTTCATATAGTGAGCAGTCGTGTTGTAAATACCTAAAGAGTTACATATGCCAAGTAAGAAAACATATAAGTGGCTACATGTGGTGTGATAGAACTTCAAGGCCCTAGGCATAGTTGTCTATAAAAATCTCATACAGCAATCATGTGAAAAGCAACATGAATGCAAATAAGAAGAACCCGTCAAAGTCTAGAACTCTTGATTAGTTTGATTCCATAATAACCCAATGGATGAATTGCAAAAAGCAAGTGCATATTTATTATCTGGAGGGTAGGCTACACGAATAAACAAGGTATGCAAATAGGGCGAAATGGATCGCTGGGTCCTACCACCTTGGTGAAAACTTGCTGGGACCTGAGGAGTATATATGCCTCCAGCAAAGGCTTAAGCAGATACCATTGGGGAACAGGCTTTGACCCCATATGTGATATCTTTTCCCTTCAAGGTTTAGTCACAGAACATCACTGGAACAGAACAATACATCCACACAGAGCAAACTTGAACTAATATAAACTTCTTCTTAGGATTAATTTTCAAACTTTAATCGTTGTACATACCTAAAGAGTTACATATGCCAAGTAAGAAAACATATAAGTGGCTACATGTGGTGTGATAGAACTTCAAGGCCCTAGGCATAGTTGTCTATAAAATTCTATTACAGCAATCATGTGAAAAGCAACATGAAAGCAAATAAGAAGAACCCGTCAAAGTCTAGAACTCTTGATTAGTTTGATTCCATGATAACCCAATGGATGAATTGCAAAGCAAGTGCATATTTATTATCTGGAGGATAGTGAACATTGGTGTTGTAAATACCTAAAGAGTTACATATGCCAAGTAAGAAAATATATAAGTGGCTATATGTGGTGTGATAGAACTTCAAGGCCCTAGGCATAGTTGTCTATAAAAATCTCATACAGCAATCATGAGAACAGTCAGAGGTGTATAGTCCAGGGGTCAGAAAGTCCTGCCATATGTTTATTCCACCCATGAACTCAGCCAGCTGATTTAACTAATAAGTTCTATCTCCTGGCTGAATTAGCAAATCCAGGTGATTGGAACAAAATACTGAGGAGGACTTTTACTTTCTGAACCTGGACTTTACACCTCTGGCCACATGTCAGCCAAGAGCAAAAGAAATAAACCAGAACTGGACCTTATCTGAGCCACAAAACCTGTGCATATTAAATATGGAGTCATCTCAGTCTTAATAAGCCTGTTAACAAGCAGAATCACTGAAGGGAAAGAAGAGAATAGAAAAAGAGACGAGCAGAAACACAAGAACTACAACTGACTTCAGACACAGCCTTAGATGAAATCAACTGAAGAGAAAAGAAGACATTAAATCTGTGATCTCAGCAGAGGAGGATTAATCAACTCCACAAACAGCATTACCAGCTTCACTTATTACTAACCAGACTGACTTTATTTCTGTCAGAAGTCTACAGAAGTTTTTATTGAGAATTAACAGAGGTTTAACTCTAATGTGGTTCATTTGAAGTCACCATAATAGTGATTACTGTTTCCATTAGTTGGGCTCTTAACTCTTATGATAGACGGTGTGTTTGTTAAACACATTTGCAGCAGCAAAAGAAGGTAAAGTCAAATGAGATCAGGTGATGATGGTTACCTGTTGATGGTTTTATAATCGTCATGAAGTAGCCTGAATCACTGATGTTTCCAAAGGATGGTGAGAGGCTTTCTTTTCCATAACAAACACGCCATACCATACAAACACACAGTCACACCAGCCAGAAAAATAATAATAATGTTAGGGATTATTTTTGCCAAAAGGTGACACCCTTTATTCAGTACAGTTTATGGCGACTGTACTGGGGCGTTGGATGTTATGTGATATAGGGACTATTTTACACCAGGGGTACCCTTTATACAGTACAGCTTATTGTGACTGTACTGGGGCGTTAGGACCCACTAAGGCCACAGGTTGATCAGACCTGCAGGCCTCTCTAACACCTCTTCCAGCAGCTACCCAGTCTCCCAGGAGGTTTCCCATCCAGATAAAGACCAGGCTCAACCCTACTTAGCTTCGATGGGAGTGCAGTTGGAAGCTTCAGGTTGACCACTGCTGGCTGGTACTGCTTTCTTTGCGAGAGTTATAAAGACCAACTAATGGAAACAAGAATCACCATTATGGTGATTTCAAATGAAACAGAGAGTTAAAACCCTGTTAATTCTCAGTGGACATCTGGCAGATGTAAGATGTCAAAGTTTCTGAATAAAACTCTGACACAGCAAAGCAGATTTTAGATCTTTTAGTGAACTTTTAAATCTCCGTTGCAATTGTTTACATTTCTGTTTCGCGCTTGGTTTTCTTCTCTCCTGTTTATGCTGTCTCAACACCACAAAACCGAATCTAACGCGCCCCCTTGTGGGCTGAATGAACAATGTCTGCTTTCAAACTAAAATACATCACATGTGGAAATAATATAACATAACATCACATGTTATAAATCGTAAACATTACAATGTCTAAATCCAGAGGTGTATAGTCCAGGGGTCAGAAAGCAGAAGTCCTGCCATATGTTTATTCCACCCATGAACTCAGCCAGCTGATTTAACTAATTAGTTCTATCTCCTGGCTGAATTAGCAAATCCAGGTGATTGGAACAAAACACTGAGGAGGACTTTTACTTTCTGAACCTGGACTTTACACCTCTGGGAACAGCAACATGAAAAAAATAAGAAGAAACCGTCAAAGTCTAGAACTCTTGATTAGTTTGATTCCATAATAACCCAATGGATGAATTGCAAAAAGCAAGTGCATATTTACTATCTGGATGGCAGGCTACACGAATAAACAAGGTATGCAAAGTGGTGCAATGGATCGCTGGGTCCTACCACCTTGGTGAAAACTTGCTGGGACCCGAGGGGTATATATGCCTCCAGCAAAGGCTTCAGCAGATACCATTGGGGAACAGGCTTTGACCCCATAGGTGATATCTTTTCCCTTCAAGGTTTAGTCATAGAACATCACTGGAACAGAACAATACATCCACACAGAGCAAACTTGAACTAATATAAACTTTTTCTTGCAATTAATTTTCACACTTTATATAGTGAACAGTGGTGTTGTAAATACCTAAAGAGTTACATATGCCAAGTAAGAAAACATATAAGTGGCTACATGTGGTGTGATAGAACTTCAAGGCCCTAGGCATAGTTGTCTATAAAAATCTCATACAGCAATCATGTGAAAAGCAACATGAATGCAAATAAGAAGAACCCGTCAAAGTCTAGAACTCTTGATTAGTTTGATTCCATAATAACCCAATGGATGAATTGCAAAAAGCAAGTGCATATTTATTATCTGGAGGGTAGGCTACACGAATAAACAAGGTATGCAAATAGGGCGAAATGGATCGCTGGGTCCTACCACCTTGGTGAAAACTTGCTGGGACCTGAGGAGTATATATGCCTCCAGCAAAGGCTTAAGCAGATACCATTGGGGAACAGGCTTTGACCCCATACGTGATATCTTTTCCCTTCAAGGTTTAGTCACAGAACATCACTGGAACAGAACAATACATCCACACAGAGCAAACTTGAACTAATATAAACTTCTTCTTAGGGTTAATTTTCAAACTTTAATCGTTGTACATACCTAAAGAGTTACATATGCCAAGTAAGAAAACATATAAGTGGCTACATGTGGTGTGATAGAACTTCAAGGCCCTAGACATAGTTGTCTATAAAAATCTCATACAGCAATCATGTGAAAAGCAACATGAAAGCAAATAAGAAGAACCCGTCAAAGTCTAGAACTCTTGATTAGTTTGATTCCATGATAACCCAATGGATGAATTGCAAAGCAAGTGCATATTTATTATCCGGAGGGCAGGCTACACGAATAAACAAGGTATGCAAAGGGGCAAAATGGATCGCTGGGTCCTACCACCTTGGTGAAAACTTGCTGGGACCCGAGGGGTATATATGCCTCCAGCAAAGGCTTCAGCAGGTACCATTGGGGAACAGGCTTTAGCAGATACCATTGGGGAACAGGCTTCAGCAGATACCATTGGGGAACAGGCTTTGACCCCATAGGTGATATATTTTCCCTTCAAGATTTAGTAATAGAAAATCACTGGAACAGAACAATACATCCACACAGAGCAAACTTGAACTAATATAAACTTCTTCTTAGGATTAATTTTCACACTTTAATCATATAGTCAAGTCAAGTCATCTTCATTTATATAGCGCTTTTAACAATGTAGATTGTCTCAAAGCAGCTTTACAGAGATAAGCGTATAATTTAAGGTAACAGAGATTGTTTCGGCTTTACAGCAGAGTTAAGTTATTTCCATCTAAAGTTAGTTTTAATTGATTTGGTTCCGTCGCAATGATCATTTGTTATTAAATTAGGGGCCGCTAAGACGACACCATTCTCTCTACGCAGACTTTAAACGCGAACCTGTGAGAAACGCTGATGGCGGTCACATGCGCATTTAGAATGGGTTCTATAGTTATGTGCGTTAGAATATACGCAGGTTTGGAATTCCCTACAAGCCAAGCCTAAACAAAATACTTGTCTTTCCTTATAAATTTTGATAAGGATCAAAATAGTGAACAGTCACTTCATATATTCACTTCATATAGTGAGCAGTCGTGTTGTAAATACCTAAAGAGTTACATATGCCAAGTAAGAAAACATATAAGTGGCTACATGTGGTGTGATAGAACTTCAAGGCCCTAGGCATAGTTGTCTATAAAAATCTCATACAGCAATCATGTGAAAAGCAACATGAATGCAAATAAGAAGAACCCGTCAAAGTCTAGAACTCTTGATTAGTTTGATTCCATAATAACCCAATGGATGAATTGCAAAAAGCAAGTGCATATTTATTATCTGGAGGGTAGGCTACATGAATAAACAAGGTATGCAAATAGGGCGAAATGGATCGCTGGGTCCTACCACCTTGGTGAAAACTTGCTGGGACCTGAGGAGTATATATGCCTCCAGCAAAGGCTTAAGCAGATACCATTGGGGAACAGGCTTTGACCCCATACGTGATATCTTTTCCCTTCAAGGTTTAGTCACAGAACATCACTGGAACAGAACAATACATCCACACAGAGCAAACTTGAACTAATATAAACTTCTTCTTAGGATTAATTTTCAAACTTTAATCGTTGTACATACCTAAAGAGTTACATATGCCAAGTAAGAAAACATATAAGTGGCTACATGTGGTGTGATAGAACTTCAAGGCCCTAGGCATAGTTGTCTATAAAATTCTCATACAGCAATCATGTGAAAAGCAACATGAAAGCAAATAAGAAGAACCCGTCAAAGTCTAGAACTCTTGATTAGTTTGATTCCATAATAACCCAATGGATGAATTGCAAAGCAAGTGCATATTTATTATCTGGAGGGCAGGCTACACGAATAAACAAGCTATGCAAAGGGGCAAAATGGATCGCTAGGTCCTACCACCTTGGTGAAAACTTGCTGGGACCCGAGGGGTATATATGCCTCCAGCAAAGGCTTCAGCAGATACCATTGGGAACAGGCTTTGACCCCATAGGTGATATCTTTTCCCTTCAAGGTTTAGTCACAGAACATCACTGGAACAGAACAATACATCCACACAGAGCAAACTTGAGCTAATATGAACTTTTTCTTACAATTAATTTTCACACTTTATTTATATAGTGAACAGTGATGTTGTAAATACCTAAAGAGTTACATATGCCAAGTAAGAAAACATATAAGTGGCTACATGTGGTGTGATAGAACTTCAAGGCCCTAGGCATAGTTGTCTATAAAAATCTCATACAGCAATCATGTGAAAAGCAACATGAAAGCAAATAAGAAGAACCCGTCAAAGTCTAGAACTCTTGATTAGTTTGATTCCATGATAACCCAATGGATGAATTGCAAAGCAAGTGCATATTTATTATCTGGAGGATAGTGAACAGTGGTGTTGTAAATACCTAAAGAGTTACATATGCCAAGTAAGAAAATATATAAGTGGCTATATGTGGTGTGATAGAACTTCAAGGCCCTAGGCATAGTTGTCTATAAAAATCTCATACAGCAATCATGAGAACAGTCAGAGGTGTATAGTCCAGGGGTCAGAAAGTCCTGCCATATGTTTATTCCACCCATGAACTCAGCCAGCTGATTTAACTAATAAGTTCTATCTCCTGGCTGAATTAGCAAATCCAGGTGATTGGAACAAAATACTGAGGAGGACTTTTACTTTCTGAACCTGGACTTTACACCTCTGGCCACATGTCAGCCAAGAGCAAAAGAAATAAACCAGAACTGGACCTTATCTGAGCCACAAAACCTGTGCATATTAAATATGGAGTCATCTCAGTCTTAATAAGCCTGTTAACAAGCAGAATCACTGAAGGAAAGAAGAGAATAGAAAAAGAGACGAGCAGAAACACAAGAACTACAACTGACTTCAGACACAGCCTTAGATGAAATCAACTGAAGAGAAAAGAAGACATTAAATCTGTGATCTCAGCAGAGGAGGATTAATCAACTCCACAAACAGCATTACCAGCTTCACTTATTACTAACCAGACTGACTTTATTTCTGTCAGAAGTCTACAGAAGTTTTTATTGAGAATTAACAGAGGTTTAACTCTAATGTGGTTCATTTGAAGTCACCATAATAGTGATTACTGTTCCCATTAGTTGGGCTCTTAACTCTTATGATAGACGGTGTGTTTGTTAAACACATTTGCAGCAGCAAAAGAAGGTAAAGTCAAATGAGATCAGGTGATGATGGTTACCTGTTGATGGTTTTATAATCGTCATGAAGTAGCCTGAATCACTGATGTTTCCAAAGGATGGTGAGAGGCTTTCTTTTCCATAACAAACACGCCATACCATACAAACACACAGTCACACCAGCCAGAAAAATAATAATAATGTTAGGGATTATTTTTGCCAAAGGGTGACACCCTTTATTCAGTACAGTTTATGGCGACTGTACTGGGGCGTTGGATGTTAGTTGATATAGGGACTATTTTACACCAGGGGTACCCTTTATACAGTACAGCTTATTGTGACTGTACTGGGGCGTTAGGACCCACTAAGGCCACAGGTTGATCAGACCTGCAGGCCTCTCTAACACCTCTTCCAGCAGCTACCCAGTCTCCCAGGAGGTTTCCCATCCAGATAAAGACCAGGCTCAACCCTACTTAGCTTCGATGGGAGTGCAGTTGGAAGCTTCAGGTTGACCACTGCTGGCTGGTACTGCTTTCTATGCAAGAGTTATAAAGACCAACTAATGGAAACAAGAATCACCATTATGGTGATTTCAAATGAAACAGAGAGTTAAAACCCTGTTAATTCTCAGTGGACATCTGGCAGATGTAAGATGTCAAAGTTTCTGAATAAAACTCTGACACAGCAAAGCAGATTTTAGATCTTTTAGTGAACTTATAAATCTCCGTTGCAATTGTTTACATTTCTGTTTCGCGCTTGGTTTTCTTCTCTCCTGTTTACGCTGTCTCAACACCACAAAACCGAATCTAACGCGCCCCCTTGTGGGCTGAATGAACAATGTCTGCTTTCAAACTAAAATACATCACATGTGGAAATAATATAACATAACATCACATGTTATAAATCGTAAACATTACAATGTCTAAATCCAGAGGTGTATAGTCCAGGGGTCAGAAAGCAGAAGTCCTGCCATATGTTTATTCCACCCATGAACTCAGCCAGCTGATTTAACTAATTAGTTCTATCTCCTGGCTGAATTAGCAAATCCAGGTGATTGGAACAAAACACTGAGGAGGACTTTTACTTTCTGAACCTGGACTTTACACCTCTGGGAACAGCAACATGAAAAAAATAAGAAGAAACCGTCAAAGTCTAGAACTCTTGATTAGTTTGATTCCATAATAACCCAATGGATGAATTGCAAAAAGCAAGTGCATATTTACTATCTGGATGACAGACTACACGAATAAACAAGGTATGCAAAGTAGTGTAATAGAACGCTTGGTCCTACCACCTTGGTGAAAACTTGCTGGGACCCGAGGGGTATATATTCCTCCAGCAAAGGCTTCAGCAGATACCATTGGGGAACAGGCTTTGACCCCATACGTGATATCTTTTCCCTTCCAGGTTTAGTCATAGAACATCACTGGAACAGAACAACACATCCACACAGAGCAAACTTGAACTAATATAAACTTTTTCTAACAATTAATTTTCACACTTTAATCATATAGTGAACAGTGGTGTTGTAAATACCTAAAGAGTTACATATGCCAAGTAAGAAAACATATAAGTGGCTACATGTGGTGTGATAGAACTTCAAGGCCCTAGGCATAGTTGTCTATAAAAATCTCATACAGCAATCATGTGAAAAGCAACATGAAAGCAAATAAGAAGAACCCGTCAAAGTCTAGAACTCTTGATTAGTTTGATTCCATAATAACCAAATGGATGAATTGCAAAGCAAGTGCATATTTATTATCTGGAGGGCAGGCTACACGAATAAACAAGGTATGTAAAGGGGCAAAATGGATCGCTGGGTCCTACCACCTTGGTGAAAACTTGCTGGGACCCGAGGGGTATATATTCCTCCAGCAAAGGCTTCAGCAGATACCATTGGGGAACAGGCTTTGACCCCATACGTGATATCTTTTCCCTTCAAGGTTTAGTCACAGAACATCACTGGAACAGAACAATACATCCACACAGAGCAAACTTGAACTAATATAAACTTCTTCTTAGGATTAATTTTCAAACTTTAATCGTTGTACATACCTAAAGAGTTACATATGCCAAGTAAGAAAACATAAGTGGCTACATGTGGTGTGATAGAACTTCAAGAACCCGTCAAAGTCTAGAACTCTTGATTAGTTTGATTCCATAATAACCCAATGGATGAATTGCAAAAAGCAAGTGCATATTTACTATCTGGATGGCAGACTACACGAATAAACAAGGTATGCAAAGTAGTGTAATAGAACGCTTGGTCCTACCACCTTGGTGAAAACTTGCTGGGACCCGAGGGGTATATATTCCTCCAGCAAAGGCTTCAGCAGATACCATTGGGGAACAGGCTTTGACCCCATACGTGATATCTTTTCCCTTCCAGGTTTAGTCATAGAACATCACTGGAACAGAACAATACATCCACACAGAGCAAACTTGAACTAATATAAACTTCTTCTTAGGATTAATTTTCAAACTTTAATCGTTGTACATACCTAAAGAGTTACATATGCCAAGTAAGAAAACATAAGTGGCTACATGTGGTGTGATAGAACTTCAAGGCCCTAGGCATAGTTGTCTATAAAAATCTCATACAGCAATCATGTGAAAAGCAACATGAAAGCAAATAAGAAGAACCCGTCAAAGTCTAGAACTCTTGATTAGTTTGATTCCATGATAACCCAATGGATGAATTGCAAAGCAAGTGCATATTTATTATCCGGAGGGCAGGCTACACGAATAAACAAGGTATGCAAAGGGGCAAAATGGATCGCTGGGTCCTACCACCTTGGTGAAAACTTGCTGGGACCCGAGGGGTATATATGCCTCCAGCAAAGGCTTCAGCAGATACCATTGGGGAACAGGCTTTAGCAGATACTATTGGGGAACAGGCTTCAGCAGATACCATTGGGGAACAGGCTTTGACCCCATAGGTGATATATTTTCCCTTCAAGATTTAGTAAAAGAAAATCACTGGAACAGAACAATACATCCACACAGAGCAAACTTGAACTAATATAAACTTCATCTTAGGATTAATTTTCACACTTTAATCATATATTGAACAGTGGTGTTGTAAATACCTAAAGAGTTACATATGCCAAGTAAGAAAACATATAAGTGGCTACATGTGGTGTGATAGAACTTCAAGGCCCTAGGCAAAGTTGTCTATACAATTATCATACAGCAATCATGTGAAAAGCAACATGAAAGCAAATAAGAAGAACCCGTCAAAGTCTAGAACTCTTGATTAGTTTGATTCCATAATAACCCAATGGATGAATTGCAAAAAGCAAGTGCATATTTACTATCTGGATGACAGACTACACGAATAAACAAGGTATGCAAAGTAGTGTAATAGAACGCTTGGTCCTACCACCTTGGTGAAAACTTGCTGGGACCCGAGGGGTATATATTCCTCCAGCAAAGGCTTCAGCAGATACCATTGGGGAACAGGCTTTGACCCCATACGTGATATCTTTTCCCTTCCAGGTTTAGTCATAGAACATCACTGGAACAGAACAACACATCCACACAGAGCAAACTTGAACTAATATAAACTTTTTCTAACAATTAATTTTCACACTTTAATCATATAGTGAACAGTGGTGTTGTAAATACCTAAAGAGTTACATATGCCAAGTAAGAAAACATATAAGTGGCTACATGTGGTGTGATAGAACTTCAAGGCCCTAGGCATAGTTGTCTATAAAAATCTCATACAGCAATCATGTGAAAAGCAACATGAAAGCAAATAAGAAGAACCCGTCAAAGTCTAGAACTCTTGATTAGTTTGATTCCATAATAACCAAATGGATGAATTGCAAAGCAAGTGCATATTTATTATCTGGAGGGCAGGCTACACGAATAAACAAGGTATGTAAAGGGGCAAAATGGATCGCTGGGTCCTACCACCTTGGTGAAAACTTGCTGGGACCCGAGGGGTATATATGCCTCCAGCAAAGGCTTCAGCAGATACCATTGGGGAACAGGCTTTAGCAGATACCATTGGGGAACAGGCTTCAGCAGATACCATTGGGGAACAGGCTTTGACCCCATAGGTGATATATTTTCCCTTCAAGATTTAGTAAAAGAAAATCACTGGAACAGAAAAATACATCCACACAGAGCAAACTTGAACTAATATAAACTTCATCTTAGGATTAATTTTCACACTTTAATCATATATTGAACAGTGGTGTTGTAAATACCTAAAGAGTTACATATGCCAAGTAAGAAAACATATAAGTGGCTACATGTGGTGTGATAGAACTTCAAGGCCCTAGGCAAAGTTGTCTATACAATTCTCATACAGCAATCATGTGAAAAGCAACATGAAAGCAAATAAGAAGAACCCGTCAAAGTCTAGAACTCTTGATTAGTTTGATTCCATAATAACCAAATGGATGAATTGCAAAGCAAGTGCATATTTATTATCTGGAGGGCAGGCTACACGAATAAACAAGGTATGTAAAGCGGCAAAATGGATCGCTGGGTCCTACCACCTTGGTGAAAACTTGCTGGGACCCGAGGGGTATATATTCCTCCAGCAAAGGCTTCAGCAGATACCATTGGGGAACAGGCTTCAGCAGATACCATTGGGGAACAGGCTTTGACCCCATAGGTGATATATTTTCCCTTCAAGATTTATTAAAAGAAAATCACTGGAACAGAACAATACATCCACACAGAGCAAACTTGAACTAATATAAACTTCATCTTAGGATTAATTTTCACACTTTAATCATATATTGAACAGTGGTGTTGTAAATACCTAAAGAGTTACATATGCCAAGTAAGAAAACATATAAGTGGCTACATGTGGTGTGATAGAACTTCAAGGCCCTAGGCGAAGTTGTCTATACAATTCTCATACAGCAATCATGTGAAAAGCAACATGAAAGCCAATAAGAAGAACCCGTCAAAGTCTAGAACTCTTGATTAGTTTGATTCCATAATAACCCAATGGATGAATTGCAAAAAGCAAGTGCATATTTACTATCTGGATGACAGACTACACGAATAAACAAGGTATGCAAAGTAGTGTAATAGAACGCTTGGTCCTACCACCTTGGTGAAAACTTGCTGGGACCCGAGGGGTATATATTCCTCCAGCAAAGGCTTCAGCAGATACCATTGGGGAACAGGCTTTGACCACATACGTGATATCTTTTCCCTTCCAGGTTTAGTCATAGAACATCACTGGAACAGAACAATACATCCACACAGAGCAAACTTGAACTAATATAAACTTTTTCTAACAATTAATTTTCACACTTTAATCATATAGTGAACAGTGGTGTTGTGAATACCTAAAGAGTTACATATGCCAAGTAAGAAAACATATAAGTGGCTACATGTGGTGTGATAGAACTTCAAGGCCCTAGGCATAGTTGTCTATAAAAATCTCATACAGCAATCATGTGAAAAGCAACATGAAAGCAAATAAGAAGAACCCGTCAAAGTCTAGAACTCTTGATTAGTTTGATTCCATAATAACCAAATGGATGAATTGCAAAGCAAGTGCATATTTATTATCTGGAGGGGAGGCTACACGAATAAACAAGGTATGTAAAGGGGCAAAATGGATCGCTGGGTCCTACCACCTTGGTGAAAACTTGCTGGGACCCGAGGGGTATACTGTATGCCTCCAGCAAAGGCTTCAGCAGATACCATTGGGGAACAGGCTTTGACCCCATAGGTGATATCTTTTCCCTTCAAGGTTTAGTCATAGAACATCACTGGAACAGAACAATACATCCACACAGAGCAAACTTGGAACTAATATAAACTTTTTCTTGCAATTAATTTTCACACTTTAATCATTGTAAATACCTAAAGAGTTACATATGCCAAGTAAGAAAACATATAAGTGGCTACATGTGGTGTGATAGAACTTCAAGCCCCTAGGCATAGTTGTCTATGAAATTCTCATACAGCAATCATGTGAAAAGCAACATGAAAGCAAATAAGAAGAACCCGTCAAAGTCTAGAACTCTTGATTAGTTTGATTCCATAATAACCCAATGGACGAATTGCAAAAAGCAAGTGCATATTTACTATCTGGATGGCAGACTACACGAATAAACAAGGTATGCAAAGTAGTGTAATAGAACGCTGGGTCCTACCACCTTGGTGAAAACTTGCTGGGACCCGAGGGGTATATATTCCTCCAGCAAAGGCTTCAGCAGATACCATTGGGGAACAGGCTTTGACCCCATACGTGATATCTTTTCCCTTCAAGGTTTAGTCACAGAACATCACTGGAACAGAACAATACATCCACACAGAGCAAACTTGAACTAATATAAACTTCTTCTTAGGATTAATTTTCAAACTTTAATCGTTGTACATACCTAAAGAGTTACATATGCCAAGTAAGAAAACATAAGTGGCTACATGTGGTGTGATAGAACTTCAAGGCCCTAGGCATAGTTGTCTATAAAAATCTCATACAGCAATCATGTGAAAAGCAACATGAAAGCAAATAAGAAGAACCCGTCAAAGTCTAGAACTCTTGATTAGTTTGATTCCATGATAACCCAATGGATGAATTGCAAAGCAGGTGCATATTTATTATCCGGAGGGCAGGCTACACGAATAAACAAGGTATGCAAAGGGGCAAAATGGATCGCTGGGTCCTACCACCTTGGTGAAAACTTGCTGGGACCCGAGGGGTATATATGCCTCCAGCAAAGGCTTCAGCAGATACCATTGGGGAACAGGCTTCAGCAGATACCATTGGGGAACAGGCTTTGACCCCATAGGTGATATATTTTCCCTTCAAGATTTATTAAAAGAAAATCACTGGAACAGAACAATACATCCACACAGAGCAAACTTGAACTAATATAAACTTCATCTTAGGATTAATTTTCACACTTTAATCATATATTGAACAGTGGTGTTGTAAATACCTAAAGAGTTACATATGCCAAGTAAGAAAACATATAAGTGGCTACATGTGGTGTGATAGAACTTCAAGGCCCTAGGCATAGTTGTCTATAAAAATCTCATACAGCAATCATGTGAAAAGCAACATGAAAGCAAATAAGAAGAACCCGTCAAAGTCTAGAACTCTTGATTAGTTTGATTCCATAATAACCCAATGGATGAATTGCAAAAAGCAAGTGCATATTTACTATCTGGATGACAGACTACACGAATAAACAAGGTATGCAAAGTAGTGTAATAGAACGCTTGGTCCTACCACCTTGGTGAAAACTTGCTGGGACCCGAGGGGTATATATTCCTCCAGCAAAGGCTTCAGCAGTTACCATTGGGGAACAGGCTTTGACCCCATACGTGATATCTTTTCCCTTCAAGGTTTAGTCACAGAACATCACTGGAACAGAACAATACATCCACACAGAGCAAACTTGAACTAATATAAACTTCTTCTTAGGATTAATTTTCACACTTTAATCATATAGTGAACAGTGGTGTTGTAAATACCTAAAGAGTTACATATGCCAAGTAAGAAAACATATAAGTGGCTACATGTGGTGTGATAGAACTTCAAGGCCCTAGGCATAGTTGTCTATAAAAATCTCATACAGCAATCATGTGAAAAGCAACATGAAAGCAAATAAGAAGAACCCGTCAAAGTCTAGAACTCTTGATTAGTTTGATTCCATAATAACCAAATGGATGAATTGCAAAGCAAGTGCATATTAATTATCTGGAGGGCAGGCTACACGAATAAACAAGGTATGTAAAGGGGCAAAATGGATCGCTGGGTCCTACCACCTTGGTGAAAACTTGCTGGGACCCGAGGGGTATATATGCCTCCAGCAAAGGCTTCAGCAGATACCATTGGGGAACAGGCTTTGACCCCATAAGTGATATCTTTTCCCTTCAAGGTTTAGTCATAGAACATCACTGGAACAGAACAATACATCCACACAGAGCAAACTTGGAACTAATATAAACTTTTTCTTGCAATTAATTTTCACACTTTAATCGTTGTAAATACCTAAAGAGTTACATATGCCAAGTAAGAAAACATATAAGTGGCTACATGTGGTGTGATAGAACTTCAAGGCCCTAGGCATAGTTGTCTATAAAAATCTCATACAGCAATCATGTGAAAAGCAACATGAAAGCAAATAAGAAGAACCCGTCAAAGTCTAGAACTCTTGATTAGTTTGATTCCATAATAACCAAATGGATGAATTGCAAAGCAAGTGCATATTAATTATCTGGAGGGCAGGCTACACGAATAAACAAGGTATGTAAAGGGGCAAAATGGATCGCTGGGTCCTACCACCTTGGTGAAAACTTGCTGGGACCCGAGGGGTATATATGCCTCCAGCAAAGGCTTCAGCAGATACCATTGGGGAACAGGCTTTGACCCCATAAGTGATATCTTTTCCCTTCAAGGTTTAGTCATAGAACATCACTGGAACAGAACAATACATCCACACAGAGCAAACTTGGAACTAATATAAACTTTTTCTTGCAATTAATTTTCACACTTTAATCGTTGTAAATACCTAAAGAGTTACATATGCCAAGTAAGAAAACATATAAGTGGCTACATGTGGTGTGATAGAACTTCAAGGCCCTAGGCATAGTTGTCTATAAAATTCTCATACAGCAATCATGTGAAAAGCAACATGAAAGCAAATAAGAAGAACCCGTCAAAGTCTAGAACTCTTGATTAGTTTGATTCCATAATAACCCAATGGATGAATTGCAAAAAGCAAGTGCATATTTACTATCTGGATGGCAGACTACACGAATAAACAAGGTATGCAAAGTAGTGTAATAGAACGCTTGGTCCTACCACCTTGGTGAAAACTTGCTGGGACCCGAGGGGTATATATTCCTCCAGCAAAGGCTTCAGCAGATACCATTGGGGAACAGGCTTTGACCCCATACGTGATATCTTTTCCCTTCAAGGTTTAGTCACAGAACATCACTGGAACAGAACAATACATCCACACAGAGCAAACTTGAACTAATATAAACTTCTTCTTAGGATTAATTTTCAAACTTTAATCGTTGTACATACCTAAAGAGTTACATGTGCCAAGTAAGAAAACATAAGTGGCTACATGTGGTGTGATAGAACTTCAAGGCCCTAGGCATAGTTGTCTATAAAAATCTCATACAGCAATCATGTGAAAAGCAACATGAAAGCAAATAAGAAGAACCCGTCAAAGTCTAGAACTCTTGATTAGTTTGATTCCATGATAACCCAATGGATGAATTGCAAAGCAAGTGCATATTTATTATCCAGAGGGCAGGCTACACGAATAAACAAGGTATGCAAAGGGGCAAAATGGATCGCTGGGTCCTACCACCTTGGTGAAAACTTGCTGGGACCCGAGGGGTATATATGCCTCCAGCAAAGGCTTCAGCAGATACCATTGGGGAACAGGCTTTAGCAGATACCATTGGGGAACAGGCTTCAGCAGATACCATTGGGGAACAGGCTTTGACCCCATAGGTGATATATTTTCCCTTCAAGATTTAGTAAAAGAAAATCACTGGAACAGAACAATACATCCACACAGAGCAAACTTGAACTAATATAAACTTCATCTTAGGATTAATTTTCACACTTTAATCATATATTGAACAGTGGTGTTGTAAATACCTAAAGAGTTACATATGCCAAGTAAGAAAACATAGAAGTGGCTACATGTGGTGTGATAGAACTTCAAGGCCCTAGGCAAAGTTGTCTATAAAATTCTCATACAGCAATCATGTGAAAAGCAACATGAAAGCAAATAAGAAGAACCCGTCAAAGTCTAGAACTCTTGATTAGTTTGATTCCATAATAACCCAATGGATGAATTGCAAAAAGCAAGTGCATATTTACTATCTGGATGACAGACTACACGAATAAACAAGGTATGCAAAGTAGTGTAATAGAACGCTTGGTCCTACCACCTTGGTGAAAACTTGCTGGGACCCGAGGGGTATATATTCCTCCAGCAAAGGCTTCAGCAGATACCATTGGGGAACAGGCTTTGACCCCATACGTGATATCTTTTCCCTTCCAGGTTTAGTCATAGAACATCACTGGAACAGAACAATACATCCACACAGAGCAAACTTGAACTAATATAAACTTTTTCTAACAATTAATTTTCACACTTTAATCATATAGTGAACAGTGGTGTTGTAAATACCTAAAGAGTTACATATGCCAAGTAAGAAAACATATAAGTGGCTACATGTGGTAGGATAGAACTTCAAGGCCCTAGGCATAGTTGTCTATAAAAATCTCATACAGCAATCATGTGAAAAGCAACATGAAAGCAAATAAGAAGAACCCGTCAAAGTCTAGAACTCTTGATTAGTTTGATTCCATGATAACCCAATGGATGAATTGCAAAGCAAGTGCATATTTATTATCCGGAGGGAAGGCTACACGAATAAACAAGGTATGCAAAGGGGCAAAATGGATCGCTGGGTCCTACCACCTTGGTGAAAACTTGCTGGGACCCGAGGGGTATATATGCCTACAGCAAAGGCTTCAGCAGATACCATTGGGGAACAGGCTTTAGCAGATACCATTGGGGAACAGGCTTTGACCCCATAGGTGATATATTTTCCCTTCAAGATTTAGTAAAAGAAAATCACTGGAACAGAACAATACATCCACACAGAGCACACTTGAACTAATATAAACTTCATCTTAGGATTAATTTTCACACTTTAATCATATATTGAACAGTGGTGTTGTAAATACCTAAAGAGTTACATATGCCAAGTAAGAAAACATATAAGTGGCTACATAAGGTGTGATAGAACTTCAAGGCCCTAGGCAAAGTTGTCTATAAAATTCTCATACAGCAATCATGTGAAAAGCAACATGAAAGCAAATAAGAAGAACCCGTCAAAGTCTAGAACTCTTGATTAGTTTGATTCCATAATAACCCAATGGATGAATTGCAAAAAGCAAGTGCATATTTACTATCTGGATGACAGACTACACGAATAAACAAGGTATGCAAAGTAGTGTAATAGAACGCTTGGTCCTACACCTTGGTGAAAACTTGCTGGGACCCGAGGGGTATATATTCCTCCAGCAAAGGCTTCAGCAGATACCATTGGGGAACAGGCTTTGACCCCATACGTGATATCTTTTCCCTTCAAGGTTTAGTCACAGAACATCACTGGAACAGAACAATACATCCACACAGAGCAAACTTGAACTAATATAAACTTCTTCTTAGGATTAATTTTCAAACTTTAATCGTTGTACATACCTAAAGAGTTACATATGCCATGTAAGAAAACATAAGTGGCTACATGTGGTGTGATAGAACTTCAAGGCCCTAGGCATAGTTGTCTATAAAAATCTCATACAGCAATCATGTGAAAAGCAACATGAAAGCAAATAAGAAGAACCCGTCAAAGTCTAGAACTCTTGATTAGTTTGATTCCATGATAACCCAATGGATGAATTGCAAAGCAAGTGCATATTTATTATCCGGAGGGCAGGCTACACGAATAAACAAGGTATGCAAAGGGGAAAAATGGATCGCTGGGTCCTACCACCTTGGTGAAAACTTGCTGGGACCCGAGGGGTATATATGCCTCCAGCAAAGGCTTCAGCAGATACCATTGGGGAACAGGCTTCAGCAGATACCATTGGGGAACAGGCTTTGACCCCATAGGTGATATATTTTCCCTTCAAGATTTAGTAAAAGAAAATCACTGGAACAGAACAATACATCCACACAGAGCAAACTTGAACTAATATAAACTTCATCTTAGGATTAATTTTCACACTTTAATCATATATTGAACAGTGGTGTTGTAAATACCTAAAGAGTTACATATGCCAAGTAAGAAAACATAGAAGTGGCTACATGTGGTGTGATAGAACTTCAAGGCCCTAGGCATAGTTGTCTATAAAATTCTCATACAGCAATCATGTGAAAAGCAACATGAAAGCAAATAAGAAGAACCCGTCAAAGTCTAGAACTCTTGATTAGTTTGATTCCATAATAACCCAATGGATGAATTGCAAAAAGCAAGTGCATATTTACTATCTGGATGACAGACTACACGAATAAACAAGGTATGCAAAGTAGTGTAATAGAACGCTTGGTCCTACCACCTTGGTGAAAACTTGCTGGGACCCGAGGGGTATATATTCCTCCAGCAAAGGCTTTAGCAAATACCATTGGGGAACAGGCTTTGACCCCATACGTGATATCTTTTCCCTTCCAGGTTTAGTCATAGAACATCACTGGAACAGAACAATACATCCACACAGAGCAAACTTGAACTAATATAAACTTTTTCTAACAATTAATTTTCACACTTTAATCATATAGTGAACAGTGGTGTTGTAAATACCTAAAGAGTTACATATGCCAAGTAAGAAAACATATAAGTGGCTACATGTGGTGTGATAGAACTTCAAGGCCCTAGGCATAGTTGTCTATAAAAATCTCATACAGCAATCATGTGAAAAGCAACATGAAAGCAAATAAGAAGAACCCGTCAAAGTCTAGAACTCTTGATTAGTTTGATTCCATAATAACCAAATGGATGAATTGCAAAGCAAGTGCATATTTATTATCTGGAGGGCAGGCTACACGAATAAACAAGGTATGTAAAGGGGCAAAATGGATCGCTGGGTCCTACCACCTTGGTGAAAACTTGCTGGGACCCGAGGGGTATACTGTATGCCTCCAGCAAAGGCTTCAGCAGATACCATTGGGGAACAGGCTTTGACCCCATAGGTGATATCTTTTCCCTTCAAGGTTTAGTCATAGAACATCACTGGAACAGAACAATACATCCACACAGAGCAAACTTGGAACTAATATAAACTTTTTCTTGCAATTAATTTTCACACTTTAATCGTTGTAAATACCTAAAGAGTTACATATGCCAAGTAAGAAAACATATAAGTGGCTACATGTGGTGTGATAGAACTTCAAGGCCCTAGGCATAGTTGTCTATAAAAATCTCATACAGCAATCATATGAAAAGCAACATGAAAGCAAATAAGAAGACCCCGTCAAAGTCTAGAACTCTTGATTAGTTTGATTCCATAATAACCAAATGGATGAATTGCAAAGCAAGTGCATATTTATTATCTGGAGGGCAGGCTACACGAATAAACAAGGTATGTAAAGGGGCAAAATGGATCGCTGGGTCCTACCACCTTGGTGAAAACTTGCTGGGACCCGAGGGGTATATATGCCTCCAGCAAAGGCTTCAGCAGATTCCATTGGGGAACAGGCTTTAGCAGATACCATTGGGGAACAGGCTTCAGCAGATACCATTGGGGAACAGGCTTCAGCAGATACCATTGGGGAACAGGCTTTGACCCCATAGGTGATATATTTTCCCTTCAAGATTTAGTAAAAGAAAATCACTGGAACAGAACAATACATCCACACAGAGCAAACTTGAACTAATATAAACTTCATCTTAGGATTAATTTTCACACTTTAATCATATATTGAACAGTGGTGTTGTAAATACCTAAAGAGTTACATATGCCAAGTAAGAAAACATAAGTGGCTACATGTGGTGTGATAGAACTTCAAGGCCCTAGGCAAAGTTGTCTGTAAAATTCTCATACAGCAATCATGTGAAAAGCAACATGAAAGCAAATAAGAAGAACCCGTCAAAGTCTAGAACTCTTGATTAGTTTGATTCCATAATAACCCAATGGATGAATTGCAAAAAGCAAGTGCATATTTACTATCTGGATGATGTTGAAGATTTTATTATTTAGAAAATAAGCATTTTAACTACACATTGTACACTATTATTTCCTTTCTGTCTGTGTATGACTTTGGCTGACTTTGGAACCTGAGAGCACAAGCTGTTGTTACAGCAGAAAATTCTATTTCAGTAATGTCACATGGTACAAAACTATTTCTCAAAATACCTATAGAATGTATTACCATGTTTGGGACAAGGAGAGGGTATATACGTTTACTGGGCAATTTTTCTGGAGGGTCTTTCTGCAGAGGGACACTCGGCTTTGTTTGTTAATAAAGTCTAATTTTTTCTGATGTCAAATATCTTTGAAGTCATTTCCCTGAAAAGAATTAAACCACGTCAAATGGCGCCCAACGTGGGGCTTGGCTTAGGAGCTGAAGGAGCCACAAAGGGATCGCTGGTGACTCACACAGACAGTGACCGCTGTACTTTGAGGTGAGCAGTTTTTGCTTTTGAATAAGGTGTGTGTGTAAGTCACCAGTGGCCCGGATGTGGTAAGAAAAGCTTCTCCAAATTTAAAGAACTTAAAAAGTGAAAAGGGATGTTTGATGTCAGAAAAAATTGCATGTATTGTCTTTGTATGTCAAGTAGTTGGTAAAGGAGCTCCCAAAAGTGTTTGCTAGTGCTTGTTTAATCCTGAGTGGATTCTATAACTACTGGTGATGCTGATTTAGCGCAAAGAGTTTTGACGTACGTACGTAAGGTTCTGTGTTTTGTTCATCAAGTGGGCCTTGAAGGATGATGAGCAAAAAGCATGCACACAGAGGGTTTGAATTCACTGATAAGGATATCAGTTAAGTTTTGTGTTACTTGTCAAGAGGGCCTCGATGGATGACAAGCGTACTGATATAAGGATATCAGTTATTGATGTGTTATACCTGTAAGTGGGCATTGATTGATACAGGTGTAGTTTAGCTTATAGCCTATAGATGGTTGATCTGCAGACATTTGTAAGAGGGCCTTGAAGGATACAAATGAGCATGATTGCAGATAAAGTCAATTTCCGGGTACCTTATTAATCTAATAAGAGTCTGCTCAGGGGAATTAAGGTCTTATTTCACTCTGTTGTGTTGAGGAAGTGAATCACAGAGGTTTATGGAATAGGATAGTTAAAAGTGTCATTGTGTTGATTAGTGAATATTTTAATGTATTGTTCAGATCTGACAGAGAAGGGAAAAAAATAAGTGTGTTAGATCATGTTGGTGTGCCTGTAGGATCCTGTGACTGTGCCTGTGGTTGAAAATAAGTGACCTCTGACCCTGGTTGCTTGAAGGGACAGAGAATGTGTGACTGACCTGTGAATGAAGGGACTGAAATGGTGTGTATTAGAAAAAGAAAAAAAGAAAAGTAAGGGAAAACAATTGTTTCAAGATATTAGCTTAGCAGAATATAGTAGTATAAAATAAGTTAAAATAATAAGATATATATTTAATCAATAAATGTAATGATGAATATTAATAGATGAATATAGATATGATTGCATGTGCTTAATATATTATATATTATATCTGAAGACGTCTAAAATTTGTATCTCATTATCCCTGAAGACAGTGTGGAAAAAGTATTCCATTGCAGATAAATAAGTTTGTGTTAAGAGAAAAATAACTGGTGCAGTGCTGAAGGTTAGCGAGATTGAGTGACCAAGTTTCAAAAGTCAAAAATACTTTACAGAAGTTGATGAGAGTAAAAAATAAGAGGAATTCCTTGATGATTGTTGAGAAACATACTAGATTATTGTGAACACAGCATGCAAATATAGAAGAAAGATTGAAGTCTGATTTTATGATAGGGAAAATTATTTAATTGAATTATTCTCAGATAATCAAAGTTAGAATTATTGCTGATATTGCTTTTTCCTGCAATGAAGAACTGCTTACTAATAGAATGAGGGAAATGCTATGGTCAACCAGTGAGATTTTTATATAAAAGAAATAGTGAAAAGATGCAGGTTAAAAAAGTGGCATGTAGATAAAGAGCTAATAGCTTATATGTAAAAGTTCAATTTGACTCATGCAGATCTCTGAGTGTTCAAATTGCAGATGGAAACAGAGCCCTGTGGAAGCAACAAGAGGGCAAAGGGCATAGACATGAATGCAGAGACACTGACGCAGAGAAGAAGAAGAGAGTGGGTGAGGGGTTCTCAGCTCCCCTCCTGAAGTTCAAAAAGACTCAGAAAGATTGAGTTGATGCAAAGACTGGAAAAGGTGAATCTTTCACTTGAGACTTTTCCTAAAGACATAGACAAATCCTGAGATGCAAAACTGTTACAGGATTGATCAAAAGCCCAAACTGAGAAGAGACAGAGAAGCAGCAGAGCCTATATTCCACTCTACAATGGCCATTGAGTGACAGCAAGGCTGAAAAACATGTCAACGAACACTGATCTAAAAACAGAAGAACTGACCCTTACGGGGCACACAGGTGTGACAAACCTTATGAACACTCTAGAGATTGTTTCAAATTTAATTATTATATTAACATTATTCATTCTGATTATTCACTGGTCTCATAGCAATTCTTTATATTCTCTGCTAAACTAACCCTCTCTGCTCTTTCAATAGGTAAGTCCAGCTCTATAAGAAAAAGAAAATACAGAGAAGTGGGTGCTCAACTCACAAAATAGTTAAAACTAAGGCTGGATTTGGTATAGTGAGGGCTATTATATTAGACAACTATAGGGCTAAAAGCATGATAGAATTATTCTCTGGCAAAGAAAAAGAAAGACACAAAATGTCAGAGAATGATTATTTTTGTTTGCAAAACAATGGTACTGGTCACTCCATCTTGTTTTAATATTTTTTATAGAGATAAATTGGAGAAGGATAAATAACTCCAAAAGTCCAAAAATTATGAAATTAAAAATGCTGTCAAAACTGGGATAATGAGATGGAAATGTTATTGGCCATGGATCCAAGATTAGGCAGAGATCTCCAGTTTTCTTCTTAAAGAAGCTCATGAGCAAAACAAAAAGAACATGAAAAAGTAGACCAAACAAATTACAAAATGCATTTGAGAAATTACAATTGGCTGTCTTACTCTCAACTGCACCATACTAAGGCCTATTATTCTGAAATATTTAATCTATTAGAGTTTGGGAAAAAAAACAAGAAAAAAAGGGATTATAACAACAGTAGTAAACTAAGCATTAAGATAACTGACAATTCTGAATAGTGTTTGAATAGCTGTGTTGTGACGTTGTCTGTCAGACCTTTGGAATTCCACAGCTAAAATTATAAGTTCCGCATTTAGAGCACAACCTACGGAAAAAGAATGTGTGACGGCCGATGAGTGACTGATTATGAATGAATAAGGCAAATCAATTATTTTGCCTACAGCTGTATCTAAATTTCATATGTGGGCCCACAGGGCATATTCTGCCCAATAAAATAATGACCATGGATGGATTTGGTTAATATCCAAGTCGAAACTGTAGTGACAATAGAAAAAGAAAATGGGAAAAAATTTGTAAAAGAAAACAAAACAGTACTACATTTTGCGCAGCGCCTAACACATCTGACTTTCCTTTCAGAATATCATGATGGAGAATAACACATCTGACTTGCTTTTCAGCATATCATGAAGGAGCTGACGTTTTGTCAAAAGTCTGAAATATTGTCTTGTAACTTTTGTCTTGTTGCAAAGTGGGTTGAGTGTTGTCAAAAATGCCTGATAACTAGTATGCTGATAGTGGGACTCAAAACAATAACTGAGCTGAATTGACTAATTGTAAAAAGTAATATAGGGGTAAAGCCCTACTGCTAATGAGCAGAAAACACACAAAAGAGGCCAGAACACCACTCAGCCCACATGATCATTTTACAGGTGACACCAAGAAGGACAATGGAGCAGATGATTTAAAATGTTGTTGTCACTAACAAAACTAAAAAGAAATAATGAAGGTTGCATTCGCAGATGAGAACAGTTCAATTCCAGGAAGGGTTCTGGGACGATTACAAAAAAACCAGTGACTGTGCTTTGTCATCTCAGAAGAAGCTTGAACATTGATCAGCAAAGTGACATTTGAGTCCATGCCTCTCAATTTAAAATACACCAACAAGCCTCTACTCTCCACAACAGGAAGTGAGGGATCAAGAGGGCTTGTGCTAGTAACAGCCCCCTCACCTCCGAGGGAAGTCCATGCAACGGCTCGTAAAGAGTCACCCTGGTGAAACATGTAATGACGGTTAAGACGGCTAACAAAATGATCAACATGAATGGAAAAAGAAGCAAATAACAAGAAGAACTTTAAATGAAAAGTTGCAGAATAAGAAACTTTCAAGGAGTTGTGCAAAGAAGAGAGAATCAACAAAGATGAGTACAAGTTCAAACAATAGTCAACATCAACCAAACTGTCTTTAAATTTAATGTTAAAGCCATTGAATATACTAGTAGCAACTTAATAATAACCCCAGAAAGAAAATTATTGAATTAAAGAATATATCAAAAACAACGTAAAAACGATAATGAAAAATCAGTAAACAAATGAAAATAATGAATGATAAGCGACTAATTCTAGTAATTGTCATAGCACAGTGAGAATTAAGACAAGAAGGAAAATACAAATAGACCTAAATAACAATTTTAAAACAGATCATAATGGGTACTCGGACGCAATTTGTCAATAAAGGGGTATACATAATTAATTTAAGACTACAGTTGAAAATTAAAGAAAAAATTAACACTGACTATTAACAAATATTTGATTTAATTTATGATTTGAATTATGATTTTATTCAATATGCTATTGACTGATTTATAGTACTAATGGAACGACCACCTCAGATGGAAATTGTTCGAATTCAGTAACAAACAGGCCCTATGAACAATATATATATGGTACCAGAGGAGGATAAGAATGACAGGTTATTGCACAAAAACATGCACAGGTATTCACCTGCGCAAGGAGGGAAGAATAAGGAAAAAGAATAATGAAAATTAAATAAAAGGCAAGAATAATGAAAATTAAATAAAAGGCATTTTTTGCAATTGTTGGCCATATATAAGAGAAATTTGCGACAAAAATAAAGGTAGGAAAGGAACAGTGACAAAAATAGGCCATATATCAGTACCAGAAGGACTAATAAAACTCTTGGTAATGGATTATATGAACAAGATAGAGATGAGATCAACAGAGGAGGGTCAAGAGAAGTAATTAAATTTAAGACCAAAGAATTATTCCTTAGATTTGAAATTCTATCAGAAATAAGTTTAGATAATGGTTTAGCAGTCATTCTAGAAAAATTGAAATTAACATTAATTGTATGCAGAAACTTAAATTACAGAAAGGAAGTTTTAACAATAATTAAGTTATAATGCTTTATGTTTGAAATGGTTGAGAACGTATAGATTTATTTAGTTATACGGGAAAAAGAAATGACCATACAATGAATATGTAAGATAGTATAAAAAGTTATTTTCGAGAGTTATTTTTTCTAATTGTCTAATGAGTTCATTGAATTACTTTTATGAAGTAAATGTAACATTGCTCTTGAAGCTTTCTTAGTTTGAGTGATTACATGTGACATAATTAAGTTTATTCATGATAGTTCATTTAGAAATTAGTAGAAAGGAAGAAAAGGTATTCAGTTAAGGTATGCTTGAACTGAGGAGCTATAATGAGAAAAAGCTGCAACACGTGAGGTATTTATTGTTTAAATTTGGTAATAAAGTAGACAGAATTTGAAATGTAAAACGTTATAACGAAGAAAATTGTGATTTAATGTAGCTGCACTACAGTGTTATGGTTGTACATCAACTAAAACATGACTGACTAAAAAATTGATTCTTTAAAAATAAGTGAATTGACGTTCCTTCATAAAAATAAGAAGCGAATAAAAAAGAGAAAAAGTTATTTTTACCCAGCCCTATTTTAAATCAAAATTCATATGGATTATGCGAAATAAACATGCAAACTAAATCATTTATTCTTCTATAATCAGCAGAGATTTATTATAATGATTTGCCTTTATAATAATGAAAACAATTACATGAAAAAAGTAGAATGACTTTACAATTGAAAAAAAAAAAAGTTAAGGAAAGCTTGATTTAAAAGATTAGAAATGTTTTTTTGGAGTTGCAATATTGAAAGGGGGTTATTATTCTGTTGTGTACTTCCCATATTAAACAGATAATGAAAACTAATATTAGAGGGCAACTAAATCATATATTATTAAGAAGATTGGGCTTATAACCCAAATTGAGATTTACAATCATTGGACATTGATTGAAGTACCTCAAATAAGGATGAAGAAGAAAATGAATAAGCCAGATCCTGGGTGTCTGGGTCGAAGAGGATATCTACACCGCAAGAATAACTTTTAATTGTATAAGGGATTTTTGTGTTTGACATGTTCTACATAACTGTGACAATAAGACAATGCTGAACCAATTTCATCCACACACTTGTAACAATGTTTGATTTTTGATTAGGGAGGATTCGAGTCTTTTACTTTCTCCATTGAAAAAGAAAAAACAACTGAAAGAAAGAAAAATGTATGGAGAAAGATGTTTGGCTCGATTGCTCCTCCGGAGTATGGTGGCATAATTTCAGTCATTGAAAATAAGAATGAGTGACATAATTTAGTCACTAAGGTAGTATAACTGAGGGGACTGGATTTTGAAACTACACTCTGGAAAAGGATAGCGAATGTGGGGCTTAAATAAGCCCCAGAGGAGGGAATGTTGAAGATTTTATTATTTAGAAAATAAGCATTTTAACTACACATTGTACACTATTATTTCCTTTCTGTCTGTGTATGACTTTGGCTGACTTTGGAACCTGAGAGCACAAGCTGTTGTTACAGCAGAAAAATCTATTTCAGTAATGTCACATGGTACAAAACGATTTCTCAAAATACCTATAGAATGTATTACCATGTTTGGGACAAGGAGAGGGTATATACGTTTACTGGGCAATTTTTCTGGAGGGTCTTTCTGCAGAGGGACACTCGGCTTTGTTTGTTAATAAAGTCTAATTTTTTCTGATGTCAAATATCTTTGAAGTCATTTCCCTGAAAAGAATTAAACCACGTCAATGACAGACTACACGAATAAACAAGGTATGCAAAGTAGTGTAATAGAACGCTTGGTCCTACCACCTTGGTGAAAACTTGCTGGGACCCGAGGGGTATATATTCCTCCAGCAAAGGCTTCAGCAGATACCATTGGGGAACAGGCTTTGACCCCATACGTGATATCTTTTCCCTTCCAGGTTTAGTCATAGAACATCACTGGAACAGAACAATACATCCACACAGAGCAAACTTGAACTAATATAAACTTTTTCTAACAATTAATTTTCACACTTTAATCATATAGTGAACAGTGGTGTTGTAAACACCTAAAGAGTTACATATGCCAAGTAAGAAAACATATAAGTGGCTACATGTGGTGTGATAGAACTTCAAGGCCCTAGGCAAAGTTGTCTATACAATTATCATACAGCAATCATGTGAAAAGCAACATGAAAGCAAATAAGAAGAACCTGTCAAAGTCTAGAACTCTTGATTAGTTTGATTCCATAATAACCCAATGGATGAATTGCAAAAAGCAAGTGCATATTTACTATCTGGATGACAGACTACACGAATAAACAAGGTATGCAAAGTAGTGTAATAGAACGCTTGGTCCTACCACATTGGTGAAAACTTGCTGGGACCCGAGGGGTATATATTCCTCCAGCAAAGGCTTCAGCAGATACCATTGGGGAACAGGCTTTGACCCCATACGTGATATCTTTTCCCTTCCAGGTTTAGTCATAGAACATCACTGGAACAGAACAATACATCCACACAGAGCAAACTTGAAATAATATAAACTTTTTCTAACAATTAATTTTCACACTTTAATCATATAGTGAACAGTGGTGTTGTAAATACCTAAAGAGTTACATATGCCAAGTAAGAAAACATATAAGTGGCTACATGTGGTGTGATAGAACTTCAAGGCCCTAGGCATAGTTGTCTATAAAAATCTCATACAGCAATCATGTGAAAAGCAACATGAAAGCAAATAAGAAGAACCCGTCAAAGTCTAGAACTCTTGATTAGTTTGATTCCATAATAACCAAATGGATGAATTGCAAAGCAAGTGCATATTTATTATCTGGAGGGCAGGCTACACGAATAAACAAGGTATGTAAAGGGGCAAAATGGATCGCTGGGTCCTACCACCTTGGTGAAAACTTGCTGGGACCCGAGGGGTATACTGTATGCCTCCAGCAAAGGCTTCAGCAGATACCATTGGGGAACAGGCTTTGACCCCATAGGTGATATCTTTTCCCTTCAAGGTTTAGTCATAGAACATCACTGGAACAGAACAATACATCCACACAGAGCAAACTTGGAACTAATATAAACTTTTTCTTGCAATTAATTTTCACACTTTAATCATTGTAAATACCTAAAGAGTTACATATGCCAAGTAAGAAAACATATAAGTGGCTACATGTGGTGTGATAGAACTTCAAGGCCCTAGGCATAGTTGTCTATAAAATTCTCATACAGCAATCATGTGAAAAGCAACATGAAAGCAAATAAGAAGAACCCGTCAAAGTCTAGAACTCTTGATTAGTTTGATTCCATAATAACCCAATGGATGAATTGCAAAAAGCAAGTGCATATTTACTATCTGGATGGCAGACTACACGAATAAACAAGGTATGCAAAGTAGTGTAATAGAATGCTGGGTCCTACCACCTTGGTGAAAACTTGCTGGGACCCGAGGGGTATATATTCCTCCAGCAAAGGCTTCAGCAGATACCATTGGGGAACAGGCTTTGACCCCATACGTGATATCTTTTCCCTTCAAGGTTTAGTCACAGAACATCACTGGAACAGAACAATACATCCACACAGAGCAAACTTGAACTAATATAAACTTCATCTTAGGATTAATTTTCACACTTTAATCATATATTGAACAGTGGTGTTGTAAATACCTAAAGAGTTACATATGCCAAGTAAGAAAACATAAGTGGCTACATGTGGTGTGATAGAACTTCAAGGCCCTAGGCATAGTTGTCTATAAAAATCTCATACAGCAATCATGTGAAAAGCAACATGAAAGCAAATAAGAAGAACCTGTCAAAGTCTAGAACTCTTGATTAGTTTGATTCCATGATAACCCAATGGATAAATTGCAAAGCAAGTGCATATTTATTATCCGGAGGGCAGGCTACACGAATAAACAAGGTATGCAAAGGGGCAAAATGGATCGCTGGGTCCTACCACCTTGGTGAAAACTTGCTGGGACCCGAGGGGTATATATGCCTCCAGCAAAGGCTTCAGCAGATACCATTGGGGAACAGGCTTTAGCAGATACCATTGGGGAACAGGCTTCAGCAGATACCATTGGGGAACAGGCTTTGACCCCATAGGTGATATATTTTCCCTTCAAGATTTAGTAAAAGAAAATCACTGGAACAGAACAATACATCCACACAGGGCAAACTTGAACTAATATAAACTTCATCTTAGGATTAATTTTCACACTTTAATCATATATTGAACAGTGGTGTTGTAAATACCTAAAGAGTTACATATGCCAAGTAAGAAAACATATAAGTGGCTACATGTGGTGTGATAGAACTTCAAGGCCCTAGGCAAAGTTGTCTATACAATTCTCATACAGCAATCATGTGAAAAGCAACATGAAAGCAAATAAGAAGAACCCGTCAAAGTCTAGAACTCTTGATTAGTTTGATTCCATAATAACCCAATGGATGAATTGCAAAAAGCAAGTGCATATTTACTATCTGGATGACAGACTACACGAATAAACAAGGTATGCAAAGTAGTGTAATAGAACGCTTGGTCCTACCACCTTGGTGAAAACTTGCTGGGACCCGAGGGGTATATATTCCTCCAGCAAAGGCTTCAGCAGATACCATTGGGGAACAGGCTTTGACCCCATACGTGATATCTTTTCCCTTCAAGGTTTAGTCACAGAACATCACTGGAACAGAACAATACATCCACACAGAGCAAACTTGAACTAATATAAACTTTTTCTAACAATTAATTTTCACACTTTAATCATATAGTGAACAGTGGTGTTGTAAATACCTAAAGAGTTACATATGCCAAGTAAGAAAACATATAAGTGGCTACATGTGGTGTGATAGAACTTCAAGGCCCTAGGCATAGTTGTCTATAAAAATCTCATACAGCAATCATGTGAAAAGCAACATGAAAGCAAATAAGAAGAACCCGTCAAAGTCTAGAACTCTTGATTAGTTTGATTCCATAATAACCAAATGGATGAATTGCAAAGCAAGTGCATATTTATTATCTGGAGGGCAGGCTACACGAATAAACAAGGTATGTAAAGGGGCAAAATGGATCGCTGGGTCCTACCACCTTGGTGAAAACTTGCTGGGACCCGAGGGGTATATATTCCTCCAGCAAAGGCTTCAGCAGATACCATTGGGGAACAGGCTTTGACCCCATACGTGATATCTTTTCCCTTCAAGGTTTAGTCACAGAACATCACTGGAACAGAACAATACATCCACACAGAGCAAACTTGAACTAATATAAACTTCTTCTTAGGATTAATTTTCAAACTTTAATCGTTGTACATACCTAAAGAGTTACATATGCCAAGTAAGAAAACATAAGTGGCTACATGTGGTGTGATAGAACTTCAAGGCCCTAGGCATAGTTGTCTATAAAAATCTCATACAGCAATCATGTGAAAAGCAACATGAAAGCAAATAAGAAGAACCCGTCAAAGTCTAGAACTCTTGATTAGTTTGATTCCATGATAACCCAATGGATGAATTGCAAAGCAAGTGCATATTTATTATCCGGAGGGCAGGCTACACGAATAAACAAGGTATGCAAAGGGGCAAAATGGATCGCTGGGTCCTACCACCTTGGTGAAAACTTGCTGGGACCCGAGGGGTATATATGCCTCCAGCAAAGGCTTCAGCAGATACCATTGGGGAACAGGCTTTAGCAGATACCATTGGGGAACAGGCTTTGACCCCATAGGTGATATATTTTCCCTTCAAGATTTAGTAAAAGAAAATCACTGGAACAGAACAATACATCCACACAGAGCAAACTTGAACTAATATAAACTTCATCTTAGGATTAATTTTCACACTTTAATCATATATTGAACAGTGGTGTTGTAAATACCTAACGAGTTACATATGCCAAGTAAGAAAACATATAAGTGGCTACATGTGGTGTGATAGAACTTCAAGGCCTTAGGCATAGTTGTCTATAAAAATCTCATACAGCAATCATGTGAAAAGCAACATGAAAGCAAATAAGAAGAACCCGTCAAAGTCTAGAACTCTTGATTAGTTTGATTCCATAATAACCAAATGGATGAATTGCAAAGCAAGTGCATATTTATTATCTGGAGGGCAGGCTACACGAATAAACAAGGTATGTAAAGGGGCAAAATGGATCGCTGGGTCCTACCACCTTGGTGAAAACTTGCTGGGACCCGAGGGGTATATATGCCTCCAGCAAAGGCTTTAGCAGATACCATTGGGGAACAGGCTTTAGCAGATACCATTGGGGAACAGGCTTCAGCACATACCATTGGGGAACAGGCTTTGACCCCATAGGTGATATATTTTCCCTTCAAGATTTAGTAAAAGAAAATCACTGGAACAGAACAATACATCCACACAGAGCAAACTTGAACTAATATAAACTTCATCTTAGGATTAATTTTCACACTTTAATCATATATTGAACAGTGGTGTTGTAAATACCTAAAGAGTTACATATGCCAAGTAAGAAAACATATAAGTGGCTACATGTGGTGTGATAGAACTTCAAGGCCCTAGGCAAAGTTGTCTATACAATTCTTATACAGCAATCATGTGAAAAGCAACATGAAAGCCAATAAGAAGAACCCGTCAAAGTCTAGAACTCTTGATTAGTTTGATTCCATAATAACCCAATGGATGAATTGCAAAAAGCAAGTGCATATTTACTATCTGGATGACAGACTACACGAATAAACAAGGTATGCAAAGTAGTGTAATAGAACGCTTGGTCCTACCACCTTGGTGAAAACTTGCTGGGACCCGAGGGGTATATATTCCTCCAGCAAAGGCTTCAGCAGATACCATTGGGGAACAGGCTTTGACCCCATACGTGATATCTTTTCCCTTCCAGGTTTAGTCATAGAACATCACTGGAACAGAACAATACATCCACACAGAGCAAACTTGAACTAATATAAACTTTTTCTAACAATTAATTTTCACACTTTAATCATATAGTGAACAGTGGTGTTGTAAATACCTAAAGAGTTACATATGCCAAGTAAGAAAACATATAAGTGGCTACATGTGGTGTGATAGAACTTTAAGGCCCTAGGCATAGTTGTCTATAAAAATCTCATACAGCAATCATGTGAAAAGCAACATGAAAGCAAATAAGAAGAACCCGTCAAAGTCTAGAACTCTTGATTAGTTTGATTCCATAATAACCAAATGGATGAATTGCAAAGCAAGTGCATATTTATTATCTGGAGGGCAGGCTACACGAATAAACAAGGTATGTAAAGGGGCTAAATGGATCGCTGGGTCCTACCACCTTGGTGAAAACTTGCTGGGACCCGAGGGGTATATATTCCTCCAGCAAAGGCTTCAGCAGTTACCATTGGGGAACAGGCTTTGACCCCATACGTGATATTTTTTCCCTTCAAGGTTTAGTCATAGAACATCACTGGAACAGAACAATACATCCACACAGAGCAAACTTGGAACTAATATAAACTTTTTCTTGCAATTAATTTTCACACTTTAATCATTGTAAATACCTAAAGAGTTACATATGCCAAGTAAGAAAACATATAAGTGGCTACATGTGGTGTGATAGAACTTCAAGGCCCTAGGCATAGTTGTCTATAAAATTCTCATACAGCAATCATGTGAAAAGCAACATGAAAGCAAATAAGAAGAACCCGTCAAAGTCTAGAACTCTTGATTAGTTTGATTCCATAATAACCCAATGGATGAATTGCAAAAAGCAAGTGCATATTTACTATCTGGATGGCAGACTACACGAATAAACAAGGTATGCAAAGTAGTGTAATAGAACGCTGGGTCCTACCACCTTGGTGAAAACTTGCTGGGACCCGAGGGGTATATATTCCTCCAGCAAAGGCTTCAGCAGATACCATTGTGGAACAGGCTTTAGCAGATACCATTGGGGAACAGGCTTCAGCAGATACCATTGGGGAACAGGCTTTGACCCCATAGGTGATATATTTTCCCTTCAAGATTTAGTAAAAGAAAATCACTGGAACAGAACAATACATCCACACAGAGCAAACTTGAACTAATATAAACTTCATCTTAGGATTAATTTTCACACTTTAATCATATATTGAACAGTGGTGTTGTAAATACCTAAAGAGTTACATATGCCAAGTAAGAAAACATATAAGCGGCTACATGTGGTGTGATAGAACTTCAAGGCCCTAGGCAAAGTTGTCTATACAATTTTCATACAGCAATCATGTGAAAAGCAACATGAAAGCAAATAAGAAGAACCCGTCAAAGTCTAGAACTCTTGATTAGTTTGATTCCATAATAACCCAATGGATGAATTGCAAAAAGCAAGTGCATATTTACTATCTGGATGGCAGACTACACGAATAAACAAGGTATGCAAAGTAGTGTAATAGAACGCTTGGTCCTACCACCTTGGTGAAAACTTGCTGGGACCCGAGGGGTATATATTCCTCCAGCAAAGGCTTCAGCAGATACCATTGGGGAACAGGCTTTGACCCCATACGTGATATCTTTTCCCTTCCAGGTTTAGTCATAGAACATCACTGGAACAGAACAATACATCCACACAGAGCAAACTTGAACTAATATAAACTTTTTCTAACAATTAATTTTCACACTTTAATCATATAGTGAACAGTGGTGTTGTAAATACCTAAAGAGTTACATATGCCAAGTAAGAAAACATATAAGTGGCTACATGTGGTGTGATAGAACTTCAAGGCCCTAGGCATAGTTGTCTATAAAAATCTCATACAGCAATCATGTGAAAAGCAACATGAAAGCAAATAAGAAGAACCCGTCAAAGTCTAGAACTCTTGATTAGTTTGATTCCATAATAACCAAATGGGTGAATTGCAAAGCAAGTGCATATTTATTATCTGGAAGGCAGGCTACACGAATAAACAAGGTATGTAAAGGGGCAAAATGGATCGCTGGGTCCTACCACCTTGGTGAAAACTTGCTGGGACCCGAGGGGTATACTGTATGCCTCCAGCAAAGGCTTCAGCAGATACCATTGGGGAACAGGCTTTGACCCCATAGGTGATATCTTTTCCCTTCAAGGTTTAGTCATAGAACATCACTGGAACAGAACAATACATCCACACAGAGCAAACTTGGAACTAATATAAACTTTTTCTTGCAATTAATTTTCACACTTTAATCATTGTAAATACCTAAAGAGTTACATATGCCAAGTAAGAAAACATATAAGTGGCTACATGTGGTGTGATAGAACTTCAAGGCCCTAGGCAAAGTTGTCTATACAATTATCATACAGCAATCATGTGAAAAGCAACATGAAAGCAAATAAGAAGAACCTGTCAAAGTCTAGAACTCTTGATTAGTTTGATTCCATAATAACCCAATGGATGAATTGCAAAAAGCAAGTGCATATTTACTATCTGGATGACAGACTACACGAATAAACAAGGTATGCAAAGTAGTGTAATAGAACGCTTGGTCCTACCACATTGGTGAAAACTTGCTGGGACCCGAGGGGTATATATTCCTCCAGCAAAGGCTTCAGCAGATACCATTGGGGAACAGGCTTTGACCCCATACGTGATATCTTTTCCCTTCCAGGTTTAGTCATAGAACATCACTGGAACAGAACAATACATCCACACAGAGCAAACTTGAACTAATATAAACTTTTTCTAACAATTAATTTTCACACTTTAATCATATAGTGAACAGTGGTGTTGTAAATACCTAAAGAGTTACATATGCCAAGTAAGAAAACATATAAGTGGCTACATGTGGTGTGATAGAACTTCAAGGCCCTAGGCATAGTTGTCTATAAAAATCTCATACAGCAATCATGTGAAAAGCAACATGAAAGCAAATAAGAAGAACCCGTCAAAGTCTAGAACTCTTGATTAGTTTGATTCCATAATAACCAAATGGATGAATTGCAAAGCAAGTGCATATTTATTATCTGGAGGGCAGGCTACACGAATAAACAAGGTATGTAAAGGGGCAAAATGGATCGCTGGGTCCTACCACCTTGGTGAAAACTTGCTGGGACCCGAGGGGTATACTGTATGCCTCCAGCAAAGGCTTCAGCAGATACCATTGGGGAACAGGCTTTGACCCCATAGGTGATATCTTTTCCCTTCAAGGTTTAGTCATAGAACATCACTGGAACAGAACAATACATCCACACAGAGCAAACTTGGAACTAATATAAACTTTTTCTTGCAATTAATTTTCACACTTTAATCATTGTAAATACCTAAAGAGTTACATATGCCAAGTAAGAAAACATATAAGTGGCTACATGTGGTGTGATAGAACTTCAAGGCCCTAGGCATAGTTGTCTATAAAATTCTCATACAGCAATCATGTGAAAAGCAACATGAAAGCAAATAAGAAGAACCCGTCAAAGTCTAGAACTCTTGATTAGTTTGATTCCATAATAACCCAATGGATGAATTGCAAAAAGCAAGTGCATATTTACTATCTGGATGGCAGACTACACGAATAAACAAGGTATGCAAAGTAGTGTAATAGAACGCTGGGTCCTACCACCTTGGTGAAAACTTGCTGGGACCCGAGGGGTATATATTCCTCCAGCAAAGGCTTCAGCAGATACCATTGGGGAACAGGCTTTGACCCCATACGTGATATCTTTTCCCTTCAAGGTTTAGTCACAGAACATCACTGGAACAGAACAATACATCCACACAGAGCAAACTTGAACTAATATAAACTTCTTCTTAGGATTAATTTTCAAACTTTAATCGTTGTACATACCTAAAGAGTTACATATGCCAAGTAAGAAAACATAAGTGGCTACATGTGGTGTGATAGAACTTCAAGGCCCTAGGCATAGTTGTCTATAAAAATCTCATACAGCAATCATGTGAAAAGCAACATGAAAGCAAATAAGAAGAACCCGTCAAAGTCTAGAACTCTTGATTAGTTTGATTCCATGATAACCCAATGGATGAATTGCAAAGCAGGTGCATATTTATTATCCGGAGGGCAGGCTACACGAATAAACAAGGTATGCAAAGGGGCAAAATGGATCGCTGGGTCCTACCACCTTGGTGAAAACTTGCTGGGACCCGAGGGGTATATATGCCTCCAGCAAAGGCTTCAGCAGATACCATTGTGGAACAGGCTTTAGCAGATACCATTGGGGAACAGGCTTTGACCCCATAGGTGATATATTTTCCCTTCAAGATTTAGTAAAAGAAAATCACTGGAACAGAACAATACATCCACACAGAGCAAACTTGAACTAATATAAACTTCATCTTAGGATTAATTTTCACACTTTAATCATATATTGAACAGTGGTGTTGTAAATACCTAAAGAGTTACATATGCCAAGTAAGAAAACATATAAGTGGCTACATGTGGTGTGATAGAACTTCAAGGCCCTAGGCAAAGTTGTCTATACAATTTTCATACAGCAATCATGTGAAAAGCAACATGAAAGCAAATAAGAAGAACCCGTCAAAGTCTAGAACTCTTGATTAGTTTGATTCCATAATAACCCAATGGATGAATTGCAAAAAGCAAGTGCATATTTACTATCTGGATGGCAGACTACACGAATAAACAAGGTATGCAAAGTAGTGTAATAGAACGCTGGGTCCTACCACCTTGGTGAAAACTTGCTGGGACCCGAGGGGTATATATTCCTCCAGCAAAGGCTTCAGCAGATACCATTGGGGAACAGGCTTTGACCCCATACGTGATATCTTTTCCCTTCAAGGTTTAGTCACAGAACATCACTGGAACAGAACAATACATCCACACAGAGCAAACTTGAACTAATATAAACTTCTTCTTAGGATTAATTTTCAAACTTTAATCGTTGTACATACCTAAAGAGTTACATATGCCAAGTAAGAAAACATAAGTGGCTACATGTGGTGTGATAGAACTTCAAGGCCCTAGGCATAGTTGTCTATAAAAATCTCATACAGCAATCATGTGAAAAGCAACATGAAAGCAAATAAGAAGAACCCGTCAAAGTCTAGAACTCTTGATTAGTTTGATTCCATGATAACCCAATGGATGAATTGCAAAGCAGGTGCATATTTATTATCCGGAGGGCAGGCTACACGAATAAACAAGGTATGCAAAGGGGCAAAATGGATCGCTGGGTCCTACCACCTTGGTGAAAACTTGCTGGGACCCGAGGGGTATATATGCCTCCAGCAAAGGCTTCAGCAGATACTATTGTGGAACAGGCTTTAGCAGATACCATTGGGGAACAGGCTTCAGCAGATACCATTGGGGAACAGGCTTTGACCCCATAGGTGATATATTTTCCCTTCAAGATTTAGTAAAAGAAAATCACTGGAACAGAACAATACATCCACACAGAGCAAACTTGAACTAATATAAACTTCATCTTAGGATTAATTTTCACACTTTAATCATATATTGAACAGTGGTGTTGTAAATACCTAAAGAGTTACATATGCCAAGTAAGAAAACATATAAGTGGCTACATGTGGTGTGATAGAACTTCAAGGCCCTAGGCAAAGTTGTCTATACAATTTTCATACAGCAATCATGTGAAAAGCAACATGAAAGCAAATAAGAAGAACCCGTCAAAGTCTAGAACTCTTGATTAGTTTGATTCCATAATAACCCAATGGATGAATTGCAAAAAGCAAGTGCATATTTACTATCTGGATGGCAGACTACACGAATAAACAAGGTATGCAAAGTAGTGTAATAGAACGCTTGGTCCTACCACCTTGGTGAAAACTTGCTGGGACCCGAGGGGTATATATTCCTCCAGCAAAGGCTTCAGCAGATACCATTGGGGAACAGGCTTTGACCCCATACGTGATATCTTTTCCCTTCCAGGTTTAGTCATAGAACATCACTGGAACAGAACAATACATCCACACAGAGCAAACTTGAACTAATATAAACTTTTTCTAACAATTAATTTTCACACTTTAATCATATAGTGAACAGTGGTGTTGTAAATACCTAAAGAGTTACATATGCCAAGTAAGAAAACATATAAGTGGCTACATGTGGTGTGATAGAACTTCAAGGCCCTAGGCATAGTTGTCTATAAAAATCTCATACAGCAATCATGTGAAAAGCAACATGAAAGCAAATAAGAAGAACCCGTCAAAGTCTAGAACTCTTGATTAGTTTGATTCCATAATAACCAAATGGATGAATTGCAAAGCAAGTGCATATTTATTATCTGGAGGGCAGGCTACACGAATAAACAAGGTATGTAAAGGGGCAAAATGGATCGCTGGGTCCTACCACCTTGGTGAAAACTTGCTGGGACCCGAGGGGTATATATGCCTCCAGCAAAGGCTTCAGCAGATACCATTGGGGAACAGGCTTTAGCAGATACCATTGGGGAACAGGCTTCAGCAGATACCATTGGGGAACAGGCTTTGACCCCATAGGTGATATATTTTCCCTTCAAGATTTAGTAAAAGAAAATCACTGGAACAGAACAATACATCCACACAGAGCAAACTTGAACTAATATAAACTTCATCTTAGGATTAATTTTCACACTTTAATCATATATTGAACAGTGGTGTTGTAAATACCTAAAGAGTTACATATGCCAAGTAAGAAAACATATAAGTGGCTACATGTGGTGTGATAGAACTTCAAGGCCCTAGGCAAAGTTGTCTATACAATTCTCATACAGCAATCATGTGAAAAGCAACATGAAAGCAAATAAGAAGAACCTGTCAAAGTCTAGAACTCTTGATTAGTTTGATTCCATAATAACCCAATGGATGAATTGCAAAAAGCAAGTGCATATTTACTATCTGGATGACAGACTACACGAATAAACAAGGTATGCAGAGTAGTGTAATGGAACGCTTGGTCCTACCACATTGGTGAAAACTTGCTGGGACCCGAGGGGTATATATTCCTCCAGCAAAGGCTTCAGCAGATACCATTGGGGAACAGGCTTTGACCCCATACGTGATATCTTTTCCCTTCCAGGTTTAGTCATAGAACATCACTGGAACAGAACAATACATCCACACAGAGCAAACTTGAACTAATATAAACTTTTTCTAACAATTAATTTTCACACTTTAATCATATAGTGAACAGTGGTGTTGTAAATACCTAAAGAGTTACATATGCCAAGTAAGAAAACATATAAGTGGCTACATGTGGTGTGATAGAACTTCAAGGCCCTAGGCATAGTTGTCTATAAAAATCTCATACAGCAATCATGTGAAAAGCAACATGAAAGCAAATAAGAAGAACCCGTCAAAGTCTAGAACTCTTGATTAGTTTGATTCCATAATAACCAAATGGATGAATTGCAAAGCAAGTGCATATTTATTATCTGGAGGGCAGGCTACACGAATAAACAAGGTATGTAAAGGGGCAAAATGGATCGCTGGGTCCTACCACCTTGGTGAAAACTTGCTGGGACCCGAGGGGTATACTGTATGCCTCCAGCAAAGGCTTCAGCAGATACCATTGGGGAACAGGCTTTGACCCCATAGGTGATATCTTTTCCCTTCAAGGTTTAGTCATAGAACATCACTGGAACAGAACAATACATCCACACAGAGCAAACTTGGAACTAATATAAACTTTTTCTTGCAATTAATTTTCACACTTTAATCATTGTAAATACCTAAAGAGTTACATATGCCAAGTAAGAAAACATATAAGTGGCTACATGTGGTGTGATAGAACTTCAAGGCCCTAGGCATAGTTGTCTATAAAATTCTGATACAGCAATCATGTGAAAAGCAACATGAAAGCAAATAAGAAGAACCCGTCAAAGTCTAGAACTCTTGATTAGTTTGATTCCATAATAACCCAATGGATGAATTGCAAAAAGCAAGTGCATATTTACTATCTGGATGGCAGACTACACGAATAAACAAGGTATGCAAAGTAGTGTAATAGAACGCTGGGTCCTACCACCTTGGTGAAAACTTGCTGGGACCCGAGGGGTATACTGTATGCCTCCAGCAAAGGCTTCAGCAGATACCATTGGGGAACAGGCTTTGACCCCATAGGTGATATCTTTTCCCTTCAAGGTTTAGTCATAGAACATCACTGGAACAGAACAATACATCCACACAGAGCAAACTTGGAACTAATATAAACTTTTTCTTGCAATTAATTTTCACACTTTAATCGTTGTAAATACCTAAAGAGTTACATATGCCAAGTAAGAAAACATATAAGTGGCTACATGTGGTGTGATAGAACTTCAAGGCCCTAGGCATAGTTGTCTATAAAATTCTCATACAGCAATCATGTGAAAAGCAACATGAAAGCAAATAAGAAGAACCCGTCAAAGTCTAGAACTCTTGATTAGTTTGATTCCATAATAACCAAATGGATGAATTGCAAAGCAAGTGCATATTTATTATCTGGAGGGCAGGCTACACGAATAAACAAGGTATGTAAAGGGGCAAAATGGATCGCTGGGTCCTACCACCTTGGTGAAAACTTGCTGGGACCCGAGGGGTATATATGCCTCCAGCAAAGGCTTCAGCAGATACCATTGGGGAACAGGCTTTAGCAGATACCATTGGGGAACAGGCTTCAGCAGATACCATTGGGGAACAGGCTTTGACCCCATAGGTGATATATTTTCCCTTCAAGATTTAGTAAAAGAAAATCACTGGAACAGAACAATACATCCACACAGAGCAAACTTGAACTAATATAAACTTCATCTTAGGATTAATTTTCACACTTTAATCATATATTGAACAGTGGTGTTGTAAATACCTAAAGAGTTACATATGCCAAGTAAGAAAACATATAAGTGGCTACATGTGGTGTGATAGAACTTCAAGGCCCTAGGCAAAGTTGTCTATACAATTCTCATACAGCAATCATGTGAAAAGCAACATGAAAGCAAATAAGAAGAACCTGTCAAAGTCTAGAACTCTTGATTAGTTTGATTCCATAATAACCCAATGGATGAATTGCAAAAAGCAAGTGCATATTTACTATCTGGATGACAGACTACACGAATAAACAAGGTATGCAAAGTAGTGTAATAGAACGCTTGGTCCTACCACCTTGGTGAAAACTTGCTGGGACCCGAGGGGTATATATTCATCCAGCAAAAGCTTCAGCAGATACCATTGGGGAACAGGCTTTGACCCCATACGTGATATCTTTTCCCTTCCAGGTTTAGTCATAGAACATCACTGGAACAGAACAATACATCCACACAGAGCAAACTTGAACTAATATAAACTTTTTCTAACAATTAATTTTCACACTTTAATCATATAGTGAACAGTGGTGTTGTAAATACCTAAAGAGTTACATATGCCAAGTAAGAAAACATATAAGTGGCTACATGTGGTGTGATAGAACTTCAAGGCCCTAGGCATAGTTGTCTATAAAAATCTCATACAGCAATCATGTGAAAAGCAACATGAAAGCAAATAAGAAGAACCCGTCAAAGTCTAGAACTCTTGATTAGTTTGATTCCATAATAACCCAATGGATGAATTGCAAAAAGCAAGTGCATATTTACTATCTGGATGGCAGACTACACGAATAAACAAGGTATGCAAAGTAGTGTAATAGAACGCTGGGTCCTACCACCTTGGTGAAAACTTGCTGGGACCCGAGGGGTATATATTCCTCCAGCAAAGGCTTCAGCAGATACCATTGGGGAACAGGCTTTGACCCCATACGTGATATCTTTTCCCTTCAAGGTTTAGTCACAGAACATCACTGGAACAGAACAATACATCCACACAGAGCAAACTTGAACTAATATAAACTTCTTCTTAGGATTAATTTTCAAACTTTAATCGTTGTACATACCTAAAGAGATACATATGCCAAGTAAGAAAACATAAGTGGCTACATGTGGTGTGATAGAACTTCAAGGCCCTAGGCATAGTTGTCTATAAAAATCTCATACAGCAATCATGTGAAAAGCAACATGAAAGCAAATAAGAAGAACCCGTCAAAGTCTAGAACTCTTGATTAGTTTGATTCCATGATAACCCAATGGATGAATTGCAAAGCAAGTGCATATTTATTATCCGGAGGGAAGGCTACACGAATAAACAAGGTATGCAAAGGGGCAAAATGGATCGCTGGGTCCTACCACCTTGGTGAAAACTTGCTGGGACCCGAGGGGTATATATGCCTACAGCAAAGGCTTCAGCAGATACCATTGGGGAACAGGCTTTAGCAGATACCATTGGGGAACAGGCTTTGACCCCATAGGTGATATATTTTCCCTTCAAGATTTAGTAAAAGAAAATCACTGGAACAGAACAATACATCCACACAGAGCAAACTTGAACTAATATAAACTTCATCTTAGGATTAATTTTCACACTTTAATCATATATTGAACAGTGGTGTTGTAAATACCTAAAGAGTTACATATGCCAAGTAAGAAAACATATAAGTGGCTACATAAGGTGTGATAGAACTTCAAGGCCCTAGGCAAAGTTGTCTATAAAATTCTCATACAGCAATCATGTGAAAAGCAACATGAAAGCAAATAAGAAGAACCCGTCAAAGTCTAGAACTCTTGATTAGTTTGATTCCATAATAACCAAATGGATGAATTGCAAAGCAAGTGCATATTTATTATCTGGAGGGCAGGCTACACGAATAAACAAGGTGTGTAAAGGGGCAAAATGGATCGCTGGGTCCTACCACCTTGGTGAAAACTTGCTGGGACCCGAGGGGTATATATTCCTCCAGCAAAGGCTTCAGCAGATACCATTGGGGAACAGGCTTTGACCCCATACGTGATATCTTTTCCCTTCCAGGTTTAGTCATAGAACATCACTGGAACAGAACAATACATCCACACAGAGCAAACTTGAACTAATATAAACTTTTTCTAACAATTAATTTTCACACTTTAATCATATAGTGAACAGTGGTGTTGTAAACACCTAAAGAGTTGCATATGCCAAGTAAGAAAACATATAAGTGGCTACATGTGGTGTGATAGAACTTCAAGGCCCTAGGCATAGTTGTCTATAAAAATCTCATACAGCAATCATGTGAAAAGCAACATGAAAGCAAATAAGAAGAACCCGTCAAAGTCTAGAACTCTTGATTAGTTTGATTCCATAATAACCAAATGGATGAATTGCAAAGCAAGTGCATATTTATTATCTGGAGGGCAGGCTACACGAATAAACAAGGTATGTAAAGGGGCAAAATGGATCGCTGGGTCCTACCACCTTGGTGAAAACTTGCTGGGACCCGAGGGGTATACTGTATGCCTCCAGCAAAGGCTTCAGCAGATACCATTGGGGAACAGGCTTTGACCCCATAGGTGATATCTTTTCCCTTCAAGGTTTAGTCATAGAACATCACTGGAACAGAACAATACATCCACACAGAGCAAACTTGGAACTAATATAAACTTTTTCTTGCAATTAATTTTCACACTTTAATCGTTGTAAATACCTAAAGAGTTACATATGCCAAGTAAGAAAACATATAAGTGGCTACATGTGGTGTGATAGAACTTCAAGGCCCTAGGCATAGTTGTCTATAAAAATCTCATACAGCAATCATGTGAAAAGCAACATGAAAGCAAATAAGAAGAACCCGTCAAAGTCTAGAACTCTTGATTAGTTTGATTCCATAATAACCAAATGGATGAATTGCAAAGCAAGTGCATATTTATTATCTGGAGGGCAGGCTACACGAATAAACAAGGTATGTAAAGGGGCAAAATGGATCGCTGGGTCCTACCACCTTGGTGAAAACTTGCTGGGACCCGAGGGGTATATATTCCTCCAGCAAAGGCTTCAGCAGATACCATTGGGGAACAGGCTTTGACCCCATACGTGATATCTTTTCCCTTCAAGGTTTAGTCACAGAACATCACTGGAACAGAACAATACATCCACACAGAGCAAACTTGAACTAATATAAACTTCTTCTTAGGATTAATTTTCAAACTTTAATCGTTGTACATACCTAAAGAGTTACATATGCCAAGTAAGAAAACATAAGTGGCTACATGTGGTGTGATAGAACTTCAAGGCCCTAGGCATAGTTGTCTATAAAAATCTCATACAGCAATCATGTGAAAAGCAACATGAAAGCAAATTAGAAGAACCCGTCAAAGTCTAGAACTCTTGATTAGTTTGATTCCATGATAACCCAATGGATGAATTGCAAAGCAAGTGCATATTTATTATCCGGAGGGCAGGCTACACGAATAAACAAGGTATGCAAAGGGGAAAAATGGATCGCTGGGTCCTACCACCTTGGTGAAAACTTGCTGGGACCCGAGGGGTATATATGCCTCCAGCAAAGGCTTCAGCAGATACCATTGGGGAACAGGCTTCAGCAGATACCATTGGGGAACAGGCTTTGACCCCATACGTGATATCTTTTCCCTTCCAGGTTTAGTCATAGAACATCACTGGAACAGAACAATACATCCACACAGAGCAAACTTGAACTAATATAAACTTTTTCTAACAATTAATTTTCACACTTTAATCATATAGTGAACAGTGGTGTTGTAAATACCTAAAGAGTTACATATGCCAAGTAAGAAAACATATAAGTGGCTACATGTGGTGTGATAGAACTTCAAGGCCCTAGGCATAGTTGTCTATAAAAATCTCATACAGCAATCATGTGAAAAGCAACATGAAAGCAAATAAGAAGAACCCGTCAAAGTCTAGAACTCTTGATTAGTTTGATTCCATAATAACCAAATGGATGAATTGCAAAGCAAGTGCATATTTATTATCTGGAGGGCAGGCTACACGAATAAACAAGGTATGTAAAGGGGCAAAATGGATCGCTGGGTCCTACCACCTTGGTGAAAACTTGCTGGGACCCGAGGGGTATACTGTATGCCTCCAGCAAAGGCTTCAGCAGATACCATTGGGGAACAGGCTTTGACCCCATAGGTGATATCTTTTCCCTTCAAGGTTTAGTCATAGAACATCACTGGAACAGAACAATACATCCACACAGAGCAAACTTGGAACTAATATAAAGTTTTTCTTGCAATTAATTTTCACACTTTAATCGTTGTAAATACCTAAAGAGTTACATATGCCAAGTAAGAAAACATAAGTGGCTACATGTGGTGTGATAGAACTTCAAGGCCCTAGGCATAGTTGTCTATAAAAATCTCATACAGCAATCATGTGAAAAGCAACATGAAAGCAAATAAGAAGAACCCGTCAAAGTCTAGAACTCTTGATTAGTTTGATTCCATGATAACCCAATGGATGAATTGCAAAGCAAGTGCATATTTATTATCCGGAGGGCAGGCTACACGAATAAACAAGGTATGCAAAGGGGAAAAATGGATCGCTGGGTCCTACCACCTTGGTGAAAACTTGCTGGGACCCGAGGGGTATATATGCCTCCAGCAAAGGCTTCAGCAGATACCATTGGGGAACAGAATTCAGCAGATACCATTGGGGAACAGGCTTTGACCCCATAGGTGATATATTTTCCCTTCAAGATTTAGTAAAAGAAAATCACTGGAACAGAACAATACATCCACACAGAGCAAACTTGAACTAATATAAACTTCATCTTAGGATTAATTTTCACACTTTAATCATATATTGAACAGTGGTGTTGTAAATACCTAAAGAGTTACATATGCCAAGTAAGAAAACATATAAGTGGCTACATGTGGTGTGATAGAACTTCAAGGCCCTAGGCATAGTTGTCTATAAAAATCTCATACAGCAATCATGTGAAAAGCAACATGAAAGCAAATAAGAAGAACCCGTCAAAGTCTAGAACTCTTGATTAGTTTGATTCCATAATAACCAAATGGATGAATTGCAAAGCAAGTGCATATTTATTATCTGAAGGGCAGGCTACACGAATAAACAAGGTATGTAAAGGGGCAAAATGGATCGCTGGGTCCTACCACCTTGGTGAAAACTTGCTGGGACCCGAGGGGTATACTGTATGCCTCCAGCAAAGGCTTCAGCAGATACCATTGGGGAACAGGCTTTGACCCCATAGGTGATATCTTTTCCCTTCAAGGTTTAGTCATAGAACATCACTGGAACAGAACAATACATCCACACAGAGCAAACTTGAACTAATATAAACTTTTTCTTGCAATTAATTTTCACACTTTAATCGTTGTAAATACCTAAAGAGTTACATATGCCAAGTAAGAAAACATATAAGTGGCTACATGTGGTGTGATAGAACTTCAAGGCCCTAGGCATAGTTGTCTATAAAATTCTCATACAGCAATCATGTGAAAAGCAACATGAAAGCAAATAAGAAGAACCCGTCAAAGTCTAGAACTCTTGATTAGTTTGATTCCATAATAACCCAATGGATGAATTGCAAAAAGCAAGTGCATATTTACTATCTGGATGGCAGACTACACGAATAAACAAGGTATGCAAAGTAGTGTAATAGAACGCTGGGTCCTACCACCTTGGTGAAAACTTGCTGGGACCCGAGGGGTATATATTCCTCCAGCAAAGGCTTCAGCAGATACCATTGGGGAACAGGCTTTGACCCCATACGTGATATCTTTTCCCTTCAAGGTTTAGTCACAGAACATCACTGGAACAGAACAATACATCCACACAGAGCAAACTTGAACTAATATAAACTTCTTCTTAGGATTAATTTTCAAACTTTAATCGTTGTACATACCTAAAGAGTTACATGTGCCAAGTAAGAAAACATAAGTGGCTACATGTGGTGTGATAGAACTTCAAGGCCCTAGGCATAGTTGTCTATAAAAATCTCATACAGCAATCATGTGAAAAGCAACATGAAAGCAAATAAGAAGAACCCGTCAAAGTCTAGAACTCTTGATTAGTTTGATTCCATGATAACCCAATGGATGAATTGCAAAGCAAGTGCATATTTATTATCCAGAGGGCAGGCTACACGAATAAACAAGGTATGCAAAGGGGCAAAATGGATCGCTGGGTCCTACCACCTTGGTGAAAACTTGCTGGGACCCGAGGGGTATATATGCCTCCAGCAAAGGCTTCAGCAGATACCATTGGGGAACAGGCTTTAGCAGATACCATTGGGGAACAGGCTTTGACCCCACAGGTGATATATTTTCCCTTCAAGATTTAGTAAAAGAAAATCACTGGAACAGAACAATACATCCACACAGAGCAAACTTGAACTAATATAAACTTCATCTTAGGATTAATTTTCACACTTTAATCATATATTGAACAGTGGTGTTGTAAATACCTAAAGAGTTACATATGCCAAGTAAGAAAACATAGAAGTGGCTACATGTGGTGTGATAGAACTTCAAGGCCCTAGGCAAAGTTGTCTATAAAATTCTCATACAGCAATCATGTGAAAAGCAACATGAAAGCAAATAAGAAGAACCCGTCAAAGTCTAGAACTCTTGATTAGTTTGATTCCATAATAACCCAATGGATGAATTGCAAAAAGCAAGTGCATATTTACTATCTGGATGACAGACTACACGAATAAACAAGGTATGCAAAGTAGTGTAATAGAACGCTTGGTCCTACCACCTTGGTGAAAACTTGCTGGGACCCGAGGGGTATATATTCCTCCAGCAAAGGCTTCAGCAGATACCATTGGGGAACAGGCTTTGACCCCATACGTGATATCTTTTCCCTTCCAGGTTTAGTCATAGAACATCACTGGAACAGAACAATACATCCACACAGAGCAAACTTGAACTAATATAAACTTTTTCTAACAATTAATTTTCACACTTTAATCATATAGTGAACAGTGGTGTTGTAAATACCTAAAGAGTTACATATGCCAAGTAAGAAAACATATAAGTGGCTACATGTGGTGTGATAGAACTTCAAGGCCCTAGGCATAGTTGTCTATAAAAATCTCATACAGCAATCATGTGAAAAGCAACATGAAAGCAAATAAGAAGAACCCGTCAAAGTCTAGAACTCTTGATTAGTTTGATTCCATGATAACCCAATGGATGAATTGCAAAGCAAGTGCATATTTATTATCCGGAGGGCAGGCTACACGAATAAACAAGGTATGCAAAGGGGCAAAATGGATCGCTGGGTCCTACCACCTTGGTGAAAACTTGCTGGGACCCGAGGGGTATATATGCCTCCAGCAAAGGCTTCAGCAGATACCATTGGGGAACAGGCTTTAGCAGATACCATTGGGGAACAGGCTTCAGCAGATACCATTGGGGAACAGGCTTTGACCCCATAGGTGATATATTTTCCCTTCAAGATTTAGTAAAAGAAAATCACTGGAACAGAACAATACATCCACACAGGGCAAACTTGAACTAATATAAACTTCATCTTAGGATTAATTTTCACACTTTAATCATATATTGAACAGTGGTGTTGTAAATACCTAAAGAGTTACATATGCCAAGTAAGAAAACATATAAGTGGCTACATGTGGTGTGATAGAACTTCAAGGCCCTAGGCAAAGTTGTCTATACAATTCTCATACAGCAATCATGTGAAAAGCAACATGAAAGCAAATAAGAAGAACCCGTCAAAGTCTAGAACTCTTGATTAGTTTGATTCCATAATAACCCAATGGATGAATTGCAAAAAGCAAGTGCATATTTACTATCTGGATGACAGACTACACGAATAAACAAGGTATGCAAAGTAGTGTAATAGAACGCTTGGTCCTACCACCTTGGTGAAAACTTGCTGGGACCCGAGGGGTATATATTCCTCCAGCAAAGGCTTCAGCAGATACCATTGGGGAACAGGCTTTGACCCCATACGTGATATCTTTTCCCTTCCAGGTTTAGTCATAGAACATCACTGGAACAGAACAACACATCCACACAGAGCAAACTTGAACTAATATAAACTTTTTCTAACAATTAATTTTCACACTTTAATCATATAGTGAACAGTGGTGTTGTAAATACCTAAAGAGTTACATATGCCAAGTAAGAAAACATATAAGTGGCTACATGTGGTGTGATAGAACTTCAAGGCCCTAGGCATAGTTGTCTATAAAAATCTCATACAGCAATCATGTGAAAAGCAACATGAAAGCAAATAAGAAGAACCCGTCAAAGTCTAGAACTCTTGATTAGTTTGATTCCATAATAACCAAATGGATGAATTGCAAAGCAAGTGCATATTTATTATCTGGAGGGCAGGCTACACGAATAAACAAGGTATGTAAAGGGGCAAAATGGATCGCTGGGTCCTACCACCTTGGTGAAAACTTGCTGGGACCCGAGGGGTATATATGCCTCCAGCAAAGGCTTCAGCAGATACCATTGGGGAACAGGCTTTAGCAGATACCATTGGGGAACAGGCTTTGACCCCATACGTGATATCTTTTCCCTTCAAGGTTTAGTCACAGAACATCACTGGAACAGAACAATACATCCACACAGAGCAAACTTGAACTAATATAAACTTTTTCTAACAATTAATTTTCACACTTTAATCATATAGTGAACAGTGGTGTTGTAAATACCTAAAGAGTTACATATGCCAAGTAAGAAAACATATAAGTGGCTACATGTGGTGTGATAGAACTTCAAGGCCCTAGGCATAGTTGTCTATAAAAATCTCATACAGCAATCATGTGAAAAGCAACATGAAAGCAAATAAGAAGAACCCGTCAAAGTCTAGAACTCTTGATTAGTTTGATTCCATAATAACCAAATGGATGAATTGCAAAGCAAGTGCATATTTATTATCTGGAGGGCAGGCTACACGAATAAACAAGGTATGTAAAGGGGCAAAATGGATCGCTGGGTCCTACCACCTTGGTGAAAACTTGCTGGGACCCGAGGGGTATATATTCCTCCAGCAAAGGCTTCAGCAGATACCATTGGGGAACAGGCTTTGACCCCATACGTGATATCTTTTCCCTTCAAGGTTTAGTCACAGAACATCACTGGAACAGAACAATACATCCACACAGAGCAAACTTGAACTAATATAAACTTCTTCTTAGGATTAATTTTCAAACTTTAATCGTTGTACATACCTAAAGAGTTACATATGCCAAGTAAGAAAACATAAGTGGCTACATGTGGTGTGATAGAACTTCAAGAACCCGTCAAAGTCTAGAACTCTTGATTAGTTTGATTCCATAATAACCCAATGGATGAATTGCAAAAAGCAAGTGCATATTTACTATCTGGATGGCAGACTACACGAATAAACAAGGTATGCAAAGTAGTGTAATAGAACGCTTGGTCCTACCACCTTGGTGAAAACTTGCTGGGACCCGAGGGGTATATATTCCTCCAGCAAAGGCTTCAGCAGATACCATTGGGGAACAGGCTTTGACCCCATACGTGATATCTTTTCCCTTCCAGGTTTAGTCATAGAACATCACTGGAACAGAACAACACATCCACACAGAGCAAACTTGAACTAATATAAACTTTTTCTAACAATTAATTTTCACACTTTAATCATATAGTGAACAGTGGTGTTGTAAATACCTAAAGAGTTACATATGCCAAGTAAGAAAACATATAAGTGGCTACATGTGGTGTGATAGAACTTCAAGGCCCTAGGCATAGTTGTCTATAAAAATCTCATACAGCAATCATGTGAAAAGCAACATGAAAGCAAATAAGAAGAACCCGTCAAAGTCTAGAACTCTTGATTAGTTTGATTCCATGATAACCCAATGGATGAATTGCAAAGCAAGTGCATATTTATTATCCGGAGGGCAGGCTACACGAATAAACAAGGTATGCAAAGGGGCAAAATGGATCGCTGGGTCCTACCACCTTGGTGAAAACTTGCTGGGACCCGAGGGGTATATATGCCTCCAGCAAAGGCTTCAGCAGATACCATTGGGGAACAGGCTTTAGCAGATACCATTGGGGAACAGGCTTCAGCAGATACCATTGGGGAACAGGCTTTGACCCCATAGGTGATATATTTTCCCTTCAAGATTTAGTGAAAGAAAATCACTGGAGCAGAACTATACATCCACACAGGGCAAACTTGAACTAATATAAACTTCATCTTAGGATTAATTTTCACACTTTAATCATATATTGAACAGTGGTGTTGTAAATACCTAAAGAGTTACATATGCCAAGTAAGAAAACATATAAGTGGCTACATGTGGTGTGATAGAACTTCAAGGCCCTAGGCAAAGTTGTCTATACAATTCTCATACAGCAATCATGTGAAAAGCAACATGAAAGCAAATAAGAAGAACCCGTCAAAGTCTAGAACTCTTGATTAGTTTGATTCCATAATAACCAAATGGATGAATTGCAAAGCAAGTGCATATTTATTATCTGGAGGGCAGGCTACACGAATAAACAAGGTATGTAAAGGGGCAAAATGGATCGCTGGGTCCTACCAGCTTGGTGAAAACTTGCTGGGACCCGAGGGGTATACTGTATGCCTCCAGCAAAGGCTTCAGCAGATACCATTGGGGAACAGGCTTTGACCCCATAAGTGATATCTTTTCCCTTCAAGGTTTAGTCATAGAACATCACTGGAACAGAACAATACATCCACACAGAGCAAACTTGGAACTAATATAAACTTTTTCTTGCAATTAATTTTCACACTTTAATCGTTGTAAATACCTAAAGAGTTACATATGCCAAGTAAGAAAACATATAAGTGGCTACATGTGGTGTGATAGAACTTCAAGGCCCTAGGCATAGTTGTCTATAAAATTCTCATACAGCAATCATGTGAAAAGCAACATGAAAGCAAATAAGAAGAACCTGTCAAAGTCTAGAACTCTTGATTAGTTTGATTCCATAATAACCCAATGGATGAATTGCAAAAAGCAAGTGCATATTTACTATCTGGATGGCAGACTACACGAATAAACAAGGTATGCAAAGTAGTGTAATAGAACGCTGGGTCCTACCACCTTGGTGAAAACTTGCTGGGACCCGAGGGGTATATATTCCTCCAGCAAAGGCTTCAGCAGATACCATTGGGGAACAGGCTTTGACCCCATACGTGATATCTTTTCCCTTCAAGGTTTAGTCACAGAACATCACTGGAACAGAACAATACATCCACACAGAGCAAACTTGAACTAATATAAACTTCTTCTTAGGATTAATTTTCAAACTTTAATCGTTGTACATACCTAAAGAGTTACATATGCCAAGTAAGAAAACATAAGTGGCTACATGTGGTGTGATAGAACTTCAAGGCCCTAGGCATAGTTGTCTATAAAAATCTCATACAGCAATCATGTGAAAAGCAACATGAAAGCAAATAAGAAGAACCCGTCAAAGTCTAGAACTCTTGATTAGTTTGATTCCATGATAACCCAATGGATGAATTGCAAAGCAAGTGCATATTTATTATCCGGAGGGCAGGCTACACGAATAAACAAGGTATGTAAAGGGGCAAAATGGATCGCTGGGTCCTACCACCTTGGTGAAAACTTGCTGGGACCCGAGGGGTATATATGCCTCCAGCAAAGGCTTCAGCAGATACCATTGGGGAACAGGCTTTAGCAGATACCATTGGGGAACAGGCTTTAGCAGATACCATTGCGGAACAGGCTTTGACCCCATAGGTGATATATTTTCCCTTCAAGATTTAGTAAAAGAAAATCACTGGAACAGAACAATACATCCACACAGAGCAAACTTGAACTAATATAAACTTCATCTTAGGATTAATTTTCACACTTTAATCATATATTGAACAGTGGTGTTGTAAATACCTAAAGAGTTACATATGCCAAGTAAGAAAACATATAAGTGGCTACATGTGGTGTGATAGAACTTCAAGGCCCTAGGCAAAGTTGTCTATACAATTCTCATACAGCAATCATGTGAAAAGCAACATGAAAGCAAATAAGAAGAACCTGTCAAAGTCTAGAACTCTTGATTAGTTTGATTCCATAATAACCCAATGGATGAATTGCAAAAATCAAGTGCATATTTACTATCTGGATGACAGACTACACGAATAAACAAGGTATGCAAAGTAGTGTAATAGAACGCTTGGTCCTACCACCTTGGTGAAAACTTGCTGGGACCCGAGGGGTATATATTCCTCCAGCAAAGGCTTCAGCAGATACCATTGGGGAACAGGCTTTGACCCCATACGTGATATCTTTTCCCTTCCAGGTTTAGTCATAGAACATCACTGGAACAGAACAACACATCCACACAGAGCAAACTTGAACTAATATAAACTTTTTCTAACAATTAATTTTCACACTTTAATCATATAGTGAACAGTGGTGTTGTAAATACCTAAAGAGTTACATATGCCAAGTAAGAAAACATATAAGTGGCTACATGTGGTGTGATAGAACTTCAAGGCCCTAGGCATAGTTGTCTATAAAAATCTCATACAGCAATCATGTGAAAAGCAACATGAAAACAAATAAGAAGAACCCGTCAAAGTCTAGAACTCTTGATTAGTTTGATTCCATAATAACCAAATGGATGAATTGCAAAGCAAGTGCATATTTATTATCTGGAGGGCAGGCTACACGAATAAACAAGGTATGTAAAGGGGCAAAATGGATCGCTGGGTCCTACCACCTTGGTGAAAACTTGCTGGGACCCGAGGGGTATATATGCCTCCAGCAAAGGCTTCAGCAGATACCATTGGGGAACAGGCTTTAGCAGATACCATTGGGGAACAGGCTTCAGCAGATACCATTGGGGAACAGGCTTTGACCCCATAGGTGATATCTTTTCCCTTCAAGATTTAGTAAAAGAAAATCACTGGAACAGAACAATACATCCACACAGAGCAAACTTGAACTAATATAAACTTCATCTTAGGATTAATTTTCACACTTTAATCATATATTGAACAGTGGTGTTGTAAATACCTAAAGAGTTACATATGCCAAGTAAGAAAACATATAAGTGGCTACATGTGGTGTGATAGAACTTCAAGGCCCTAGGTAAAGTTGTCTATACAATTATCATACAGCAATCATGTGAAAAGCAACATGAAAGCAAATAAGAAGAACCTGTCAAAGTCTAGAACTCTTGATTAGTTTGATTCCATAATAACCCAATGGATGAATTGCAAAAAGCAAGTGCATATTTACTATCTGGATGACAGACTACACGAATAAACAAGGTATGCAAAGTAGTGTAATAGAACGCTTGGTCCTACCACATTGGTGAAAACTTGCTGGGACCCGAGGGGTATATATTCCTCCAGCAAAGGCTTCAGCAGATACCATTGGGGAACAGGCTTTGACCCCATACGTGATATCTTTTCCCTTCCAGGTTTAGTCATAGAACATCACTGGAACAGAACAATACATCCACACAGAGCAAACTTGAACTAATATAAACTTTTTCTAACAATTAATTTTCACACTTTAATCATATAGTGAACAGTGGTGTTGTAAATACCTAAAGAGTTACATATGCCAAGTAAGAAAACATATAAGTGGCTACATGTGGTGTGATAGAACTTCAAGGCCCTAGGCATAGTTGTCTATAAAAATCTCATACAGCAATCATGTGAAAAGCAACATGAAAGCAAATAAGAAGAACCCGTCAAAGTCTAGAACTCTTGATTAGTTTGATTCCATAATAACCAAATGGATGAATTGCAAAGCAAGTGCATATTTATTATCTGGAGGGCAGGCTACACGAATAAACAAGGTATGTAAAGGGGCAAAATGGATCGCTGGGTCCTACCACCTTGGTGAAAACTTGCTGGGACCCGAGGGGTATACTGTATGCCTCCAGCAAAGGCTTCAGCAGATACCATTGGGGAACAGGCTTTGACCCCATAGGTGATATCTTTTCCCTTCAAGGTTTAGTCATAGAACATCACTGGAACAGAACAATACATCCACACAGAGCAAACTTGGAACTGATATAAACTTTTTCTTGCAATTAATTTTCACACTTTAATCATTGTAAATACCTAAAGAGTTACATATGCCAAGTAAGAAAACATATAAGTGGCTACATGTGGTGTGATAGAACTTCAAGGCCCTAGGCATAGTTGTCTATAAAATTCTCATACAGCAATCATGTGAAAAGCAACATGAAAGCAAATAAGAAGAACCCGTCAAAGTCTAGAACTCTTGATTAGTTTGATTCCATAATAACCCAATGGATGAATTGCAAAAAGCAAGTGCATATTTACTATCTGGATGGCAGACTACACGAATAAACAAGGTATGCAAAGTAGTGTAATAGAACGCTGGGTCCTACCACCTTGGTGAAAACTTGCTGGGACCCGAGGGGTATATATTCCTCCAGCAAAGGCTTCAGCAGATACCATTGGGGAACAGGCTTTGACCCCATACGTGATATCTTTTCCCTTCAAGGTTTAGTCACAGAACATCACTGGAACAGAACAATACATCCACACAGAGCAAACTTGAACTAATATAAACTTCTTCTTAGGATTAATTTTCAAACTTTAATCGTTGTACATACCTAAAGAGTTACATATGCCAAGTAAGAAAACATAAGTGGCTACATGTGGTGTGATAGAACTTCAAGGCCCTAGGCATAGTTGTCTATAAAAATCTCATACAGCAATCATGTGAAAAGCAACATGAAAGCAAATAAGAAGAACCCGTCAAAGTCTAGAACTCTTGATTAGTTTGATTCCATGATAACCCAATGGATGAATTGCAAAGCAGGTGCATATTTATTATCCGGAGGGCAGGCTACACGAATAAACAAGGTATGCAAAGGGGCAAAATGGATCGCTGGGTCCTACCACCTTGGTGAAAACTTGCTGGGACCCGAGGGGTATATATGCCTCCAGCAAAGGCTTCAGCAGATACCATTGTGGAACAGGCTTTAGCAGATACCATTGGGGAACAGGCTTCAGCAGATACCATTGGGGAACAGGCTTTGACCCCATAGGTGATATATTTTCCCTTCAAGATTTAGTAAAAGAAAATCACTGGAACAGAACAATACATCCACACAGAGCAAACTTGAACTAATATAAACTTCATCTTAGGATTAATTTTCACACTTTAATCATATATTGAACAGTGGTGTTGTAAATACCTAAAGAGTTACATATGCCAAGTAAGAAAACATATAAGTGGCTACATGTGGTGTGATAGAACTTCAAGGCCCTAGGCAAAGTTGTCTATACAATTTTCATACAGCAATCATGTGAAAAGCAACATGAAAGCAAATAAGAAGAACCCGTCAAAGTCTAGAACTCTTGATTAGTTTGATTCCATAATAACCCAATGGATGAATTGCAAAAAGCAAGTGGATATTTACTATCTGGATGACAGACTACACGAATAAACAAGGTATGCAAAGTAGTGTAATAGAACGCTTGGTCCTACCACCTTGGTGAAAACTTGCTGGGACCCGAGGGGTATATATTCCTCCAGCAAAGGCTTCAGCAGATACCATTGGGGAACAGGCTTTGACCCCATACGTGATATCTTTTCCCTTCCAGGTTTAGTCATAGAACATCACTGGAACAGAACAACACATCCACACAGAGCAAACTTGAACTAATATAAACTTTTTCTAACAATTAATTTTCACACTTTAATCATATAGTGAACAGTGGTGTTGTAAATACCTAAAGAGTTACATATGCCAAGTAAGAAAACATATAAGTGGCTACATGTGGTGTGATAGAACTTCAAGGCCCTAGGCATAGTTGTCTATAAAAATCTCATACAGCAATCATGTGAAAAGCAACATGAAAGCAAATAAGAAGAACCCGTCAAAGTCTAGAACTCTTGATTAGTTTGATTCCATGATAACCCAATGGATGAATTGCAAAGCAAGTGCATATTTATTATCCGGAGGGCAGGCTACACGAATAAACAAGGTATGCAAAGGGGCAAAATGGATCGCTGGGTCCTACCACCTTGGTGAAAACTTGCTGGGACCCGAGGGGTATATATGCCTCCAGCAAAGGCTTCAGCAGATACCATTGGGGAACAGGCTTTAGCAGATACCATTGGGGAACAGGCTTCAGCAGATACCATTGGGGAACAGGCTTTGACCCCATAGGTGATATATTTTCCCTTCAAGATTTAGTAAAAGAAAATCACTGGAACAGAACTATACATCCACACAGGGCAAAATTGAACTAATATAAACTTCATCTTAGGATTAATTTTCACACTTTAATCATATATTGAACAGTGGTGTTGTAAATACCTAAAGAGTTACATATGCCAAGTAAGAAAACATATAAGTGGCTACATGTGGTGTGATAGAACTTCAAGGCCCTAGGCAAAGTTGTCTATACAATTCTCATACAGCAATCATGTGAAAAGCAACATGAAAGCAAATAAGAAGAACCCGTCAAAGTCTAGAACTCTTGATTAGTTTGATTCCATAATAACCCAATGGATGAATTGCAAAAAGCAAGTGCATATTTACTATCTGGATGACAGACTACACGAATAAACAAGGTATGCAAAGTAGTGTAATAGAACGCTTGGTCCTACCACCTTGGTGAAAACTTGCTGGGACCCGAGGGGTATATATTCCTCCAGCAAAGGCTTCAGCAGATACCATTGGGGAACAGGCTTTGACCCCATACGTGATATCTTTTCCCTTCCAGGTTTAGTCATAGAACATCACTGGAACAGAACAACACATCCACACAGAGCAAACTTGAACTAATATAAACTTTTTCTAACAATTAATTTTCACACTTTAATCATATAGTGAACAGTGGTGTTGTAAATACCTAAAGAGTTACATATGCCAAGTAAGAAAACATATAAGTGGCTACATGTGGTGTGATAGAACTTCAAGGCCCTAGGCATAGTTGTCTATAAAAATCTCATACAGCAATCATGTGAAAAGCAACATGAAAGCAAATAAGAAGAACCCGTCAAAGTCTAGAACTCTTGATTAGTTTGAGTCCATAATAACCAAATGGATGAATTGCAAAGCAAGTGCATATTTATTATCTGGAGGGCAGGCTACACGAATAAACAAGGTATGTAAAGGGGCAAAATGGATCGCTGGGTCCTACCACCTTGGTGAAAACTTGCTGGGACCCGAGGGGTATATATGCCTCCAGCAAAGGCTTCAGCAGATACCATTGGGGAACAGGCTTTAGCAGATACCATTGGGGAACAGGCTTCAGCAGATACCATTGGGGAACAGGCTTTGACCCCATAGGTGATATATTTTCCCTTCAAGATTTAGTAAAAGAAAATCACTGGAACAGAACAATACATCCACACAGAGCAAACTTGAACTAATATAAACTTCATCTTAGGATTAATTTTCACACTTTAATCATATATTGAACAGTGGTGTTGTAAATACCTAAAGAGTTACATATGCCAAGTAAGAAAACATATAAGTGGCTACATGTGGTGTGATAGAACTTCAAGGCCCTAGGCAAAGTTGTCTATACAATTCTCATACAGCAATCATGTGAAAAGCAACATGAAAGCAAATAAGAAGAACCCGTCAAAGTCTAGAACTCTTGATTAGTTTGATTCCATAATAACCCAATGGATGAATTGCAAAAAGCAAGTGCATATTTACTATCTGGATGACAGACTACACGAATAAACAAGGTATGCAAAGTAGTGTAATAGAACGCTTGGTCCTACCACCTTGGTGAAAACTTGCTGGGACCCGAGGGGTATATATTCCTCCAGCAAATGCTTCAGCAGATACCATTGGGGAACAGGCTTTGACCCCATACGTGATATCTTTTCCCTTCCAGGTTTAGTCATAGAACATCAGTGGAACAGAACAATACATCCACACAGAGCAAACTTGAACTAATATAAACTTTTTCTAACAATTAATTTTCACACTTTAATCATATAGTGAACAGTGGTGTTGTAAATACCTAAAGAGTTACATATGCCAAGTAAGAAAACATATAAGTGGCTACATGTGGTGTGATAGAACTTCAAGGCCCTAGGCATAGTTGTCTATAAAAATCTCATACAGCAATCATGTGAAAAGCAACATGAAAGCAAATAAGAAGAACCCGTCAAAGTCTAGAACTCTTGATTAGTTTGATTCCATAATAACCAAATGGATGAATTGCAAAGCAAGTGCATATTTATTATCTGGAGGGCAGGCTACACGAATAAACAAGGTATGTAAAGGGGCAAAATGGATCGCTGGGTCCTACCAGCTTGGTGAAAACTTGCTGGGACCCGAGGGGTATACTGTATGCCTCCAGCAAAGGCTTCAGCAGATACCATTGGGGAACAGGCTTTGACCCCATAAGTGATATCTTTTCCCTTCAAGGTTTAGTCATAGAACATCACTGGAACAGAACAATACATCCACACAGAGCAAACTTGGAACTAATATAAACTTTTTCTTGCAATTAATTTTCACACTTTAATCGTTGTAAATACCTAAAGAGTTACATATGCCAAGTAAGAAAACATATAAGTGGCTACATGTGGTGTGATAGAACTTCAAGGCCCTAGGCATAGTTGTCTATAAAATTCTCATACAGCAATCATGTGAAAAGCAACATGAAAGCAAATAAGAAGAACCCGTCAAAGTCTAGAACTCTTGATTAGTTTGATTCCATAATAACCCAATGGATGAATTGCAAAAAGCAAGTGCATATTTACTATCTGGATGGCAGACTACACGAATAAACAAGGTATGCAAAGTAGTGTAATAGAACGCTGGGTCCTACCACCTTGGTGAAAACTTGCTGGGACCCGAGGGGTATATATTCCTCCAGCAAAGGCTTCAGCAGATACCATTGGGGAACAGGCTTTGACCCCATACGTGATATCTTTTCCCTTCAAGGTTTAGTCACAGAACATCACTGGAACAGAACAATACATCCACACAGAGCAAACTTGAACTAATATAAACTTCTTCTTAGGATTAATTTTCAAACTTTAATCGTTGTACATACCTAAAGAGTTACATATGCCAAGTAAGAAAACATAAGTGGCTACATGTGGTGTGATAGAACTTCAAGGCCCTAGGCATAGTTGTCTATAAAAATCTCATACAGCAATCATGTGAAAAGCAACATGAAAGCAAATAAGAAGAACCCGTCAAAGTCTAGAACTCTTGATTAGTTTGATTCCATGATAACCCAATGGATGAATTGCAAAGCAAGTGCATATTTATTATCCGGAGGGCAGGCTACACGAATAAACAAGGTATGTAAAGGGGCAAAATGGATCGCTGGGTCCTACCACCTTGGTGAAAACTTGCTGGGACCCGAGGGGTATATATGCCTCCAGCAAAGGCTTCAGCAGATGCCATTGGGGAACAGGCTTTAGCAGATACCATTGGGGAACAGGCTTCAGCAGATACCATTGGGGAACAGGCTTTGACCCCATAGGTGATATATTTTCCCTTCAAGATTTAGTAAAAGAAAATCACTGGAACAGAACAATACATCCACACAGAGCAAACTTGAACTAATATAAACTTCATCTTAGGATTAATTTTCACACTTTAATCATATATTGAACAGTGGTGTTGTAAATACCTAAAGAGTTACATATGCCAAGTAAGAAAACATATAAGTGGCTACATGTGGTGTGATAGAACTTCAAGGCCCTAGGCAAAGTTGTCTATACAATTCTCATACAGCAATCATGTGAAAAGCAACATGAAAGCAAATAAGAAGAACCCGTCAAAGTCTAGAATTCTTGATTAGTTTGATTCCATAATAACCCAATGGATGAATTGCAAAAAGCAAGTGCATATTTACTATCTGGATGACAGACTACACGAATAAACAAGGTATGCAAAGTAGTGTAATAGAACGCTTGGTCCTACCACCTTGGTGAAAACTTGCTGGGACCCGAGGGGTATATATTCCTCCAGCAAAGGCTTCAGCAGATACCATTGGGGAACAGGCTTTGACCCCATACGTGATATCTTTTCCCTTCCAGGTTTAGTCATAGAACATCACTGGAACAGAGCAATACATCCACACAGAGCAAACTTGAACTAATATAAACTTTTTCTAACAATTAATTTTCACACTTTAATCATATAGTGAACAGTGGTGTTGTAAATACCTAAAGAGTTACATATGCCAAGTAAGAAAACATATAAGTGGCTACATGTGGTGTGATAGAACTTCAAGGCCCTAGGCATAGTTGTCTATAAAAATCTCATACAGCAATCATGTGAAAAGCAACATGAAAGCAAATAAGAAGAACCCGTCAAAGTCTAGAACTCTTGATTAGTTTGATTCCATAATAACCAAATGGATGAATTGCAAAGCAAGTGCATATTTATTATCTGGAGGGCAGGCTACACGAATAAACAAGGTATGTAAAGGGGCAAAATGGATCGCTGGGTCCTACCACCTTGGTGAAAACTTGCTGGGACCCGAGGGGTATATATGCCTCCAGCAAAGGCTTCAGCAGATACCATTGGGGAACAGGCTTCAGCAGATACCATTGGGGAACAGGCTTTGACCCCATAGGTGATATATTTTCCCTTCAAGATTTAGTAAAAGAAAATCACTGGAACAGAACAATACATCCACACAGAGCAAACTTGAACTAATATAAACTTCATCTTAGGATTAATTTTCACACTTTAATCCAGAGATGGGGGACTCGAGTCACATGACTTGACTCGAGTCAGACTCGAGTCGCAAAATTAAGGACTTTAGACTTGCTTGACTAAATTAAGAAAATGACTCGACTTGACTTTGACTTGAGATCCAATGACTCGAGACTTGACTTGACTTGAACTGTATGACTCGAGAATGACTTGATATCCATTTTTATATAAATCATCGCAATATCAATTGATGAACAAAATGAAAGCAACGGAACCATTGACGTCAGTCATCAGATTCTGCGCGATTGCGTGACGCTGCACAAGCCCTGAAAAAACAAACATCGCGGTGAGCGCGGCAGCGCGCTAAATACAAAAACATCTCCCAGCATCGTTTCTTTTTGGATATAAAGACTAAAATTGACCATATTCATACAAGAAGATTTGCTGTACGCATAATAACTGGCAAGGGATATCGGACGACCATCACAAGCTCGAACAGTCGAACTTCATTCACCACCACGTCTAAAAGTAAGCTATGGCTTGTTTAACCTGTTTGTTAATTTGACTTTCTTTAAAACTAAATCTTTAAATCTAGAGAGAATATTGGTCAAAACAGCATGCCTCTTTATACACAATTATGTTTTCAAATGTAGCTTAATGTTTTCAATATTCAAATGATAATTAATGATGGCATATGTTTTGTATAACATTTGCCACATTTCTTTCCAATCATGCTTTAAAGCCAAATATATTGTTCTTTCCCATGACAAAAAACAACATAGAAAACATAGTCGTGTTTTATGCTTCTCTTAAAGCAGGGTTAGATGTTATCAGGGGGTTGGGGGCGAAATGCCAGCAGAATTAATATGCACCCAAAATTCAAAATGTGGTGGAAAAATTGCCCTATGAGTTATTTTTATAATTAGCCTAGGCGGATTTAACTTCATATTTAAAAATATATAACTTATATAAAGGGGATGCCAGTTTGAAGAATGCCATTTGGTGGCATAGGAACCATTATACTTTTTGTGAATTGTTTTAATACCTTTTAATGGTCTTCTGAAATGTTTGAGGCATATTTATTTTTTTCATGATTTAATGTTGGCCTAATTTCAGTTCCATTTACATTTTAGGCTATGTAGTTTAAAATTTTATTTATTTTTTATTTTTTCGATTTTTATTGTAGTAATCACTCAGCTGTATGTGGAAATGCATATTTAAAAAAAAAATGTTGCAAATAAAACCATAGTCCACAACTTCTGTAGTTTAACTTATTTTAATATATAAATTCAGTGAAATCATCAAACGTGTGTATGACTTGCCAGTGACTTGTGACCCAAGCTACGACTTGACTTGACTTGCTTGACATAAAGCAGTGACTTGACTTGACTTGACTTGCTTTTCGCGAAATTGACTTGGACTTGCTTGAGACTTGAAGGTTAAAGACTTGAGACTTGCTTGGGACTTGCACATGTGTGACTTACTCCCACCTCTGCTTTAATCATATATTGAACAGTGGTGTTGTAAATACCTAAAGAGTTACATATGCCAAGTAAGAAAACATATAAGTGGCTACATGTGGTGTGATAGAACTTCAAGGCCCTAGGCAAAGTTGTCTATACAATTCTCATACAGCAATCATGTGAAAAGCAACATGAAAGCAAATAAGAAGAACCCGTCAAAGTCTAGAACTCTTGATTAGTTTGATTCCATAATAACCCAATGGATGAATTGCAAAAAGCAAGTGCATATTTACTATCTGGATGACAGACTACACGAATAAACAAGGTATGCAAAGTAGTGTAATAGAACGCTTGGTCCTACCACCTTGGTGAAAACTTGCTGGGACCCGAGGGGTATATATTCCTCCAGCAAATGCTTCAGCAGATACCATTGGGGAACAGGCTTTGACCCCATACGTGATATCTTTTCCCTTCCAGGTTTAGTCATAGAACATCACTGGAACAGAACAATACATCCACACAGAGCAAACTTGAACTAATATAAACTTTTTCTAACAATTAATTTTCACACTTTAATCATATAGTGAACAGTGGTGTTGTAAATACCTAAAGAGTTACATATGCCAAGTAAGAAAACATATAAGTGGCTACATGTGGTGTGATAGAACTTCAAGGCCCTAGGCATAGTTGTCTATAAAAATCTCATACAGCAATCATGTGAAAAGCAACATGAAAGCAAATAAGAAGAACCTGTCAAAGTCTAGAACTCTTGATTAGTTTGATTCCATAATAACCAAATGGATGAATTGCAAAGCAAGTGCATATTTATTATCTGGAGGGCAGGCTACACGAATAAACAAGGTATGTAAAGGGGCAAAATGGATCGCTGGGTCCTACCAGCTTGGTGAAAACTTGCTGGGACCCGAGGGGTATACTGTATGCCTCCAGCAAAGGCTTCAGCAGATACCATTGGGGAACAGGCTTTGACCCCATAAGTGATATCTTTTCCCTTCAAGGTTTAGTCATAGAACATCACTGGAACAGAACAATACATCCACACAGAGCAAACTTGGAACTAATATAAACTTTTTCTTGCAATTAATTTTCACACTTTAATCGTTGTAAATACCTAAAGAGTTACATATGCCAAGTAAGAAAACATATAAGTGGCTACATGTGGTGTGATAGAACTTCAAGGCCCTAGGCATAGTTGTCTATAAAATTCTCATACAGCAATCATGTGAAAAGCAACATGAAAGCAAATAAGAAGAACCCGTCAAAGTCTAGAACTCTTGATTAGTTTGATTCCATAATAACCCAATGGATGAATTGCAAAAAGCAAGTGCATATTTACTATCTGGATGGCAGACTACACGAATAAACAAGGTATGCAAAGTAGTGTAATAGAACGCTGGGTCCTACCACCTTGGTGAAAACTTGCTGGGACCCGAGGGGTATATATTCCTCCAGCAAAGGCTTCAGCAGATACCATTGGGGAACAGGCTTTGACCCCATACGTGATATCTTTTCCCTTCAAGGTTTAGTCACAGAACATCACTGGAACAGAACAATACATCCACACAGAGCAAACTTGAACTAATATAAACTTCTTCTTAGGATTAATTTTCAAACTTTAATCGTTGTACATACCTAAAGAGTTACATATGCCAAGTAAGAAAACATAAGTGGCTACATGTGGTGTGATAGAACTTCAAGGCCCTAGGCATAGTTGTCTATAAAAATCTCATACAGCAATCATGTGAAAAGCAACATGAAAGCAAATAAGAAGAACCCGTCAAAGTCTAGAACTCTTGATTAGTTTGATTCCATGATAACCCAATGGATGAATTGCAAAGCAAGTGCATATTTATTATCCGGAGGGCAGGCTACACGAATAAACAAGGTATGCAAAGGGGCAAAATGGATCGCTGGGTCCTACCACCTTGGTGAAAACTTGCTGGGACCCGAGGGGTATATATGCCTCCAGCAAAGGCTTCAGCAGATACCATTGGGGAACAGGCTTTAGCAGATACCATTGGGGAACAGGCTTCAGCAGATACCATTGGGGAACAGGCTTTGACCCCATAGGTGATATATTTTCCCTTCAAGATTTAGTAAAAGAAAATCACTGGAACAGAACAATACATCCACACAGAGCAAACTTGAACTAATATAAACTTCATCTTAGGATTAATTTTCACACTTTAATCATATATTGAACAGTGGTGTTGTAAATACCTAAAGAGTTACATATGCCAAGTAAGAAAACATATAAGTGGCTACATGTGGTGTGATAGAACTTCAAGGCCCTAGGCAAAGTTGTCTATACAATTCTCATACAGCAATCATGTGAAAAGCAACATGAAAGCAAATAAGAAGAACCCGTCAAAGTCTAGAACTCTTGATTAGTTTGATTCCATAATAACCCAATGGATGAATTGCAAAAAGCAAGTGCATATTTACTATCTGGATGACAGACTACACGAATAAACAAGGTATGCAAAGTAGTGTAATAGAACGCTTGGTCCTACCACCTTGGTGAAAACTTGCTGGGACCCGAGGGGTATATATTCCTCCAGCAAAGGCTTCAGCAGATACCATTGGGGAACAGGCTTTGACCCCATACGTGATATCTTTTCCCTTCCAGGTTTAGTCATAGAACATCACTGGAACAGAACAATACATCCACACAGAGCAAACTTGAACTAATATAAACTTTTTCTAACAATTAATTTTCACACTTTAATCATATAGTGAACAGTGGTGTTGTAAATACCTAAAGAGTTACATATGCCAAGTAAGAAAACATATAAGTGGCTACATGTGGTGTAATAGAACTTCAAGGCCCTAGGCATAGTTGTCTATAAAAATCTCATACAGCAATCATGTGAAAAGCAACATGAAAGCAAATAAGAAGAACCCGTCAAAGTCTAGAACTCTTGATTAGTTTGATTCCATAATAACCAAATGGATGAATTGCAAAGCAAGTGCATATTTATTATCTGGAGGGCAGGCTACACGAATAAACAAGGTATGTAAAGGGGCAAAATGGATCGCTGGGTCCTACCACCTTGGTGAAAACTTGCTGGGACCCGAGGGGTATATATGCCTCCAGCAAAGGCTTCAGCAGATACCATTGGGGAACAGGCTTTGACCCCATAGGTGATATCTTTTCCCTTCAAGGTTTAGTCATAGAACATCACTGGAACAGAACAATACATCCACACAGAGCAAACTTGGAACTAATATAAACTTTTTCTTGCAATTAATTTTCACACTTTAATCGTTGAAAATACCTAAAGAGTTACATATGCCAAGTAAGAAAACATATAAGTGGCTACATGTGGTGTGATAGAACTTCAAGGCCCTAGGCATAGTTGTCTATAAAATTCTCATACAGCAATCATGTGAAAAGCAACATGAAAGCAAATAAGAAGAACCCGTCAAAGTCTAGAACTCTTGATTAGTTTGATTCCATAATAACCCAATGGATGAATTGCAAAAAGCAAGTGCATATTTACTATCTGGATGGCAGACTACACGAATAAACAAGGTATGCAAAGTAGTGTAATAGAACGCTTGGTCCTACCACCTTGGTGAAAACTTGCTGGGACCCGAGGGGTATATATTCCTCCAGCAAAGGCTTCAGCAGATACCATTGGGGAACAGGCTTTGACCCCATACGTGATATCTTTTCCCTTCCAGGTTTAGTCATAGAACATCACTGGAACAGAACAATACATCCACACAGAGCAAACTTGAACTAATATAAACTTTTTCTAACAATTAATTTTCACACTTTAATCATATAGTGAACAGTGGTGTTGTAAATACCTAAAGAGTTACATATGCCAAGTAAGAAAACATATAAGTGGCTACATGTGGTGTGATAGAACTTCAAGGCCCTAGGCATAGTTGTCTATAAAAATCTCATACAGCAATCATGTGAAAAGCAACATGAAAGCAAATAAGAAGAACCCGTCAAAGTCTAGAACTCTTGATTAGTTTGATTCCATAATAACCAAATGGATGAATTGCAAAGCAAGTGCATATTTATTATCTGGAAGGCAGGCTACACGAATAAATAAGGTATGTAAAGGGGCAAAATGGATCGCTGGGTCCTACCACCTTGGTGAAAACTTGCTGGGACCCGAGGGGCATACTGTATGCCTCCAGCAAAGGCTTCAACAGATACCTTTGGGGAACAGGCTTTGACCCCATAGGTGATATCTCTTCCCTTCAAGGTTTAGTCATAGAACATCACTGAAACAGAACAATACATCCACACAGAGCAAACTTGGAACTAATATAAACTTTTTCTTGCAATTAATTTTCACACTTTAATCGTTGTAAATACCTAAAGAGTTACATATGCCAAGTAAGAAAACATATAAGTGGCTACATGTGGTGTGATAGAACTTCAAGGCCCTAGGCATAGTTGTCTATAAAATTCTCATACAGCAATCATGTGAAAAGCAACATGAAAGCAAATAAGAAGAACCCGTCAAAGTCTAGAACTCTTGATTAGTTTGATTCCATAATAACCCAATGGATGAATTGCAAAAAGCAAGTGCATATTTACTATCTGGATGGCAGACTACACGAATAAACAAGGTATGCAAAGTAGTGTAATAGAACGCTGGGTCCTACCACCTTGGTGAAAACTTGCTGGGACCCGAGGGGTATATATTCCTCCAGCAAAGGCTTCAGCAGTTACCATTGGGGAACAGGCTTTGACCCCATACGTGATATCTTTTCCCTTCAAGGTTTAGTCACAGAACATCACTGGAACAGAACAATACATCCACACAGAGCAAACTTGAACTAATATAAACTTCTTCTTAGGATTAATTTTCAAACTTTAATCGTTGTACATACCTAAAGAGTTACATATGCCAAGTAAGAAAACATAAGTGGCTACATGTGGTGTGATAGAACTTCAAGGCCCTAGGCATAGTTGTCTATAAAAATCTCATACAGCAATCATGTGAAAAGCAACATGAAAGCAAATAAGAAGAACCCGTCAAAGTCTAGAACTCTTGATTAGTTTGATTCCATGATAACCCAATGGATGAATTGCAAAGCAAGTGCATATTTATTATCCGGAGGGCAGGCTACACGAATAAACAAGGTATGCAAAGGGGCAAAATGGATCGCTGGGTCCTACCACCTTGGTGAAAACTTGCTGGGACCCGAGGGGTATATATGCCTCCAGCAAAGGCTTCAGCAGATACCATTGGGGAACAGGCTTTAGCAGATACCATTGGGGAGCAGGCTTCAGCAGATACCATTGGGGAACAGGCTTTGACCCCATAGGTGATATATTTTCCCTTCAAGATTTAGTAAAAGAAAATCACTGGAACAGAACAATACATCCACACAGAGCAAACTTGAACTAATATAAACTTCATCTTAGGATTAATTTTCACACTTTAATCATATATTGAACAGTGGTGTTGTAAATACCTAAAGAGTTACATATGCCAAGTAAGAAAACATATAAGTGGCTACATGTGGTGTGATAGAACTTCAAGGCCCTAGGCAAAGTTGTCTATACAATTCTCATACAGCAATCATGTGAAAAGCAACATGAAAGCAAATAAGAAGAACCCGTCAAAGTCTAGAACTCTTGATTAGTTTGATTCCATAATAACCCAATGGATGAATTGCAAAAAGCAAGTGCATATTTACTATCTGGATGACAGACTACACGAATAAACAAGGTATGCAAAGTAGTGTAATAGAACGCTTGGTCCTACCACCTTGGTGAAAACTTGCTGGGACCCGAGGGGTATATATTCCTCCAGCAAAGGCTTCAGCAGATACCATTGGGGAACAGGCTTTGACCCCATACGTGATATCTTTTCCCTTCCAGGTTTAGTCATAGAACATCACTGGAACAGAACAACACATCCACACAGAGCAAACTTGAACTAATATAAACTTTTTCTAACAATTAATTTTCACACTTTAATCATATAGTGAACAGTGGTGTTGTAAATACCTAAAGAGTTACATATGCCAAGTAAGAAAACATATAAGTGGCTACATGTGGTGTGATAGAACTTCAAGGCCCTAGGCATAGTTGTCTATAAAAATCTCATACAGCAATCATGTGAAAAGCAACATGAAAGCAAATAAGAAGAACCCGTCAAAGTCTAGAACTCTTGATTAGTTTGATTCCATAATAACCAAATGGATGAATTGCAAAGCAAGTGCATATTTATTATCTGGAGGGCAGGCTACACGAATAAACAAGGTATGTAAAGGGGCAAAATGGATCGCTGGGTCCTACCACCTTGGTGAAAACTTGCTGGGACCCGAGGGGTATATATGCCTCCAGCAAAGGCTTCAGCAGATACCATTGGGGAACAGGCTTTAGCAGATACCATTGGGGAACAGGCTTCAGCAGATACCATTGGGGAACAGGCTTTGACCCCATAGGTGATATATTTTCCCTTCAAGATTTAGTAAAAGAAAATCACTGGAACAGAACAATACATCCACACAGAGCAAACTTGAACTAATATAAACTTCATCTTAGGATTAATTTTCACACTTTAATCATATATTGAACAGTGGTGTTGTAAATACCTAAAGAGTTACATATGCCAAGTAAGAAAACATATAAGTGGCTACATGTGGTGTGATAGAACTTCAAGGCCCTAGGCAAAGTTGTCTATACAATTATCATACAGCAATCATGTGAAAAGCAACATGAAAGCAAATAAGAAGAACCTGTCAAAGTCTAGAACTCTTGATTAGTTTGATTCCATAATAACCCAATGGATGAATTGCAAAAAGCAAGTGCATATTTACTATCTGGATGGCAGACTACACGAATAAACAAGGTATGCAAAGTAGTGTAATAGAACGCTTGGTCCTACCACATTGGTGAAAACTTGCTGGGACCCGAGGGGTATATATTCCTCCAGCAAAGGCTTCAGCAGATACCATTGGGGAACAGGCTTTGACCCCATACGTGATATCTTTTCCCTTCCAGGTTTAGTCATAGAACATCACTGGAACAGAACAATACATCCACACAGAGCAAACTTGAACTAATATAAACTTTTTCTAACAATTCATTTTCACACTTTAATCATATAGTGAAGAGTGGTGTTGTAAATACCTAAAGAGTTACATATGCCAAGTAAGAAAACATATAAGTGGCTACATGTGGTGTGATAGAACTTCAAGGCCCTAGGCATAGTTGTCTATAAAAATCTCATACAGCAATCATGTGAAAAGCAACATGAAAGCAAATAAGAAGAACCCGTCAAAGTCTAGAACTCTTGATTAGTTTGATTCCATAATAACCAAATGGATGAATTGCAAAGCAAGTGCATATTTATTATCTGGAGGGCAGGCTACACGAATAAACAAGGTATGTAAAGGGGCAAAATGGATCGCTGGGTCCTACCACCTTGGTGAAAACTTGCTGGGACCCGAGGGGTATACTGTATGCCTCCAGCAAAGGCTTCAGCAGATACCATTGGGGAACAGGCTTTGACCCCATAGGTGATATCTTTTCCCTTCAAGGTTTAGTCATAGAACATCACTGGAACAGAACAATACATCCACACAGAGCAAACTTGGAACTAATATAAACTTTTTCTTGCAATTAATTTTCACACTTTAATCATTGTAAATACCTAAAGAGTTACATATGCCAAGTAAGAAAACATATAAGTGGCTACATGTGGTGTGATAGAACTTCAAGGCCCTAGGCATAGTTGTCTATAAAATTCTCATACAGCAATCATGTGAAAAGCAACATGAAAGCAAATAAGAAGAACCCGTCAAAGTCTAGAACTCTTGATTAGTTTGATTCCATAATAACCCAATGGATGAATTGCAAAAAGCAAGTGCATATTTACTATCTGGATGGCAGACTACACGAATAAACAAGGTATGCAAAGTAGTGTAATAGAACGCTGGGTCCTACCACCTTGGTGAAAACTTGCTGGGACCCGAGGGGTATATATTCCTCCAGCAAAGGCTTCAGCAGATACCATTGGGGAACAGGCTTTGACCCCATACGTGATATCTTTTCCCTTCAAGGTTTAGTCACAGAACATCACTGGAACAGAACAATACATCCACACAGAGCAAACTTGAACTAATATAAACTTCTTCTTAGGATTAATTTTCAAACTTTAATCGTTGTACATACCTAAAGAGTTACATATGCCAAGTAAGAAAACATAAGTGGCTACATGTGGTGTGATAGAACTTCAAGGCCCTAGGCATAGTTGTCTATAAAAATCTCATACAGCAATCATGTGAAAAGCAACATGAAAGCAAATAAGAAGAACCCGTCAAAGTCTAGAACTCTTGATTAGTTTGATTCCATGATAACCCAATGGATGAATTGCAAAGCAGGTGCATATTTATTATCCGGAGGGCAGGCTACACGAATAAACAAGGTATGCAAAGGGGCAAAATGGATCGCTGGGTCCTACCACCTTGGTGAAAACTTGCTGGGACCCGAGGGGTATATATGCCTCCAGCAAAGGCTTCAGCAGATACCATTGTGGAACAGGCTTTAGCAGATACCATTGGGGAACAGGCTTCAGCAGATACCATTGGGGAACAGGCTTTGACCCCATAGGTGATATATTTTCCCTTCAAGATTTAGTAAAAGAAAATCACTGGAACAGAACAATACATCCACACAGAGCAAACTTGAACTAATATAAACTTCATCTTAGGATTAATTTTCACACTTTAATCATATATTGAACAGTGGTGTTGTAAATACCTAAAGAGTTACATATGCCAAGTAAGAAAACATATAAGTGGCTACATGTGGTGTGATAGAACTTCAAGGCCCTAGGCAAAGTTGTCTATACAATTTTCATACAGCAATCATGTGAAAAGCAACATGAAAGCAAATAAGAAGAACCCGTCAAAGTCTAGAACTCTTGATTAGTTTGATTCCATAATAACCCAATGGATGAATTGCAAAAAGCAAGTGCATATTTACTATCTGGATGACAGACTACACGAATAAACAAGGTATGCAAAGTAGTGTAATAGAACGCTTGGTCCTACCACCTTGGTGAAAACTTGCTGGGACCCGAGGGGTATATATTCCTCCAGCAAAGGCTTCAGCAGATACCATTGGGGAACAGGCTTTGACCCCATAGGTGATATATTTTCCCTTCAAGATTTAGTAAAAGAAAATCACTGGAACAGAACAATACATCCACACAGAGCAAACTTGAACTAATATAAACTTCATCTTAGGATTAATTTTCACACTTTAATCATATATTGAACAGTGTTGTTGTAAATACCTAAAGAGTTACATATGCCAAGTAAGAAAACATATAAGTGGTGTAAATAGCAATTTTTATCTCACTTGGAAAAACAGCATCACAGGTGTAAGACAACACTCAAAAGGCAAAATTGTAATAAAGAAGAAAAAGGCTTTATTCTTTGAGGAATCTTTTCGCAACCGCAGCCACCCAGATGTGAAACAGAAAGCCTCCTGACATAATAAAACTGAGACATTTTATACAGGTTTCTGACATTCTTGACTCCTCTTTCCCAGTTTCTGTAAATTTCCTTAAAGACATCTTATATCTCAAGCTAGTATGGACTGGTTCTACCCCCCCTGGGCAGGTCATGCTGTTCTTTGTCCCTGAGAAGCCAAAAGGCCTTCATTTACAATCTTTGTCCCTGAGAAGCCAAAAGGCCTTCATTTACAATCTAGATGACCTCCTGCTGTTCTTTATCCCCTAAGGGGATGGCATGGGACCCCTTGTTTATTGTTAAACGACCCCTGTATTCTCCTGGCTGGATCCTTTCTCGTGCTCAGGTGTGAGTTTTATCACCCTGTCTTCCTGTCCCTTTCCCGCTGTTAGAAAACCCTCACAGAAATATATATGGTCAGATGCTTTTACACCAGGGGTGGGCAAACTACGGCCCGCGGGCCACATACGGCCCGCTAGGCTGTTTAATCCGGCCCGTCGAGTATTTAAAAAATTGTCTTAAGATCGCATTAATTTAGCCTTTTTCTTGCAATACTTTGCGTTATATATAAATTGCGTTGCATATATTTGACAATCGGAATATCAGATATTTCATGCCATAGCTAACAAATGTAAAAAAAGGAAAAATGACATAAAAGCAGATCATCATTCATTCAGCGCTGTTGTGGCTGCGGTGTGTCACGTAACAAGCTAGACGCGTCACCATGGAAACCAAACAGACAGCAACTTAAGCGCATAGACTTGGTGCACGTTAATGTTTTTTCCTTTTTTTGAAAACTCACAGAGAAAAAAATGTTTGGTAACCGCTTGCACACGTTAAGTTTTTCCTTTGATTTTTCTGCTATTTAGTTTTGCTACTCTGGATTTGTGGATGTATCCTCCTGACTGATTCCGTTTACAAAACCTTTATCGCCCGGCTTTCGACTACGCTCCCCTGACGTCTGCCATGTACAGAACCCGGTTTTGTTCATTAAATGTTCTGATCTGCATTTGCTTTTTATGTTTTATTTTATTATACTTAAAATAAATTTGTATATTCGTTTATTTCGTTTTTTTTTAAATTTTCGTTTTTTAAAAATTAACCTCAAAACATAACATGCTAAATGGGGGATATCTAGCATAAAAAAAATGTATTGTCAGAATGTCGTCTCTCAGTTGTTGAATTTCGCGCAGACATTGCCACAACGTAAATGTGTTTGCCCAGCCCGATCTCATGAAAGTGCGAATACCACGAATTGTATTGTAGTTCTTATGAAACGCAGTTTTCGCGTGCATATGATACGCACTTAAAGGGATAGTTCGCCCAAAAATGAAAATTCGGTCATCATTTACTCACCCTCAAGTTGTTTCAAACCTGTATGAATTTCTTTTTTTCTGCTGAACACAAAAGAAGATATTTTGAAAAATCTCGGGTAAACCAAACAGTTGATGGACTCCATTGACTTCCATAGTATTTTTTTTCCTACTATGGAAGTCAATGGGGTCCATCAACTGTTTGGTTACCGACATTTTTCAAAATATCTTCTTTTGTGTTCAGCAGAAAAAAGAAATTCATACAGGAACAACTTGAGGGTGAGTAAATGACAGAATTTTCATTTTTGGGCGAACTATCCCTTTAATAGCGTGTAATAGGCACGCACTCTGCACCCCTAATCCTAACCAAAGGGTTTACAGTGCGCAGCATATGCACGCAAAAAAAAAATATATATTTTTGGCGTATAAATGGCACGAGAATTTAAATTCGTGGTATAAAGATACGCAATTTAATGAGATCGTGTTTTATAATCTGCTACTGGGCCGGCCCTCTGTCAAATTTTAAAACCCAGTGTGGCCCTTGAGCCAAAAAGTTTGCCCACCCCTGTTTTACACACACTCAAATGAAATCAACAAGTTTAAATGAATGGACACAAGAACAATGAATTTTTCATTAACATCTCCCCCCTGTTTATCATTCTCTGATAACCAATAAAATAATAAAAATTCATTTCTATTTTCTAAAATCAATCAAACCCATTTTACTATTGAATCCCCAAGAATACAATCACTTCAAGTCTTTACATCACAGTTATACTCCTCATTACTGACTTTCATATACCTGATCATTTTACTTGAGTCTTGTAGAAAAATTAAGATGGCTTAAAATGGAAAAAAAAAAGAAATAACATTAATAAAAGAATAGTAAATAGTACAGTCAATCAATGATATCAAAACCTAAACAATCAAAGTTTAGGAAAACCCGTTCATTGTTCCAGAAAGGCAAGAAAGAATTTATCACATCTCTATGTAAATCTCGTCGCTGTCATAGTCATACTGCTGCTCATCAGTAGCTGAACGCATAATTATTTTTACTGCTTGTACTGATGTCATTGTTTTGGCTGTTCCTGCTCTAATCAGTCTTTGTACTGAGCTTGAAACACACTTCATAATGCATGGTAAACAAAACAGAATTAATAATCCCATACCCACAATTGGCACGACAGTTTGAATTATTCTGAAAATCCACCCAGACCATGCGGACATCAGCCACTCCATCCACTCACTACCAGCAGCCTGAGGCGGCTCCTTTACAGCTTCTCTCATGTGCTCGATGATATTGGTTAAGTTGTCACTGTAATCAGGAATGTTAAAACAACACGATACTCCCAACATTTTGCAAACTCCACCCCTCTCTGCCGTGAGAGTGTCCAAAACCAATCTATTTTGAATGACGGCTTCGCGAACTAATTTCATCTCATCGTTTATTAGGGTAAAGGCATTTTCTGTGCTATTGGCTATTGCTAGTACCGTCCATGCTAACCCATTGATCTTGTTGATTGCTACAGTTGTTCCCACCCCCAGGAAAATTGACCAACCTATGTTTGCCCCTGGTGTTGTCCACGGGTCTGCCAATGTATATCCTGCATAATTATTTGGCAAAGCATCAGGCAAAATGTTAATATCTCTTTTTTCTCTTTTACCCCCTTTGTTTGGCAAGTACACAGAAGTACCCACATTCATTAAGGCTGGATAGCAACACCCTGACCAGTTCTTTTTTGGCATACGGTGATATGCTCTATCACCACAGACCCAAACTGCTGCAGGTGAACTTTGATACAGTTTACCAAATGGACACTTAAAGGCGATCTCTTTGTCGTTGACGTTTGCTGTGCAATTGTCCATTGTCCCATCCATTACGTTGATTTTGATCCTGCAATCAGACCACCCAACTTTCAGTGATCTCGGTCTGTTGAAGCAAACACAAACATCTCCCTGTGCGGAGGTTACTCTCAGAGGTGGAATTGCAATCTCAGTGTTGTTGTACTGCTCAACATGATCGCAGTTGTCAGCAGGCTGTTCCGTTGGTGTCCCTCCTCTCTCTAACTCCACAGCAGCTTTTAGCACATCAGTCATCTGCTGAGGAATCAGACACTTAGTTTCATTAACAGTAGCCGCCACTAGGGGGACAGCTTTCCATGCATGTGACATTTGAAGACACATCCAGCAGCTCGTCTTGATTTGTAGCTCCTCCTTCTGCAAAAGTGCCAGTGCACACGCCTTGTTTCCCTGGCATTTCATCATTGCTTTCTTTACTTCAGGATTTATCTGACCTTTGCCTGTGTCTTCGTCCCCCATCCAGGCCAGTTCTTCTTCAGTAGCCTGTTCGACCTCGGGTGGCACAGGTGACAAGAAAGGTGCCGTCGTTGTTGCTGCTTGTGGTCTGGTTGCCTCGATTACCATAATGTCTATTGTCTCATACCAGTCAGTTTCAGTCAAGTCCAGGGCACAGTAGTACCTGCCTTGGTCAGCACGTGTCGCATGTTTCAATTCCACTCTCATCCCGTATCTGTTGCTACTCATTTTGTCTTCAGCGTACACCTGAAATCTTTCATCGTATTCTGTCCTGTAGTGATGAGCGTATGCTTTTACGTCGGTCCACTTACATGGGCTTTCGCAGAAGTAGAAATGTGCGTGCTCTTGGTTATGTCCATCGCACCCAAGACAGTTCTTTTGGAATGGGTTACACTTGAAAGCCACACTTGATCCCTCCTCTATCGTGACGATGCTTCCGTGCAGTCCTTTCACCAGCTCCACTTCCGTGAATGTGTCTCTTTTATCACGCTGTCTGATGATGCTGTTCAGCACAGATGTTTCAGAACAAATAGTCACTGATATCAAGGTTAAGATGAACGTGCTTTTACAAAGTCCGCACATTCCCGGTATTCTGAATGGATGCCATGGCTTTGAATGATCCATCTTGTCTAATTCTGCAACTGTGTTTTTACCACTCAGAGTCTTATCGGTCTTTGTTGATGTGCAGTGTGCAATCTGATACTGCCTGTGCAATCAGAACCCTCCTTTTCTCCCAGCTTCCTTCTCACAGCTCGTATTTTCACTTTGACCCCATAGGTGATATATTTTCCCTTCAAGATTTAGTAAAAGAAAATCACTGGAACAGAACAATACATCCACACAGAGCAAACTTGAACTAATATAAACTTCATCTTAGGATTAATTTTCACACTTTAATCATATATTGAACAGTGGTGTTGTAAATACCTAAAGAGTTACATATGCCAAGTAAGAAAACATATAAGTGGCTACATGTGGTGTGATAGAACTTCAAGGCCCTAGGCATAGTTGTCTATAAAAATCTCATACAGCAATCATGTGAAAAGCAACATGAAAGCAAATAAGAAGAACCCTTCAAAGTCTAGAACTCTTGATTAGTTTGATTCCATAATAACCAAATGGATGAATTGCAAAGCAAGTGCATATTTATTATCTGGAGGGCAGGCTACACGAATAAACAAGGTATGTAAAGGGGCAAAATGGATCGCTGGGTCCTACCACCTTGGTGAAAACTTGCTTGGACCCGAGGGGTATACTGTATGCCTCCAGCAAAGGCTTCAGCAGATACCATTGGGGAACAGGCTTTGACCCCATAGGTGATATCTTTTCCCTTCAAGGTTTAGTCATAGAACATCACTGGAACAGAACAATACATCCACACAGAGCAAACTTGGAACTAATATAAACTTTTTCTTGCAATTAATTTTCACACTTTAATCATTGTAAATACCTAAAGAGTTACATATGCCAAGTAAGAAAACATATAAGTGGCTACATGTGGTGTGATAGAACTTCAAGGCCCTAGGCATAGTTGTCTATAAAATTCTCATACAGCAATCATGTGAAAAGCAACATGAAAGCAAATAAGAAGAACCCGTCAAAGTCTAGAACTCTTGATTAGTTTGATTCCATAATAACCCAATGGATGAATTGCAAAAAGCAAGTGCATATTTACTATCTGGATGGCAGACTACACGAATAAACAAGGTATGCAAAGTAGTGTAATAGAACGCTGGGTCCTACCACCTTGGTGAAAACTTGCTGGGACCCGAGGGGTATATATTCCTCCAGCAAAGGCTTCAGCAGATACCATTGGGGAACAGGCTTTGACCCCATACGTGATATCTTTTCCCTTCAAGGTTTAGTCACAGAACATCACTGGAACAGAACAATACATCCACACAGAGCAAACTTGAACTAATATAAACTTCTTCTTAGGATTAATTTTCAAACTTTAATCGTTGTACATACCTAAAGAGTTACATATGCCAAGTAAGAAAACATAAGTGGCTACATGTGGTGTGATAGAACTTCAAGGCCCTAGGCATAGTTGTCTATAAAAATCTCATACAGCAATCATGTGAAAAGCAACATGAAAGCAAATAAGAAGAACCCGTCAAAGTCTAGAACTCTTGATTAGTTTGATTCCATAATAACCAAATGGATGAATTGCAAAGCAAGTGCATATTTATTATCTGGAGGGCAGGCTACACGAATAAACAAGGTATGTAAAGGGGCAAAATGGATCGCTGGGTCCTACCACCTTGGTGAAAACTTGCTGGGACCCGAGGGGTATATATGCCTCCAGCAAAGGCTTCAGCAGATACCATTGGGGAACAGGCTTTAGCAGATACCATTGGGGAACAGGCTTTGACCCCATACGTGATATCTTTTCCCTTCAAGGTTTAGTCACAGAACATCACTGGAACAGAACAATACATCCACACAGAGCAAACTTGAACTAATATAAACTTTTTCTAACAATTAATTTTCACACTTTAATCATATAGTGAACAGTGGTGTTGTAAATACCTAAAGAGTTACATATGCCAAGTAAGAAAACATATAAGTGGCTACATGTGGTGTGATAGAACTTCAAGGCCCTAGGCATAGTTGTCTATAAAAATCTCATACAGCAATCATGTGAAAAGCAACATGAAAGCAAATAAGAAGAACCCGTCAAAGTCTAGAACTCTTGATTAGTTTGATTCCATAATAACCAAATGGATGAATTGCAAAGCAAGTGCATATTTATTATCTGGAGGGCAGGCTACACGAATAAACAAGGTATGTAAAGGGGCAAAATGGATCGCTGGGTCCTACCACCTTGGTGAAAACTTGCTGGGACCCGAGGGGTATATATTCCTCCAGCAAAGGCTTCAGCAGATACCATTGGGGAACAGGCTTTGACCCCATACGTGATATCTTTTCCCTTCAAGGTTTAGTCACAGAACATCACTGGAACAGAACAATACATCCACACAGAGCAAACTTGAACTAATATAAACTTCTTCTTAGGATTAATTTTCAAACTTTAATCGTTGTACATACCTAAAGAGTTACATATGCCAAGTAAGAAAACATAAGTGGCTACATGTGGTGTGATAGAACTTCAAGAACCCGTCAAAGTCTAGAACTCTTGATTAGTTTGATTCCATAATAACCCAATGGATGAATTGCAAAAAGCAAGTGCATATTTACTATCTGGATGGCAGACTACACGAATAAACAAGGTATGCAAAGTAGTGTAATAGAACGCTTGGTCCTACCACCTTGGTGAAAACTTGCTGGGACCCGAGGGGTATATATTCCTCCAGCAAAGGCTTCAGCAGATACCATTGGGGAACAGGCTTTGACCCCATACGTGATATCTTTTCCCTTCCAGGTTTAGTCATAGAACATCACTGGAACAGAACAATACATCCACACAGAGCAAACTTGAACTAATATAAACTTCTTCTTAGGATTAATTTTCAAACTTTAATCGTTGTACATACCTAAAGAGTTACATATGCCAAGTAAGAAAACATAAGTGGCTACATGTGGTGTGATAGAACTTCAAGGCCCTAGGCATAGTTGTCTATAAAAATCTCATACAGCAATCATGTGAAAAGCAACATGAAAGCAAATAAGAAGAACCCGTCAAAGTCTAGAACTCTTGATTAGTTTGATTCCATGATAACCCAATGGATGAATTGCAAAGCAAGTGCATATTTATTATCCGGAGGGCAGGCTACACGAATAAACAAGGTATGCAAAGGGGCAAAATGGATCGCTGGGTCCTACCACCTTGGTGAAAACTTGCTGGGACCCGAGGGGTATATATGCCTCCAGCAAAGGCTTCAGCAGATACCATTGGGGAACAGGCTTTAGCAGATACTATTGGGGAACAGGCTTCAGCAGATACCATTGGGGAACAGGCTTTGACCCCATAGGTGATATATTTTCCCTTCAAGATTTAGTAAAAGAAAATCACTGGAACAGAACAATACATCCACACAGAGCAAACTTGAACTAATATAAACTTCATCTTAGGATTAATTTTCACACTTTAATCATATATTGAACAGTGGTGTTGTAAATACCTAAAGAGTTACATATGCCAAGTAAGAAAACATATAAGTGGCTACATGTGGTGTGATAGAACTTCAAGGCCCTAGGCAAAGTTGTCTATACAATTCTCATACAGCAATCATGTGAAAAGCAACATGAAAGCAAATAAGAAGAACCCGTCAAAGTCTAGAACTCTTGATTAGTTTGATTCCATAATAACCCAATGGATGAATTGCAAAAAGCAAGTGCATATTTACTATCTGGATGACAGACTACACGAATAAACAAGGTATGCAAAGTAGTGTAATAGAACGCTTGGTCCTACCACCTTGGTGAAAACTTGCTGGGACCCGAGGGGTATATATTCCTCCAGCAAAGGCTTCAGCAGATACCATTGGGGAACAGGCTTTGACCCCATACGTGATATCTTTTCCCTTCCAGGTTTAGTCATAGAACATCACTGGAACAGAACAACACATCCACACAGAGCAAACTTGAACTAATATAAACTTTTTCTAACAATTAATTTTCACACTTTAATCATATAGTGAACAGTGGTGTTGTAAATACCTAAAGAGTTACATATGCCAAGTAAGAAAACATATAAGTGGCTACATGTGGTGTGATAGAACTTCAAGGCCCTAGGCATAGTTGTCTATAAAAATCTCATACAGCAATCATGTGAAAAGCAACATGAAAGCAAATAAGAAGAACCCGTCAAAGTCTAGAACTCTTGATTAGTTTGATTCCATAATAACCAAATGGATGAATTGCAAAGCAAGTGCATATTTATTATCTGGAGGGCAGGCTACACGAATAAACAAGGTATGTAAAGGGGCAAAATGGATCGCTGGGTCCTACCACCTTGGTGAAAACTTGCTGGGACCCGAGGGGTATATATGCCTCCAGCAAAGGCTTCAGCAGATACCATTGGGGAACAGGCTTTAGCAGATACCATTGGGGAACAGGCTTCAGCAGATACCATTGGGGAACAGGCTTTGACCCCATAGGTGATATATTTTCCCTTCAAGATTTAGTAAAAGAAAATCACTGGAACAGAACAATACATCCACACAGAGCAAACTTGAACTAATATAAACTTCATCTTAGGATTAATTTTCACACTTTAATCATATATTGAACAGTGGTGTTGTAAATACCTAAAGAGTTACATATGCCAAGTAAGAAAACATATAAGTGGCTACATGTGGTGTGATAGAACTTCAAGGCCCTAGGCAAAGTTGTCTATACAATTATCATACAGCAATCATGTGAAAAGCAACATGAAAGCAAATAAGAAGAACCTGTCAAAGTCTAGAACTCTTGATTAGTTTGATTCCATAATAACCCAATGGATGAATTGCAAAAAGCAAGTGCATATTTACTATCTGGATGACAGACTACACGAATAAACAAGGTATGCAAAGTAGTGTAATAGAACGCTTGGTCCTACCACATTGGTGAAAACTTGCTGGGACCCGAGGGGTATATATTCCTCCAGCAAAGGCTTCAGCAGATACCATTGGGGAACAGGCTTTGACCCCATACGTGATATCTTTTCCCTTCCAGGTTTAGTCATAGAACATCACTGGAACAGAACAATACATCCACACAGAGCAAACTTGAACTAATATAAACTTTTTCTAACAATTAATTTTCACACTTTAATCATATAGTGAACAGTGGTGTTGTAAATACCTAAAGAGTTACATATGCCAAGTAAGAAAACATATAAGTGGCTACATGTGGTGTGATAGAACTTCAAGGCCCTAGGCATAGTTGTCTATAAAAATCTCATACAGCAATCATGTGAAAAGCAACATGAAAGCAAATAAGAAGAACCCGTCAAAGTCTAGAACTCTTGATTAGTTTGATTCCATAATAACCAAATGGATGAATTGCAAAGCAAGTGCATATTTATTATCTGGAGGGCAGGCTACACGAATAAACAAGGTATGTAAAGGGGCAAAATGGATCGCTGGGTCCTACCACCTTGGTGAAAACTTGCTGGGACCCGAGGGGTATACTGTATGCCTCCAGCAAAGGCTTCAGCAGATACCATTGGGGAACAGGCTTTGACCCCATAGGTGATATCTTTTCCCTTCAAGGTTTAGTCATAGAACATCACTGGAACAGAACAATACATCCACACAGAGCAAACTTGGAACTAATATAAACTTTCTCTTGCAATTAATTTTCACACTTTAATCATTGTAAATACCTAAAGAGTTACATATGCCAAGTAAGAAAACATATAAGTGGCTACATGTGGTGTGATAGAACTTCAAGGCCCTAGGCATAGTTGTCTATAAAATTCTCATACAGCAATCATGTGAAAAGCAACATGAAAGCAAATAAGAAGAACCCGTCAAAGTCTAGAACTCTTGATTAGTTTGATTCCATAATAACCCAATGGATGAATTGCAAAAAGCAAGTGCATATTTACTATCTGGATGGCAGACTACACGAATAAACAAGGTATGCAAAGTAGTGTAATAGAACGCTGGGTCCTACCACCTTGGTGAAAACTTGCTGGGACCCGAGGGGTATATATTCCTCCAGCAAAGGCTTCAGCAGATACCATTGGGGAACAGGCTTTGACCCCATACGTGATATCTTTTCCCTTCAAGGTTTAGTCACAGAACATCACTGGAACAGAACAATACATCCACACAGAGCAAACTTGAACTAATATAAACTTCTTCTTAGGATTAATTTTCAAACTTTAATCGTTGTACATACCTAAAGAGTTACATATGCCAAGTAAGAAAACATAAGTGGCTACATGTGGTGTGATAGAACTTCAAGGCCCTAGGCATAGTTGTCTATAAAAATCTCATACAGCAATCATGTGAAAAGCAACATGAAAGCAAATAAGAAGAACCCGTCAAAGTCTAGAACTCTTGATTAGTTTGATTCCATGATAACCCAATGGATGAATTGCAAAGCAGGTGCATATTTATTATCCGGAGGGCAGGCTACATGAATAAACAAGGTATGCAAAGGGGCAAAATGGATCGCTGGGTCCTACCACCTTGGTGAAAACTTGCTGGGACCCAAGGGGTATATATGCCTCCAGCAAAGGCTTCAGCAGATACCATTGTGGAACAGGCTTTAGCAGATACCATTGGGGAACAGGCTTCAGCAGATACCATTGGGGAACAGGCTTCAGCAGATACCATTGGGGAACAGGCTTTGACCCCATAGGTGATATATTTTCCCTTCAAGATTTAGTAAAAGAAAATCACTGGAACAGAACAATACATCCACACAGAGCAAACTTGAACTAATATAAACTTCATCTTAGGATTAATTTTCACACTTTAATCATATATTGAACAGTGGTGTTGTAAATACCTAAAGAGTTACATATGCCAAGTAAGAAAACATATAAGTGGCTACATGTGGTGTGATAGAACTTCAAGGCCCTAGGCAAAGTTGTCTATACAATTCTCATACAGCAATCATGTGAAAAGCAACATGAAAGCAAATAAGAAGAACCCGTCAAAGTCTAGAACTCTTGATTAGTTTGATTCCATAATAACCCAATGGATGAATTGCAAAAAGCAAGTGCATATTTACTATCTGGATGACAGACTACACGAATAAACAAGGTATGCAAAGTAGTGTAATAGAACGCTTGGTCCTACCACCTTGGTGAAAACTTGCTGGGACCCGAGGGGTATATATTCCTCCAGCAAAGGCTTCAGCAGATACCATTGGGGAACAGGCTTTGACCCCATACGTGATATCTTTTCCCTTCCAGGTTTAGTCATAGAACATCACTGGAACAGAACAACACATCCACACAGAGCAAACTTGAACTAATATAAACTTTTTCTAACAATTAATTTTCACACTTTAATCATATAGTGAACAGTGGTGTTGTAAATACCTAAAGAGTTACATATGCCAAGTAAGAAAACATATAAGTGGCTACATGTGGTGTAATAGAACTTCAAGGCCCTAGGCATAGTTGTCTATAAAAATCTCATACAGCAATCATGTGAAAAGCAACATGAAAGCAAATAAGAAGAACCCGTCAAAGTCTAGAACTCTTGATTAGTTTGATTCCATAATAACCAAATGGATGAATTGCAAAGCAAGTGCATATTTATTATCTGGAGGGCAGGCTACACGAATAAACAAGGTATGTAAAGGGGCAAAATGGATCGCTGGGTCCTACCACCTTGGTGAAAACTTGCTGGGACCCGAGGGGTATATATGCCTCCAGCAAAGGCTTCAGCAGATACCATTGGGGAACAGGCTTTAGCAGATACCATTGGGGAACAGGCTTTGACCCCATACGTGATATCTTTTCCCTTCAAGGTTTAGTCACAGAACATCACTGGAACAGAACGATACATCCACACAGAGCAAACTTGAACTAATATAAACTTTTTCTAACAATTAATTTTCACACTTTAATCATATAGTGAACAGTGGTGTTGTAAATACCTAAAGAGTTACATATGCCAAGTAAGAAAACATATAAGTGGCTACATGTGGTGTGATAGAACTTCAAGGCCCTAGGCATAGTTGTCTATAAAAATCTCATACAGCAATCATGTGAAAAGCAACATGAAAGCAAATAAGAAGAACCCGTCAAAGTCTAGAACTCTTGATTAGTTTGATTCCATAATAACCAAATGGATGAATTGCAAAGCAAGTGCATATTTATTATCTGGAGGGCAGGCTACACGAATAAACAAGGTATGTAAAGGGGCAAAATGGATCGCTGGGTCCTACCACCTTGGTGAAAACTTGCTGGGACCCGAGGGGTATATATTCCTCCAGCAAAGGCTTCAGCAGATACCATTGGGGAACAGGCTTTGACCCCATACGTGATATCTTTTCCCTTCCAGGTTTAGTCATAGAACATCACTGGAACAGAACAATACATCCACACAGAGCAAACTTGAACTAATATAAACTTCTTCTTAGGATTAATTTTCAAACTTTAATCGTTGTACATACCTAAAGAGTTACATATGCCAAGTAAGAAAACATAAGTGGCTACATGTGGTGTGATAGAACTTCAAGAACCCGTCAAAGTCTAGAACTCTTGATTAGTTTGATTCCATAATAACCCAATGGATGAATTGCAAAAAGCAAGTGCATATTTACTATCTGGATGGCAGACTACACGAATAAACAAGGTATGCAAAGTAGTGTAATAGAACGCTTGGTCCTACCACCTTGGTGAAAACTTGCTGGGACCCGAGGGGTATATATTCCTCCAGCAAAGGCTTCAGCAGATACCATTGGGGAACAGGCTTTGACCCCATACGTGATATCTTTTCCCTTCCAGGTTTAGTCATAGAACATCACTGGAACAGAACAATACATCCACACAGAGCAAACTTGAACTAATATAAACTTCTTCTTAGGATTAATTTTCAAACTTTAATCGTTGTACATACCTAAAGAGTTACATATGCCAAGTAAGAAAACATAAGTGGCTACATGTGGTGTGATAGAACTTCAAGGCCCTAGGCATAGTTGTCTATAAAAATCTCATACAGCAATCATGTGAAAAGCAACATGAAAGCAAATAAGAAGAACCCGTCAAAGTCTAGATCTCTTGATTAGTTTGATTCCATGATAACCCAATGGATGAATTGCAAAGCAAGTGCATATTTATTATCCGGAGGGCAGGCTACACGAATAAACAAGGTATGCAAAGGGGCAAAATGGATCGCTGGGTCCTACCACCTTGGTGAAAACTTGCTGGGACCCGAGGGGTATATATGCCTCCAGCAAAGGCTTCAGCAGATACCATTGGGGAACAGGCTTTAGCAGATACTATTGGGGAACAGGCTTCAGCAGATACCATTGGGGAACAGGCTTTGACCCCATAGGTGATATATTTTCCCTTCAAGATTTAGTAAAAGAAAATCACTGGAACAGAACAATACATCCACACAGAGCAAACTTGAACTAATATAAACTTCATCTTAGGATTAATTTTCACACTTTAATCATATATTGAACAGTGGTGTTGTAAATACCTAAAGAGTTACATATGCCAAGTAAGAAAACATATAAGTGGCTACATGTGGTGTGATAGAACTTCAAGGCCCTAGGCAAAGTTGTCTATACAATTCTCATACAGCAATCATGTGAAAAGCAACATGAAAGCAAATAAGAAGAACCCGTCAAAGTCTAGAACTCTTGATTAGTTTGATTCCATAATAACCCAATGGATGAATTGCAAAAAGCAAGTGCATATTTACTATCTGGATGACAGACTACACGAATAAACAAGGTATGCAAAGTAGTGTAATAGAACGCTTGGTCCTACCACCTTGGTGAAAACTTGCTGGGACCCGAGGGGTATATATTCCTCCAGCAAAGGCTTCAGCAGATACCATTGGGGAACAGGCTTTGACCCCATACGTGATATCTTTTCCCTTCCAGGTTTAGTCATAGAACATCACTGGAACAGAACAACACATCCACACAGAGCAAACTTGAACTAATATAAACTTTTTCTAACAATTAATTTTCACACTTTAATCATATAGTGAACAGTGGTGTTGTAAATACCTAAAGAGTTACATATGCCAAGTAAGAAAACATATAAGTGGCTACATGTGGTGTGATAGAACTTCAAGGCCCTAGGCATAGTTGTCTATAAAAATCTCATACAGCAATCATGTGAAAAGCAACATGAAAGCAAATAAGAAGAACCCGTCAAAGTCTAGAACTCTTGATTAGTTTGATTCCATAATAACCAAATGGATGAATTGCAAAGCAAGTGCATATTTATTATCTGGAGGGCAGGCTACACGAATAAACAAGGTATGTAAAGGGGCAAAATGGATCGCTGGGTCCTACCACCTTGGTGAAAACTTGCTGGGACCCGAGGGGTATATATGCCTCCAGCAAAGGCTTCAGCAGATACCATTGGGGAACAGGCTTTAGCAGATACCATTGGGGAACAGGCTTCAGCAGATACCATTGGGGAACAGGCTTTGACCCCATAGGTGATATATTTTCCCTTCAAGATTTAGTAAAAGAAAATCACTGGAACAGAACAATACATCCACACAGAGCAAACTTGAACTAATATAAACTTCATCTTAGGATTAATTTTCACACTTTAATCATATATTGAACAGTGGTGTTGTAAATACCTAAAGAGTTACATATGCCAAGTAAGAAAACATATAAGTGGCTACATGTGGTGTGATAGAACTTCAAGGCCCTAGGCAAAGTTGTCTATACAATTATCATACAGCAATCATGTGAAAAGCAACATGAAAGCAAATAAGAAGAACCTGTCAAAGTCTAGAACTCTTGATTAGTTTGATTCCATAATAACCCAATGGATGAATTGCAAAAAGCAAGTGCATATTTACTATCTGGATGACAGACTACACGAATAAACAAGGTATGCAAAGTAGTGTAATAGAACGCTTGGTCCTACCACATTGGTGAAAACTTGCTGGGACCCGAGGGGTATATATTCCTCCAGCAAAGGCTTCAGCAGATACCATTGGGGAACAGGCTTTGACCCCATACGTGATATCTTTTCCCTTCCAGGTTTAGTCATAGAACATCACTGGAACAGAACAATACATCCACACAGAGCAAACTTGAACTAATATAAACTTTTTCTAACAATTAATTTTCACACTTTAATCATATAGTGAACAGTGGTGTTGTAAATACCTAAAGAGTTACATATGCCAAGTAAGAAAACATATAAGTGGCTACATGTGGTGTGATAGAACTTCAAGGCCCTAGGCATAGTTGTCTATAAAAATCTCATACAGCAATCATGTGAAAAGCAACATGAAAGCAAATAAGAAGAACCCGTCAAAGTCTAGAACTCTTGATTAGTTTGATTCCATAATAACCAAATGGATGAATTGCAAAGCAAGTGCATATTTATTATCTGGAGGGCAGGCTACACGAATAAACAAGGTATGTAAAGGGGCAAAATGGATCGCTGGGTCCTACCACCTTGGTGAAAACTTGCTGGGACCCGAGGGGTATACTGTATGCCTCCAGCAAAGGCTTCAGCAGATACCATTGGGGAACAGGCTTTGACCCCATAGGTGATATCTTTTCCCTTCAAGGTTTAGTCATAGAACATCACTGGAACAGAACAATACATCCACACAGAGCAAACTTGGAACTAATATAAACTTTTTCTTGCAATTAATTTTCACACTTTAATCATTGTAAATACCTAAAGAGTTACATATGCCAAGTAAGAAAACATATAAGTGGCTACATGTGGTGTGATAGAACTTCAAGGCCCTAGGCATAGTTGTCTATAAAATTCTCATACAGCAATCATGTGAAAAGCAACATGAAAGCAAATAAGAAGAACCCGTCAAAGTCTAGAACTCTTGATTAGTTTGATTCCATAATAACCCAATGGATGAATTGCAAAAAGCAAGTGCATATTTACTATCTGGATGGCAGACTACACGAATAAACAAGGTATGCAAAGTAGTGTAATAGAACGCTGGGTCCTACCACCTTGGTGAAAACTTGCTGGGACCCGAGGGGTATATATTCCTCCAGCAAAGGCTTCAGCAGATACCATTGGGGAACAGGCTTTGACCCCATACGTGATATCTTTTCCCTTCAAGGTTTAGTCACAGAACATCACTGGAACAGAACAATACATCCACACAGAGCAAACTTGAACTAATATAAACTTCTTCTTAGGATTAATTTTCAAACTTTAATCGTTGTACATACCTAAAGAGTTACATATGCCAAGTAAGAAAACATAAGTGGCTACATGTGGTGTGATAGAACTTCAAGGCCCTAGGCATAGTTGTCTATAAAAATCTCATACAGCAATCATGTGAAAAGCAACATGAAAGCAAATAAGAAGAACCCGTCAAAGTCTAGAACTCTTGATTAGTTTGATTCCATGATAACCCAATGGATGAATTGCAAAGCAAGTGCATATTTATTATCCGGAGGGCAGGCTACACGAATAAACAAGGTATGCAAAGGGGCAAAATGGATCGCTGGGTCCTACCACCTTGGTGAAAACTTGCTGGGACCCGAGGGGTATATATGCCTCCAGCAAAGGCTTCAGCAGATACCATTGTGGAACAGGCTTTAGCAGATACCATTGGGGAACAGGCTTCAGCAGATACCATTGGGGAACAGGCTTTGACCCCATAGGTGATATATTTTCCCTTCAAGATTTAGTAAAAGAAAATCACTGGAACAGAACAATACATCCACACAGAGCAAACTTGAACTAATATAAACTTCATCTTAGGATTAATTTTCACACTTTAATCATATATTGAACAGTGGTGTTGTAAATACCTAAAGAGTTACATATGCCAAGTAAGAAAACATATAAGTGGCTACATGTGGTGTGATAGAACTTCAAGGCCCTAGGCAAAGTTGTCTATACAATTTTCATACAGCAATCATGTGAAAAGCAACATGAAAGCAAATAAGAAGAACCCGTCAAAGTCTAGAACTCTTGATTAGTTTGATTCCATAATAACCCAATGGATGAATTGCAAAAAGCAAGTGCATATTTACTATCTGGATGACAGACTACACGAATAAACAAGGTATGCAAAGTAGTGTAATAGAACGCTTGGTCCTACCACCTTGGTGAAAACTTGCTGGGACCCGAGGGGTATATATTCCTCCAGCAAAGGCTTCAGCAGATACCATTGGGGAACAGGCTTTGACCCCATACGTGATATCTTTTCCCTTCCAGGTTTAGTCATAGAACATCACTGGAACAGAACAATACATCCACACAGAGCAAACTTGAACTAATATAAACTTTTTCTAACAATTAATTTTCACACTTTAATCATATAGTGAACAGTGGTGTTGTAAATACCTAAAGAGTTACATATGCCAAGTAAGAAAACATATAAGTGGCTACATGTGGTGTGATAGAACTTCAAGGCCCTAGGCATAGTTGTCTATAAAAATCTCATACAGCAATCATGTGAAAAGCAACATGAAAGCAAATAAGAAGAACCCGTCAAAGTCTAGAACTCTTGATTAGTTTGATTCCATGATAACCCAATGGATGAATTGCAAAGCAAGTGCATATTTATTATCCGGAGGGCAGGCTACACGAATAAACAAGGTATGCAAAGGGGCAAAATGGATCGCTGGGTCCTACCACCTTGGTGAAAACTTGCTGGGACCCGAGGGGTATATATGCCTCCAGCAAAGGCTTCAGCAGATACCATTGGGGAACAGGCTTTAGCAGATACCATTGGGGAACAGGCTTCAGCAGATACCATTGGGGAACAGGCTTTGACCCCATAGGTGATATATTTTCCCTTCAAGATTTAGTAAAAGAAAATCACTGGAACAGAACAATACATCCACACAGGGCAAACTTGAACTAATATAAACTTCATCTTAGGATTAATTTTCACACTTTAATCATATATTGAACAGTGGTGTTGTAAATACCTAAAGAGTTACATATGCCAAGTAAGAAAACATATAAGTGGCTACATGTGGTGTGATAGAACTTCAAGGCCCTAGGCAAAGTTGTCTATACAATTCTCATACAGCAATCATGTGAAAAGCAACATGAAAGCAAATAAGAAGAACCCGTCAAAGTCTAGAACTCTTGATTAGTTTGATTCCATAATAACCCAATGGATGAATTGCAAAAAGCAAGTGCATATTTACTATCTGGATGACAGACTACACGAATAAACAAGGTATGCAAAGTAGTGTAATAGAACGCTTGGTCCTACCACCTTGGTGAAAACTTGCTGGGACCCGAGGGGTATATATTCCTCCAGCAAAGGCTTCAGCAGATACCATTGGGGAACAGGCTTTGACCCCATACGTGATATCTTTTCCCTTCCAGGTTTAGTCATAGAACATCACTGGAACAGAACAACACATCCACACAGAGCAAACTTGAACTAATATAAACTTTTTCTAACAATTAATTTTCACACTTTAATCATATAGTGAACAGTGGTGTTGTAAATACCTAAAGAGTTACATATGCCAAGTAAGAAAACATATAAGTGGCTACATGTGGTGTGATAGAACTTCAAGGCCCTAGGCATAGTTGTCTATAAAAATCTCATACAGCAATCATGTGAAAAGCAACATGAAAGCAAATAAGAAGAACCCGTCAAAGTCTAGAACTCTTGATTAGTTTGATTCCATAATAACCAAATGGATGAATTGCAAAGCAAGTGCATATTTATTATCTGGAGGGCAGGCTACACGAATAAACAAGGTATGTAAAGGGGCAAAATGGATCGCTGGGTCCTACCACCTTGGTGAAAACTTGCTGGGACCCGAGGGGTATATATGCCTCCAGCAGAGGCTTCAGCAGATACCATTGGGGAACAGGCTTTAGCAGATACCATTGGGGAACAGGCTTCAGCAGATACCATTGGGGAACAGGCTTTGACCCCATAGGTGATATATTTTCCCTTCAAGATTTAGTAAAAGAAAATCACTGGAACAGAACAATACATCCACACAGAGCAAACTTGAACTAATATAAACTTCATCTTAGGATTAATTTTCACACTTTAATCATATATTGAACAGTGGTGTTGTAAATACCTAAAGAGTTACATATGCCAAGTAAGAAAACATATAAGTGGCTACATGTGGTGTGATAGAACTTCAAGGCCCTAGGCATAGTTGTCTATAAAAATCTCATACAGCAATCATGTGAAAAGCAACATGAAAGCAAATAAGAAGAACCCGTCAAAGTCTAGAACTCTTGATTAGTTTGATTCCATAATAACCAAATGGATGAATTGCAAAGCAAGTGCATATTTATTATCTGGAGGGCAGGCTACACGAATAAACAAGGTATGTAAAGGGGCAAAATGGATCGCTGGGTCCTACCACCTTGGTGAAAACTTGCTGGGACCCGAGGGGTATACTGTATGCCTCCAGCAAAGGCTTCAGCAGATACCATTGGGGAACAGGCTTTGACCCCATAGGTGATATCTTTTCCCTTCAAGGTTTAGTCATAGAACATCACTGGAACAGAACAATACATCCACACAGAGCAAACTTGGAACTAATATAAACTTTTTCTTGCAATTAATTTTCACACTTTAATCATTGTAAATACCTAAAGAGTTACATATGCCAAGTAAGAAAACATATAAGTGGCTACATGTGGTGTGATAGAACTTCAAGGCCCTAGGCATAGTTGTCTATAAAATTCTCATACAGCAATCATGTGAAAAGCAACATGAAAGCAAATAAGAAGAACCCGTCAAAGTCTAGAACTCTTGATTAGTTTGATTCCATAATAACCCAATGGATGAATTGCAAAAAGCAAGTGCATATTTACTATCTGGATTGCAGACTACACGAATAAACAAGGTATGCAAAGTAGTGTAATAGAACGCTGGGTCCTACCACCTTGGTGAAAACTTGCTGGGACCCGAGGGGTATATATTCCTCCAGCAAAGGCTTCAGCAGATACCATTGGGGAACAGGCTTTGACCCCATACGTGATATCTTTTCCCTTCAAGGTTTAGTCACAGAACATCACTGGAACAGAACAATACATCCACACAGAGCAAACTTGAACTAATATAAACTTCTTCTTAGGATTAATTTTCAAACTTTAATCGTTGTACATACCTAAAGAGTTACATATGCCAAGTAAGAAAACATAAGTGGCTACATGTGGTGTGATAGAACTTCAAGGCCCTAGGCATAGTTGTCTATAAAAATCTCATACAGCAATCATGTGAAAAGCAACATGAAAGCAAATAAGAAGAACCCGTCAAAGTCTAGAACTCTTGATTAGTTTGATTCCATGATAACCCAATGGATGAATTGCAAAGCAGGTGCATATTTATTATCCGGAGGGCAGGCTACACGAATAAACAAGATATGCAAAGGGGCAAAATGGATCGCTGGGTCCTACCACCTTGGTGAAAACTTGCTGGGACCCGAGGGGTATATATGCCTCCAGCAAAGGCTTCAGCAGATACTATTGTGGAACAGGCTTTAGCAGATACCATTGGGGAACAGGCTTCAGCAGATACCATTGGGGAACAGGCTTTGACCCCATAGGTGATATATTTTCCCTTCAAGATTTAGTAAAAGAAAATCACTGGAACAGAACAATACATCCACACAGAGCAAACTTGAACTAATATAAACTTCATCTTAGGATTAATTTTCACACTTTAATCATATATTGAACAGTGGTGTTGTAAATACCTAAAGAGTTACATATGCCAAGTAAGAAAACATATAAGTGGCTACATGTGGTGTGATAGAACTTCAAGGCCCTAGGCAAAGTTGTCTATACAATTTTCATACAGCAATCATGTGAAAAGCAACATGAAAGCAAATAAGAAGAACCCGTCAAAGTCTAGAACTCTTGATTAGTTTGATTCCATAATAACCCAATGGATGAATTGCAAAAAGCAAGTGCATATTTACTATCTGGATGACAGACTACACGAATAAACAAGGTATGCAAAGTAGTGTAATAGAACGCTTGGTCCTACCACCTTGGTGAAAACTTGCTGGGACCCGAGGGGTATATATTCCTCCAGCAAAGGCTTCAGCAGATACCATTGGGGAACAGGCTTTGACCCCATACGTGATATCTTTTCCCTTCCAGGTTTAGTCATAGAACATCACTGGAACAGAACAATACATCCACACAGAGCAAACTTGAACTAATATAAACTTTTTCTAACAATTAATTTTCACACTTTAATCATATAGTGAACAGTGGTGTTGTAAATACCTAAAGAGTTACATATGCCAAGTAAGAAAACATATAAGTGGCTACATGTGGTGTGATAGAACTTCAAGGCCCTAGGCATAGTTGTCTATAAAAATCTCATACAGCAATCATGTGAAAAGCAACATGAAAGCAAATAAGAAGAACCCGTCAAAGTCTAGAACTCTTGATTAGTTTGATTCCATGATAACCCAATGGATGAATTGCAAAGCAAGTGCATATTTATTATCCGGAGGGCAGGCTACACGAATAAACAAGGTATGCAAAGGGGCAAAATGGATCGCTGGGTCCTACCACCTTGGTGAAAACTTGCTGGGACCCGAGGGGTATATATGCCTCCAGCAAAGGCTTCAGCAGATACCATTGGGGAACAGGCTTTAGCAGATACCATTGGGGAACAGGCTTCAGCAGATACCATTGGGGAACAGGCTTTGACCCCATAGGTGATATATTTTCCCTTCAAGATTTAGTAAAAGAAAATCACTGGAACAGAACAATACATCCACACAGGGCAAACTTGAACTAATATAAACTTCATCTTAGGATGAATTTTCACACTTTAATCATATATTGAACAGTGGTGTTGTAAATACCTAAAGAGTTACATATGCCAAGTAAGAAAACATATAAGTGGCTACATGTGGTGTGATAGAACTTCAAGGCCCTAGGCAAAGTTGTCTATACAATTCTCATACAGCAATCATGTGAAAAGCAACATGAAAGCAAATAAGAAGAACCCGTCAAAGTCTAGAACTCTTGATTAGTTTGATTCCATAATAACCCAATGGATGAATTGCAAAAAGCAAGTGCATATTTACTATCTGGATGACAGACTACACGAATAAACAAGGTATGCAAAGTAGTGTAATAGAACGCTTGGTCCTACCACCTTGGTGAAAACTTGCTGGGACCCGAGGGGTATATATTCCTCCAGCAAAGGCTTCAGCAGATACCATTGGGGAACAGGCTTTGACCCCATACGTGATATCTTTTCCCTTCCAGGTTTAGTCATAGAACATCACTGGAACAGAACAACACATCCACACAGAGCAAACTTGAACTAATATAAACTTTTTCTAACAATTAATTTTCACACTTTAATCATATAGTGAACAGTGGTGTTGTAAATACCTAAAGAGTTACATATGCCAAGTAAGAAAACATATAAGTGGCTACATGTGGTGTGATAGAACTTCAAGGCCCTAGGCATAGTTGTCTATAAAAATCTCATACAGCAATCATGTGAAAAGCAACATGAAAGCAAATAAGAAGAACCCGTCAAAGTCTAGAACTCTTGATTAGTTTGATTCCATAATAACCAAATGGATGAATTGCAAAGCAAGTGCATATTTATTATCTGGAGGGCAGGCTACACGAATAAACAAGGTATGTAAAGGGGCAAAATGGATCGCTGGGTCCTACCACCTTGGTGAAAACTTGCTGGGACCCGAGGGGTATATATGCCTCCAGCAAAGGCTTCAGCAGATACCATTGGGGAACAGGCTTTAGCAGATACCATTGGGGAACAGGCTTCAGCAGATACCATTGGGGAACAGGCTTTGACCCCATAGGTGATATATTTTCCCTTCAAGATTTAGTAAAAGAAAATCACTGGAACAGAACAATACATCCACACAGAGCAAACTTGAACTAATATAAACTTCATCTTAGGATTAATTTTCACACTTTAATCATATATTGAACAGTGGTGTTGTAAATACCTAAAGAGTTACATATGCCAAGTAAGAAAACATATAAGTGGCTACATGTGGTGTGATAGAACTTCAAGGCCCTAGGCATAGTTGTCTATAAAAATCTCATACAGCAATCATGTGAAAAGCAACATGAAAGCAAATAAGAAGAACCCGTCAAAGTCTAGAACTCTTGATTAGTTTGATTCCATAATAACCAAATGGATGAATTGCAAAGCAAGTGCATATTTATTATCTGGAGGGCAGGCTACACGAATAAACAAGGTATGTAAAGGGGCAAAATGGATCGCTGGGTCCTACCACCTTGGTGAAAACTTGCTGGGACCCGAGGGGTATACTGTATGCCTCCAGCAAAGGCTTCAGCAGATACCATTGGGGAACAGGCTTTGACCCCATAGGTGATATCTTTTCCCTTCAAGGTTTAGTCATAGAACATCACTGGAACAGAACAATACATCCACACAGAGCAAACTTGGAACTAATATAAACTTTTTCTTGCAATTAATTTTCACACTTTAATCATTGTAAATACCTAAAGAGTTACATATGCCAAGTAAGAAAACATAAGTGGCTACATGTGGTGTGATAGAACTTCAAGGCCCTAGGCATAGTTGTCTATAAAAATCTCATACAGCAATCATGTGAAAAGCAACATGAAAGCAAATAAGAAGAACCCGTCAAAGTCTAGAACTCTTGATTAGTTTGATTCCATGATAACCCAATGGATGAATTGCAAAGCAGGTGCATATTTATTATCCGGAGGGCAGGCTACACGAATAAACAAGGTATGCAAAGGGGCAAAATGGATCGCTGGGTCCTACCACCTTGGTGAAAACTTGCTGGGACCCGAGGGGTATATATGCCTCCAGCAAAGGCTTCAGCAGATACCATTGTGGAACAGGCTTTAGCAGATACCATTGGGGAACAGGCTTCAGCAGATACCATTGGGGAACAGGCTTTGACCCCATAGGTGATATATTTTCCCTTCAAGATTTAGTAAAAGAAAATCACTGGAACAGAACAATACATCCACACAGAGCAAACTTGAACTAATATAAACTTCATCTTAGGATTAATTTTCACACTTTAATCATATATTGAACAGTGGTGTTGTAAATACCTAAAGAGTTACATATGCCAAGTAAGAAAACATAGAAGTGGCTACATGTGGTGTGATAGAACTTCAAGGCCCTAGGCAAAGTTGTCTATACAATTTTCATACAGCAATCATGTGAAAAGCAACATGAAAGCAAATAAGAAGAACCCGTCAAAGTCTAGAACTCTTGATTAGTTTGATTCCATAATAACCCAATGGATGAATTGCAAAAAGCAAGTGCATATTTACTATCTGGATGACAGACTACACGAATAAACAAGGTATGCAAAGTAGTGTAATAGAACGCTTGGTCCTACCACCTTGGTGAAAACTTGCTGGGACCCGAGGGGTATATATTCCTCCAGCAAAGGCTTCAGCAGATACCATTGGGGAACAGGCTTTGACCCCATAGGTGATATATTTTCCCTTCAAGATTTAGTAAAAGAAAATCACTGGAACAGAACAATACATCCACACAGAGCAAACTTGAACTAATATAAACTTCATCTTAGGATTAATTTTCACACTTTAATCATATATTGAACAGTGGTGTTGTAAATACCTAAAGAGTTACATATGCCAAGTAAGAAAACATATAAGTGGTGTAAATAGCAATTTTTATCTCACTTGGAAAAACAGCATCACAGGTGTAAGACAACACTCAAAAGGCAAAATTGTAATAAAGAAGAAAAAGGCTTTATTCTTTGAGGAATCTTTTCGCAACCGCAGCCACCCAGATGTGAAACAGAAAGCCTCCTGACATAATAAAACTGAGACATTTTATACAGGTTTCTGACATTCTTGACTCCTCTTTCCCAGTTTCTGTAAATTTCCTTAAAGACATCTTATATCTCAAGCTAGTATGGACTGGTTCTACCCCCCCTGGGCAGGTCATGCTGTTCTTTGTCCCTGAGAAGCCAAAAGGCCTTCATTTACAATCTTTGTCCCTGAGAAGCCAAAAGGCCTTCATTTACAATCTAGATGACCTCCTGCTGTTCTTTATCCCCTAAGGGGATGGCATGGGACCCCTTGTTTATTGTTAAACGACCCCTGTATTCTCCTGGCTGGATCCTTTCTCGTGCTCAGGTGTGAGTTTTATCACCCTGTCTTCCTGTCCCTTTCCCGCTGTTAGAAAACCCTCACAGAAATATATATGGTCAGATGCTTTTACACACACTCAAATTAAATCAACAAGTTTAAATGAATGGACACAAGAACAATGAATTTTTCATTAACATCTCCCCCCTGTTTATCATTCTCTGATAACCAATAAAATAATAAAAATTCATTTCTATTTTCTAAAATCAATCAAACCCATTTTACTATTGAATCCCCAAGAATACAATCACTTCAAGTCTTTACATCACAGTTATACTCCTCATTACTGACTTTCATATACCTGATCATTTTACTTGAGTCTTGTAGAAAAATTAAGATGGCTTAAAATGGAAAAAAAAAAGAAATAACATTAATAAAAGAATAGTAAATAGTACAGTCAATCAATGATATCAAAACCTAAACAATCAAAGTTTAGGAAAACCCGTTCATTGTTCCAGAAAGGCAAGAAAGAATTTATCACATCTCTATGTAAATCTCGTCGCTGTCATAGTCATACTGCTGCTCATCAGTAGCTGAACGCATAATTATTTTTACTGCTTGTACTGATGTCATTGTTTTGGCTGTTCCTGCTCTAATCAGTCTTTGTACTGAGCTTGAAACACACTTCATAATGCATGGTAAACAAAACAGAATTAATAATCCCATACCCACAATTGGCACGACAGTTTGAATTATTCTGAAAATCCACCCAGACCATGCGGACATCAGCCACTCCATCCACTCACTACCAGCAGCCTGAGGCGGCTCCTTTACAGCTTCTCTCATGTGCTCGATGATATTGGTTAAGTTGTCACTGTAATCAGGAATGTTAAAACAACACGATACTCCCAACATTTTGCAAACTCCACCCCTCTCTGCCGTGAGAGTGTCCAAAACCAATCTATTTTGAATGACGGCTTCGCGAACTAATTTCATCTCATCGTTTATTAGGGTAAAGGCATTTTCTGTGCTATTGGCTATTGCTAGTACCGTCCATGCTAACCCATTGATCTTGTTGATTGCTACAGTTGTTCCCACCCCCAGGAAAATTGACCAACCTATGTTTGCCCCTGGTGTTGTCCACGGGTCTGCCAATGTATATCCTGCATAACTATTTGGCAAAGCATCAGGCAAAATGTTAATATCTCTTTTTTCTCTTTTACCCCCTTTGTTTGGCAAGTACACAGAAGTACCCACATTCATTAAGGCTGGATAGCAACACCCTGACCAGTTCTTTTTTGGCATACGGTGATATGCTCTATCACCACAGACCCAAACTGCTGCAGGTGAACTTTGATACAGTTTACCAAATGGACACTTAAAGGCGATCTCTTTGTCGTTGACGTTTGCTGTGCAATTGTCCATTGTCCCATCCATTACGTTGATTTTGATCCTGCAATCAGACCACCCAACTTTCAGTGATCTCGGTCTGTTGAAGCAAACACAAACATCTCCCTGTGCGGAGGTTACTCTCAGAGGTGGAATTGCAATCTCAGTGTTGTTGTACTGCTCAACATGATCGCAGTTGTCAGCAGGCTGTTCCGTTGGTGTCCCTCCTCTCTCTAACTCCACAGCAGCTTTTAGCACATCAGTCATCTGCTGAGGAATCAGACACTTAGTTTCATTAACAGTAGCCGCCACTAGGGGGACAGCTTTCCATGCATGTGACATTTGAAGACACATCCAGCAGCTCGTCTTGATCTGTAGCTCCTCCTTCTGCAAAAGTGCCAGTGCACACGCCTTGTTTCCCTGGCATTTCATCATTGCTTTCTTTACTTCAGGATTTATCTGACCTTTGCCTGTGTCTTCGTCCCCCATCCAGGCCAGTTCTTCTTCAGTAGCCTGTTCGACCTCGGGTGGCACAGGTGACAAGAAAGGTGCCGTCGTTGTTGCTGCTTGTGGTCTGGTTGCCTCGATTACCATAATGTCTATTGTCTCATACCAGTCAGTTTCAGTCAAGTCCAGGGCACAGTAGTACCTGCCTTGGTCAGCACGTGTCGCATGTTTCAATTCCACTCTCATCCCGTATCTGTTGTTACTCATTTTGTCTTCAGCGTACACCTGAAATCTTTCATCGTATTCTGTCCTGTAGTGATGAGCGTATGCTTTTACGTCGGTCCACTTACATGGGCTTTCGCAGAAGTAGAAATGTGCGTGCTCTTGGTTATGTCCATCGCACCCAAGACAGTTCTTTTGGAATGGGTTACACTTGAAAGCCACACTTGATCCCTCCTCTATCGTGACGATGCTTCCGTGCAGTCCTTTCACCAGCTCCACTTCCGTGAATGTGTCTCTTTTATCACGCTGTCTGATGATGCTGTTCAGCACAGATGTTTCAGAACAAATAGTCACTGATATCAAGGTTAAGATGAACGTGCTTTTACAAAGTCCGCACATTCCCGGTATTCTGAATGGATGCCATGGCTTTGAATGATCCATCTTGTCTAATTCTGCAACTGTGTTTTTACCACTCAGAGTCTTATCGGTCTTTGTTGATGTGCAGTGTGCAATCTGATACTGCCTGTGCAATCAGAACCCTCCTTTTCTCCCAGCTTCCTTCTCACAGCTCGTATTTCACTCCGCTTGTTGCTGCTGCTAGAATGTGGGGATCTGTTGCCAGTAAATCTTTACGTTCTGTTAGTTCAATGGTCAATGTCTCTGACTGTACAAATGGCTTTATTCTGCACACTGGTCTCACCACTTTCTCTGAGTGATCTTGCACCTGCTTGTCTTTAGGGCTTATTGTTGAGCTTGCTGCTGTCTTTGGGACTCCTCCTCCTGTTGCTCTTCCGATATGGGCGGAACCTTCCTGCAGTGGCTGGCATGAACCCAAGTCGCTCGTTCCCCGACCTTCACCGCCGTGTACGTGACCAGCAAGACTTGGAACGGTCCTAGCCACCGTTTCGCTCTCCAGCTTTTCCTCCTGAGGTCGCGGATCACCACGTAATCACCTGGTCTGACGTTGTGCAGGAACGTCTCTGCCACCTTGCTCTGAGCTGCCTTTACCTGCACAGAAACAGCAGATAGCAGACACGACATTTCTTTGCAGTAATTCAACATTTCATTCTCACACACATCTGTTGATGGAAGCGGCCTTTTTTCCCCCACTATACCCATGAATGGTGGTCTACCAAATAGAATTTCAAATGGGCTCAAATTCGTTTTTACTCTCTTTCTCATTCTCATGTACATCAGTACAATGGGTAGTGCCTTCACCCATGACAATCCCGTTTCTTCGCAACATTTTGCCAGTTTGGTCTTCACCGTCTGGTTCTCACGTTCAACCGCACCTCCGCTGGCAGCGTGATATGCACAGTGTGTTCTCAGATCGATTCCCAAGAACTGACCCACCTGTTTGATCGTCTCATTGACGAAATGAGGCCCGTTATCTGAGCTTATCTTCTTTGGCACGCCCCATCGGGGCAGGATCTCGGTTAGCAGCGCTTTCGCCACTGCCGCAGCATCCTGTTTTGAGGTGGGAAAAATTTCCACCCACTTTGAAAACATATCAACAAAAACCAGACAATATTTCTGTTTTCCACAAGGGGTCAGTTCAATGAAATCGACCATCAAATATTCGAATGGCCCGTCTGGGGCTGGCTGGCTTGCCAGCGGTGTTTTGATGCCCCGTGCAATGTTGTATGCGGTACAAATCACACATTTTTTGCAAAAATTTTCAGCATATATTGTGAACCCTTTGGTAAACCACAATTCTCTCATTTGCATAATCATCCCCGCCTTTGACACATGATCTTTCCCATGTGTCAATCTAGAATAATGCTGGAAAAAGTGGCTTGGCAGGCACGGCTTCCCCCCAACAGATGTCCATACATCATCCACAAGGCGGCAGCCTGCCGCCTTCCATTTGTTTTTCTCAGCTCCTGTGGAAAAAGACTGCATGCTCTGTAAACAAGGAGAAATGTTGTTATGAAGGTTAATGTCAATTGATACACAGGTGGCGGCGCTGCTATCTGCTGCAGTCTGGGTTGTTGCCGCTGTTTTTGCCGCCATATCTGCTCTGGCATTGCCTGTGGAGATAGAAGTCTTATCGTTAGTGTGCGCTGCGCATTTACAGACTGCAATTTTGTCTGGAAGCAGAATGGCCTCCAAAAGGTCAGATACCAAAGTAGCATTCAGTATGGGTCGACCGTCAGACTTCAAAAACTTCCTGTGTTTCCACAGAGCGCCAAAATCGTGTGTGACCCCAAAAGCATAACGCGAGTCTGTGTAAATCGTCACGCATTTACCAGTCATTAGTCTGCATGCTTCAGTCAGGGCGACTAACTCAGCTGCCTGTGCTGAGTAGTGAGATGGCAATCTGCCAGATTTTACAGTTTCAAATTCAGTTGTCACCGCATAACCTACATTATTCTGTCCTGTTTGTGGATTTTTTTGACGCAGATCCATCCACAAAGAGGACATTGTCACAGTTTTCAAGCGGAATGTCTAACAAATCTGGCCGTGGCGTGCATAGTTGTTCGAGAGCAGACAAACAACAGTGGTGCTCTTCGCCATCCTGCTGCGTTGGCAAAAGAGTCGCTGGATTCAGTCTCGTACATCTTTTGACAGTGACATTTGGCATATCAAGCAAAATCGTATGATACCTCAGCCATCGGGCTGTAGACAAGTGTGAGGTTCTCTGCTCCTGCAAGATCAAAGACACCGCATGTGGGACCTCTAAGGTCAAATCAGCATAGCCCACAAACTCTCTTGAAGCCATTACGGCCAGCTCAGCTGCCGCCACTGCCCGGAGGCAGTGTGGCAGTCCTGCTGCTACAGGGTCTAGTTTGCTGGAGAAATAGGCTACAGGTCTGGAACGATCTCCGTGTTTTTGCAGGAGCACAGAAGCCATAAAGCCATTTCTCTCATCGACCATTTGCGTGAACGGACGGTCAACGACCGGAAGGCCTAACGATGGAGCCATACACAACTGCCTTTTCATGTTATCAAATGCTATCTCAGCTTCACTTGTCCAAACAAGTCTGTCACATGATCTCAACCCCTTCCCTGTTGTAAGGGCTCGTAGGGGCTGTTCTAAAATGGCATAATTGGGGATAAACGTCCTGCAGTAAGCACACATCCCCAAAAATGACAACATCTGTTTTTTTGTTACAGGTTTTGGGGCTTCTTTTATGCCCTGCACCCTTTTCTGTGACAATGCTTTGCTATTCGGTCTGATAACATGCCCCAAGAAGGTCACTTCCTGTTTCACAAACTGCAGCTTGGAAAGGCTGGCCTTGTGGCCCTCCCTCTCGAGATGCTTGAGGAGAGACACACTGTCAGCCCTGCACACAGCTTCATTCACTGAACAAATCAAAAGGTCATCAACATATGACAACAGTGCTGTTCCTTCTGACAAAGTCAAATTCTCAATACTTCTTCTGAGCGCTTCATTGTATAAAGTTGGGGCCTCACAAAAACCCTGACATAATCTCGTAAATGTGTACCCCTTGCCATTGAAATCAAATGCAAACCAAAACTGGCTTTTCTCATCAACTGGAACGCTAAAGAAAGCATTAGCCAAATCTACCACAGTAAAATATGTTGCATTTTCTGGAATCTGAGTTAGAATGGTATAAGGATTGGGTACCCGGGGGGCGCGAGCGATGATTGCTGAATTCACCGCCTGGAGGTCCTGAACAAATCTCCATTGCAATGGCTCACCTGGGTTCTGTGCTTTCTTTACAGGAAAAATGGGGGTTCTGACAGGTGAATCATTGCAAGGTCTAATTACTCCCTCCTTCAGCAGAGCATCAAACACTGGTTTTATGCCCTCTATTGCCTCACGTTTCAAGGGATATTGCGCTTTACATGGTCTGAAATCAGATTTTGGTGTTATCACAACTGGTTCACATCCCTTAATGAGGCCTACGTCATATTTGGTTTTTGCCCACAGGTTTGGTGGTATTTGTGCCAAAGAAATATCGATTTCTGAAGCAGAAATACCCCCCTGTGCTGTCACATTTTTCCCAATAGCAATCATGTCTCTTTTGACCTCAAGTTTAAAATCACAGTTTGACTTAAATGCCCCCACACTCTTGCTCTCTGCTGTGTGTGTGTCAACTTTCACCCAGTCTGTGGCTGATAAACACCTTTTCACAAACAGCCCTACATCTCTCCATTGCTGGCTTATGGCCTTCGAGACAGATAAGTGGCATGCAGTGTTCTCCGTCATCAGATAGCAAGCCTTCTGACTGTCAGACAACACTGCAGACAACGCACACACATTCTCTGTCCAGAAAATCTTGTCAAATTTCACACTCTCATCCTGCACAGCAGTAAACCACATTTTCTCAAAATCTGAATCACGTTCGGCCACCACATGTGAAGTACAATGCATTTTCTCATTTGTCATAAACTCTGTATTGACTGGGTTTGTGCGATTCTTTGCCAATTTCAAAATCTTTTCTGCCCCATCAATATTTGTAACCTGCCAGACATAAGCCCACTTCGGCTCAATTTTAGTGCAAGTAATTTGTGATGTCTCCTCTATGCTAATTCCATACTGATCGGCACAGAGAGACAAATTTAATTTACACATTAGATCACGGGCCATCAGAGGTGCGGGACAGCCGGGTGACCAAACAAACTCGTGTTTGAAAAAGCGTCCACCCTCCGTTTCGCACTCTAACGGCTCGGTTAACCGGTCAGAAATCAAATGGCCTGAGGCTGAAGTGCTCTCAAACACTTTTCCGGTTAAATTCGGAATGCATGGTAAATCACATGGTCGTAATGTTGACAGGCTCGCTCCAGAATCGACTAAGAACTCAATAACTACCCCTTTGACCCGTAATGGATAAATAGGCATTTCAGAAAACCCTGCGCTTTTGTACAATCTCATACACTCATCATTCACAGCTTTGTTCACAGTTTCATCAGACACACAAAGTGGTTTGCAAGCAGTTTCTTCATTGCAAGAAGCAGAAAAAGAATCAGTGTATGTGTTTGTGTTTGCGTCGTGTGTGCATGTGTTAGTAAGAATATTTTCACTTCCCTTTGCTGTAGCCAGAGATCCGCCACCAAGAATCGAACTCTCTCCGTCCCGCTCCCCCGCCCCCTCGTTTCAATCAGACTTGACGGTTGGGCACGCGGAGGCCCAGTGGCCCTCCTTTTTGCAAATTCGACACTTTGGACAGTCTCTGAGTGTGTGGTCATCCGTTGCACAAATGTAACAGTTCCATCTTGGTCTAGCAGCAGCTCTTCCTCTCTGTCCTTTACGATTAACATGATTCGATCTGTGCTGTTCAGGCTTGCTGGGTTGTTGTGATTGTTGTTGTTGCACAACTACCATCGTGACTGGCTTTGTCTTCTCGCTCCTTTCTTCGATGTCTCTTTCGGCGTGAATGGCGTGTTGTAGCATTCTATGCAGGCGACCCTCTTCCCAGCCGACATAACTCGTTTTCGCTGCCCTCCTGATCTCAGGTTTCAGCCCTTGTAGGAAGTAGCCCATCAGGTGTTTCTCCCACGTGCTCGCCTTTGTTCCCCTGTCTGCTGGCTCCGCTATGCCGCTATACTTTGCAAAAGTCTCAAAAAGTTTGTAATAATAGCTTCTCACCGTCTCGTCCTTTTCCTGGACGCAGCATGTGATTTTTTCGGTGTCCACACGTGCAGGGAAGGCTTCAATGATGTGCTTTGAGAAGTTTTCCACTTCGTTCTTGTAGGGCTCGTTGCTGACATGTTCCCAGGTCGCGTGCACTCTTCTCACGTCTGCTTTTGTCAGCTTGCCAGCCACCTTGCCCCAGTTCGCAGCGCCCATTCTTGTCGCTAACAATCGTTTCAGTTCTTGTGTTGTTGGGCTGAATTCCCTGCACACAGCAAGCAGTTCGTTTGCAAAGTCCTCGCCCGCGTCTCGCGGATCTGGCAAATGTGCCATTGCATCCTTCATTTCTGACATAGTCCATGCTCTGAAAACTAGCATTGGGCCGTCCGTGCCCGCAACTTCAACCATCGGAGCAGTCACATTCGACACTTTAACCTTTGCCGCTGTGAAACTGCCCTTTTCTTGCTTCATTTGTGATCTTGTGAGCCTTGGCAGACCGCTTGTCCCCGGTCTATCGTCTTTCGGGGTGTCCGGAACTGTCTTCCCGGAAACTTCCCCCTCTCCGTCGTCTTCGCTGCTTGCCGCGGCCTGTGCTGAGGAGTCTGCCTCCCCCTGCTGTACTGGCGGTGCTGGTAGCTGTCCCTGAAGCCTTGCTGTTACCATTTGTGCAACTCGCTCTGCGGTCTCCGCCTCTGCTTGCGCTGCTCTTGCCTCTGCCTCTGCTCGCGCTGCCTCTGCTTGCGCGGCTCTTCGGTTGGCTTCTTCCAGTTCGATTCGCGCTCTGTCCTGTGCCAGTTGTTCTGCGGTTCTCGGGGGTAATGGAGAGCGGTCCAGATCAAGATCGACCTTTAGGACCGAAATCTCTGCCACGGGATAGTGATTTGTGTTGTACGCTGGTGGCGGAGCTGTTGCCACCTCGGACACATGTGGAAAAGCACATACATTCGGTTCATTAGTAGCATTCTGTTCCAATGGAACTGTTTTTACACACACAACATTCTCAGCACTAAATGCTAATTCTTTTTGTATTTGTTTTCGTTCCCGTCTATCAGCTTCTTCTACCCAACACAATATAGTCGTTTCGCAATCCACACAAATATGCTTGACACGCATACAACAGCTTCTCTGTTTTCCTGCGTTCTTTTCCACTGACTCTTTCACGACATTAAGTCTTATTTTACTCAATGTTCCCGCTTCAGGGAAATCATGATATTTGATCAGTTTCTGTATGTCAGTCATACATTTACCACCATAATTATTTCTCATCTGACAGAAAATTGGTGTATAAAAATTATCTGTTTTACTGCTTGATGATCCCATTTTGGCTGAACCTACTTTCTGGATTTCACAATTCGACACGTGCCTTACAGTATCTGTCAAACGTCTTCAACAGACCCGATCTTTCCCTTACCCCAAGATCGGTCGGGTGGTTTGTAATTACGTTTTACTCAAAAACTTCCAATAAGCACTTTCTAGCGCTCGATTAATTCTGATTTGACGTGACTCCTTCGTCCACTTAATTAAAATTTGATGTGGCTCCTCCGTCCACTTAATTAAATTTGATGTTGGGTTACTAGCGCCTTTGAGTAAAACTAATTAATCAATACAGTTGTGATTATCTGAATCACGGTGGATCCCCGTCCACTAACGAGCTGAGTGAGACCGAAACCGGTCCGAATCTGTCAGATCGATTTCTCCCTCAAAAATTGTGATTATCTGAATCACCCTCACACTCGTACCAAAAGCAAGCTCAGCCAACCTGGTTCATGTTCAGTTCACTCACAATTATCAATCCACACTTAAACTTCAATAAAACAATTTGCCGTTTCTTACCCAGAGATGCTTTTCTGTTTTTTTTTTTTTTTTTTTTTTTCTCGCAATCGTCGCGGATTTTTTTAATCCTGGTGGGAGTTTTCTTTCACTGGCCCTGAGTGCGGGGTTTTGCCTCTCTCTCTCGTAATCTGTTGAGTTTCTATCTCAAACCGTCGAGGTATGAGACGGCCGCCTGTTGCTGCCGAGGTCGTGCACTTTCCCGTCAAATCCGTTCTCAGGACCAGGAGAAGAAGCGTCCGCACAGGATCCCTCTTCTGACACCAGCTGTAAATAGCAATTTTTATCTCACTTGGAAAAACAGCATCACAGGTGTAAGACAACACTCAAAAGGCAAAATTGTAATAAAGAAGAAAAAGGCTTTATTCTTTGAGGAATCTTTTCGCAACCGCAGCCACCCAGATGTGAAACAGAAAGCCTCCTGACATAATAAAACTGAGACATTTTATACAGGTTTCTGACATTCTTGACTCCTCCTTTCCCAGTTTCTGTAAATTTCCTTAAAGACATCTTATATCTCAAGCTAGTATGGACTGGTTCTACCCCCCCTGGGCAGGTCATGCTGTTCTTTGTCCCTGAGAAGCCAAAAGGCCTTCATTTACAATCTTTGTCCCTGAGAAGCCAAAAGGCCTTCATTTACAATCTAGATGACCTCCTGCTGTTCTTTATCCCCTAAGGGGATGGCATGGGACCCCTTGTTTATTGTTAAACGACCCCTGTATTCTCCTGGCTGGATCCTTTCTCGTGCTCAGGTGTGAGTTTTATCACCCTGTCTTCCTGTCCCTTTCCCGCTGTTAGAAAACCCTCACAGAAATATATATGGTCAGATGCTTTTACACACACTCAAATGAAATCAACAAGTTTAAATGAATGGACACAAGAACAATGAATTTTTCATTAACAGTGGCTACATGTGGTGTGATAGAACTTCAAGGCCCTAGGCAAAGTTGTCTATACAATTTTCATACAGCAATCATGTGAAAAGCAACATGAAAGCAAATAAGAAGAACCCGTCAAAGTCTAGAACTCTTGATTAGTTTGATTCCATAATAACCCAATGGATGAATTGCAAAAAGCAAGTGCATATTTACTATCTGGATGACAGACTACACGAATAAACAAGGTATGCAAAGTAGTGTAATAGAACGCTTGGTCCTACCACCTTGGTGAAAACTTGCTGGGACCCGAGGGGTATATATTCCTCCAGCAAAGGCTTCAGCAGATACCATTGGGGAACAGGCTTTGACCCCATACGTGATATCTTTTCCCTTCCAGGTTTAGTCATAGAACATCACTGGAACAGAACAATACATCCACACAGAGCAAACTTGAACTAATATAAACTTTTTCTAACAATTAATTTTCACACTTTAATCATATAGTGAACAGTGGTGTTGTAAATACCTAAAGAGTTACATATGCCAAGTAAGAAAACATATAAGTGGCTACATGTGGTGTGATAGAACTTCAAGGCCCTAGGCATAGTTGTCTATAAAAATCTCATACAGCAATCATGTGAAAAGCAACATGAAAGCAAATAAGAAGAACCCGTCAAAGTCTAGAACTCTTGATTAGTTTGATTCCATGATAACCCAATGGATGAATTGCAAAGCAAGTGCATATTTATTATCCGGAGGGCAGGCTACACGAATAAACAAGGTATGCAAAGGGGCAAAATGGATCGCTGGGTCCTACCACCTTGGTGAAAACTTGCTGGGACCCGAGGGGTATATATGCCTCCAGCAAAGGCTTCAGCAGATACCATTGGGGAACAGGCTTCAGCAGATACCATTGGGGAACAGGCTTTGACCCCATAGGTGATATATTTTCCCTTCAAGATTTAGTAAAAGAAAATCACTGGAACAGAACAATACATCCACACAGGGCAAACTTGAACTAATATAAACTTCATCTTAGGATTAATTTTCACACTTTAATCATATATTGAACAGTGGTGTTGTAAATACCTAAAGAGTTACATATGCCAAGTAAGAAAACATATAAGTGGCTACATGTGGTGTGATAGAACTTCAAGGCCCTAGGCAAAGTTGTCTATACAATTCTCATACAGCAATCATGTGAAAAGCAACATGAAAGCAAATAAGAAGAACCCGTCAAAGTCTAGAACTCTTGATTAGTTTGATTCCATAATAACCCAATGGATGAATTGCAAAAAGCAAGTGCATATTTACTATCTGGATGACAGACTACACGAATAAACAAGGTATGCAAAGTAGTGTAATAGAACGCTTGGTCCTACCACCTTGGTGAAAACTTGCTGGGACCCGAGGGGTATATATTCCTCCAGCAAAGGCTTCAGCAGATACCATTGGGGAACAGGCTTTGACCCCATACGTGATATCTTTTCCCTTCCAGGTTTAGTCATAGAACATCACTGGAACAGAACAACACATCCACACAGAGCAAACTTGAACTAATATAAACTTTTTCTAACAATTAATTTTCACACTTTAATCATATAGTGAACAGTGGTGTTGTAAATACCTAAAGAGTTACATATGCCAAGTAAGAAAACATATAAGTGGCTACATGTGGTGTGATAGAACTTCAAGGCCCTAGGCATAGTTGTCTATAAAAATCTCATACAGCAATCATGTGAAAAGCAACATGAAAGCAAATAAGAAGAACCCGTCAAAGTCTAGAACTCTTGATTAGTTTGATTCCATAATAACCAAATGGATGAATTGCAAAGCAAGTGCATATTTATTATCTGGAGGGCAGGCTACACGAATAAACAAGGTATGTAAAGGGGCAAAATGGATCGCTGGGTCCTACCACCTTGGTGAAAACTTGCTGGGACCCGAGGGGTATACTGTATGCCTCCAGCAAAGGCTTCAGCAGATACCATTGGGGAACAGGCTTTGACCCCATAGGTGATATCTTTTCCCTTCAAGGTTTAGTCATAGAACATCACTGGAACAGAACAATACATCCACACAGAGCAAACTTGGAACTAATATAAACTTTTTCTTGCAATTAATTTTCACACTTTAATCATTGTAAATACCTAAAGAGTTACATATGCCAAGTAAGAAAACATATAAGTGGCTACATGTGGTGTGATAGAACTTCAAGGCCCTAGGCATAGTTGTCTATAAAAATCTCATACAGCAATCATGTGAAAAGCAACATGAAAGCAAATAAGAAGAACCCGTCAAAGTCTAGAACTCTTGATTAGTTTGATTCCATAATAACCCAATGGATGAATTGCAAAAAGCAAGTGCATATTTACTATCTGGATGGCAGACTACACGAATAAACAAGGTATGCAAAGTAGTGTAATAGAACGCTGGGTCCTACCACCTTGGTGAAAACTTGCTGGGACCCGAGGGGTATATATTCCTCCAGCAAAGGCTTCAGCAGATACCATTGGGGAACAGGCTTTGACCCCATACGTGATATCTTTTCCCTTCAAGGTTTAGTCACAGAACATCACTGGAACAGAACAATACATCCACACAGAGCAAACTTGAACTAATATAAACTTCTTCTTAGGATTAATTTTCAAACTTTAATCGTTGTACATACCTAAAGAGTTACATATGCCAAGTAAGAAAACATAAGTGGCTACATGTGGTGTGATAGAACTTCAAGAACCCGTCAAAGTCTAGAACTCTTGATTAGTTTGATTCCATAATAACCCAATGGATGAATTGCAAAAAGCAAGTGCATATTTACTATCTGGATGGCAGACTACACGAATAAACAAGGTATGCAAAGTAGTGTAATAGAACGCTTGGTCCTACCACCTTGGTGAAAACTTGCTGGGACCCGAGGGGTATATATTCCTCCAGCAAAGGCTTCAGCAGATACCATTGGGGAACAGGCTTTGACCCCATACGTGATATCTTTTCCCTTCCAGGTTTAGTCATAGAACATCACTGGAACAGAACAATACATCCACACAGAGCAAACTTGAACTAATATAAACTTCTTCTTAGGATTAATTTTCAAACTTTAATCGTTGTACATACCTAAAGAGTTACATATGCCAAGTAAGAAAACATAAGTGGCTACATGTGGTGTGATAGAACTTCAAGGCCCTAGGCATAGTTGTCTATAAAAATCTCATACAGCAATCATGTGAAAAGCAACATGAAAGCAAATAAGAAGAACCCGTCAAAGTCTAGAACTCTTGATTAGTTTGATTCCATGATAACCCAATGGATGAATTGCAAAGCAAGTGCATATTTATTATCCGGAGGGCAGGCTACACGAATAAACAAGGTATGCAAAGGGGCAAAATGGATCGCTGGGTCCTACCACCTTGGTGAAAACTTGCTGGGACCCGAGGGGTATATATGCCTCCAGCAAAGGCTTCAGCAGATACCATTGGGGAACAGGCTTTAGCAGATACTATTGGGGAACAGGCTTCAGCAGATACCATAGGGGAACAGGCTTTGACCCCATAGGTGATATATTTTCCCTTCAAGATTTAGTAAAAGAAAATCACTGGAACAGAACAATACATCCACACAGAGCAAACTTGAACTAATATAAACTTCATCTTAGGATTAATTTTCACACTTTAATCATATATTGAACAGTGGTGTTGTAAATACCTAAAGAGTTACATATGCCAAGTAAGAAAACATATAAGTGGCTACATGTGGTGTGATAGAACTTCAAGGCCCTAGGCAAAGTTGTCTATACAATTCTCATACAGCAATCATGTGAAAAGCAACATGAAAGCAAATAAGAAGAACCCGTCAAAGTCTAGAACTCTTGATTAGTTTGATTCCATAATAACCCAATGGATAAATTGCAAAAAGCAAGTGCATATTTACTATCTGGATGACAGACTACACGAATAAACAAGGTATGCAAAGTAGTGTAATAGAACGCTTGGTCCTACCACCTTGGTGAAAACTTGCTGGGACCCGAGGGGTATATATTCCTCCAGCAAAGGCTTCAGCAGATACCATTGGGGAACAGGCTTTGACCCCATACGTGATATCTTTTCCCTTCCAGGTTTAGTCATAGAACATCACTGGAACAGAACAACACATCCACACAGAGCAAACTTGAACTAATATAAACTTTTTCTTGCAATTAATTTTCACACTTTAATCATTGTAAATACCTAAAGAGTTACATATGCCAAGTAAGAAAACATATAAGTGGCTACATGTGGTGTGATAGAACTTCAAGGCCCTAGGCATAGTTGTCTATAAAATTCTCATACAGCAATCATGTGAAAAGCAACATGAAAGCAAATAAGAAGAACCCGTCAAAGTCTAGAACTCTTGATTAGTTTGATTCCATAATAACCAAATGGATGAATTGCAAAGCAAGTGCATATTTATTATCTGGAGGGCAGGCTACACGAATAAACAAGGTATGTAAAGGGGCAAAATGGATCGCTGGGTCCTACCACCTTGGTGAAAACTTGCTGGGACCCGAGGGGTATATATGCCTCCAGCAAAGGCTTCAGCAGATACCACTGGGGAACAGGCTTTAGCAGATACCATTGGGGAACAGGCTTCAGCAGATACCATTGGGGAACAGGCTTTGACCCCATAGGTGATATATTTTCCCTTCAAGATTTAGTAAAAGAAAATCACTGGAACAGAACAATACATCCACACAGAGCAAACTTGAACTAATATAAACTTCATCTTAGGATTAATTTTCACACTTTAATCATATATTGAACAGTGGTGTTGTAAATACCTAAAGAGTTACATATGCCAAGTAAGAAAACATATAAGTGGCTACATGTGGTGTGATAGAACTTCAAGGCCCTAGGCAAAGTTGTCTATACAATTATCATACAGCAATCATGTGAAAAGCAACATGAAAGCAAATAAGAAGAACCTGTCAAAGTCTAGAACTCTTGATTAGTTTGATTCCATAATAACCCAATGGATGAATTGCAAAAAGCAAGTGCATATTTACTATCTGGATGACAGACTACACGAATAAACAAGGTATGCAAAGTAGTGTAATAGAACGCTTGGTCCTACCACATTGGTGAAAACTTGCTGGGACCCGAGGGGTATATATTCCTCCAGCAAAGGCTTCAGCAGATACCATTGGGGAACAGGCTTTGACCCCATACGTGATATCTTTTCCCTTCCAGGTTTAGTCATAGAACATCACTGGAACAGAACAATACATCCACACAGAGCAAACTTGAACTAATATAAACTTTTTCTAACAATTAATTTTCACACTTTAATCATATAGTGAACAGTGGTGTTGTAAATACCTAAAGAGTTACATATGCCAAGTAAGAAAACATATAAGTGGCTACATGTGGTGTGATAGAACTTCAAGGCCCTAGGCATAGTTGTCTATAAAAATCTCATACAGCAATCATGTGAAAAGCAACATGAAAGCAAATAAGAAGAACCCGTCAAAGTCTAGAACTCTTGATTAGTTTGATTCCATAATAACCAAATGGATGAATTGCAAAGCAAGTGCATATTTATTATCTGGAGGGCAGGCTACACGAATAAACAAGGTATGTAAAGGGGCAAAATGGATCGCTGGGTCCTACCACCTTGGTGAAAACTTGCTGGGACCCGAGGGGTATACTGTATGCCTCCAGCAAAGGCTTCAGCAGATACCATTGGGGAACAGGCTTTGACCCCATAGGTGATATCTTTTCCCTTCAAGGTTTAGTCATAGAACATCACTGGAACAGAACAATACATCCACACAGAGCAAACTTGGAACTAATATAAACTTTTTCTTGCAATTAATTTTCACACTTTAATCATTGTAAATACCTAAAGAGTTACATATGCCAAGTAAGAAAACATATAAGTGGCTACATGTGGTGTGATAGAACTTCAAGGCCCTAGGCATAGTTGTCTATAAAATTCTCATACAGCAATCATGTGAAAAGCAACATGAAAGCAAATAAGAAGAACCCGTCAAAGTCTAGAACTCTTGATTAGTTTGATTCCATAATAACCAAATGGTTGAATTGCAAAGCAAGTGCATATTTATTATCTGGAGGGCAGGCTACATGAATAAACAAGGTATGTAAAGGGGCAAAATGGATCGCTGGGTCCTACCACCTTGGTGAAAACTTGCTGGGACCCGAGGAGTATATATGCCTCCAGCAAAGGCTTCAGCAGATACCATTGGGGAACAGGCTTTAGCAGATACCATTGGGGAACAGGCTTCAGCAGATACCATTGGGGAACAGGCTTTGACCCCATAGGTGATATATTTTCCCTTCAAGATTTAGTAAAAGAAAATCACTGGAACAGAACAATACATCCACACAGAGCAAACTTGAACTAATATAAACTTCATCTTAGGATTAATTTTCACACTTTAATCATATATTGAACAGTGGTGTTGTAAATACCTAAAGAGTTACATATGCCAAGTAAGAAAACATATAAGTGGCTACATGTGGTGTGATAGAACTTCAAGGCCCTAGGCAAAGTTGTCTATACAATTATCATACAGCAATCATGTGAAAAGCAACATGAAAGCAAATAAGAAGAACCTGTCAAAGTCTAGAACTCTTGATTAGTTTGATTCCATAATAACCCAATGGATGAATTGCAAAAAGCAAGTGCATATTTACTATCTGGATGACAGACTACACGAATAAACAAGGTATGCAAAGTAGTGTAATAGAACGCTTGGTCCTACCACATTGGTGAAAACTTGCTGGGACCCGAGGGGTATATATTCCTCCAGCAAAGGCTTCAGCAGATACCATTGGGGAACAGGCTTTGACCCCATACGTGATATCTTTTCCCTTCCAGGTTTAGTCATAGAACATCACTGGAACAGAACAATACATCCACACAGAGCAAACTTGAACTAATATAAACTTTTTCTAACAATTAATTTTCACACTTTAATCATATAGTGAACAGTGGTGTTGTAAATACCTAAAGAGTTACATATGCCAAGTAAGAAAACATATAAGTGGCTACATGTGGTGTGATAGAACTTCAAGGCCCTAGGCATAGTTGTCTATAAAAATCTCATACAGCAATCATGTGAAAAGCAACATGAAAGCAAATAAGAAGAACCCGTCAAAGTCTAGAACTCTTGATTAGTTTGATTCCATAATAACCAAATGGATGAATTGCAAAGCAAGTGCATATTTATTATCTGGAGGGCAGGCTACACGAATAAACAAGGTATGTAAAGGGGCAAAATGGATCGCTGGGTCCTACCACCTTGGTGAAAACTTGCTGGGACCCGAGGGGTATACTGTATGCCTCCAGCAAAGGCTTCAGCAGATACCATTGGGGAACAGGCTTTGACCCCATAGGTGATATCTTTTCCCTTCAAGGTTTAGTCATAGAGCATCACTGGAACAGAACAATACATCCACACAGAGCAAACTTGGAACTAATATAAACTTTTTCTTGCAATTAATTTTCACACTTTAATCATTGTAAATACCTAAAGAGTTACATATGCCAAGTAAGAAAACATATAAGTGGCTACATGTGGTGTGATAGAACTTCAAGGCCCTAGGCATAGTTGTCTATAAAATTCTCATACAGCAATCATGTGAAAAGCAACATGAAAGCAAATAAGAAGAACCCGTCAAAGTCTAGAACTCTTGATTAGTTTGATTCCATAATAACCCAATGGATGAATTGCAAAAAGCAAGTGCATATTTACTATCTGGATGGCAGACTACACGAATAAACAAGGTATGCAAAGTAGTGTAATAGAACGCTGGGTCCTACCACCTTGGTGAAAACTTGCTGGGACCCGAGGGGTATATATTCCTCCAGCAAAGGCTTCAGCAGATACCATTGGGGAACAGGCTTTGACCCCATACGTGATATCTTTTCCCTTCAAGGTTTAGTCACAGAACATCACTGGAACAGAACAATACATCCACACAGAGCAAACTTGAACTAATATAAACTTCTTCTTAGGATTAATTTTCAAACTTTAATCGTTGTACATACCTAAAGAGTTACATATGCCAAGTAAGAAAACATAAGTGGCTACATGTGGTGTGATAGAACTTCAAGGCCCTAGGCATAGTTGTCTATAAAAATCTCATACAGCAATCATGTGAAAAGCAACATGAAAGCAAATAAGAAGAACCCGTCAAAGTCTAGAACTCTTGATTAGTTTGATTCCATGATAACCCAATGGATGAATTGCAAAGCAAGTGCATATGTATTATCCGGAGGGCAGGCTACACGAATAAACAATGTATGCAAAGGGGCAAAATGGATCGCTGGGTCCTACCACCTTGGTGAAAACTTGCTGGGACCCGAGGGGTATATATTCCTTCAGCAAAGGCTTCAGCAGATACCATTGGGGAACAGGCTTTAGCAGATACCATTGGGGAACAGGCTTCAGCAGATACCATTGGGGAACAGGCTTTGACCCCATAGGTGATATATTTTCCCTTCAAGATTTAGTAAAAGAAAATCACTGGAACAGAACAATACATCCACACAGAGCAAACATGAACTAATATAAACTTCATCTTAGGATTAATTTTCACACTTTAATCATATATTGAACAGTGGTGTTGTAAATACCTAAAGAGTTACATATGCCAAGTAAGAAAACATATAAGTGGCTACATGTGGTGTGATAGAACTTCAAGGCCCTAGGCATAGTTGTCTATACAATTCTCATACAGCAATCATGTGAAAAGCAACATGAAAGCAAATAAGAAGAACCCGTCAAAGTCTAGAACTCTTGATTAGTTTGATTCCATAATAACCCAATGGATGAATTGCAAAAAGCAAGTGCATATTTACTATCTGGATGACAGACTACACAAATAAACAAGGTATGCAAAGTAGTGTAATAGAACGCTTGGTCCTACCACCTTGGTGAAAACTTGCAGGGACCCGAGGGGTATATATTCCTCCAGCAAAGGCTTCAGCAGATACCATTGGGGAACAGGCTTTGACCCCATACGTGATATCTTTTCCCTTCCAGGTTTAGTCATAGAACATCACTGGAACAGAACAACACATCCACACAGAGCAAACTTGAACTAATATAAACTTTTTCTAAGAATTAATTTTCACACTTTAATCATATAGTGAACAGTGGTGTTGTAAATACCTAAAGAGTTACATATGCCAAGTAAGAAAACATATAAGTGGCTACATGTGGTGTGATAGAACTTCAAGGCCCTAGGCATAGTCGTCTATAAAAATCTCATACAGCAATCATGTGAAGAGCAACATGAAAGCAAATAAGAAGAACCCGTCAAAGTCTAGAACTCTTGATTAGTTTGATTCCATGATAACCCAATGGATGAATTGCAAAGCAAGTGCATATTTATTATCCGGAGGGCAGGCTACACGAATAAACAAGGTATGCAAAGGGGCAAAATGGATCGCTGGGTCCTACCACCTTGGTGAAAACTTGCTGGGACCCGAGGGGTATATATGCCTCCAGCAAAGGCTTCAGCAGATACCATTGGGGAACAGGCTTTAGCAGATACCATTGGGGAACAGGCTTTGACCCCATAGGTGATATATTTTCCCTTCAAGATTTAGTAAAAGAAAATCACTGGAACAGAACAATACATCCACACAGAGCAAACTTGAACTAATATAAACTTCATCTTAGGATTAATTTTCACACTTTAATCATATATTGAACAGTGGTGTTGTAAATACCTAAAGAGTTACATATGCCAAGTAAGAAAACATATAAGTGGCTACATGTGGTGTGATAGAACTTCAAGGCCCTAGGCAAAGTTGTCTATACAATTCTCATACAGCAATCATGTGAAAAGCAACATGAAAGCAAATAAGAAGAACCCGTCAAAGTCTAGAACTCTTGATTAGTTTGATTCCATAATAACCCAATGGATGAATTGCAAAAAGCAAGTGCATATTTACTATCTGGATGACAGACTACACGAATAAACAAGGTATGCAAAGTAGTGTAATAGAACGCTTGGTCCTACCACCTTGGTGAAAACTTGCTGGGACCCGAGGGGTATATATTCCTCCAGCAAAGGCTTCAGCAGATACCATTGGGGAACAGGCTTTGACCCCATACGTGATATCTTTTCCCTTCCAGGTTTAGTCATAGAACATCACTGGAACAGAACAACACATCCACACAGAGCAAACTTGAACTAATATAAACTTTTTCTAACAATTAATTTTCACACTTTAATCATATAGTGAACAGTGGTGTTGTAAATACCTAAAGAGTTACATATGCCAAGTAAGAAAACATATAAGTGGCTACATGTGGTGTGATAGAACTTCAAGGCCCTAGGCATAGTTGTCTATAAAAATCTCATACAGCAATCATGTGAAAAGCAACATGAAAGCAAATAAGAAGAACCCGTCAAAGTCTAGAACTCTTGATTAGTTTGATTCCATAATAACCAAATGGATGAACTGCAAAGCAAGTGCATATTTATTATCTGGAGGGCAGGCTACACGAATAAACAAGGTATGTAAAGGGGCAAAATGGATCGCTGGGTCCTACCACCTTGGTGAAAACTTGCTGGGACCCGAGGGGTATATATGCCTCCAGCAAAGGCTTCAGCAGATACCATTGGGGAACAGGCTTTAGCAGATACCATTGGGGAACAGGCTTCAGCAGATACCATTGGGGAACAGGCTTTGACCCCATAGGTGATATATTTTCCCTTCAAGATTTAGTAAAAGAAAATCACTGGAACAGAACAATACATCCACACAGAGCAAACTTGAACTAATATAAACTTCATCTTAGGATTAATTTTCACACTTTAATCATATATTGAACAGTGGTGTTGTAAATACCTAAAGAGTTACATATGCCAAGTAAGAAAACATATAAGTGGCTACATGTGGTGTGATAGAACTTCAAGGCCCTAGGCAAAGTTGTCTATACAATTCTCATACAGCAATCATGTGAAAAGCAACATGAAAGCAAATAAGAAGAACCCGTCAAAGTCTAGAACTCTTGATTAGTTTGATTCCATAATAACCCAATGGATGAATTGCAAAAAGCAAGTGCATATTTACTATCTGGATGACAGACTACACGAATAAACAAGGTATGCAAAGTAGTGTAATAGAACGCTTGGTCCTACCACCTTGGTGAAAACTTGCTGGGACCCGAGGGGTATATATTCCTCCAGCAAAGGCTTCAGCAGATACCATTGGGGAACAGGCTTTGACCCCATACGTGATATCTTTTCCCTTCCAGGTTTAGTCATAGAACATCACTGGAACAGAACAATACATCCACACAGAGCAAACTTGAACTAATATAAACTTTTTCTAACAATTATTTTTCACACTTTAATCATATAGTGAACAGTGGTGTTGTAAATACCTAAAGAGTTACATATGCCAAGTAAGAAAACATATAAGTGGCTACATGTGGTGTGATAGAACTTCAAGGCCCTAGGCATAGTTGTCTATAAAAATCTCATACAGCAATCATGTGAAAAGCAACATGAAAGCAAATAAGAAGAACCCGTCAAAGTCTAGAACTCTTGATTAGTTTGATTCCATGATAACCCAATGGATGAATTGCAAAGCAAGTGCATATTTATTATCTGGAGGGCAGGCTACACGAATAAACAAGGTAGGCAAAGGGGCAAAATGGATCGCTGGGTCCTACCACCTTGGTGAAAACTTGCTGGGACCCGAGGGGTATATATGCCTCCAGCAAAGGCTTCAGCAGATACCATTGGGGAACAGGCTTTGACCCCATACGTGATATCTTTTCCCTTCAAGGTTTAATCACAGAACATCACTGGAACAGAACAATACATCCACACAGAGCAAACTTGAACTAATATAAACTTCTTCTAACAATTAATTTTCACACTTTAATCATATAGTGAACAGTGGTGTTGTAAATACCTAAAGAGTTACATATGCCAAGTAAGAAAACATATAAGTGGCTACATGTGGTGTGATAGAACTTCAAGGCCCTAGGCAAAGTTGTCTATAAAATTCTCATACAGCAATCATGTGAAAAGCAACATGAAAGCAAATAAGAAGAACCCGTCAAAGTCTAGAACTCTTGATTAGTTTGATTCCATAATAACCCAATGGATGAATTGCAAAAAGCAAGTGCATATTTACTATCTGGATGACAGACTACACGAATAAACAAGGTATGCAAAGTAGTGTAATAGAACGCTTGGTCCTACCACCTTGGTGAAAACTTGCTGGGACCCGAGGGGTATATATTCCTCCAGCAAAGGCTTCAGCAGATACCATTGGGGAACAGGCTTTGACCCCATACGTGATATCTTTTCCCTTCCAGGTTTAGTCATAGAACATCACTGGAACAGAACAATACATCCACACAGAGCAAACTTGAACTAATATAAACTTTTTCTAACAATTAATTTTCACACTTTAATCATAAAGTGAACAGTGGTGTTGTAAATACCTAAAGAGTTACATATGCCAATTAAGAAAACATATAAGTGGCTACATGTGGTGTGATAGAACTTCAAGGCCCTAGGCATAGTTGTCTATAAAAATCTCATACAGCAATCATGTGAAAAGCAACATGAAAGCAAATAAGAAGAACCCGTCAAAGTCTAGAACTCTTGATTAGTTTGATTCCATGATAACCCAATGGATGAATTGCAAAGCAAGTGCATATTTATTATCTGGAGGGCAGGCTACACGAATAAACAAGGTATGCAAAGGGGCAAAATGGATCGCTGGGTCCTACCACCTTGGTGAAAACTTGCTGGGACCCGAGGGGTATATATGCCTCCAGCAAAGGCTTCAGCAGATACCATTGGGGAACAGGCTTTAGCAGATACCATTGGGGAACAGGCTTTGACCCCATAGGTGATATCTTTTCCCTTCAAGGTTTAGTCATAGAACATCACTGGAACAGAACAATACATCCACACAGAGCAAACTTAGAACTAATATAAACTTTTTCTTGCAATTAATTTTCACACTTTAATCGTTGTAAATACCTAAAGAGTTACATATGCCAAGTAAGAAAACATATAAGTGGCTGAATGTGGTGTGATAGAACTTCAAGGCCCTAGGCATAGTTGTCTATAAAATTCTCATACAGCAATCATGTGAAAAGCAACATGAAAGCAAATAAGAAGAACCCGTCAAAGTCTAGAACTCTTGATTAGTTTGATTCCATAATAACCAAATGGATGAATTGCAAAGCAAGTGCATATTTATTATCTGGATGGCAGACTACACGAATAAACAAGGTATGCAAAGTAGTGTAATAGAACGCTTGGTCCTACCACCTTGATGAAAACTTGCTGGGACCCGAGGGGTATATATTCCTCCAGCAAAGGCTTCAGCAGATACCATTGGGGAACAGGCTTTGACCCCATACGTGATATCTTTTCCCTTCAAGGTTTAGTCACAGAACATCACTGGAACAGAACAATACATCCACACAGAGCAAACTTGAACTAATATAAACTTCTTCTTAGGATTAATTTTCAAACTTTAATCGTTGTACATACCTAAAGAGTTACATATGCCAAGTAAGAAAACATAAGTGGCTACATGTGGTGTGATAGAACTTCAAGGCCCTAGGCATAGTTGTCTATAAAAATCTCATACAGCAATCATGTGAAAAGCAACATGAAAGCAAATAAGAAGAACCCGTCAAAGTCTAGAACTCTTGATTAGTTTGATTCCATGATAACCCAATGGATGAATTGCAAAGCAAGTGCATATTTATTATCCGGAGGGCAGGCTACACGAATAAACAAGGTATGCAAAGGGGCAAAATGGATCGCTGGGTCCTACCACCTTGGTAAAAACTTGCTGGGACCCGAGGGGTATATATGCCTCCAGCAAAGGCTTCAGCAGATACCATTGGGGAACAGGCTTTAGCAGATACCATTGGGGAACAGGCTTCAGCAGATACCATTGGGGAACAGGCTTTGACCCCATAGGTGATATATTTTCCCTTCAAGATTTAGTAAAAGAAAATCACTGGAACAGAACAATACATCCACACAGAGCAAACTTGAACTAATATAAACTTCATCTTAGGATTAATTTTCACACTTTAATCATATATTGAACAGTGGTGTTGTAAATACCTAAAGAGTTACATATGCCAAGTAAGAAAACATAGAAGTGGCTACATGTTGTGTGATAGAACTTCAAGGCCCTAGGCAAAGTTGTCTATACAATTCTCATACAGCAATCATGTGAAAAGCAACATGAAAGCAAATAAGAAGAACCCGTCAAAGTCTAGAACTCTTGATTAGTTTGATTCCATAATAACCCAATGGATGAATTGCAAAAAGCAAGTGCATATTTACTATCTGGATGACAGACTACACGAATAAACAAGGTATGCAAAGTAGTGTAATAGAACGCTTGGTCCTACCACCTTGGTGAAAACTTGTTGGGACCCGAGGGGTATATATTCCTCCAGCAAAGGCTTCAGCAGATAACCATTGGGGAACAGGCTTTGACCCCATACGAGATATCTTTTCCCTTCCAGGTTTAGTCATAGAACATCACTGGAACAGAACAATACATCCACACAGAGCAAACTTGAACTAATATAAACTTTTTCTAACAATTAATTTTCACACTTTAATCATATAGTGAACAGTGGTGTTGTAAATACCTAAAGAGTTACATATGCCAAGTAAGAAAACATATAAGTGGCTACATGTGGTGTGATAGAACTTCAAGGCCCTAGGCATAGTTGTCTATAAAAATCTCATACAGCAATCATGTGAAAAGCAACATGAAAGCAAATAAGAAGAACCCGTCAAAGTCTAGAACTCTTGATTAGTTTGATTCCATAATAACCAAATGGATGAATTGCAAAGCAAGTGCATATTTATTATCTGGAGGGCAGACTACACGAATAAACAAGGTATGTAAAGGGGCAAAAATGGATCGCTGGGTCCTACCACCTTGGTGAAAACTTGCTGGGACCCGAGGGGTATACTGTATGCCTCCAGCTAAGGTTTCAGCAGATACCATTGGGGAACAGGCTTTAGCAGATACCATTGGGGAACAGGCTTCAGCAGATACCATTGGGGAACAGGCTTTGACCCCATAGGTGATATATTTTCCCTTCAAGATTTAGTAAAAGAAAATCACTGGAACAGAACAATACATCCACACAGAGCAAACTTGAACTAATATAAACTTCTTCTTAGGATTAATTTTCACACTTTAATCATATAGTCAAGTCAAGTCATCTTCATTTATATAGCGCTTTTAACAATGTAGATTGTCTCAAAGCAGCTTTACAGAGATAAGCGTATAATTTAAGGTAACAGAGATTGTTTCGGCTTTACAGCAGAGTTAAGTTATTTCCATCTAAAGTTAGTTTTAATTGATTTGGTTTCGTCGCAATGATCATTTGTTATTAAATTAGGGGCCGCTAAGACGACACCATTCTCTCTACGCAGACTTTAAACGCGAACCTGTGAGAAACGCTGATGGCGGTCACATGCGCATTTAGAATGGGTTCTATAGTTATGTGCGTTAGAATATACGCAGGTTTGGAATTCCCTACAAGCCAAGCCTAAACAAAATACTTGTCTTTCCTTATAAATTTTGATAAGGATCAAAATAGTGAACAGTCACTTCATATATTCACTTCATATAGTGAGCAGTCGTGTTGTAAATACCTAAAGAGTTACATATGCCAAGTAAGAAAACATATAAGTGGCTACATGTGGTGTGATAGAACTTCAAGGCCCTAGGCATAGTTGTCTATAAAAATCTCATACAGCAATCATGTGAAAAGCAACATGAATGCAAATAAGAAGAACCCGTCAAAGTCTAGAACTCTTGATTAGTTTGATTCCATAATAACCCAATGGATGAATTGCAAAAAGCAAGTGCATATTTATTATCTGGAGGGTAGGCTACACGAATAAACAAGGTATGCAAATAGGGCGAAATGGATCGCTGGGTCCTACCACCTTGGTGAAAACTTGCTGGGACCTGAGGAGTATATATGCCTCCAGCAAAGGCTTAAGCAGATACCATTGGGGAACAGGCTTTGACCCCATATGTGATATCTTTTCCCTTCAAGGTTTAGTCACAGAACATCACTGGAACAGAACAATACATCCACACAGAGCAAACTTGAACTAATATAAACTTCTTCTTAGGATTAATTTTCAAACTTTAATCGTTGTACATACCTAAAGAGTTACATATGCCAAGTAAGAAAACATATAAGTGGCTACATGTGGTGTGATAGAACTTCAAGGCCCTAGGCATAGTTGTCTATAAAATTCTATTACAGCAATCATGTGAAAAGCAACATGAAAGCAAATAAGAAGAACCCGTCAAAGTCTAGAACTCTTGATTAGTTTGATTCCATAATAACCCAATGGATGAATTGCAAAAAGCAAGTGCATATTTACTATCTGGATGGCAGACTACACGAATAAACAAGGTATGCAAAGTGGTGAAATAGAACGCTGGGTCCTACCACCTTGGTGAAAACTTGCTGGGACCCGAGGGGTATATATGCCTCCAGCAAAGGCTTCAGAACATACCATTGGGAACAGGCTTTGACCCCATAGGTGATTTTTTTTCCCTTCAAGGTTTAGTCATAGAGCATCACTGGAACAGAACAATACATCCACACAGAGCAAACTTGAACTAATATAAACTTTTTCTTGCAATTAATTTTCACACTTTAATCATTGTAAATACCTAAAGAGTTACATATGCCAAGTAAGAAAACATATAAGTGGCTACATGTGGTGTGATAGAACTTCAAGGCCCTAGGCATAGTTGTCTATAAAAATCTCATACAGCAATCATGTGAAAAGCAACATGAAAGCAAATAAGAAGAACCCGTCAAAGTCTAGAACTCTTGATTAGTTTGATTCCATGATAACCCAATGGATGAATTGCAAAGCAAGTGCATATTTATTATCTGGAGGATAGTGAACATTGGTGTTGTAAATACCTAAAGAGTTACATATGCCAAGTAAGAAAATATATAAGTGGCTATATGTGGTGTGATAGAACTTCAAGGCCCTAGGCATAGTTGTCTATAAAAATCTCATACAGCAATCATGAGAACAGTCAGAGGTGTATAGTCCAGGGGTCAGAAAGTCCTGCCATATGTTTATTCCACCCATGAACTCAGCCAGCTGATTTAACTAATAAGTTCTATCTCCTGGCTGAATTAGCAAATCCAGGTGATTGGAACAAAATACTGAGGAGGACTTTTACTTTCTGAACCTGGACTTTACACCTCTGGCCACATGTCAGCCAAGAGCAAAAGAAATAAACCAGAACTGGACCTTATCTGAGCCACAAAACCTGTGCATATTAAATATGGAGTCATCTCAGTCTTAATAAGCCTGTTAACAAGCAGAATCACTGAAGGGAAAGAAGAGAATAGAAAAAGAGACGAGCAGAAACACAAGAACTACAACTGACTTCAGACACAGCCTTAGATGAAATCAACTGAAGAGAAAAGAAGACATTAAATCTGTGATCTCAGCAGAGGAGGATTAATCAACTCCACAAACAGCATTACCAGCTTCACTTATTACTAACCAGACTGACTTTATTTCTGTCAGAAGTCTACAGAAGTTTTTATTGAGAATTAACAGAGGTTTAACTCTAATGTGGTTCATTTGAAGTCACCATAATAGTGATTACTGTTTCCATTAGTTGGGCTCTTAACTCTTATGATAGACGGTGTGTTTGTTAAACACATTTGCAGCAGCAAAAGAAGGTAAAGTCAAATGAGATCAGGTGATGATGGTTACCTGTTGATGGTTTTATAATCGTCATGAAGTAGCCTGAATCACTGATGTTTCCAAAGGATGGTGAGAGGCTTTCTTTTCCATAACAAACACGCCATACCATACAAACACACAGTCACACCAGCCAGAAAAATAATAATAATGTTAGGGATTATTTTTGCCAAAGGGTGACACCCTTTATTCAGTACAGTTTATGGCGACTGTACTGGGGCGTTGGATGTTATGTGATATAGGGACTATTTTACACCAGGGGTACCCTTTATACAGTACAGCTTATTGTGACTGTACTGGGGCGTTAGGACCCACTAAGGCCACAGGTTGATCAGACCTGCAGGCCTCTCTAACACCTCTTCCAGCAGCTACCCAGTCTCCCAGGAGGTTTCCCATCCAGATAAAGACCAGGCTCAACCCTACTTAGCTTCGATGGGAGTGCAGTTGGAAGCTTCAGGTTGACCACTGCTGGCTGGTACTGCTTTCTTTGCGAGAGTTATAAAGACCAACTAATGGAAACAAGAATCACCATTATGGTGATTTCAAATGAAACAGAGAGTTAAAACCCTGTTAATTCTCAGTGGACATCTGGCAGATGTAAGATGTCAAAGTTTCTGAATAAAACTCTGACACAGCAAAGCAGATTTTAGATCTTTTAGTGAACTTTTAAATCTCCGTTGCAATTGTTTACATTTCTGTTTCGCGCTTGGTTTTCTTCTCTCCTGTTTATGCTGTCTCAACACCACAAAACCGAATCTAACGCGCCCCCTTGTGGGCTGAATGAACAATGTCTGCTTTCAAACTAAAATACATCACATGTGGAAATAATATAACATAACATCACATGTTATAAATCGTAAACATTACAATGTCTAAATCCAGAGGTGTATAGTCCAGGGGTCAGAAAGCAGAAGTCCTGCCATATGTTTATTCCACCCATGAACTCAGCCAGCTGATTTAACTAATTAGTTCTATCTCCTGGCTGAATTAGCAAATCCAGGTGATTGGAACAAAACACTGAGGAGGACTTTTACTTTCTGAACCTGGACTTTACACCTCTGGGAACAGCAACATGAAAAAAATAAGAAGAAACCGTCAAAGTCTAGAACTCTTGATTAGTTTGATTCCATAATAACCCAATGGATGAATTGCAAAAAGCAAGTGCATATTTACTATCTGGATGGCAGGCTACACGAATAAACAAGGTATGCAAAGTGGTGCAATGGATCGCTGGGTCCTACCACCTTGGTGAAAACTTGCTGGGACCCGAGGGGTATATATGCCTCCAGCAAAGGCTTCAGCAGATACCATTGGGGAACAGGCTTTGACCCCATAGGTGATATCTTTTCCCTTCAAGGTTTAGTCATAGAACATCACTGGAACAGAACAATACATCCACACAGAGCAAACTTGAACTAATATAAACTTTTTCTTGCAATTAATTTTCACACTTTATATAGTGAACAGTGGTGTTGTAAATACCTAAAGAGTTACATATGCCAAGTAAGAAAACATATAAGTGGCTACATGTGGTGTGATAGAACTTCAAGGCCCTAGGCATAGTTGTCTATAAAAATCTCATACAGCAATCATGTGAAAAGCAACATGAATGCAAATAAGAAGAACCCGTCAAAGTCTAGAACTCTTGATTAGTTTGATTCCATAATAACCCAATGGATGAATTGCAAAAAGCAAGTGCATATTTATTATCTGGAGGGTAGGCTACACGAATAAACAAGGTATGCAAATAGGGCGAAATGGATCGCTGGGTCCTACCACCTTGGTGAAAACTTGCTGGGACCTGAGGAGTATATATGCCTCCAGCAAAGGCTTAAGCAGATACCATTGGGGAACAGGCTTTGACCCCATACGTGATATCTTTTCCCTTCAAGGTTTAGTCACAGAACATCACTGGAACAGAACAATACATCCACACAGAGCAAACTTGAACTAATATAAACTTCTTCTTAGGGTTAATTTTCAAACTTTAATCGTTGTACATACCTAAAGAGTTACATATGCCAAGTAAGAAAACATATAAGTGGCTACATGTGGTGTGATAGAACTTCAAGGCCCTAGACATAGTTGTCTATAAAAATCTCATACAGCAATCATGTGAAAAGCAACATGAAAGCAAATAAGAAGAACCCGTCAAAGTCTAGAACTCTTGATTAGTTTGATTCCATGATAACCCAATGGATGAATTGCAAAGCAAGTGCATATTTATTATCCGGAGGGCAGGCTACACGAATAAACAAGGTATGCAAAGGGGCAAAATGGATCGCTGGGTCCTACCACCTTGGTGAAAACTTGCTGGGACCCGAGGGGTATATATGCCTCCAGCAAAGGCTTCAGCAGGTACCATTGGGGAACAGGCTTTAGCAGATACCATTGGGGAACAGGCTTCAGCAGATACCATTGGGGAACAGGCTTTGACCCCATAGGTGATATATTTTCCCTTCAAGATTTAGTAATAGAAAATCACTGGAACAGAACAATACATCCACACAGAGCAAACTTGAACTAATATAAACTTCTTCTTAGGATTAATTTTCACACTTTAATCATATAGTCAAGTCAAGTCATCTTCATTTATATAGCGCTTTTAACAATGTAGATTGTCTCAAAGCAGCTTTACAGAGATAAGCGTATAATTTAAGGTAACAGAGATTGTTTCGGCTTTACAGCAGAGTTAAGTTATTTCCATCTAAAGTTAGTTTTAATTGATTTGGTTCCGTCGCAATGATCATTTGTTATTAAATTAGGGGCCGCTAAGACGACACCATTCTCTCTACGCAGACTTTAAACGCGAACCTGTGAGAAACGCTGATGGCGGTCACATGCGCATTTAGAATGGGTTCTATAGTTATGTGCGTTAGAATATACGCAGGTTTGGAATTCCCTACAAGCCAAGCCTAAACAAAATACTTGTCTTTCCTTATAAATTTTGATAAGGATCAAAATAGTGAACAGTCACTTCATATATTCACTTCATATAGTGAGCAGTCGTGTTGTAAATACCTAAAGAGTTACATATGCCAAGTAAGAAAACATATAAGTGGCTACATGTGGTGTGATAGAACTTCAAGGCCCTAGGCATAGTTGTCTATAAAAATCTCATACAGCAATCATGTGAAAAGCAACATGAATGCAAATAAGAAGAACCCGTCAAAGTCTAGAACTCTTGATTAGTTTGATTCCATAATAACCCAATGGATGAATTGCAAAAAGCAAGTGCATATTTATTATCTGGAGGGTAGGCTACATGAATAAACAAGGTATGCAAATAGGGCGAAATGGATCGCTGGGTCCTACCACCTTGGTGAAAACTTGCTGGGACCTGAGGAGTATATATGCCTCCAGCAAAGGCTTAAGCAGATACCATTGGGGAACAGGCTTTGACCCCATACGTGATATCTTTTCCCTTCAAGGTTTAGTCACAGAACATCACTGGAACAGAACAATACATCCACACAGAGCAAACTTGAACTAATATAAACTTCTTCTTAGGATTAATTTTCAAACTTTAATCGTTGTACATACCTAAAGAGTTACATATGCCAAGTAAGAAAACATATAAGTGGCTACATGTGGTGTGATAGAACTTCAAGGCCCTAGGCATAGTTGTCTATAAAATTCTCATACAGCAATCATGTGAAAAGCAACATGAAAGCAAATAAGAAGAACCCGTCAAAGTCTAGAACTCTTGATTAGTTTGATTCCATAATAACCCAATGGATGAATTGCAAAGCAAGTGCATATTTATTATCTGGAGGGCAGGCTACACGAATAAACAAGCTATGCAAAGGGGCAAAATGGATCGCTAGGTCCTACCACCTTGGTGAAAACTTGCTGGGACCCGAGGGGTATATATGCCTCCAGCAAAGGCTTCAGCAGATACCATTGGGAACAGGCTTTGACCCCATAGGTGATATCTTTTCCCTTCAAGGTTTAGTCACAGAACATCACTGGAACAGAACAATACATCCACACAGAGCAAACTTGAGCTAATATGAACTTTTTCTTACAATTAATTTTCACACTTTATTTATATAGTGAACAGTGATGTTGTAAATACCTAAAGAGTTACATATGCCAAGTAAGAAAACATATAAGTGGCTACATGTGGTGTGATAGAACTTCAAGGCCCTAGGCATAGTTGTCTATAAAAATCTCATACAGCAATCATGTGAAAAGCAACATGAAAGCAAATAAGAAGAACCCGTCAAAGTCTAGAACTCTTGATTAGTTTGATTCCATGATAACCCAATGGATGAATTGCAAAGCAAGTGCATATTTATTATCTGGAGGATAGTGAACAGTGGTGTTGTAAATACCTAAAGAGTTACATATGCCAAGTAAGAACATATATAAGTGGCTATATGTGGTGTGATAGAACTTCAAGGCCCTAGGCATAGTTGTCTATAAAAATCTCATACAGCAATCATGAGAACAGTCAGAGGTGTATAGTCCAGGGGTCAGAAAGTCCTGCCATATGTTTATTCCACCCATGAACTCAGCCAGCTGATTTAACTAATAAGTTCTATCTCCTGGCTGAATTAGCAAATCCAGGTGATTGGAACAAAATACTGAGGAGGACTTTTACTTTCTGAACCTGGACTTTACACCTCTGGCCACATGTCAGCCAAGAGCAAAAGAAATAAACCAGAACTGGACCTTATCTGAGCCACAAAACCTGTGCATATTAAATATGGAGTCATCTCAGTCTTAATAAGCCTGTTAACAAGCAGAATCACTGAAGGAAAGAAGAGAATAGAAAAAGAGACGAGCAGAAACACAAGAACTACAACTGACTTCAGACACAGCCTTAGATGAAATCAACTGAAGAGAAAAGAAGACATTAAATCTGTGATCTCAGCAGAGGAGGATTAATCAACTCCACAAACAGCATTACCAGCTTCACTTATTACTAACCAGACTGACTTTATTTCTGTCAGAAGTCTACAGAAGTTTTTATTGAGAATTAACAGAGGTTTAACTCTAATGTGGTTCATTTGAAGTCACCATAATAGTGATTACTGTTCCCATTAGTTGGGCTCTTAACTCTTATGATAGACGGTGTGTTTGTTAAACACATTTGCAGCAGCAAAAGAAGGTAAAGTCAAATGAGATCAGGTGATGATGGTTACCTGTTGATGGTTTTATAATCGTCATGAAGTAGCCTGAATCACTGATGTTTCCAAAGGATGGTGAGAGGCTTTCTTTTCCATAACAAACACGCCATACCATACAAACACACAGTCACACCAGCCAGAAAAATAATAATAATGTTAGGGATTATTTTTGCCAAAGGGTGACACCCTTTATTCAGTACAGTTTATGGCGACTGTACTGGGGCGTTGGATGTTAGTTGATATAGGGACTATTTTACACCAGGGGTACCCTTTATACAGTACAGCTTATTGTGACTGTACTGGGGCGTTAGGACCCACTAAGGCCACAGGTTGATCAGACCTGCAGGCCTCTCTAACACCTCTTCCAGCAGCTACCCAGTCTCCCAGGAGGTTTCCCATCCAGATAAAGACCAGGCTCAACCCTACTTAGCTTCGATGGGAGTGCAGTTGGAAGCTTCAGGTTGACCACTGCTGGCTGGTACTGCTTTCTTTGCAAGAGTTATAAAGACCAACTAATGGAAACAAGAATCACCATTATGGTGATTTCAAATGAAACAGAGAGTTAAAACCCTGTTAATTCTCAGTGGACATCTGGCAGATGTAAGATGTCAAAGTTTCTGAATAAAACTCTGACACAGCAAAGCAGATTTTAGATCTTTTAGTGAACTTATAAATCTCCGTTGCAATTGTTTACATTTCTGTTTCGCGCTTGGTTTTCTTCTCTCCTGTTTACGCTGTCTCAACACCACAAAACCGAATCTAACGCGCCCCCTTGTGGGCTGAATGAACAATGTCTGCTTTCAAACTAAAATACATCACATGTGGAAATAATATAACATAACATCACATGTTATAAATCGTAAACATTACAATGTCTAAATCCAGAGGTGTATAGTCCAGGGGTCAGAAAGCAGAAGTCCTGCCATATGTTTATTCCACCCATGAACTCAGCCAGCTGATTTAACTAATTAGTTCTATCTCCTGGCTGAATTAGCAAATCCAGGTGATTGGAACAAAACACTGAGGAGGACTTTTACTTTCTGAACCTGGACTTTACACCTCTGGGAACAGCAACATGAAAAAAATAAGAAGAAACCGTCAAAGTCTAGAACTCTTGATTAGTTTGATTCCATAATAACCCAATGGATGAATTGCAAAAAGCAAGTGCATATTTACTATCTGGATGACAGACTACACGAATAAACAAGGTATGCAAAGTAGTGTAATAGAACGCTTGGTCCTACCACCTTGGTGAAAACTTGCTGGGACCCGAGGGGTATATATTCCTCCAGCAAAGGCTTCAGCAGATACCATTGGGGAACAGGCTTTGACCCCATACGTGATATCTTTTCCCTTCCAGGTTTAGTCATAGAACATCACTGGAACAGAACAACACATCCACACAGAGCAAACTTGAACTAATATAAACTTTTTCTAACAATTAATTTTCACACTTTAATCATATAGTGAACAGTGGTGTTGTAAATACCTAAAGAGTTACATATGCCAAGTAAGAAAACATATAAGTGGCTACATGTGGTGTGATAGAACTTCAAGGCCCTAGGCATAGTTGTCTATAAAAATCTCATACAGCAATCATGTGAAAAGCAACATGAAAGCAAATAAGAAGAACCCGTCAAAGTCTAGAACTCTTGATTAGTTTGATTCCATAATAACCAAATGGATGAATTGCAAAGCAAGTGCATATTTATTATCTGGAGGGCAGGCTACACGAATAAACAAGGTATGTAAAGGGGCAAAATGGATCGCTGGGTCCTACCACCTTGGTGAAAACTTGCTGGGACCCGAGGGGTATATATTCCTCCAGCAAAGGCTTCAGCAGATACCATTGGGGAACAGGCTTTGACCCCATACGTGATATCTTTTCCCTTCAAGGTTTAGTCACAGAACATCACTGGAACAGAACAATACATCCACACAGAGCAAACTTGAACTAATATAAACTTCTTCTTAGGATTAATTTTCAAACTTTAATCGTTGTACATACCTAAAGAGTTACATATGCCAAGTAAGAAAACATAAGTGGCTACATGTGGTGTGATAGAACTTCAAGAACCCGTCAAAGTCTAGAACTCTTGATTAGTTTGATTCCATAATAACCCAATGGATGAATTGCAAAAAGCAAGTGCATATTTACTATCTGGATGGCAGACTACACGAATAAACAAGGTATGCAAAGTAGTGTAATAGAACGCTTGGTCCTACCACCTTGGTGAAAACTTGCTGGGACCCGAGGGGTATATATTCCTCCAGCAAAGGCTTCAGCAGATACCATTGGGGAACAGGCTTTGACCCCATACGTGATATCTTTTCCCTTCCAGGTTTAGTCATAGAACATCACTGGAACAGAACAATACATCCACACAGAGCAAACTTGAACTAATATAAACTTCTTCTTAGGATTAATTTTCAAACTTTAATCGTTGTACATACCTAAAAAGTTACATATGCCAAGTAAGAAAACATAAGTGGCTACATGTGGTGTGATAGAACTTCAAGGCCCTAGGCATAGTTGTCTATAAAAATCTCATACAGCAATCATGTGAAAAGCAACATGAAAGCAAATAAGAAGAACCCGTCAAAGTCTAGAACTCTTGATTAGTTTGATTCCATGATAACCCAATGGATGAATTGCAAAGCAAGTGCATATTTATTATCCGGAGGGCAGGCTACACGAATAAACAAGGTATGCAAAGGGGCAAAATGGATCGCTGGGTCCTACCACCTTGGTGAAAACTTGCTGGGACCCGAGGGGTATATATGCCTCCAGCAAAGGCTTCAGCAGATACCATTGGGGAACAGGCTTTAGCAGATACTATTGGGGAACAGGCTTCAGCAGATACCATTGGGGAACAGGCTTTGACCCCATAGGTGATATATTTTCCCTTCAAGATTTAGTAAAAGAAAATCACTGGAACAGAACAATACATCCACACAGAGCAAACTTGAACTAATATAAACTTCATCTTAGGATTAATTTTCACACTTTAATCATATATTGAACAGTGGTGTTGTAAATACCTAAAGAGTTACATATGCCAAGTAAGAAAACATATAAGTGGCTACATGTGGTGTGATAGAACTTCAAGGCCCTAGGCAAAGTTGTCTATACAATTATCATACAGCAATCATGTGAAAAGCAACATGAAAGCAAATAAGAAGAACCCGTCAAAGTCTAGAACTCTTGATTAGTTTGATTCCATAATAACCCAATGGATGAATTGCAAAAAGCAAGTGCATATTTACTATCTGGATGACAGACTACACGAATAAACAAGGTATGCAAAGTAGTGTAATAGAACGCTTGGTCCTACCACCTTGGTGAAAACTTGCTGGGACCCGAGGGGTATATATTCCTCCAGCAAAGGCTTCAGCAGATACCATTGGGGAACAGGCTTTGACCCCATACGTGATATCTTTTCCCTTCCAGGTTTAGTCATAGAACATCACTGGAACAGAACAACACATCCACACAGAGCAAACTTGAACTAATATAAACTTTTTCTAACAATTAATTTTCACACTTTAATCATATAGTGAACAGTGGTGTTGTAAATACCTAAAGAGTTACATATGCCAAGTAAGAAAACATATAAGTGGCTACATGTGGTGTGATAGAACTTCAAGGCCCTAGGCATAGTTGTCTATAAAAATCTCATACAGCAATCATGTGAAAAGCAACATGAAAGCAAATAAGAAGAACCCGTCAAAGTCTAGAACTCTTGATTAGTTTGATTCCATAATAACCAAATGGATGAATTGCAAAGCAAGTGCATATTTATTATCTGGAGGGCAGGCTACACGAATAAACAAGGTATGTAAAGGGGCAAAATGGATCGCTGGGTCCTACCACCTTGGTGAAAACTTGCTGGGACCCGAGGGGTATATATGCCTCCAGCAAAGGCTTCAGCAGATACCATTGGGGAACAGGCTTTAGCAGATACCATTGGGGAACAGGCTTCAGCAGATACCATTGGGGAACAGGCTTTGACCCCATAGGTGATATATTTTCCCTTCAAGATTTAGTAAAAGAAAATCACTGGAACAGAAAAATACATCCACACAGAGCAAACTTGAACTAATATAAACTTCATCTTAGGATTAATTTTCACACTTTAATCATATATTGAACAGTGGTGTTGTAAATACCTAAAGAGTTACATATGCCAAGTAAGAAAACATATAAGTGGCTACATGTGGTGTGATAGAACTTCAAGGCCCTAGGCAAAGTTGTCTATACAATTCTCATACAGCAATCATGTGAAAAGCAACATGAAAGCAAATAAGAAGAACCCGTCAAAGTCTAGAACTCTTGATTAGTTTGATTCCATAATAACCAAATGGATGAATTGCAAAGCAAGTGCATATTTATTATCTGGAGGGCAGGCTACACGAATAAACAAGGTATGTAAAGCGGCAAAATGGATCGCTGGGTCCTACCACCTTGGTGAAAACTTGCTGGGACCCGAGGGGTATATATTCCTCCAGCAAAGGCTTCAGCAGATACCATTGGGGAACAGGCTTCAGCAGATACCATTGGGGAACAGGCTTTGACCCCATAGGTGATATATTTTCCCTTCAAGATTTATTAAAAGAAAATCACTGGAACAGAACAATACATCCACACAGAGCAAACTTGAACTAATATAAACTTCATCTTAGGATTAATTTTCACACTTTAATCATATATTGAACAGTGGTGTTGTAAATACCTAAAGAGTTACATATGCCAAGTAAGAAAACATATAAGTGGCTACATGTGGTGTGATAGAACTTCAAGGCCCTAGGCGAAGTTGTCTATACAATTCTCATACAGCAATCATGTGAAAAGCAACATGAAAGCCAATAAGAAGAACCCGTCAAAGTCTAGAACTCTTGATTAGTTTGATTCCATAATAACCCAATGGATGAATTGCAAAAAGCAAGTGCATATTTACTATCTGGATGACAGACTACACGAATAAACAAGGTATGCAAAGTAGTGTAATAGAACGCTTGGTCCTACCACCTTGGTGAAAACTTGCTGGGACCCGAGGGGTATATATTCCTCCAGCAAAGGCTTCAGCAGATACCATTGGGGAACAGGCTTTGACCACATACGTGATATCTTTTCCCTTCCAGGTTTAGTCATAGAACATCACTGGAACAGAACAATACATCCACACAGAGCAAACTTGAACTAATATAAACTTTTTCTAACAATTAATTTTCACACTTTAATCATATAGTGAACAGTGGTGTTGTGAATACCTAAAGAGTTACATATGCCAAGTAAGAAAACATATAAGTGGCTACATGTGGTGTGATAGAACTTCAAGGCCCTAGGCATAGTTGTCTATAAAAATCTCATACAGCAATCATGTGAAAAGCAACATGAAAGCAAATAAGAAGAACCCGTCAAAGTCTAGAACTCTTGATTAGTTTGATTCCATAATAACCAAATGGATGAATTGCAAAGCAAGTGCATATTTATTATCTGGAGGGGAGGCTACACGAATAAACAAGGTATGTAAAGGGGCAAAATGGATCGCTGGGTCCTACCACCTTGGTGAAAACTTGCTGGGACCCGAGGGGTATACTGTATGCCTCCAGCAAAGGCTTCAGCAGATACCATTGGGGAACAGGCTTTGACCCCATAGGTGATATCTTTTCCCTTCAAGGTTTAGTCATAGAACATCACTGGAACAGAACAATACATCCACACAGAGCAAACTTGGAACTAATATAAACTTTTTCTTGCAATTAATTTTCACACTTTAATCATTGTAAATACCTAAAGAGTTACATATGCCAAGTAAGAAAACATATAAGTGGCTACATGTGGTGTGATAGAACTTCAAGCCCCTAGGCATAGTTGTCTATGAAATTCTCATACAGCAATCATGTGAAAAGCAACATGAAAGCAAATAAGAAGAACCCGTCAAAGTCTAGAACTCTTGATTAGTTTGATTCCATAATAACCCAATGGACGAATTGCAAAAAGCAAGTGCATATTTACTATCTGGATGGCAGACTACACGAATAAACAAGGTATGCAAAGTAGTGTAATAGAACGCTGGGTCCTACCACCTTGGTGAAAACTTGCTGGGACCCGAGGGGTATATATTCCTCCAGCAAAGGCTTCAGCAGATACCATTGGGGAACAGGCTTTGACCCCATACGTGATATCTTTTCCCTTCAAGGTTTAGTCACAGAACATCACTGGAACAGAACAATACATCCACACAGAGCAAACTTGAACTAATATAAACTTCTTCTTAGGATTAATTTTCAAACTTTAATCGTTGTACATACCTAAAGAGTTACATATGCCAAGTAAGAAAACATAAGTGGCTACATGTGGTGTGATAGAACTTCAAGGCCCTAGGCATAGTTGTCTATAAAAATCTCATACAGCAATCATGTGAAAAGCAACATGAAAGCAAATAAGAAGAACCCGTCAAAGTCTAGAACTCTTGATTAGTTTGATTCCATGATAACCCAATGGATGAATTGCAAAGCAGGTGCATATTTATTATCCGGAGGGCAGGCTACACGAATAAACAAGGTATGCAAAGGGGCAAAATGGATCGCTGGGTCCTACCACCTTGGTGAAAACTTGCTGGGACCCGAGGGGTATATATGCCTCCAGCAAAGGCTTCAGCAGATACCATTGGGGAACAGGCTTCAGCAGATACCATTGGGGAACAGGCTTTGACCCCATAGGTGATATATTTTCCCTTCAAGATTTATTAAAAGAAAATCACTGGAACAGAACAATACATCCACACAGAGCAAACTTGAACTAATATAAACTTCATCTTAGGATTAATTTTCACACTTTAATCATATATTGAACAGTGGTGTTGTAAATACCTAAAGAGTTACATATGCCAAGTAAGAAAACATATAAGTGGCTACATGTGGTGTGATAGAACTTCAAGGCCCTAGGCATAGTTGTCTATAAAAATCTCATACAGCAATCATGTGAAAAGCAACATGAAAGCAAATAAGAAGAACCCGTCAAAGTCTAGAACTCTTGATTAGTTTGATTCCATAATAACCCAATGGATGAATTGCAAAAAGCAAGTGCATATTTACTATCTGGATGACAGACTACACGAATAAACAAGGTATGCAAAGTAGTGTAATAGAACGCTTGGTCCTACCACCTTGGTGAAAACTTGCTGGGACCCGAGGGGTATATATTCCTCCAGCAAAGGCTTCAGCAGTTACCATTGGGGAACAGGCTTTGACCCCATAGGTGATATCTTTTCCCTTCAAGGTTTAGTCACAGAACATCACTGGAACAGAACAATACATCCACACAGAGCAAACTTGAACTAATATAAACTTCTTCTTAGGATTAATTTTCACACTTTAATCATATAGTGAACAGTGGTGTTGTAAATACCTAAAGAGTTACATATGCCAAGTAAGAAAACATATAAGTGGCTACATGTGGTGTGATAGAACTTCAAGGCCCTAGGCATAGTTGTCTATAAAAATCTCATACAGCAATCATGTGAAAAGCAACATGAAAGCAAATAAGAAGAACCCGTCAAAGTCTAGAACTCTTGATTAGTTTGATTCCATAATAACCAAATGGATGAATTGCAAAGCAAGTGCATATTAATTATCTGGAGGGCAGGCTACACGAATAAACAAGGTATGTAAAGGGGCAAAATGGATCGCTGGGTCCTACCACCTTGGTGAAAACTTGCTGGGACCCGAGGGGTATATATGCCTCCAGCAAAGGCTTCAGCAGATACCATTGGGGAACAGGCTTTGACCCCATAAGTGATATCTTTTCCCTTCAAGGTTTAGTCATAGAACATCACTGGAACAGAACAATACATCCACACAGAGCAAACTTGGAACTAATATAAACTTTTTCTTGCAATTAATTTTCACACTTTAATCGTTGTAAATACCTAAAGAGTTACATATGCCAAGTAAGAAAACATATAAGTGGCTACATGTGGTGTGATAGAACTTCAAGGCCCTAGGCATAGTTGTCTATAAAAATCTCATACAGCAATCATGTGAAAAGCAACATGAAAGCAAATAAGAAGAACCCGTCAAAGTCTAGAACTCTTGATTAGTTTGATTCCATAATAACCAAATGGATGAATTGCAAAGCAAGTGCATATTAATTATCTGGAGGGCAGGCTACACGAATAAACAAGGTATGTAAAGGGGCAAAATGGATCGCTGGGTCCTACCACCTTGGTGAAAACTTGCTGGGACCCGAGGGGTATATATGCCTCCAGCAAAGGCTTCAGCAGATACCATTGGGGAACAGGCTTTGACCCCATAAGTGATATCTTTTCCCTTCAAGGTTTAGTCATAGAACATCACTGGAACAGAACAATACATCCACACAGAGCAAACTTGGAACTAATATAAACTTTTTCTTGCAATTAATTTTCACACTTTAATCGTTGTAAATACCTAAAGAGTTACATGTGCCAAGTAAGAAAACATATAAGTGGCTACATGTGGTGTGATAGAACTTCAAGGCCCTAGGCATAGTTGTCTATAAAAATCTCATACAGCAATCATGTGAAAAGCAACATGAAAGCAAATAAGAAGAACCCGTCAAAGTCTAGAACTCTTGATTAGTTTGATTCCATAATAACCAAATGGATGAATTGCAAAGCAAGTGCATATTAATTATCTGGAGGGCAGGCTACACGAATAAACAAGGTATGTAAAGGGGCAAAATGGATCGCTGGGTCCTACCACCTTGGTGAAAACTTGCTGGGACCCGAGGGGTATATATGCCTCCAGCAAAGGCTTCAGCAGATACCATTGGGGAACAGGCTTTGACCCCATAAGTGATATCTTTTCCCTTCAAGGTTTAGTCATAGAACATCACTGGAACAGAACAATACATCCACACAGAGCAAACTTGGAACTAATATAAACTTTTTCTTGCAATTAATTTTCACACTTTAATCGTTGTAAATACCTAAAGAGTTACATATGCCAAGTAAGAAAACATATAAGTGGCTACATGTGGTGTGATAGAACTTCAAGGCCCTAGGCATAGTTGTCTATAAAATTCTCATACAGCAATCATGTGAAAAGCAACATGAAAGCAAATAAGAAGAACCCGTCAAAGTCTAGAACTCTTGATTAGTTTGATTCCATAATAACCCAATGGATGAATTGCAAAAAGCAAGTGCATATTTACTATCTGGATGGCAGACTACACGAATAAACAAGGTATGCAAAGTAGTGTAATAGAACGCTGGGTCCTACCACCTTGGTGAAAACTTGCTGGGACCCGAGGGGTATATATTCCTCCAGCAAAGGCTTCAGCAGATACCATTGGGGAACAGGCTTTGACCCCATACGTGATATCTTTTCCCTTCAAGGTTTAGTCACAGAACATCACTGGAACAGAACAATACATCCACACAGAGCAAACTTGAACTAATATAAACTTCTTCTTAGGATTAATTTTCAAACTTTAATCGTTGTACATACCTAAAGAGTTACATATGCCAAGTAAGAAAACATAAGTGGCTACATGTGGTGTGATAGAACTTCAAGGCCCTAGGCATAGTTGTCTATAAAAATCTCATACAGCAATCATGTGAAAAGCAACATGAAAGCAAATAAGAAGAACCCGTCAAAGTCTAGAACTCTTGATTAGTTTGATTCCATGATAACCCAATGGATGAATTGCAAAGCAAGTGCATATTTATTATCCGGAGGGCAGGCTACACGAATAAACAAGGTATGCAGAGGGGCAAAATGGATCGCTGGGTCCTACCACCTTGGTGAAAACTTGCTGGGACCCGAGGGGTATATATGCCTCCAGCAAAGGCTTCAGCAGATACCATTGGGGAACAGGCTTTAGCAGATACCATTGGGGAACAGGCTTCAGCAGATACCATTGGGGAACAGGCTTTGACCCCATAGGTGATATATTTTCCCTTCAAGATTTAGTAAAAGAAAATCACTGGAACAGAACAATACATCCACACAGAGCAAACTTGAACTAATATAAACTTCATCTTAGGATTAATTTTCACACTTTAATCATATATTGAACAGTGGTGTTGTAAATACCTAAAGAGTTACATATGCCAAGTAAGAAAACATATAAGTGGCTACATGTGGTGTGATAGAACTTCAAGGCCCTAGGCAAAGTTGTCTATACAATTCTCATACAGCAATCATGTGAAAAGCAACATGAAAGCAAATAAGAAGAACCCGTCAAAGTCTAGAACTCTTGATTAGTTTGATTCCATAATAACCCAATGGATGAATTGCAAAAAGCAAGTGCATATTTACTATCTGGATGGCAGACTACACGAATAAACAAGGTATGCAAAGTAGTGTAATAGAACGCTTGGTCCTACCACCTTGGTGAAAACTTGCTGGGACCCGAGGGGTATATATTCCTCCAGCAAAGGCTTCAGCAGATACCATTGGGGAACAGGCTTTGACCCCATACGTGATATCTTTTCCCTTCAAGGTTTAGTCACAGAACATCACTGGAACAGAACAATACATCCACACAGAGCAAACTTGAACTAATATAAACTTCTTCTTAGGATTAATTTTCAAACTTTAATCGTTGTACATACCTAAAGAGTTACATGTGCCAAGTAAGAAAACATAAGTGGCTACATGTGGTGTGATAGAACTTCAAGGCCCTAGGCATAGTTGTCTATAAAAATCTCATACAGCAATCATGTGAAAAGCAACATGAAAGCAAATAAGAAGAACCCGTCAAAGTCTAGAACTCTTGATTAGTTTGATTCCATGATAACCCAATGGATGAATTGCAAAGCAAGTGCATATTTATTATCCAGAGGGCAGGCTACACGAATAAACAAGGTATGCAAAGGGGCAAAATGGATCGCTGGGTCCTACCACCTTGGTGAAAACTTGCTGGGACCCGAGGGGTATATATGCCTCCAGCAAAGGCTTCAGCAGATACCATTGGGGAACAGGCTTTAGCAGATACCATTGGGGAACAGGCTTTGACCCCATAGGTGATATATTTTCCCTTCAAGATTTAGTAAAAGAAAATCACTGGAACAGAACAATACATCCACACAGAGCAAACTTGAACTAATATAAACTTCATCTTAGGATTAATTTTCACACTTTAATCATATATTGAACAGTGGTGTTGTAAATACCTAAAGAGTTACATATGCCAAGTAAGAAAACATAGAAGTGGCTACATGTGGTGTGATAGAACTTCAAGGCCCTAGGCAAAGTTGTCTATAAAATTCTCATACAGCAATCATGTGAAAAGCAACATGAAAGCAAATAAGAAGAACCCGTCAAAGTCTAGAACTCTTGATTAGTTTGATTCCATAATAACCCAATGGATGAATTGCAAAAAGCAAGTGCATATTTACTATCTGGATGACAGACTACACGAATAAACAAGGTATGCAAAGTAGTGTAATAGAACGCTTGGTCCTACCACCTTGGTGAAAACTTGCTGGGACCCGAGGGGTATATATTCCTCCAGCAAAGGCTTCAGCAGATACCATTGGGGAACAGGCTTTGACCCCATACGTGATATCTTTTCCCTTCCAGGTTTAGTCATAGAACATCACTGGAACAGAACAATACATCCACACAGAGCAAACTTGAACTAATATAAACTTTTTCTAACAATTAATTTTCACACTTTAATCATATAGTGAACAGTGGTGTTGTAAATACCTAAAGAGTTACATATGCCAAGTAAGAAAACATATAAGTGGCTACATGTGGTGTGATAGAACTTCAAGGCCCTAGGCATAGTTGTCTATAAAAATCTCATACAGCAATCATGTGAAAAGCAACATGAAAGCAAATAAGAAGAACCCGTCAAAGTCTAGAACTCTTGATTAGTTTGATTCCATAATAACCAAATGGATGAATTGCAAAGCAAGTGCATATTTATTATCTGGAGGGCAGGCTACACGAATAAACAAGGTATGTAAAGGGGCAAAATGGATCGCTGGGTCCTACCACCTTGGTGAAAACTTGCTGGGACCCGAGGGGTATATATGCCTCCAGCAAAGGCTTCAGCAGATACCATTGGGGAACAGGCTTTAGCAGATACCATTGGGGAACAGGCTTCAGCAGATACCATTGGGGAACAGGCTTTGACCCCATAGGTGATATATTTTCCCTTCAAGATTTAGTAAAAGAAAATCACTGGAACAGAACAATACATCCACACAGAGCAAACTTGAACTAATATAAACTTCATCTTAGGATTAATTTTCACACTTTAATCATATATTGAACAGTGGTGTTGTAAATACCTAAAGAGTTACATATGCCAAGTAAGAAAACATAGAAGTGGCTACATGTGGTGTGATAGAACTTCAAGGCCCTAGGCAAAGTTGTCTATAAAATTCTCATACAGCAATCATGTGAAAAGCAACATGAAAGCAAATAAGAAGAACCCGTCAAAGTCTAGAACTCTTGATTAGTTTGATTCCATAATAACCCAATGGATGAATTGCAAAAAGCAAGTGCATATTTACTATCTGGATGACAGACTACACGAATAAACAAGGTATGCAAAGTAGTGTAATAGAACGCTTGGTCCTACCACCTTGGTGAAAACTTGCTGGGACCCGAGGGGTATATATTCCTCCAGCAAAGGCTTCAGCAGATACCATTGGGGAACAGGCTTTGACCCCATACGTGATATCTTTCCCCATCCAGGTTTAGTCATAGAACATCACTGGAACAGAACAATACATCCACACAGAGCAAACTTGAACTAATATAAACTTTTTCTAACAATTAATTTTCACACTTTAATCATATAGTGAACAGTGGTGTTGTAAACACCTAAAGAGTTACATATGCCAAGTAAGAAAACATATAAGTGGCTACATGTGGTGTGATAGAACTTCAAGGCCCTAGGCATAGTTGTCTATAAAAATCTCATACAGCAATCATGTGAAAAGCAACATGAAAGCAAATAAGAAGAACCCGTCAAAGTCTAGAACTCTTGATTAGTTTGATTCCATAATAACCAAATGGATGAATTGCAAAGCAAGTGCATATTTATTATCTGGAGGGCAGGCTACACGAATAAACAAGGTATGTAAAGGGGCAAAATGGATCGCTGGGTCCTACCACCTTGGTGAAAACTTGCTGGGACCCGAGGGGTATATATGCCTCCAGCAAAGGCTTCAGCAGATACCATTGGGGAACAGGCTTTAGCAGATACCATTGGGGAACAGGCTTCAGCAGATACCATTGGGGAACAGGCTTTGACCCCATAGGTGATATATTTTCCCTTCAAGATTTAGTAAAAGAAAATCACTGGAACAGAACAATACATCCACACAGAGCAAACTTGAACTAATATAAACTTCATCTTAGGATTAATTTTCACACTTTAATCATATATTGAACAGTGGTGTTGTAAATACCTAAAGAGTTACATATGCCAAGTAAGAAAACATAGAAGTGGCTACATGTGGTGTGATAGAACTTCAAGGCCCTAGGCATAGTTGTCTATAAAATTCTCATACAGCAATCATGTGAAAAGCAACATGAAAGCAAATAAGAAGAACCCGTCAAAGTCTAGAACTCTTGATTAGTTTGATTCCATAATAACCCAATGGATGAATTGCAAAAAGCAAGTGCATATTTACTATCTGGATGGCAGACTACACGAATAAACAAGGTATGCAAAGTAGTGTAATAGAACGCTTGGTCCTACCACCTTGGTGAAAACTTGCTGGGACCCGAGGGGTATATATTCCTCCAGCAAAGGCTTTAGCAAATACCATTGGGGAACAGGCTTTGACCCCATACGTGATATCTTTTCCCTTCAAGGTTTAGTCACAGAACATCACTGGAACAGAACAATACATCCACACAGAGCAAACTTGAACTAATATAAACTTCTTCTTAGGATTAATTTTCAAACTTTAATCGTTGTACATACCTAAAGAGTTACATATGCCAAGTAAGAAAACATAAGTGGCTACATGTGGTGTGATAGAACTTCAAGGCCCTAGGCATAGTTGTCTATAAAAATCTCATACAGCAATCATGTGAAAAGCAACATGAAAGCAAATAAGAAGAACCCGTCAAAGTCTAGAACTCTTGATTAGTTTGATTCCATGATAACCCAATGGATGAATTGCAAAGCAAGTGCATATTTATTATCCAGAGGGCAGGCTACACGAATAAACAAGGTATGCAAAGGGGCAAAATGGATCGCTGGGTCCTACCACCTTGGTGAAAACTTGCTGGGACCCGAGGGGTATATATGCCTCCAGCAAAGGCTTCAGCAGACACCATTGGGGAACAGGCTTTAGCAGATACCATTGGGGAACAGGCTTCAGCAGATACCATTGGGGAACAGGCTTTGACCCCATAGGTGATATATTTTCCCTTCAAGATTTAGTAAAAGAAAATCACTGGAACAGAACAATACATCCACACAGAGCAAACTTGAACTAATATAAACTTCATCTTAGGATTAATTTTCACACTTTAATCATATATTGAACAGTGGTGTTGTAAATACCTAAAGAGTTACATATGCCAAGTAAGAAAACATAGAAGTGGCTACATGTGGTGTGATAGAACTTCAAGGCCCTAGGCAAAGTTGTCTATAAAATTCTCATACAGCAATCATGTGAAAAGCAACATGAAAGCAAATAAGAAGAACCCGTCAAAGTCTAGAACTCTTGATTAGTTTGATTCCATAATAACCCAATGGATGAATTGCAAAAAGCAAGTGCATATTTACTATCTGGATGACAGACTACACGAATAAACAAGGTATGCAAAGTAGTGTAATAGAACGCTGGGTCCTACCACCTTGGTGAAAACTTGCTGGGACCCGAGGGGTATATATGCCTCCAGCAAAGGCTGCAGCAGATACCATTGGGGAACAGGCTTTAGCAGATACCATTGGGGAACAGGCTTCAGCAGATACCATTGGGGAACAGGCTTTGACCCCATAGGTGATATATTTTCCCTTCAAGATTTAGTAAAAGAAAATCACTGGAACAGAACAATATATCCACACAGAGCAAACTTGAACTAATATAAATTTCATCTTAGGATTAATTTTCACACTTTAATCATATATTGAACAGTGGTGTTGTAAATACCTAAAGAGTTACATATGCCAAGTAAGAAAACATAGAAGTGGCTACATGTGGTGTGATAGAACTTCAAGGCCCTAGGCAAAGTTGTCTATACAATTCTCATACAGCAATCATGTGAAAAGCAACATGAAAGCAAATAAGAAGAACCCGTCAAAGTCTAGAACTCTTGATTAGTTTGATTCCATAATAACCAAATGGATGAATTGCAAAGCAAGTGCATATTTATTATCTGGAGGGCAGGCTACACGAATAAACAAGGTATGTAAAGGGGCAAAATGGATCGCTGGGTCCTACCACCTTGGTGAAAACTTGCTGGGACCCGAGGGGTATACTGTATGCCTCCAGCAAAGGCTTCAGCAGATACCATTGGGGAACAGGCTTTGACCCCATAGGTGATATCTTTTCCCTTCAAGGTTTAGTCACAGAACATCACTGGAACAGAACAATACATCCACACAGAGCAAACTTGAACTAATATAAACTTCTTCTTAGGATTAATTTTCAAACTTTAATCGTTGTACATACCTAAAGAGTTACATATGCCAAGTAAGAAAACATAAGTGGCTACATGTGGTGTGATAGAACTTCAAGGCCCTAGGCATAGTTGTCTATAAAAATTTCATACAGCAATCATGTGAAAAGCAACATGAAAGCAAATAAGAAGAACCCGTCAAAGTCTAGAACTCTTGATTAGTTTGATTCCATAATAACCCAATGGATGAATTGCAAAAAGCAAGTGCATATTTACTATCTGGATGACAGACTACACGAATAAACAAGGTATGCAAAGTAGTGTAATAGAACGCTTGGTCCTACCACCTTGGTGAAAACTTGCTGGGACCCGAGGGGTATATATTCCTCCAGCAAAGGCTTCAGCAGATACCATTGGGGAACAGGCTTTGACCCCATAGGTGATATCTTTTCCCTTCCAGGTTTAGTCATAGAACATCACTGGAAAAGAACAACACATCCACACAGAGCAAACTTGAACTAATATAAACTTTTTCTAACAATTAATTTTCACACTTTAATCATATAGTGAACAGTGGTGTTGTAAATACCTAAAGAGTTACATATGCCAAGTAAGAAAACATATAAGTGGCTACATGTGGTGTGATAGAACTTCAAGGCCCTAGGCATAGTTGTCTATAAAAATCTCATACAGCAATCATGTGAAAAGCAACATGAAAGCAAATAAGAAGAACCCGTCAAAGTCTAGAACTCTTGATTAGTTTGATTCCATAATAACCAAATGGATGAATTGCAAAGCAAGTGCATATTTATTATCTGGAGGGCAGGCTACACGAATAAACAAGGTATGTAAAGGGGCAAAATGGATCGCTGGGTCCTACCACCTTGGTGAAAACTTGCTGGGACCCGAGGGGTATATATGCCTCCAGCAAAGGCTTCAGCAGATACCATTGGGGAACAGGCTTTAGCAGATACCATTGGGGAACAGGCTTTGACCCCATAGGTGATTTATTTTCCCTTCAAGATTTAGTAAAAGAAAATCACTGGAACAGAACAATACATCCACACAGAGCAAACTTGAACTAATATAAACTTCATCTTAGGATTAATTTTCACACTTTAATCATATATTGAACAGTGGTGTTGTAAATACCTAAAGAGTTACATATGCCAAGTAAGAAAACATATAAGTGGCTACATGTGGTGTGATAGAACTTCAAGGCCCTAGGCAAAGTTGTCTATACAATTCTCATACAGCAATCATGTGAAAAGCAACATGAAAGCAAATAAGAAGAACCCGTCAAAGTCTAGAACTCTTGATTAGTTTGATTCCATAATAACCCAATGGATGAATTGCAAAAAGCAAGTGCATATTTACTATCTGGATGACAGACTACACGAATAAACAAGGTATGCAAAGTAGTGTAATAGAACGCTTGGTCCTACCACCTTGGTGAAAACTTGCTGGGACCCGAGGGGTATATATTCCTCCAGCAAAGGCTTCAGCAGATACCATTGGGGAACAGGCTTTGACCCCATACGTGATATCTTTTCCCTTCCAGGTTTAGTCATAGAACATCACTGGAACAGAACAATACATCCACACAGAGCAAACTTGAACTAATATAAACTTTTTCTAACAATTAATTTTCACACTTTAATCATATAGTGAACAGTGGTGTTGTAAATACCTAAAGAGTTACATATGCCAAGTAAGAAAACATATAAGTGGCTACATGTGGTGTGATAGAACTTCAAGGCCCTAGGCATAGTTGTCTATAAAAATCTCATACAGCAATCATGTGAAAAGCAACATGAAAGCAAATAAGAAGAACCCGTCAAAGTCTAGAACTCTTGATTAGTTTGATTCCATAATAACCAAATGGATGAATTGCAAAGCAAGTGCATATTTATTATCTGGAGGGCAGGCTACACGAATAAACAAGGTATGTAAAGGGGCAAAATGGATCGCTGGGTCCTACCACCTTGGTGAAAACTTGCTGGGACCCGAGGGGTATACTGTATGCCTCCAGCAAAGGCTTCAGCAGATACCATTGGGGAACAGGCTTTGACCCCATAGGTGATATCTTTTCCCTTCAAGGTTTAGTCATAGAACATCACTGGAACAGAACAATACATCCACACAGAGCAAACTTGGAACTAATATAAACTTTTTCTTGCAATTAATTTTCACACTTTAATCGTTGTAAATACCTAAAGAGTTACATATGCCAAGTAAGAAAACATATAAGTGGCTACATGTGGTGTGATAGAACTTCAAGGCCCTAGGCAAAGTTGTCTATACAATTCTCATACAGCAATCATGTGAAAAGCAACATGAAAGCAAATAAGAAGAACCCGTCAAAGTCTAGAACTCTTGATTAGTTTGATTCCATAATAACCCAATGGATGAATTGCAAAAAGCAAGTGCATATTTACTATCTGGATGACAGACTACACGAATAAACAAGGTATGCAAAGTAGTGTAATAGAACGCTTGGTCCTACCACCTTGGTGAAAACTTGCTGGGACCCGAGGGGTATATATTCCTCCAGCAAAGGCTTCAGCAGATACCATTGGGGAACAGGCTTTGACCCCATACGTGATATCTTTTCCCTTCCAGGTTTAGTCATAGAACATCACTGGAACAGAACAATACATCAACACAGAGCAAACTTGAACTAATATAAACTTTTTCTAACAATTAATTTTCACACTTTAATCATATAGTGAACAGTGGTGTTGTAAATACCTAAAGAGTTACATATGCCAAGTAAGAAAACATATAAGTGGCTACATGTGGTGTGATAGAACTTCAAGGCCCTAGGCATAGTTGTCTATAAAAATCTCATACAGCAATCATGTGAAAAGCAACATGAAAGCAAATAAGAAGAACCCGTCAAAGTCTAGAACTCTTGATTAGTTTGATTCCATAATAACCAAATGGATGAATTGCAAAGCAAGTGCATATTTATTATCTGGAGGGCAGGCTACACGAATAAACAAGGTATGTAAAGGGGCAAAATGGATCGCTGGGTCCTACCACCTTGGTGAAAACTTGCTGGGACCCGAGGGGTTTACTGTATGCCTCCAGCAAAGGCTTCAGCAGATACCATTGGGGAACAGGCTTTGACCCCATAGGTGATATCTTTTCCCTTCAAGGTTTAGTCATAGAACATCACTGGAACAGAACAATACATCCACACAGAGCAAACTTGGAACTAATATAAACTTTTTCTTGCAATTAATTTTCACACTTTAATCGTTGTACATACCTAAAGAGTTACATATGCCAAGTAAGAAAACATATAAGTGGCTACATGTGGTGTGATAGAACTTCAAGGCCCTAGGCATAGTTGTCTATAAAAATCTCATACAGCAATCATGTGAAAAGCAACATGAAAGCAAATAAGAAGAACCCGTCAAAGTCTAGAACTCTTGATTAGTTTGATTCCATGATAACCCAATGGATGAATTGCAAAGCAAGTGCATATTTATTATCCGGAGGGCAGGCTACACGAATAAACAAGGTATGCAAAGGGGCAAAATGGATCGCTGGGTCCTACCACCTTGGTGAAAACTTGCTGGGACCCGAGGGGTATATATGCCTCCAGCAAAGGCTTCAGCAGATACCATTGGGGAACAGGCTTTAGCAGATACCATTGGGGAACAGGCTTCAGCAGATACCATTGGGGAACAGGCTTTGACCCCATAGGTGATATATTTTCCCTTCAAGATTTAGTAAAAGAAAATCACTGGAACAGAACAATACATCCACACAGAGCAAACTTGAACTAATATAAACTTCATCTTAGGATTAATTTTCACACTTTAATCATATATTGAACAGTGGTGTTGTAAATACCTAAAGAGTTACATATGCCAAGTAAGAAAACATATAAGTGGCTACATGTGGTGTGATAGAACTTCAAGGCCCTAGGCAAAGTTGTCTATACAATTCTCATACAGCAATCATGTGAAAAGCAACATGAAAGCAAATAAGAAGAACCCGTCAAAGTCTAGAACTCTTGATTAGTTTGATTCCATAATAACCCAATGGATGAATTGCAAAAAGCAAGTGCATATTTACTATCTGGATGACAGACTACACGAATAAACAAGGTATGCAAAGTAGTGTAATAGAACGCTTGGTCCTACCACCTTGGTGAAAACTTGCTGGGACCCGAGGGGTATATATTCCTCCAGCAAAGGCTTCAGCAGATACCATTGGGGAACAGGCTTTGACCCCATACGTGATATCTTTTCCCTTCCAGGTTTAGTCATAGAACATCACTGGAACAGAACAATACATCCACACAGAGCAAACTTGAACTAATATAAACTTTTTCTAACAATTAATTTTCACACTTTAATCATATAGTGAACAGTGGTGTTGTAAATACCTAAAGAGTTACATATGCTAAGTAAGAAAACATATAAGTGGCTACATGTGGTGTGATAGAACTTCAAGGCCCTAGGCATAGTTGTCTATAAAAATCTCATACAGCAATCATGTGAAAAGCAACATGAAAGCAAATAAGAAGAACCCGTCAAAGTCTAGAACTCTTGATTAGTTTGATTCCATAATAACCAAATGGATGAATTGCAAAGCAAGTGCATATTTATTATCTGGAGGGCAGGCTACACGAATAAACAAGGTATGCAAAGGGGCAAAATGGATCGCTGGGTCCTACCACCTTGGTGAAAACTTGCTGGGACCCGAGGGGTATATATGCCTCCAGCAAAGGCTTCAGCAGATACCATTGGGGAACAGGCTTTAGCAGATACCATTGGGGAACAGGCTTCAGCAGATACCATTGGGAAACAGGCTTTGACCCCATAGGTGATATCTTTTCCCTTCAAGGTTTAGTCATAGAACATCACTGGAACAGAACAATACATCCACACAGAGCAAACTTGGAACTAATATAAACTTTTTCTTGCAATTAATTTTCACACTTTAATCGTTGTAAATACCTAAAGAGTTACATATGCCAAGTAAGAAAACATATAAGTGGCTACATGTGGTGTGATAGAACTTCAAGGCCCTAGACATAGTTGTCTATAAAATTCTCATACAGCAATCATGTGAAAAGCAACATGAAAGCAAATAAGAAGAACCCGTCAAAGTCTAGAACTCTTGATTAGTTTGATTCCATAATAACCCAATGGATGAATTGCAAAAAGCAAGTGCATATTTACTATCTGGATGGCAGACTACACGAATAAACAAGGTATGCAAAGTAGTGTAATAGAACGCTGGGTCCTACCACCTTGGTGAAAACTTGCTGGGACCCGAGGGGTATATATTCCTCCAGCAAAGGCTTCAGCAGTTACCATTGGGGAACAGGCTTTGACCCCATACGTGAAATCTTTTCCCTTCAAGGTTTAGTCACAGAACATCACTGGAACAGAACAATACATCCACACAGAGCAAACTTGAACTAATATAAAATTCTTCTTAGGATTAATTTTCAAACTTTAATCGTTTTACATACCTAAAGAGTTACATATGCCAAGTAAGAAAACATATAAGTGGCTACATGTGGTGTGATAGAACTTCAAGGCCCTAGGCATAGTTGTCTATAAAAATCTCATACAGCAATCATGTGAAAAGCAACATGAAAGCAAATAAGAAGAACCCGTCAAAGTCTAGAACTCTTGATTAGTTTGATTCCATAATAACCAAATGGATGAATTGCAAAGCAAGTGCATATTTATTATCCGGAGGGCAGGCTACACGAATAAACAAGGTATGTAAAGGGGCAAAATGGATCGCTGGGTCCTACCACCTTGGTGAAAACTTGCTGGGACCCGAGGGGTATATATGCCTCCAGCAAAGGCTTCAGCAGATACCATTGGGGAACAGGCTTTAGCAGATACCATTGGGGAACAGGCTTTAGCAGATACCATTGGGGAACAGGCTTCAGCAGATACCATTGGGGAACAGGCTTTGACCCCATAGGTGATATATTTTCCCTTCAAGATTTAGTAAAAGAAAATCACTGGAACAGAACAATACATCCACACAGAGCAAACTTGAACTAATATAAACTTCATCTTAGGATTAATTTTCACACTTTAATCATATATTGAACAGTGGTGTTGTAAATACCTAAAGAGTTACATATGCCAAGTAAGAAAACATATAAGTGGCTACATGTGGTGTGATAGAACTTCAAGGCCCTAGGCAAAGTTGTCTATACAATTATCATACAGCAATCATGTGAAAAGCAACATGAAAGCAAATAAGAAGAACCTGTCAAAGTCTAGAACTCTTGATTAGTTTGATTCCATAATAACCCAATGGATGAATTGCAAAAAGCAAGTGCATATTTACTATCTGGATGACAGACTACACGAATAAACAAGGTATGCAAAGTAGTGTAATAGAACGCTTGGTCCTACCACATTGGTGAAAACTTGCTGGGACCCGAGGGGTATATATTCCTCCAGCAAAGGCTTCAGCAGATACCATTGGGGAACAGGCTTTGACCCCATACGTGATATCTTTTCCCTTCCAGGTTTAGTCATAGAACATCACTGGAACAGAACAATACATCCACACAGAGCAAACTTGAACTAATATAAACTTTTTCTAACAATTAATTTTCACACTTTAATCATATAGTGAACAGTGGTGTTGTAAATACCTAAAGAGTTACATATGCCAAGTAAGAAAACATATAAGTGGCTACATGTGGTGTGATAGAACTTCAAGGCCCTAGGCATAGTTGTCTATAAAAATCTCATACAGCAATCATGTGAAAAGCAACATGAAAGCAAATAAGAAGAACCCGTCAAAGTCTAGAACTCTTGATTAGTTTGATTCCATAATAACCAAATGGATGAATTGCAAAGCAAGTGCATATTTATTATCTGGAGGGCAGGCTACACGAATAAACAAGGTATGTAAAGGGGCAAAATGGATCGCTGGGTCCTACCACCTTGGTGAAAACTTGCTGGGACCCGAGGGGTATACTGTATGCCTCCAGCAAAGGCTTCAGCAGATACCATTGGGGAACAGGCTTTGACCCCATAGGTGATATCTTTTCCCTTCAAGGTTTAGTCATAGAACATCACTGGAACAGAACAATACATCCACACAGAGCAAACTTGGAACTAATATAAACTTTTTCTTGCAATTAATTTTCACACTTTAATCATTGTAAATACCTAAAGAGTTACATATGCCAAGTAAGAAAACATATAAGTGGCTACATGTGGTGTGATAGAACTTCAAGGCCCTAGGCATAGTTGTCTATAAAATTCTCATACAGCAATCATGTGAAAAGCAACATGAAAGCAAATAAGAAGAACCCGTCAAAGTCTAGAACTCTTGATTAGTTTGATTCCATAATAACCCAATGGATGAATTGCAAAAAGCAAGTGCATATTTACTATCTGGATGGCAGACTACACGAATAAACAAGGTATGCAAAGTAGTGTAATAGAACGCTGGGTCCTACCACCTTGGTGAAAACTTGCTGGGACCCGAGGGGTATATATTCCTCCAGCAAAGGCTTCAGCAGATACCATTGGGGAACAGGCTTTGACCCCATACGTGATATCTTTTCCCTTCAAGGTTTAGTCACAGAACATCACTGGAACAGAACAATACATCCACACAGAGCAAACTTGAACTAATAAAAACTTCTTCTTAGGATTAATTTTCAAACTTTAATCGTTGTACATACCTAAAGAGTTACATATGCCAAGTAAGAAAACATATAAGTGGCTACATGTGGTGTGATAGAACTTCAAGGCCCTAGGCAAAGTTGTCTATACAATTCTCATACAGCAATCATGTGAAAAGCAACATGAAAGCAAATAAGAAGAACCCGTCAAAGTCTAGAACTCTTGATTAGTTTGATTCCATAATAACCCAATGGATGAATTGCAAAAAGCAAGTGCATATTTACTATCTGGATGACAGACTACACGAATAAACAAGGTATGCAAAGTAGTGTAATAGAACGCTTGGTCCTACCACCTTGGTGAAAACTTGCTGGGACCCGAGGGGTATATATTCCTCCAGCAAAGGCTTCAGCAGATACCATTGGGGAACAGGCTTTGACCCCATACGTGATATCTTTTCCCTTCCAGGTTTAGTCATAGAACATCACTGGAACAGAACAATACATCCACACAGAGCAAACTTGAACTAATATAAACTTTTTCTAACAATTAATTTTCACACTTTAATCATATAGTGAACAGTGGTGTTGTAAATACCTAAAGAGTTGCATATGCTAAGTAAGAAAACATATAAGTGGCTACATGTGGTGTGATAGAACTTCAAGGCCCTAGGCATAGTTGTCTATAAAAATCTCATACAGCAATCATGTGAAAAGCAACATGAAAGCAAATAAGAAGAACCCGTTAAAGTCTAGAACTCTTGATTAGTTTGATTCCATAATAACCAAATGGATGAATTGCAAAGCAAGTGCATATTTATTATCTGGAGGGCAGGCTACACGAATAAACAAGGTATGTAAAGGGGCAAAATGGATCTCTGGGTCCTACCACCTTGGTGAAAACTTGCTGGGACCCGAGGGGTATATATGCCTCCAGCAAAGGCTTCAGCAGATACCATTGGGGAACAGGCTTTAGCAGATACCATTGGGGAACAGGCTTCAGCAGATACCATTGGGAAACAGGCTTTGACCCCATAGGTGATATCTTTTCCCTTCAAGGTTTAGTCATAGAACATCACTGGAACAGAACAATACATCCACACAGAGCAAACTTGGAACTAATATAAACTTTTTCTTGCAATTAATTTTCACACTTTAATCGTTGTAAATACCTAAAGAGTTACATATGCCAAGTAAGAAAACATATAAGTGGCTACATGTGGTGTGATAGAACTTCAAGGCCCTAGACATAGTTGTCTATAAAATTCTCATACAGCAATCATGTGAAAAGCAACATGAAAGCAAATAAGAAGAACCCGTCAAAGTCTAGAACTCTTGATTAGTTTGATTCCATAATAACCCAATGGATGAATTGCAAAAAGCAAGTGCATATTTACTATCTGGATGGCAGACTACACGAATAAACAAGGTATGCAAAGTAGTGTAATAGAACGCTGGGTCCTACCACCTTGGTGAAAACTTGCTGGGACCCGAGGGGTATATATTCCTCCAGCAAAGGCTTCAGCAGTTACCATTGGGGAACAGGCTTTGACCCCATACGTGAAATCTTTTCCCTTCAAGGTTTAGTCACAGAACATCACTGGAACAGAACAATACATCCACACAGAGCAAACTTGAACTAATATAAAATTCTTCTTAGGATTAATTTTCAAACTTTAATCGTTTTACATACCTAAAGAGTTACATATGCCAAGTAAGAAAACATATAAGTGGCTACATGTGGTGTGATAGAACTTCAAGGCCCTAGGCATAGTTGTCTATAAAAATCTCATACAGCAATCATGTGAAAAGCAACATGAAAGCAAATAAGAAGAACCCGTCAAAGTCTAGAACTCTTGATTAGTTTGATTCCATAATAACCAAATGGATGAATTGCAAAGCAAGTGCATATTTATTATCTGGAGGGCAGGCTACACGAATAAACAAGGTATGTAAAGGGGCAAAATGGATCGCTGGGTCCTACCACCTTGGTGAAAACTTGCTGGGACCCGAGGGGTATATATGCCTCCAGCAAAGGCTTCAGCAGATACCATTGGGGAACAGGCTTTAGCAGATACCATTGGGGAACAGGCTTCAGCAGATACCATTGGGGAACAGGCTTTGACCCCATAGGTGATATATTTTCCCTTCAAGATTTAGTAAAAGAAAATCACTGGAACAGAACAATACATCCACACAGAGCAAACTTGAACTAATATAAACTTCATCTTAGGATTAATTTTCACACTTTAATCATATATTGAACAGTGGTGTTGTAAATACCTAAAGAGTTACATATGCCAAGTAAGAAAACATATAAGTGGCTACATGTGGTGTGATAGAACTTCAAGGCCCTAGGCAAAGTTGTCTATACAATTCTCATACAGCAATCATGTGAAAAGCAACATGAAAGCAAATAAGAAGAACCCGTCAAAGTCTAGAACTCTTGATTAGTTTGATTCCATAATAACCCCATGGATGAATTGCAAAAAGCAAGTGCATATTTACTATCTGGATGACAGACTACACGAATAAACAAGGTATGCAAAGTAGTGTAATAGAACGCTTGGTCCTACCACCTTGGTGAAAACTTGCTGGGACCCGAGGGGTATATATTCCTCCAGCAAAGGCTTCAGCAGATACCATTGGGGAACAGTCTTTGACCCCATACGTGATATCTTTTCCCTTCCAGGTTTAGTCATAGAACATCACTGGAACAGAACAACACATCCACACAGAGCAAACTTGAACTAATATGAACTTTTTCTTACAATTAATTTTCACACTTTATTTATATAGTGAACAGTGATGTTGTAAATACCTAAAGAGTTACATATGCCAAGTAAGAAAACATATAAGTGGCTACATGTGGTGTGATAGAACTTCAAGGCCCTAGGCATAGTTGTCTATAAAAATCTCATACAGCAATCATGTGAAAAGCAACATGAAAGCAAATAAGAAGAACCCGTCAAAGTCTAGAACTCTTGATTAGTTTGATTCCATAATAACCAAATGGATGAATTGCAAAGCAAGTGCATATTTATTATCTGGAGGGCAGGCTACACGAATAAACAAGGTATGTAAAGGGGCAAAATGGATCGCTGGGTCCTACCACCTTGGTGAAAACTTGCTGGGACCCGAGGGGTATACTGTATGCCTCCAGCAAAGGCTTCAGCAGATACCATTGGGGAACAGGCTTTGACCCCATAGGTGATATCTTTTCCCTTCAAGGTTTAGTCATAGAACATCACTGGAACAGAACAATACATCCACACAGAGCAAACTTGGAACTAATATAAACTTTTTCTTGCAATTAATTTTCACACTTTAATCGTTGTAAATACCTAAAGAGTTACATATGCCAAGTAAGAAAACATATAAGTGGCTACATGTGGTGTGATAGAACTTCAAGGCCCTAGGCATAGTTGTCTATAAAATTCTCATACAGCAATCATGTGAAAAGCAACATGAAAGCAAATAAGAAGAACCCGTCAAAGTCTAGAACTCTTGATTAGTTTGATTCCATAATAACCCAATGGATGAATTGCAAAAAGCAAGTGCATATTTACTATCTTGATGGCAGACTACACGAATAAACAAGGTATGCAAAGTAGTGTAATAGAACGCTGGGTCCTACCACCTTGGTGAAAACTTGCTGGGACCCGAGGGGTATATATTCCTCCAGCAAAGGCTTCAGCAGATACCATTGGGGAACAGGCTTTGACCCCATACGTGATATCTTTTCCCTTCAAGGTTTAGTCACAGAACATCACTGGAACAGAACAATACATCCACACAGAGCAAACTTGAACTAATATAAACTTTTTCTAACAATTAATTTTCACACTTTAATCATATAGTGAACAGTGGTGTTGTAAATACCTAAAGTGTTACATATGCCAAGTAAGAAAACATATAAGTGGCTACATGTGGTGTGATAGAACTTCAAGGCCCTAGGCATAGTTGTCTATAAAAATCTCATACAGCAATCATGTGAAAAGCAACATGAAAGCAAATAAGAAGAACCCGTCAAAGTCTAGAACTCTTGATTAGTTTGATTCCATGATAACCCAATGGATGAATTGCAAAGCAAGTGCATATTTATTATCCGGAGGGCAGGCTACACGAATAAACAAGGTATGCAAAGTAGTGTAATAGAACGCTGGGTCCTACCACCTTGGTGAAAACTTGCTGGGACCCGAGGGGTATATATTCCTCCAGCAAAGGCTTCAGCAGTTACCATTGGGGAACAGGCTTTGACCCCATACGTGATATCTTTTCCCTTCAAGGTTTAGTCACAGAACATCACTGGAACAGAACAATACATCCACACAGAGCAAACTTGAACTAATATAAACTTCTTCTTAGGATTAATTTTCAAACTTTAATCGTTGTACATACCTAAAGAGTTACATATGCCAAGTAAGAAAACATAAGTGGCTACATGTGGTGTGATAGAACTTCAAGGCCCTAGGCATAGTTGTCTATAAAAATCTCATACAGCAATCATGTGAAAAGCAACATGAAAGCAAATAAGAAGAACCCGTCAAAGTCTAGAACTCTTGATTAGTTTGATTCCATGATAACCCAATGGATGAATTGCAAAGCAAGTGCATATTTATTATCCGGAGGGCAGGCTACACGAATAAACAAGGTATGCAAAGGGGCAAAATGGATCGCTGGGTCCTACCACCTTGGTGAAAACTTGCTGGGACCCGAGGGGTATATATGCCTCCAGCAAAGGCTTCAGCAGATACCATTGGGGAACAGGCTTTAGCAGATACCATTGGGGAACAGGCTTCAGCAGATACCATTGGGGAACAGGCTTTGACCCCATAGGTGATATATTTTCCCTTCAAGATTTAGTAAAAGAAAATCACTGGAACAGAACAATACATCCACACAGAGCAAACTTGAACTAATATAAACTTCATCTTAGGATTAATTTTCACACTTTAATCATATATTGAACAGTGGTGTTGTAAATACCTAAAGAGTTACATATGCCAAGTAAGAAAACATATAAGTGGCTACATGTGGTGTGATAGAACTTCAAGGCCCTAGGCAAAGTTGTCTATACAATTCTCATACAGCAATCATGTGAAAAGCAACATGAAAGCAAATAAGAAGAACCCGTCAAAGTCTAGAACTCTTGATTAGTTTGATTCCATAATAACCCAATGGATGAATTGCAAAAAGCAAGTGCATATTTACTATCTGGATGACAGACTACACGAATAAACAAGGTATGCAAATTAGTGTAATAGAACGCTTGGTCCTACCACCTTGGTGAAAACTTGCTGGGACCCGAGGGGTATATATTCCTCCAGCAAAGGCTTCAGCAGATACCATTGGGGAACAGGCTTTGACCCCATACGTGATATCTTTTCCCTTCCAGGTTTAGTCATAGAACATCACTGGAACAGAACAATAGAGAGAGAATGGAGGGTCCTTTCAATCAAACTTTTGACAGGTTTATTGCTTTATGACCCTCTAAGCCCCGCCCCCTTTGACCGAGGGAATTTCCCACGCTAGCTCCTCCCACTTATGGGCTGTACGTACACACCGTGGGAAAATCGGACTTACGCCACACCTCCTTATGGGTTGAACATCTGAAGCGTGAGAAATTTCCCACGCTCAGTAGTTCTAAACAGTGTATATTTAAAACTTTTTTAAGAAATAAAAACATAGTCAAGAGTGTGAGATCAGTGTTTTTTATTAAAGAAGACAGATGTACATTCATCACTTTAAACGTTAAACTTTTAAGGTTAAAAAACATTAAAACATTAATGAAATGAGTTGAAATTGCATTTTTTCTCTAAAAATAGTTATTAAAAAATGAGATGTTAAAACATTAAAACAACATTGACAAAAAGATAATTTTTAAAATGTTGACTTGTAAGCATTTAACTTTCACACAGTATTTTGTAAAACTTTTTACATAAAACACAAACACTGTTAAAAAGTGTTACGTTTTTACATACCAATTGTTAAAGGAGTCAGAGTTTAAAAGATACAAAAGTGTTTTGTTGTAGTGGAGCAGAGTGGACAGCGTCCTCTCACTCCGGAGCCCAGTCAGAAATGAAGCTCTCTGACCCTTCCAGAGAGACAGACCCAAACTCCGCCCCTATCCCACCCACAACAGATGTCATCGTGGGAATCTCCCACACTCCCTTCAAGCTCCCAAATTGAAAACACATCCGGTCATCTTGGTGGCCGAACTTAAATGACCAAAGAAAACCGATGCAACGGCTCGAAGAGACCACACCCCCTAACACACCCCTCTCAAAGCTGAGAGGTCAATTTTGATTTAAGGGTGTGTGTAAAAAATGACGTCACGTGGGAATTCCTCCCTCCCTCCCTCCCTCCCCACAACGTCACAGTCACATGAGATGTTTAAAAAGGAGCGCAAACTTACAGTGAAATACTACCTGTGATCTTACAAGATAATCTACAATGGCAATGGCTGCCCCTCCGAAAACTCCAGAGAGAAACATTGCTGAAGCTATGGAAGATTTGACTTTAGCTCCACGAAAAAAACGAGGAACGCACGGGCCATGCTTAACACAATTTCTTCACGAGCCGGAAGATTCTGTGATATATAGTTTTCACTTGTCTGTTAAAACGTTAAAAACAACGTGCTTTAAACTTTTTAAAAAGTGAAGCAATGTAGGCCTATTGGGTAACAGATCAGCGAGTTGTTTTTAATTAAACAAAAGTTTTGTTTTCCATATATATTTAAAACTTTTTAAAAACACTGTATAAAGTTAAAATGCAATGGTTTAGTATTCGTACATTTTACAACGTTATCTGAAAAAAGTTAGAATGTGGTCCTTCACATACAGATTTAAAAAAGTGTTCAAAACAACATCAACTAAAATACAATATGCTACTAACGTTTAGTTTTAAGTTCCGTATTATACATCACTCATCGACGCTAGAAACATGAATGAGTATAGATCATGTGTGAAGCCGAGCCTTACACTAGATTTGTTTATAATTACACTAAATAACATTTATAAAAAAATAAAAACTCATGTTTTAGTTCATTTTGGACTTTTAGTGAAGTTAACAAATATTCACTAACTTACTGATTTATTCTCTCTTCGATAGGATAATCCACATCTCCCAATGGAGAAATCTGATCATTGTTTAAGAATGCGTTTTGGAGTAAAAAATAATGAATCTGTTCAAAACTGTGCTTTAAACTTTAAAACCGTGAAACGTAAGCGATAGGCAAACAGTTTTTTTCACAGACATGTAACACTTTCACATACAACTTTTTAAAATGGTACAAACCGTTAAAATACAAAGGTGTGGTATTTAAAACGTAGCCTATCAGAAAAATGTAAAACAAGTTAGAATGTTTTCCTTCACATACAGATTTTAAAACCTGTTAAAAACTAAAAAGTCAACGTTAAATCATTTAAAACAAGTTATAGAATGTCTTTCACGAACGACTTTTAAATACCAGAAAAATTTAAAATTATGTTTTTTAAGCAATGTTTCAAACGTGAGCATTTAATATATATCAAACAACGTTTTTAAGTAAAACTTTTTAACAATACGATTTGCTGCTAAGTTTTGTTTAGTTTTTAGCTAAAATATCTCTTTGCGCTCCGAAAGCACAACACGAATGAGAAATAGACTGGCCTGTGAAGCGAGTCTCCGCCCACCTAACACTCTCCCCAACGCGAGCGCATCAGAATTCACGTGTGCAGAGGTAGCTACAGATTTAAATGTTGGTAAATGATTAAACATAATAACTCTAGGTGCACGAGCCGTCTGTCGTCAACATGCGTGGGGTTTTATTCGTATACAAGTACACAAATAAACATCCAACTCTGTTCACAAAGTGAAAGAGGCGAATAATAGGAAGAGACCAAAAGTCGGTATAGCGTTATATCTCTTCTGCACAGCTCACGCATCTCATACGGACATACCCTCTACGTACATGAGCAGTAGTCATTCTACCTCAAATTGCCGTAAATCCTCCAAGTGACCGCTACAATGTGTATGCATTAACATATCATGCAACAGTAGTTAAAATGTCTCAAACTATTTTTAAAAACATTAATACAACTCTTGCTTTACAAAAACTGGTATTAAAACAGGGTAAACTAAATCTACAATTTTGTGTCCTTAGTTTTTTCAGTTAGTCATATAGTTATTTCTTTTTTATTCTCTATTTTTACAGACCTAAAATCAAGATGCTTCAAAGTAGGCTATGGATTGGAAGTAAATTACCAAAGACACAAACGACTTTGAACATTTATACATCAGTGTGTTGCTAATCAGAATTCTATATTCTTTAAATAAAGATTCATCTTTATTCATGCTTTAATTTCTTTAAAACAGTCTGATGACATGCAATATTTCTGTGGTTAATTGATTAGTAATGTTGCGAGAGGTTTCCTCATACGAGTAAAAAATGCTTTAGATGTGTTTGTGACAAAACATTGTATTCACTTAGACTTTTTGAATGTATTACTGATCCTTTTTTCTTCTGACCAACTTACATTTCATATTACCTGAGGCGTATCTGTTTCCTACAGTTAGCTGTAGGCCTAATGTTAGTGAACTCTAGGTCTTCTCTTTGTTCATATACGACAGTATTCACATGAATTGACTTGATTTGATAAAATTATGGTTTAAACCATCATCTTGACGTGAGACATTTACATTATATTATTATAGGCTACCGTCCTAGTTTTTAAATAGCGCTAAAATTTATATTTTACATTTGAACCCTTTATGCGGATATAGAATGCCGCACACGGTTCTCTGACATATCTTATCGTGTAAAACATCTATGTAGATCTAGCTAGGCTATGTTTTTAAAAATACCGCGAAACAAACACAAGGGCACATCTTTCTATAAGCGACCCTCAAAATCTGTGCATACAACAAAACACATGTATGTGTACAATGATTTATCAGGAAATTACTTTTATTTGAAGAAAAAAATTAAAATCAGCAGGTGGTTGATAACTATTGAAGCTAAACACCCCTGAATTCGGTAATGCTATACTGATATCACGTTTTAATTTTAACTCAATTCATTTGAATGCGCTAAAGGTCTATAAACTTTAACATCTTAATAGTTGGTAAAATGAACTTAAAGCCTAGGCAAAATGAAATACATCCTAACTAGTTTCTACATGCTTGTTACAGAACTTATGGCGTACAATTCACCCATGCATATGTTTAAAAATATATGTATATTTATATATGTAAATTTTTGGTGTAATTATAGACATCTCTCGGTGGCATATGCATAACTTCTCCATGACGCTACTTCTGATTCAATGTGGCATTATATGTAATCCTATACAGCTGTTTACGGCATCATGATGACAACCCCTCCAGCGGGGCGGGATGAGCTGTTGTCCTGATAAATATTTCAGGACTTCGCACACAACCCCGGTTTGCCGGTCTATCATTTTCTTCACTACTTCAATGTATACTCGATTGTATAATGTTGAAATAAAAATAAATAAATAAATAAAAAATGACAAACTTTTCTGTTGTGTCTGAGCTCATAAAAATATTATTATAATAGTATACATAATAATAATATTTAGAATAATTTAAAATATTTATAAAATATTTCAGAGATCCTTGTAAAGAGTTGCGGAATGTTTTCTGCATTTTAATTACTGTATTCCTGAGGTGGCAACCATTTCCATACCACGCCTGGATGCGCTGTGTCACGGACCACCAAGGCACATTGCGTCTCTGAAAAATGTGTGGTGATTTTTCAAATGATACAACTAATTTGCCCTCTGTGTACAGAACAGAACAGAAGAAAGGACATTTTGTAGTGTTCAACAAAATTTGTTTTTGTTCTTATAGCATCGGTTCCTGCTTCATAGGGGGAGGAACCACATACCCCCTACGTCGACCTTCTATCTGTTCAGGAGTTCATTACATTTTTTTAATAAGATTATGTGTTCTGTCATGGATGACTACTAGTCATGGGATGTCCCGCAGAGAGAAGGGCTTGAGTGGACACGCCCTGTGGTCACATTTTTATGTCTTCATCCAGAGTTTACCCCACCCACCGCCAACCTCCTGTCGTCCTCTCACTCTGCCTTTTCCCCGCTTCGCAACGTAGCCATCCTACAGCCCCTGCGACACCCGTAACATCGACCACCACGCCATCCGTTTCAGGCCAAACGGAGGAGCAGGGGTGGGTATACTTTAACCTGGATATGTCTCACCAGGATATGTCTCACCAGCAACCTCCGGCTTGTCACAGTCCTGACATGCGTTGGGAACAGGAACTCCTTGACACCTTTCAGAATTGGACTCTTGCTACAGTAACTCCATCCGAACTTTCCAATGTATCTAACGCGGCAATGCAACAGTGTGAAGAAAGGTTGCACACATTTGTCTACTGGCCCTCAAGAATAACTGTTCGACCAGACCAATTGGCTAAGGCTGGTTTTTACTATGTTGGTCGTCGTGATGACGTGAAGTGCTTTTGTTGTGGTGGTGGACTCAGATGTTGGGAGCCTGGTGATGATCCATGGGTAGAACATGCCAAGTGGTTTCCAAGATGTGAATACCTGTTGGAAGAAAAGGGCCAAGAGTTTGTTCATCAGATTCAAGCAAGATTTCCAAGACTATTTGAACAGCTATTGACTAATGGAGACAGCAACTCAAGAGAATTTGTTGATCCACCTGTTGTACACCTGGGTCCTGGAGAAGACCGTTCAGAGGATGCAGTAATGATGAACAATCCTGTGGTGAAGTCTGGTTTAGAGATGGGATTTGAGCGCGGCCTGGTGAAGCAAACCGTTCAAAGCAAAATTCTCGCAAGTGGAGAAAATTACAAAACCGCTCAAGAGTTGATGTCTGATTTACTAAGTGCTGAAGATGAGAAGAGAGAGGAGGAGCGAGAAAGTGAGTTTCTTACTTTTCTTAAGAAACATCATCTTGCCATGTCACAGCAGCTAAAAAGCGTGCAGAGCTTAATGGACCATCTTCTAGAGGAGAACATCATCTCACAGAAAGAGTATGACATTATTCGTAACTGCACTACAGTCAAGCAGCAGACAGGGCAGCTCATTGAGTTAGTCCTGTCGAAAGGAAATACAGCAGCAGAGGTCTTCCGCAACTGGATCAAGAAGAATGATGTCTGCCTGCTGAGAGAACTGATGGCCCAGACAAGTGAAGCTGCATCCCCGAGTCAAGATCTTTCAGACTTGCCTATGGAGGAACAGTTAAGAAGACTTCAAGAGGAGCGCACATGCAAAGTTTGCACGGATAAGGAAGTGAACATTGTCTTCATCCCCTGTGGTCACCTAGTTGTGTGCAAAGAATGTGCACCTTCTCTGCGCAAGTGCCCCATATGTAGAGGATTGGTCAAAGGCGCTGTCCGTACTTTCCTATCATAAAGTGAAGATATTTATCATCCAAGTAACAACAGTTTTTGGATGTTCAAATTTACACCAACTCTAATTGTTTCACATATAACTGTTGATTGTTAGATGATTTATCTAACAATTGAAATTGACGATAGGTTAAAATATTTTTATTTTTATATGTTAAATATTCCTTTCCCTCCTTTCACGTAAAAATACCACGTATCATCTGTAATTCATTAGCTTAAAGGGGTGGTTGATTGCTATTTCACTTTTTTCATTTTAAATACTGTGTAATGTTGCTGTTGGTGCATGAACAGTATCTGCAAAGTTGCTGCGCTGAAAGTTCAACGTAAGCAGAGATATTGTCTTTTAAAAATCAGGAAGTTTAATGCCTACAAAAACGACTCGAATGGGACTACAACGAGATACTTCCCGGGTTTTATACGTAACTAACCCATACATTTACATCCACCCTCCCTCCGGAACATGTTCTGCTGTCGAAGAGGAGGAGTTATAGTGGAGAGCTGTAGCCGTCAGGTCTTCTGTGTTCAGGCTTCCTACAGACGCTGTAGTTCGTCAACAATGGTTAAAATTTAAGTTTGATTATGTTCCTGACAATTACAATCGTAGTTTAGCTCTCTGTGCTGCGCATTTTACGGAAGACAGCTTCCAGAATCTACACGAGTTCAATGTCGGATTCAACAAGAAACTATTACTCCAACATGAAGCAGTTACAGCTTTAAAACCAGAGGCCACAACCTGCAAGTAAGATTTAATCATTTTAAATGTATTTGCCTGTATAATTTAAAACGTACGTTTTAGTTTTATCAAGGATGTAAAAAAATGCCAGCGCTGGCTTTAGTATATGACAGATGCGTATAAACATTTTGGACCCGAATTTGTATGTAAAAATTTTGTAAACGTATTTTCCATGTATACTTTATGACGTAATTTTTTGATTTGATCAAGAACGCAAACCAATGCCAAAGCTGTTTGGTTATAGTAGCTAGTTAGTTCGATGTTATTTTGTGTGTATAAGACAAACGTGTACAAACTTCAAAAAATTATCGCAACAGCGAACTTCAGCGGCTGTTATCACATGTACACCTAAAGAAAACGACAAACTGAGTAACCGGTAAGTTTTGTGAATAGTTAAACGGTTGTTCATTCTATCAATAAAACAATATCTTTAAAAAACGGTATTACTCAGTCATGTATTCAGTTATATTAAATGTTTAATCAGGGGGAAAGCGTATCTCAAAAGCTAACAAACAGCAGTAGCATTTTCAAGTAACAGCGTATGGAAATTCTTTGCGAGAATAATAATAAAATAAAATAAATTACCATTCAGAAACGTTTAGTAAGAGCCGTGTTTGCGGAGGTTCTGCTTGACTCTCTTCATCACCGCTCTCTGGGTCTGATTCTGGCTCAAACTGATGAGGCAATATTGACACCATTACATTTGACCGGGTCCGGAGCACATGCAACTGTCGCCCGTAAAGGTAATGGGCGTGAAGATTCCGGACGCAGTTTAGCCAATTACAACACACCGGCCGAACTAACCAATCTGAGCTCATTGCCTCTTTCTGAGGGAGTGGTTTCATAGAATCAGGAAGTCAACCGGTGGTTCGAATGACAGAGGAGGAAGCGGCTTACAATAAAGGTGAAATTTATGAAAAATAAGGCGTTTTTTAACAAACGAAACACGAAGACATGTTATATTGCAGCCCATAAACATAATCAAGCTAAGAAAAAAGGCAGTAAACCACCCCTTTAACCATGTTGTTTAGTGACACACACAAAATAACTGTGTAATAATAACAAAATAAGTGTAATAGTTAGACAAGTTTAAAGTGTAATACTCAACTTTCACGTCAATGTTTTGTATATAGCAGAAAGATGTTCTAAAATAAATATGATTTGTTTAGTCTTAAACACTCTCATACTAGAAGGACCGTCATTTAATTCTCTTTATGCAATATTTGTTCATGTTTTTCATACATTCCTATATGAACATGTTTGACCACGCTCTGTGACTATACACTTTTTGCAAAAACAGTACAAAAACAAGATGTAAACAGTGTAATGTGTAAAATGTCAATTCAAACGCTAAAACTGATCACTATAGTGGCTTTTCTGTATTTGTTTTAAATGACTCATGATGCATTTACTTTTAACCCAGTTGACCTCTAGAATTTAGGTTTTACCAAAGTGTGGAACTTTGTTTAACAGCCTCGAGCTTGGATGAATATGCCTCTCTCAGTGCAATAGTCAGATGTGATTCTGTTGTAATAGTTTAAGTGTAAAACAGCATGCACTTTGTGTAATTCATAGAGGGAAAAGTTGCACTAAATGAAGTATCAATTTAGTCAAACAGAAAGACTATCACTTAAATTCTTAATTGTCATTTATTTCTATAGACAGCTCTCAATGAAAAGTATTCACCTAAAACATACGGTCCAACATACAAAATGTAAAACAGGGTCATCATTTGCATGCTTTTGTGAATTTATAATAAACTATGTTTTTGAAGCCTCTTTTCTTAGAGGTTTGGGTCTTTTGAATCTTACATGGATGTTTTGGACACGTGTGACTCTGTATAAAGATTATGTTTTAAAGTTAGTCCATAAGCACAACTATTTACACACATACGAAGTAGGAGAATATCTAACTGTATATTGTAGATTGTGAACACTCTATTACCCGTTTATTTGGGGTCAGAGAACATCCTTAGCTCATACGTTTCTTTAATTTGTGCAGGATGTTGAAGTGTTAGTTAAAAAATGTATTAGTTAATAACAAACAAACAAACATTAAAACAACATGGAACCATGATATTAATATATAAAATATGGTATAATTACATGTTGAAGCATAGCCCACTCACAGTTTGAAAATGACTTCCATAATATTTTCTTTTAGTAAAGCTATGTGTGGATCACCCGACACAAAGTTTTGCGTTTGTGAGTGAAATCTCACAAAGATTACACCAATATTAGCTTTCTCGAACATTGGATGTTTGCATTATGTCTGAAACTTAGAAATCAACATGCATTTCCTGTGGTTGTTAAATGGCTCAGGTAATTCATATGAAATGTAAGTTGTTCAGAAGAAAAATGGGTTCAGTCATACATTTAAAAAAAAAAAAGTCTTCTAAGTGAAGATGACGTGTTTGTCACAAACACATCTGAGTTTTTATACGTGTTAGGAAACCTCTCGCAATATTACTAATCAAGTAATCACAGAAATAATGCAGGTCACCAGATTGTTTTAAGAAATTAAAGTATAAATAAAGGTGAATCTTTATTTAAAGAAGATAGGCTTCTGCTTTTGCAACACACAAATGTTTAAGTCGTTTGTGTCTTTGGTAATTTACTTCCAATCCATACTTTGAAGCATCATGATTTTAGGTCTGTAAAAATAAATAAATAACTATGCCCACTTTAGGGGTAAATGAAATATTAAATTGTGTGCCTTGTTTTAGTGTAATACCAGTTTTTGTAAAGCAAGAGTTGTATTAATGTTTTTAAAAATAGTTTGAGACATATTTTAACTACTTTTGCATGTTTAATGCCAAAAGTTTAGTGTGATTTATAATGTTAAAAGGTTTTGCTTAAAAACTATTCGTTTTACGTATTTTTTAACTGTTGTTGTCTGATATGTTAAATGCTCACATTTGAAACATTGCTTAAAAACATAATTTTCCATTTTTTCTGGTAGGCTATCTTTAAAAGTCATTCGTGAAAGACATTCTATAACTTGTTTTAAATGATTTAACGTTGACTTTTTTAGTTTTTAACAGGTTTTAAATCTGTATGTGAAGGACCACATTGTAACTTTTTTCAGATAGCGCTGTAAAATGTACAAATACTAAACAATTGCATTTTAACTTTAAACAGTGTTTTTAAAAAAGTTTTACATATATATGGAAAACAAAACTTTTCTTTAATTAAAAACAAGTCGCTGATCTGTTACCCAATACATTGCTTTTTTTTTTTTAAGTTTAAAGCACATAGTTTTTAACGTTTTAACATTTTACAAATGTATTTTCAACTTATACAACGTTTTAATGACTTTAAACACTATGTAATTGTGAAAGTACAACTTTTCTTCAAATGTATGTTAGAAAATAGAACTATTTGCTTGATATAATTTTAATACATGTTGTTTTAGATGTTTTAATTCTAGAACATGTTTGCAATTCAAACTTTTTTAACATTTTACAAATGTGTGTTTACCACCCTTTGTATTTTAGTGATAAACATTGTTTTAATGTCTTTTTTGTATGTGATTGTGAAAAGTACAACTTTAAATGTGGACCATGGGAATTTTCCCACATTGGAGGGCTCAGTCCAAAAGTGAGGTGAGGTGGGGTGGGGTGGGGTGAGGTGGGGTGAGGTGAGGTGAGGTGGGTGTTTGAGTGTACAGAGTTGTAAATTAAATATAATTTCTCCTGTGACATAGACGAAGCAAAGCATAGCAAATTTATTTATATAACACAATTTATACACTGGCAATTCAAAGTAGAAAGGATTAAATAATCACAAAAATGTATTCAGCCAATCGATGCTTTTCTTTGGGTATCCATTCGCTGCAGCCGTTAATCCTATTGGTGCGTATATCCATCAACAGATCCAAATGCGTCGCTCCATTTAAAAAAGCTACGTGATTTTAGAAAAAATCTGTTCCAAAACCTTCCATTAATTGAAACATGAATTTTAAATCGTAGTGGGCTATTTTAAATGCTCATCCTCAGAAATAGGTCACGAACATTCGGGTACATCCATTCCAAAATCACTGCAAAGTATGTAAACGTAATCCTCTGGGTGTTTTTTTTTTTATATATAATCCGCAAGAAGTCGGTAGGCTATCTTGTACCCGTGGTTAATCCAGCCCACTCTGCTATGAAAACCGGTTCACTTCCATCATCTTTTAAATCTCTCCATACTCTGTATACAATAAAATCCAATCAGGGTCCTCCGTTGAATTTATGGTGTAGCCTATCGTTCGTCGTTATCCACGTAGTCTGACTTCTCTGTTGATTTTGTCATAAACATATGTATACGCGCGTCCTTCAGACAAGTGAAACGTATATTCCACACGATCCGCCGGCTCGTGAAGAAATCGCGTTAAACAGGTCCTGGTAACTATGTTTTTTTTCGCGGCGCTAAGATCGAATCCTCCATAGCTTCATCAGTGTTTCAGGAGTTTTAGTGTTCCATAGTGTTCTACTTGAATAATACCACAAGTATCTCGTGTCCTGTTTGCGCTCCTTTTTAAACAGCTCATGTGACTGTGACGTTGTGGGAAGGGAGGGAGGCAGGGATTCCCACGTGATGTCATTTTTTACTCACACCCTTAAATCAAAATTGACCTCTCAGCTTTGAGAGGGGTGTGTTAGGGGGTGTGGTCTCTTCGAGCCGTTGTATCGGTTTTCTTTGGTCATTTAAGTTCGGCCACCGAGATGATAGGATGTGTTTTCTATTTGGGAGCTCGAAGGGGTGGGGGTATTTTCCCATGGTGACATCTGTTGTGGGTGGGATAGGGGCGGAGTTTGGGTCTGTCTCTCTGGAAGGGTCACAGAGCTTCATTTCTGATTGGGCTCCGGAGTGAGAGGACGCTGTCCACTCTGCTCCACTACAACGAAACACATATATATCTTTTAAGCTCTGAGTCCTTTAATGAATGGTATGTAAAAACGTAACACTTTTTAAATTAGTTTGTGTTTCATGTAAAAGTTTTACAAAATACTATGTGAAAGTTAAATGCTTACAAGTCAACATTTTAAGAATTATCTTTTTGTAAATTAAAACGTGATATCAGTATAGCATTACCGAATTCAGGGGTGTTTAGCTTCAATAGTTATCAACCACCTGCTGATTTTAATTTTTTTCTTCAAATAAAAGTAATTTCCTGATAAATCATTGTACACATACATGTGTTTTGTTGTATGCACAGATTTTGAGGGTCGCTTATAGAAAGATGTGCCCTTGTGTTTGTTTCGCGGTATTTTTAAAAACATAGCCTAGCTAGATCTACATAGATGTTTTACACGATAAGATATGTCAGAGAACCGTGTGCGGCATTCTATATCCGCATAAAGGGTTCAAATGTAAAATATAAATTTTAGCGCTATTTAAAAACTAGGACGGTAGCCTATAATAATATAATGTAAATGTCTCACGTCAAGATGATGGTTTAAACCATAATTTTATCAAATCAAGTCAATTCATGTGAATACTGTCGTATATGAACAAAGAGAAGACCTAGAGTTCACTAACATTAGGCCTACAGCTAACTGTAGGAAACAGATACGCCTCAGGTAATATGAAATGTAAGTTGGTCAGAAGAAAAAAGGATCAGTAATACATTCAAAAAGTCTAAGTGAATACAATGTTTTGTCACAAACACATCTAAAGCATTTTTTACTCGTATGAGGAAACCTCTCGCAACATTACTAATCAATTAACCACAGAAATATTGCATGTCATCAGACTGTTTTAAAGAAATTAAAGCATGAATAAAGATGAATCTTTATTTAAAGAATATAGAATTCTGATTAGCAACACACTGATGTATAAATGTTCAAAGTCGTTTGTGTCTTTGGTAATTTACTTCCAATCCATAGCCTACTTTAAAGCATCTTGATTTTAGGTCTGTAAAAATAGAGAATAAAAAAGAAATAACTATATGACTAACTGAAAAAACTAAGGACACAAAATTGTAGATTTAGTTTACCCTGTTTTAATACCAGTTTTTGTAAAGCAAGAGTTGTATTAATGTTTTTAAAAATAGTTTGAGACATTTTAACTACTGTTGCATGATATGTTAATGCATACACATTGTAGCGGTCACTTGGAGGATTTACGGCAATTTGAGGTAGAATGACTACTGCTCATGTACGTAGAGGGTATGTCCGTATGAGATGCGTGAGCTGTGCAGAAGAGATATAACGCTATACCGACTTTTGGTCTCTTCCTATTATTCGCCTCTTTCACTTTGTGAACAGAGTTGGATGTTTATTTGTGTACTTGTATACGAATAAAACCCCACGCATGTTGACGACAGACGGCTCGTGCACCTAGAGTTATTATGTTTAATCATTTACCAACATTTAAATCTGTAGCTACCTCTGCACACGTGAATTCTGATGCGCTCGCGTTGGGGAGAGTGTTAGGTGGGCGGAGACTCGCTTCACAGGCCAGTCTATTTCTCATTCGTGTTGTGCTTTCGGAGCGCAAAGAGATATTTTAGCTAAAAACTAAACAAAACTTAGCAGCAAATCGTATTGTTAAAAAGTTTTACTTAAAAACGTTGTTTGATATATATTAAATGCTCACGTTTGAAACATTGCTTAAAAAACATAATTTTAAATTTTTCTGGTATTTAAAAGTCGTTCGTGAAAGACATTCTATAACTTGTTTTAAATGATTTAACGTTGACTTTTTAGTTTTTAACAGGTTTTAAAATCTGTATGTGAAGGAAAACATTCTAACTTGTTTTACATTTTTCTGATAGGCTACGTTTTAAATACCACACCTTTGTATTTTAACGGTTTGTACCATTTTAAAAAGTTGTATGTGAAAGTGTTACATGTCTGTGAAAAAAACTGTTTGCCTATCGCTTACGTTTCACGGTTTTAAAGTTTAAAGCACAGTTTTGAACAGATTCATTATTTTTTACTCCAAAACGCATTCTTAAACAATGATCAGATTTCTCCATTGGGAGATGTGGATTATCCTATCGAAGAGAGAATAAATCAGTAAGTTAGTGAATATTTGTTAACTTCACTAAAAGTCCAAAATGAACTAAAACATGAGTTTTTATTTTTTTATAAATGTTATTTAGTGTAATTATAAACAAATCTAGTGTAAGGCTCGGCTTCACACATGATCTATACTCATTCATGTTTCTAGCGTCGATGAGTGATGTATAATACGGAACTTAAAACTAAACGTTAGTAGCATATTGTATTTTAGTTGATGTTGTTTTGAACACTTTTTTAAATCTGTATGTGAAGGACCACATTCTAACTTTTTTCAGATAACGTTGTAAAATGTACGAATACTAAACCATTGCATTTTAACTTTATACAGTGTTTTTAAAAAGTTTTAAATATATATGGAAAACAAAACTTTTGTTTAATTAAAAACAACTCGCTGATCTGTTACCCAATAGGCCTACATTGCTTCACTTTTTAAAAAGTTTAAAGCACGTTGTTTTTAACGTTTTAACAGACAAGTGAAAACTATATATCACAGAATCTTCCGGCTCGTGAAGAAATTGTGTTAAGCATGGCCCGTGCGTTCCTCGTTTTTTTCGTGGAGCTAAAGTCAAATCTTCCATAGCTTCAGCAATGTTTCTCTCTGGAGTTTTCGGAGGGGCAGCCATTGCCATTGTAGATTATCTTGTAAGATCACAGGTAGTATTTCACTGTAAGTTTGCGCTCCTTTTTAAACATCTCATGTGACTGTGACGTTGTGGGGAGGGAGGGAGGGAGGGAGGAATTCCCACGTGACGTCATTTTTTACACACACCCTTAAATCAAAATTGACCTCTCAGCTTTGAGAGGGGTGTGTTAGGGGGTGTGGTCTCTTCGAGCCGTTGCATCGGTTTTCTTTGGTCATTTAAGTTCGGCCACCAAGATGACCGGATGTGTTTTCAATTTGGGAGCTTGAAGGGAGTGTGGGAGATTCCCACGATGACATCTGTTGTGGGTGGGATAGGGGCGGAGTTTGGGTCTGTCTCTCTGGAAGGGTCAGAGAGCTTCATTTCTGACTGGGCTCCGGAGTGAGAGGACGCTGTCCACTCTGCTCCACTACAACAAAACACTTTTGTATCTTTTAAACTCTGACTCCTTTAACAATTGGTATGTAAAAACGTAACACTTTTTAACAGTGTTTGTGTTTTATGTAAAAAGTTTTACAAAATACTGTGTGAAAGTTAAATGCTTACAAGTCAACATTTTAAAAATTATCTTTTTGTCAATGTTGTTTTAATGTTTTAACATCTCATTTTTTAATAACTATTTTTAGAGAAAAAATGCAATTTCAACTCATTTCATTAATGTTTTAATGTTTTTTAACCTTAAAAGTTTAACGTTTAAAGTGATGAATGTACATCTGTCTTCTTTAATAAAAAACACTGATCTCACACTCTTGACTATGTTTTTATTTCTTAAAAAAGTTTTAAATATACACTGTTTAGAACTACTGAGCGTGGGAAATTTCTCACGCTTCAGATGTTCAACCCATAAGGAGGTGTGGCGTAAGTCCGATTTTCCCACGGTGTGTACGTACAGCCCATAAGTGGGAGGAGCTAGCGTGGGAAATTCCCACGGTCAAAGGGGGCGGGGCTTAGAGGGTCATAAAGCAATAAACCTGTCAAAAGTTTGATTGAAAGGACCCTCCATTCTCTCTAACAATACATCCACACAGAGCAAACTTGAACTAATATAAACTTTTTCTAACAATTAATTTTCACACTTTAATCATATAGTGAACAGTGGTGTTGTAAATACCTAAAGAGTTACATATGCCAAGTAAGAAAACATATAAGTGGCTACATGTGGTGTGATAGAACTTCAAGGCCCTAGGCATAGTTGTCTATAAAAATCTCATACAGCAATCATGTGAAAAGCAACATGAAAGCAAATAAGAAGAACCCGTCAAAGTCTAGAACTCTTGATTAGTTTGATTCCATGATAACACAATGGATGAATTGCAAAGCAAGTGCATATTTATTATCCGGAGGGCAGGCTACACGAATAAACAAGGTATGCAAAGGGGCAAAATGGATCGCTGGGTCCTACCACCTTGGTGAAAACTTGCTGGGACCCGAGGGGTATATATGCCTCCAGCAAAGGCTTCAGCAGATACCATTGGGGAACAGGCTTTAGCAGATACCATTGGGGAACAGGCTTCAGCAGATATCATTGGGGAACAGGCTTTAGCAGATACCATTGGGGAACAGGCTTCAGCAGATACCATTGGGGAACAGGCTTTAGCAGATACCATTGGGGAACAGGCTTCAGCAGATACCATTGGGGAACAGGCTTTAGCAGATACCATTGGGGAACAGGCTTCAGCAGATTCCATTGGGGAACAGGCTTTGACCCCATAGGTGATATATTTTCCCTTCAAGATTTAGTAAAAGAAAATCACTGGAACAGAACAATACATCCACACAGAGCAAACTTGAACTAATATAAACTTCATCTTAGGATTAATTTTCACACTTTAATCATATATTGAACAGTGGTGTTGTAAATACCTAAAGAGTTACATATGCCAAGTAAGAAAACATATAAGTGGCTACATGTGGTGTGATAGAACTTCAAGGCCCTAGGCAAAGTTGTCTATACAATTCTCATACAGCAATCATGTGAAAAGCAACATGAAAGCAAATAAGAAGAACCCGTCAAAGTCTAGAACTCTTGATTAGTTTGATTCCATAATAACCCAATGGATGAATTGCAAAAAGCAAGTGCATATTTACTATCTGGATGACAGACTACACGAATAAACAAGGTATGCAAAGTAGTGTAATAGAACGCTTGGTCCTACCACCTTGGTGAAAACTTGCTGGGACCCGAGGGGTATATATTCCTCCAGCAAAGATTCAGCAGATACCATTGGGGAACAGGCTTTGACCCCATACGTGATATCTTTTCCCTTCCAGGTTTAGTCATAGAACATCACTGGAACAGAACAACACATCCACACAGAGCAAACTTGAACTAATATAAACTTTTTCTAACAATTAATTTTCACACTTTAATCATATAGTGAACAGTGGTGTTGTAAATACCTAAAGAGTTACATATGCCAAGTAAGAAAACATATAAGTGGCTACATGTGGTGTGATAGAACTTCAAGGCCCTAGGCATAGTTGTCTATAAAAATCTCATACAGCAATCATGTGAAAAGCAACATGAAAGCAAATAAGAAGAACCCGTCAAAGTCTAGAACTCTTGATTAGTTTGATTCCATAATAACCCAATGGATGAATTGCAAAAAGCAAGTGCATATTTACTATCTGGATGACAGACTACACGAATAAACAAGGTATGCAAAGTAGTGTAATAGAACGCTTGGTCCTACCACCTTGGTGAAAACTTGCTGGGACCCGAGGGGTATATATTCCTCCAGCAAAGATTCAGCAGATACCATTGGGGAACAGGCTTTGACCCCATACGTGATATCTTTTCCCTTCCAGGTTTAGTCATAGAACATCACTGGAACAGAACAACACATCCACACAGAGCAAACTTGAACTAATATAAACTTTTTCTAACAATTAATTTTCACACTTTAATCATATAGTGAACAGTGGTGTTGTAAATACCTAAAGAGTTACATATGCCAAGTAAGAAAACATATAAGTGGCTACATGTGGTGTGATAGAACTTCAAGGCCCTAGGCATAGTTGTCTATAAAAATCTCATACAGCAATCATGTGAAAAGCAACATGAAAGCAAATAAGAAGAACCCGTCAAAGTCTAGAACTCTTGATTAGTTTGATTCCATAATAACCAAATGGATGAATTGCAAAGCAAGTGCATATTTATTATCTGGAGGGCAGGCTACACGAATAAACAAGGTATGTAAAGGGGCAAAATGGATCGCTGGGTCCTACCACCTTGGTGAAAACTTGCTGGGACCCGAGGGGTATATATGCCTCCAGCAAAGGCTTCAGCAGATACCATTGGGGAACAGGCTTTAGCAGATACCATTGGGGAACAGGCTTCAGCAGATACCATTGGGGAACAGGCTTTGACCCCATAGGTGATATATTTTCCCTTCAAGATTTAGTAAAAGAAAATCACTGGAACAGAACAATACATCCACACAGAGCAAACTTGAACTAATATAAACTTCATCTTAGGATTAATTTTCACACTTTAATCATATATTGAACAGTGGTGTTGTAAATACCTAAAGAGTTACATATGCCAAGTAAGAAAACATATAAGTGGCTACATGTGGTGTGATAGAACTTCAAGGCCCTAGGCAAAGTTGTCTATACAATTCTCATACAGCAATCATGTGAAAAGCAACATGAAAGCAAATAAGAAGAACCCGTCAAAGTCTAGAACTCTTGATTAGTTTGATTCCATAATAACCCAATGGATGAATTGCAAAAAGCAAGTGCATATTTACTATCTGGATGACAGACTACACGAATAAACAAGGTATGCAAAGTAGTGTAATAGAACGCTTGGTCCTACCACCTTGGTGAAAACTTGCTGGGACCCGAGGGGTATATATTCCTCCAGCAAAGGCTTCAGCAGATACCATTGGGGAACAGGCTTTGACCCCATACGTGATATCTTTTCCCTTCCAGGTTTAGTCATAGAACATCACTGGAACAGAACAACACATCCACACAGAGCAAACTTGAACTAATATAAACTTTTTCTAACAATTAATTTTCACACTTTAATCATATAGTGAACAGTGGTGTTGTAAATACCTAAAGAGTTACATATGCCAAGTAAGAAAACATATAAGTGGCTACATGTGGTGTGATAGAACTTCAAGGCCCTAGGCATAGTTGTCTATAAAAATCTCATACAGCAATCATGTGAAAAGCAACATGAAAGCAAATAAGAAGAACCCGTCAAAGTCTAGAACTCTTGATTAGTTTGATTCCATAATAACCAAATGGATGAATTGCAAAGCAAGTGCATATTTATTATCTGGAGGGCAGGCTACACGAATAAACAAGGTATGTAAAGGGGCAAAATGGATCGCTGGGTCCTACCACCTTGGTGAAAACTTGCTGGGACCCGAGGGGTATACTGTATGCCTCCAGCAAAGGCTTCAGCAGATACCATTGGGGAACAGGCTTTGACCCCATAGGTGATATCTTTTCCCTTCAAGGTTTAGTCATAGAACATCACTGGAACAGAACAATACATCCACACAGAGCAAACTTGGAACTAATATAAACTTTTTCTTGCAATTAATTTTCACACTTTAATCGTTGTAAATACCTAAAGAGTTACATATGCCAAGTAAGAAAACATATAAGTGGCTACATGTGGTGTGATAGAACTTCAAGGCCCTAGGCATAGTTGTCTATAAAATTCTCATACAGCAATCATGTGAAAAGCAACATGAAAGCAAATAAGAAGAACCCGTCAAAGTCTAGAACTCTTGATTAGTTTGATTCCATAATAACCCAATGGATGAATTGCAAAAAGCAAGTGCATATTTACTATCTGGATGGCAGACTACACGAATAAACAAGGTATGCAAAGTAGTGTAATAGAACGCTGGGTCCTACCACCTTGGTGAAAACTTGCTGGGACCCGAGGGGTATATATTCCTCCAGCAAAGGCTTCAGCAGATACCATTGGGGAACAGGCTTTGACCCCATACGTGATATCTTTTCCCTTCAAGGTTTAGTCACAGAACATCACTGGAACAAAACAATACATCCACACAGAGCAAACTTGAACTAATATAAACTTCTTCTTAGGATTAATTTTCAAACTTTAATCGTTGTACATACCTAAAGAGTTACATATGCCAAGTAAGAAAACATAAGTGGCTACATGTGGTGTGATAGAACTTCAAGGCCCTAGGCATAGTTGTCTATAAAAATCTCATACAGCAATCATGTGAAAAGCAACATGAAAGCAAATAAGAAGAACCCGTCAAAGTCTAGAACTCTTGATTAGTTTGATTCCATAATAACCCAATGGATGAATTGCAAAAAGCAAGTGCATATTTACTATCTGGATGACAGACTACACGAATAAACAAGGTATGCAAAGTAGTGTAATAGAACGCTTGGTCCTACCACCTTGGTGAAAACTTGCTGGGACCCGAGGGGTATATATTCCTCCAGCAAAGGCTTCAGCAGATACCATTGGGGAACAGGCTTTGACCCCATACGTGATATCTTTTCCCTTCCAGGTTTAGTCATAGAACATCACTGGAACAGAACAACACATCCACACAGAGCAAACTTGAACTAATATAAACTTTTTCTAACAATTAATTTTCACACTTTAATCATATAGTGAACAGTGGTGTTGTAAATACCTAAAGAGTTACATATGCCAAGTAAGAAAACATATAAGTGGCTACATGTGGTGTGATAGAACTTCAAGGCCCTAGGCATAGTTGTCTATAAAAATCTCATACAGCAATCATGTGAAAAGCAACATGAAAGCAAATAAGAAGAACCCGTCAAAGTCTAGAACTCTTGATTAGTTTGATTCCATAATAACCCAATGGATGAATTGCAAAAAGCAAGTGCATATTTACTATCTGGATGACAGACTACACGAATAAACAAGGTATGCAAAGTAGTGTAATAGAACGCTTGGTCCTACCACCTTGGTGAAAACTTGCTGGGACCCGAGGGGTATATATTCCTCCAGCAAAGGCTTCAGCAGATACCATTGGGGAACAGGCTTTGACCCCATACGTGATATCTTTTCCCTTCCCGGTTTAGTCATACAACATCACTGGAACAGAACAACACATCCACACAGAGCAATCTTGAACTAATATAAACTTTTTCTAACAATTAATTTTCACACTTTAATCATATAGTGAACAGTGGTGTTGTAAATACCTAAAGAGTTACATATGCCAAGTAAGAAAACATATAAGTGGCTACATGTGGTGTGATAGAACTTCAAGGCCCTAGGCATAGTTGTCTATAAAAATCTCATACAGCAATCATGTGAAAAGCAACATGAAAGCAAATAAGAAGAACCCGTCAAAGTCTAGAACTCTTTATTAGTTTGATTCCATAATAACCAAATGGATGAATTGCAAAGCAAGTGCATATTTATTATCTGGAGGGCAGGCTACACGAATAAACAAGGTATGTAAAGGGGCAAAATGGATCGCTGGGTCCTACCACCTTGGTGAAAACTTGCTGGGACCCGAGGGGTATATATGCCTCCAGCAAAGGCTTCAGCAGATACCATTGGGGAACAGGCTTTAGCAGATACCATTGGGGAACAGGCTTCAGCAGATACCATTGGGGAACAGGCTTTGACCCCATAGGTGATATATTTTCCCTTCAAGATTTAGTAAAAGAAAATCACTGGAACAGAACAATACATCCACACAGAGCAAACTTGAACTAACATAAACTTCATCTTAGGATTAATTTTCACACTTTTGGGGAACAGGCTTCAGCAGATACCATTGGGGAACAGGCTTCAGCAGATACCATTGGGGAACAGGCTTCAGCAGATACCATTGGGGAACAGGCTTTGACCCCATAGGTGATATCTTTTCCCTTCAAGGTTTAGTCACAGAACATCACTGGAACAGAACAATACATCCACACAGAGCAAACTTGAACTAATATAAACTTCTTCTTAGGATTAATTTTCAAACTTTAATCGTTGTACATACCTAAAGAGTTACATATGCCAAGTAAGAAAACATAAGTGGCTACATGTGGTGTGATAGAACTTCAAGGCCCTAGGCATAGTTGTCTATAAAAATCTCATACAGCAATCATGTGAAAAGCAACATGAAAGCAAATAAGAAGAACCCGTCAAAGTCTAGAACTCTTGATTAGTTTGATTCCATGATAACCCAATGGATGAATTGCAAAGCAAGTGCATATTTATTATCCGGAGGGCAGGCTACACGAATAAACAAGGTATGCAAAGTAGTGTAATAGAACGCTGGGTCCTACCACCTTGGTGAAAACTTGCTGGGACCCGAGGGGTATATATTCCTCCAGCAAAGGCTTCAGCAGTTACCATTGGGGAACAGGCTTTGACCCCATACGTGATATCTTTTCCCTTCAAGGTTTAGTCACAGAACATCACTGGAACAGAACAATACATCCACACAGAGCAAACTTGAACTAATATAAACTTCTTCTTAGGATTAATTTTCAAACTTTAATCGTTGTACATACCTAAAGAGTTACATATGCCAAGTAAGAAAACATAAGTGGCTACATGTGGTGTGATAGAACTTCAAGGCCCTAGGCATAGTTGTCTATAAAAATCTCATACAGCAATCATGTGAAAAGCAACATGAAAGCAAATAAGAAGAACCCGTCAAAGTCTAGAACTCTTGATTAGTTTGATTCCATAATAACCCAATGGATGAATTGCAAAAAGCAAGTGCATATTTACTATCTGGATGACAGACTACACGAATAAACAAGGTATGCAAAGTAGTGTAATAGAACGCTTGGTCCTACCACCTTGGTGAAAACTTGCTGGGACCCGAGGGGTATATATTCCTCCAGCAAAGGCTTCAGCAGATACCATTGGGGAACAGGCTTTGACCCCATACGTGATATCTTTTCCCTTCCAGGTTTAGTCATAGAACATCACTGGAACAGAACAACACATCCACACAGAGCAAACTTGAACTAATATAAACTTTTTCTAACAATTAATTTTCACACTTTAATCATATAGTGAACAGTGGTGTTGTAAATACCTAAAGAGTTACATATGCCAAGTAAGAAAACATATAAGTGGCTACATGTGGTGTGATAGAACTTCAAGGCCCTAGGCATAGTTGTCTATAAAAATCTCATACAGCAATCATGTGAAAAGCAACATGAAAGCAAATAAGAAGAACCCGTCAAAGTCTAGAACTCTTGATTAGTTTGATTCCATAATAACCAAATGGATGAATTGCAAAGCAAGTGCATATTTATTATCTGGAGGGCAGGCTACACGAATAAACAAGGTATGTAAAGGGGCAAAATGGATCGCTGGGTCCTACCACCTTGGTGAAAACTTGCTGGGACCCGAGGGGTATATATGCCTCCAGCAAAGGCTTCAGCAGATACCATTGGGGAACAGGCTTTAGCAGATACCATTGGGGAACAGGCTTCAGCAGATACCATTGGGGAACAGGCTTTGACCCCATAGGTGATATATTTTCCCTTCAAGATTTAGTAAAAGAAAATCACTGGAACAGAACAATACATCCACACAGAGCAAACTTGAACTAATATAAACTTCATCTTAGGATTAATTTTCACACTTTAATCATATATTGAACAGTGGTGTTGTAAATACCTAAAGAGTTACATATGCCAAGTAAGAAAACATATAAGTGGCTACATGTGGTGTGATAGAACTTCAAGGCCCTAGGCAAAGTTGTCTATACAATTCTCATACAGCAATCATGTGAAAAGCAACATGAAAGCAAATAAGAAGAACCCGTCAAAGTCTAGAACTCTTGATTAGTTTGATTCCATAATAACCCAATGGATGAATTGCAAAAAGCAAGTGCATATTTACTATCTGGATGACAGACTACACGAATAAACAAGGTATGCAAAGTAGTGTAATAGAACGCTTGGTCCTACCACCTTGGTGAAAACTTGCTGGGACCCGAGGGGTATATATTCCTCCAGCAAAGGCTTCAGCAGATACCATTGGGGAACAGGCTTTGACCCCATACGTGATATCTTTTCCCTTCCAGGTTTAGTCATAGAACATCACTGGAACAGAACAACACATCCACACAGAGCAAACTTGAACTAATATAAACTTTTTCTAACAATTAATTTTCACACTTTAATCATATAGTGAACAGTGGTGTTGTAAATACCTAAAGAGTTACATATGCCAAGTAAGAAAACATATAAGTGGCTACATGTGGTGTGATAGAACTTCAAGGCCCTAGGCATAGTTGTCTATAAAAATCTCATACAGCAATCATGTGAAAAGCAACATGAAAGCAAATAAGAAGAACCCGTCAAAGTCTAGAACTCTTGATTAGTTTGATTCCATAATAACCAAATGGATGAATTGCAAAGCAAGTGCATATTTATTATCTGGAGGGCAGGCTACACGAATAAACAAGGTATGTAAAGGGGTAAAATGGATCGCTGGGTCCGACCACCTTGGTGAAAACTTGCTGGGACCCGAGGGGTATATATGCCTCCAGCAAAGGCTTCAGCAGATACCATTGGGGAACAGGCTTCAGCAGATACCATTGGGGAACAGGCTTCAGCAGATACCATTGGGGAACAGGCTTCAGCAGATACCATTGGGGAACAGGCTTCAGCAGATACCATTGGGGAACAGGCTTTGACCCCATAGGTGATATATTTTCCCTTCAAGATTTAGTAAAAGAAAATCACTGGAACAGAACAATACATCCACACAGAGCAAACTTGAACTAATATAAACTTCATCTTAGGAATAATTTTCACACTTTAATCATATATTGAACAGTGGTGTTGTAAATACCTAAAGAGTTACATATGCCAAGTAAGAAAACATATAAGTGGCTACATGTGGTGTGATAGAACTTCAAGGCCCTAGGCAAAGTTGTCTATACAATTATCATACAGCAATCATGTGAAAAGCAACATGAAAGCAAATAAGAAGAACCTGTCAAAGTCTAGAACTCTTGATTAGTTTGATTCCATAATAACCCAATGGATGAATTGCAAAAAGCAAGTGCATATTTACTATCTGGATGACAGACTACACGAATAAACAAGGTATGCAAAGTAGTGTAATAGAACGCTTGGTCCTACCACATTGGTGAAAACTTGCTGGGACCCGAGGGGTATATATTCCTCCAGCAAAGGCTTCAGCAGATACCATTGGGGAACAGGCTTTGACCCCATACGTGATATCTTTTCCCTTCCAGGTTTAGTCATAGAACATCACTGGAACAGAACAATACATCCACACAGAGCAAACTTGAACTAATATAAACTTTTTCTAACAATTAATTTTCACACTTTAATCATATAGTGAACAGTGGTGTTGTAAATACCTAAAGAGTTACATATGCCAAGTAAGAAAACATATAAGTGGCTACATGTGGTGTGATAGAACTTCAAGGCCCTAGGCATAGTTGTCTATAAAAATCTCATACAGCAATCATGTGAAAAGCAACATGAAAGCAAATAAGAAGAACCCGTCAAAGTCTAGAACTCTTGATTAGTTTGATTCCATAATAACCAAATGGATGAATTGCAAAGCAAGTGCATATTTATTATCTGGAGGGCAGGCTACACGAATAAACAAGGTATGTAAAGGGGCAAAATGGATCGCTGGGTCCTACCACCTTGGTGAAAACTTGCTGGGACCCGAGGGGTATACTGTATGCCTCCAGCAAAGGCTTCAGCAGATACCATTGGGGAACAGGCTTTGACCCCATAGGTGATATCTTTTCCCTTCAAGGTTTAGTCATAGAACATCACTGGAACAGAACAATACCTCCACACAGAGCAAACTTGGAACTAATATAAACTTTTTCTTGCAATTAATTTTCACACTTTAATCGTTGTAAATACCTAAAGAGTTACATATGCCAAGTAAGAAAACATATAAGTGGCTACATGTGGTGTGATAGAACTTCAAGGCCCTAGGCATAGTTGTCTATAAAATTCTCATACAGCAATCATGTGAAAAGCAACATGAAAGCAAATAAGAAGAACCCGTCAAAGTCTAGAACTCTTGATTAGTTTGATTCCATAATAACCCAATGGATGAATTGCAAAAAGCAAGTGCATATTTACTATCTGGATGGCAGACTACACGAATAAACAAGGTATGCAAAGTAGTGTAATAGAACGCTGGGTCCTACCACCTTGGTGAAAACTTGCTGGGACCCGAGGGGTATATATTCCTCCAGCAAAGGCTTCAGCAGATACCATTGGGGAACAGGCTTTGACCCCATACGTGATATCTTTTCCCTTCAAGGTTTAGTCACAGAACATCACTGGAACAAAACAATACATCCACACAGAGCAAACTTGAACTAATATAAACTTCTTCTTAGGATTAATTTTCAAACTTTAATCGTTGTACATACCTAAAGAGTTACATATGCCAAGTAAGAAAACATAAGTGGCTACATGTGGTGTGATAGAACTTCAAGGCCCTAGGCATAGTTGTCTATAAAAATCTCATACAGCAATCATGTGAAAAGCAACATGAAAGCAAATAAGAAGAACCCGTCAAAGTCTAGAACTCTTGATTAGTTTGATTCCATGATAACCCAATGGATGAATTGCAAAGCAAGTGCATATTTATTATCCGGAGGGCAGGCTACACGAATAAACAAGGTATGCAAAGGGGCAAAATGGATCGCTGGGTCCTACCACCTTGGTGAAAACTTGCTGGGACCCGAGGGGTATATATGCCTCCAGCAAAGGCTTCAGCAGATACCATTGGGGAACAGGCTTTAGCAGATACCATTGGGGAACAGGCTTCAGCAGATACCATTGGGGAACAGGCTTTGACCCCATAGGTGATATATTTTCCCTTCAAGATTTAGTAAAAGAAAATCACTGGAACAGAACAATACATCCACACAGAGCAAACTTGAACTAATATAAACTTCATCTTAGGATTAATTTTCACACTTTAATCATATATTGAACAGTGGTGTTGTAAATACCTAAAGAGTTACATATGCCAAGTAAGAAAACATATAAGTGGCTACATGTGGTGTGATAGAACTTCAAGGCCCTAGGCAAAGTTGTCTATACAATTCTCATACAGCAATCATGTGAAAAGCAACATGAAAGCAAATAAGAAGAACCCGTCAAAGTCTAGAACTCTTGATTAGTTTGATTCCATAATAACCCAATGGATGAATTGCAAAAAGCAAGTGCATATTTACTATCTGGATGACAGACTACACGAATAAACAAGGTATGCAAAGTAGGGTAATAGAACGCTTGGTCCTACCACCTTGGTGAAAACTTGCTGGGACCCGAGGGGTATATATTCCTCCAGCAAAGGCTTCAGCAGATACCATTGGGGAACAGGCTTTGACCCCATACGTGATATCTTTTCCCTTCCAGGTTTAGTCATAGAACATCACTGGAACAGAACAATACATCCACACAGAGCAAACTTGAACTAACATAAACTTTTTCTAACAATTAATTTTCACACTTTAATCATATAGTGAACAGTGGTGTTGTAAATACCTAAAGAGTTACATATGCCAAGTAAGAAAACATATAAGTGGCTACATGTGGTGTGATAGAACTTCAAGGCCCTAGGCATAGTTGTCTATAAAAATCTCATACAGCAATCATGTGAAAAGCAACATGAAAGCAAATAAGAAGAACCCGTCAAATTCTAGAACTCTTGATTAGTTTGATTCCATAATAACCAAATGGATGAATTGCAAAGCAAGTGCATATTTATTATCTGGAGGGCAGGCTACACAAATAAACAAGGTATGTAAAGGGGCAAAATGGATCGCTGGGTCCTACCACCTTGGTGAAAACTTGCTGGGACCCGAGGGGTATATATGCCTCCAGCAAAGGCTTCAGCAGATACCATTGGGGAACAGGCTTCAGCAGATACCATTGGGGAACAGGCTTTGACCCCATAGGTGATATATTTTCCCTTCAAGATTTAGTAAAAGAAAATCACTGGAACAGAACAATACATCCACACAGAGCAAACTTGAACTAATATAAACTTCATCTTAGGATTAATTTTCACACTTTAATCATATATTGAACAGTGGTGTTGTAAATACCTAAAGAGTTACATATGCCAAGTAAGAAAACATATAAGTGGCTACATGTGGTGTGATAGAACTTCAAGGCCCTAGGCATAGTTGTCTATAAAAATCTCATACAGCAATCATGTGAAAAGCAACATGAAAGCAAATAAGAAGAACCCGTAAAAGTCTAGAACTCTTGATTAGTTTGATTCCATGATAACCCAATGGATGAATTGCAAAGCAAGTGCATATTTATTATCCGGAGGGCAGGCTACACGAATAAACAAGGTATGCAAAGTAGTGTAATAGAACGCTGGGTCCTACCACCTTGGTGAAAACTTGCTGGGACCCGAGGGGTATATATTCCTCCAGCAAAGGCTTCAGCAGTTACCATTGGGGAACAGGCTTTGACCCCATACGTGATATCTTTTCCCTTCAAGGTTTAGTCACAGAACATCACTGGAACAGAACAATACATCCACACAGAGCAAACTTGAACTAATATAAACTTCTTCTTAGGATTAATTTTCAAACTTTAATCGTTGTACATACCTAAAGAGTTACATATGCCAAGTAAGAAAACATAAGTGGCTACATGTGGTGTGATAGAACTTCAAGGCCCTAGGCATAGTTGTCTATAAAAATCTCATACAGCAATCATGTGAAAAGCAACATGAAAGCAAATAAGAAGAACCCGTCAAAGTCTAGAACTCTTGATTAGTTTGATTCCATGATAACCCAATGGATGAATTGCAAAGCAAGTGCATATGTATTATCCGGAGGGCAGGCTACACGAATAAACAATGTATGCAAAGGGGCAAAATGGATCGCTGGGTCCTACCACCTTGGTGAAAACTTGCTGGGACCCGAGGGGTATATATGCCTCCAGCAAAGGCTTCAGCAGATACCATTGGGGAACAGGCTTCAGCAGATACCATTGGGGAACAGGCTTTGACCCCATAGGTGATATATTTTCCCTTCAAGATTTAGTAAAAGAAAATCACTGGAACAGAACAATACATCCACACAGAGCAAACTTGAACTAATATAAACTTCATCTTAGGATTAATTTTCACACTTTAATCATATATTGAACAGTGGTGTTGTAAATACCTAAAGAGTTACATATGCCAAGTAAGAAAACATATAAGTGGCTACATGTGGTGTGATAGAACTTCAAGGCCCTAGGCAAAGTTGTCTATACAATTCTCATACAGCAATCATGTGAAAAGCAACATGAAAGCAAATAAGAAGAACCCGTCAAAGTCTAGAACTCTTGATTAGTTTGATTCCATAATAACCCAATGGATGAATTGCAAAAAGCAAGTGCATATTTACTATCTGGATGACAGACTACACGAATAAACAAGGTATGCAAAGTAGTGTAATAGAACGCTTGGTCCTACCACCTTGGTGAAAACTTGCTGGGACCCGAGGGGTATATATTCCTCCAGCAAAGGCTTCAGCAGATACCATTGGGGAACAGGCTTTGACCCCATACGTGATATCTTTTCCCTTCCAGGTTTAGTCATAGAACATCACTGGAACAGAACAATACATCCACACAGAGCAAACTTGAACTAATATAAACTTTTTCTAACAATTAATTTTCACACTTTAATCATATAGTGAACAGTGGTGTTGTAAATACCTAAAGAGTTACATATGCCAAGTAAGAAAACATATAAGTGGCTACATGTGGTGTGATAGAACTTCAAGGCCCTAGGCATAGTTGTCTATAAAAATCTCATACAGCAATCATGTGAAAAGCAACATGAAAGCAAATAAGAAGAACCCGTCAAAGTCTAGAACTCTTGATTAGTTTGATTCCATAATAACCAAATGGATGAATTGCAAAGCAAGTGCATATTTATTATCTGGAGGGCAGGCTACACGAATAAACAAGGTATGTAAAGGGGCAAAATGGATCGCTGGGTCCTACCACCTTGGTGAAAACTTGCTGGGACCCGAGGGGTATACTGTATGCCTCCAGCAAAGGCTTCAGCAGATACCATTGGGGAACAGGCTTTGACCCCATAGGTGATATCTTTTCCCTTCAAGGTTTAGTCATAGAACATCACTGGAACAGAACAATACCTCCACACAGAGCAAACTTGGAACTAATATAAACTTTTTCTTGCAATTAATTTTCACACTTTAATCGTTGTAAATACCTAAAGAGTTACATATGCCAAGTAAGAAAACATATAAGTGGCTACATGTGGTGTGATAGAACTTCAAGGCCCTAGGCATAGTTGTCTATAAAATTCTCATACAGCAATCATGTGAAAAGCAACATGAAAGCAAATAAGAAGAACCCGTCAAAGTCTAGAACTCTTGATTAGTTTGATTCCATAATAACCCAATGGATGAATTGCAAAAAGCAAGTGCATATTTACTATCTGGATGGCAGACTACACGAATAAACAAGGTATGCAAAGTAGTGTAATAGAACGCTGGGTCCTACCACCTTGGTGAAAACTTGCTGGGACCCGAGGGGTATATATTCCTCCAGCAAAGGCTTCAGCAGATACCATTGGGGAACAGGCTTTGACCCCATACGTGATATCTTTTCCCTTCAAGGTTTAGTCACAGAACATCACTGGAACAAAACAATACATCCACACAGAGCAAACTTGAACTAATATAAACTTCTTCTTAGGATTAATTTTCAAACTTTAATCGTTGTACATACCTAAAGAGTTACATATGCCAAGTAAGAAAACATAAGTGGCTACATGTGGTGTGATAGAACTTCAAGGCCCTAGGCATAGTTGTCTATAAAAATCTCATACAGCAATCATGTGAAAAGCAACATGAAAGCAAATAAGAAGAACCCGTCAAAGTCTAGAACTCTTGATTAGTTTGATTCCATGATAACCCAATGGATGAATTGCAAAGCAAGTGCATATTTATTATCCGGAGGGCAGGCTACACGAATAAACAAGGTATGCAAAGGGGCAAAATGGATCGCTGGGTCCTACCACCTTGGTGAAAACTTGCTGGGACCCGAGGGGTATATATGCCTCCAGCAAAGGCTTCAGCAGATACCATTGGGGAACAGGCTTTAGCAGATACCATTGGGGAACAGGCTTCAGCAGATACCATTGGGGAACAGGCTTTGACCCCATAGGTGATATATTTTCCCTTCAAGATTTAGTAAAAGAAAATCACTGGAACAGAACAATACATCCACACAGAGCAAACTTGAACTAATATAAACTTCATCTTAGGATTAATTTTCACACTTTAATCATATATTGAACAGTGGTGTTGTAAATACCTAAAGAGTTACATATGCCAAGTAAGAAAACATATAAGTGGCTACATGTGGTGTGATAGAACTTCAAGGCCCTAGGCAAAGTTGTCTATACAATTCTCATACAGCAATCATGTGAAAAGCAACATGAAAGCAAATAAGAAGAACCCGTCAAAGTCTAGAACTCTTGATTAGTTTGATTCCATAATAACCCAATGGATGAATTGCAAAAAGCAAGTGCATATTTACTATCTGGATGACAGACTACACGAATAAACAAGGTATGCAAAGTAGTGTAATAGAACGCTTGGTCCTACCACCTTGGTGAAAACTTGCTGGGACCCGAGGGGTATATATTCCTCCAGCAAAGGCTTCAGCAGATACCATTGGGGAACAGGCTTTGACCCCATACGTGATATCTTTTCCCTTCCAGGTTTAGTCATAGAACATCACTGGAACAGAACAATACATCCACACAGAGCAAACTTGAACTAATATAAACTTTTTCTAACAATTAATTTTCACACTTTAATCATATAGTGAACAGTGGTGTTGTAAATACCTAAAGAGTTACATATGCCAAGTAAGAAAACACATAAGTGGCTACATGTGGTGTGATAGAACTTCAAGGCCCTAGGCATAGTTGTCTATAAAAATCTCATACAGCAATCATGTGAAAAGCAACATGAAAGCAAATAAGAAGAACCCGTCAAAGTCTAGAACTCTTGATTAGTTTGATTCCATAATAACCAAATGGATGAATTGCAAAGCAAGTGCATATTTATTATCTGGAGGGCAGGCTACACGAATAAACAAGGTATGTAAAGGGGCAAAATGGATCGCTGGGTCCTACCACCTTGGTGAAAACTTGCTGGGACCCGAGGGGTATACTGTATGCCTCCAGCAAAGGCTTCAGCAGATACCATTGGGGAACAGGCTTTGACCCCATAGGTGATATCTTTTCCCTTCAAGGTTTAGTCATAGAACATCACTGGAACAGAACAATACATCCACACAGAGCAAACTTGGAACTAATATAAACGTTTTCTTGCAATTAATTTTCACACTTTAATCGTTGTAAATACCTAAAGAGTTACATATGCCAAGTAAGAAAACATATAAGTGGCTACATGTGGTGTGATAGAACTTCAAGGCCCTAGGCATAGTTGTCTATAAAAATCTCATACAGCAATCATGTGAAAAGCAACATGAAAGCAAATAAGAAGAACCCGTCAAAGTCTAGAACTCTTGATTAGTTTGATTCCATAATAACCCAATGGATGAATTGCAAAAAGCAAGTGCATATTTACTATCTGGATGGCAGACTACACGAATAAACAAGGTATGCAAAGAAGTGTAATAGAACGCTGGGTCCTACCACCTTGGTGAAAACTTGCTGGGACCCGAGGGGTATATATTCCTCCAACAAAGGCTTCAGCAGATACCATTGCGGAACAGGCTTTGACCCCATACGTGATATCTTTTCCCTTCCAGGTTTAGTCATAGAACATCACTGGAACAGAACAACACATCCACACAGAGCAAACTTGAACTAATATAAACTTTTTCTAACAATTAATTTTCACACTTTAATCATATAGTGAACAGTGGTGTTGTAAATACCTAAAGAGTTACATATGCCAAGTAAGAAAACATATAAGTGGCTACATGTGGTGTGATAGAACTTCAAGGCCCTAGGCATAGTTGTCTATAAAAATCTCATACAGCAATCATGTGAAAAGCAACATGAAAGCAAATAAGAAGAACCCGTCAAAGTCTAGAACTCTTGATTAGTTTGATTCCATAATAACCAAATGGATGAATTGCAAAGCAAGTGCATATTTATTATCTGGAGGGCAGGCTACACAAATAAACAAGGTATGTAAAGGGGCAAAATGGATCGCTGGGTCCTACCACCTTGGTGAAAACTTGCTGGGACCCGAGGGGTATATATGCCTCCAGCAAAGGCTTCAGCAGATACCATTGGGGAACAGGCTGTAGCAGATACCATTGGGGAACAGGCTTCAGCAGATACCATTGGGGAACAGGCTTTGACCCCATAGGTGATATATTTTCCCTTCAAGATTTAGTAAAAGAAAATCATTGGAACAGAACAATACATCCACACAGAGCAAACTTGAACTAATATAAACTTCATCTTAGGATTAATTTTCACACTTTAATCATATATTGAACAGTGGTGTTGTAAATACCTAAAGAGTTACATATGCCAAGTAAGAAAACATATAAGTGGCTACATGTGGTGTGATAGAACTTCAAGGCCCTAGGCAAAGTTGTCTATAAAATTCTCATACAGCAATCATGTGAAAAGCAACATGAAAGCAAATAAGAAGAACCCGTCAAAGTCTAGAACTCTTGATTAGTTTGATTCCATAATAACCAAATGGATGAATTGCAAAGCAAGTGCATATTTATTATCTGGAGGGCAGGCTACACGAATAAACAAGGTATGTAAAGGGGCAAAATGGATCGCTGGGTCCTACCACCTTGGTGAAAACTTGCTGGGACCCGAGGGGTATACTGTATGCCTCCAGCAAAGGCTTCAGCAGATACCATTGAGGAACAGGCTTTGACCCCATAGGTGATATCTTTTCCCTTCAAGGTTTAGTCACAGAACATCACTGGAACAGAACAATACATCCACACAGAGCAAACTTGAACTAATATAAACTTCTTCTTAGGATTAATTTTCAAACTTTAATCGTTGTACATACCTAAAGAGTTACATATGCCAAGTGAGAAAACATAAGTGGCTACATGTGGTGTGATAGAACTTCAAGGCCCTAGGCATAGTTGTCTATAAAAATCTCATACAGCAATCATGTGAAAAGCAACATGAAAGCAAATAAGAAGAACCCGTCAAAGTCTAGAACTCTTGATTAGTTTGATTCCATGATAACCCAATGGATGAATTGCAAAGCAAGTGCATATTTATTATCCGGAGGGCAGGCTACACGAATAAACAAGGTATGCAAAGGGGCAAAATGGATCGCTGGGTCCTACCACCTTGGTGAAAACTTGCTGGGACCCGAGGGGTATATATGCCTCCAGCAAAGGCTTCAGCAGATACCATTGGGGAACAGGCTTTAGCAGATACCATTGGGGAACAGGCTTTGACCCCATAGGTGATATCTTTTCCCTTCAAGATTTAGTAAAAGAAAATCACTGGAACAGAACAATACATCCACACAGAGCAAACTTGAACTAATATAAACTTCATCTTAGGATTAATTTTCACACTTTAATCATATATTGAACAGTGGTGTTGTAAATACCTAAAGAGTTACATATGCCAAGTAAGAAAACATATAAGTGGCTACATGTGGTGTGATAGAACTTCAAGGCCCTAGGCAAAGTTGTCTATACAATTCTCATACAGCAATCATGTGAAAAGCAACATGAAAGCAAATAAGAAGAACCCGTCAAAGTCTAGAACTCTTGATTAGTTTGATTCCATAATAACCCAATGGATGAATTGCAAAAAGCAAGTGCATATTTACTATCTGGATGACAGACTACACGAATAAACAAGGTATGCAAAGTAGTGTAATAGAACGCTTGGTCCTACCACCTTGGTGAAAACTTGCTGGGACCCGAGGGGTATATATTCCTCCAGCAAAGGCTTCAGCAGATACCATTGGGGAACAGGCTTTGACCCCATACGTGATATCTTTTCCCTTCCAGGTTTAGTCATAGAACATCACTGGAACAGAACAATACATCCACACAGAGCAAACTTGAACTAATATAAACTTTTTCTAACAATTAATTTTCACACTTTAATCATATAGTGAACAGTGGTGTTGTAAATACCTAAAGAGTTACATATGCCAAGTAAGAAAACACATAAGTGGCTACATGTGGTGTGATAGAACTTCAAGGCCCTAGGCATAGTTGTCTATAAAAATCTCATACAGCAATCATGTGAAAAGCAACATGAAAGCAAATAAGAAGAACCCGTCAAAGTCTAGAACTCTTGATTAGTTTGATTCCATAATAACCAAATGGATGAATTGCAAAGCAAGTGCATATTTATTATCTGGAGGGCAGGCTACACGAATAAACAAGGTATGTAAAGGGGCAAAATGGATCGCTGGGTCCTACCACCTTGGTGAAAACTTGCTGGGACCCGAGGGGTATACTGTATGCCTCCAGCAAAGGCTTCAGCAGATACCATTGGGGAACAGGCTTTGACCCCATAGGTGATATCTTTTCCCTTCAAGGTTTAGTCATAGAACATCACTGGAACAGAACAATACATCCACACAGAGCAAACTTGGAACTAATATAAACGTTTTCTTGCAATTAATTTTCACACTTTAATCGTTGTAAATACCTAAAGAGTTACATATGCCAAGTAAGAAAACATATAAGTGGCTACATGTGGTGTGATAGAACTTCAAGGCCCTAGGCATAGTTGTCTATAAAAATCTCATACAGCAATCATGTGAAAAGCAACATGAAAGCAAATAAGAAGAACCCGTCAAAGTCTAGAACTCTTGATTAGTTTGATTCCATAATAACCAAATGGATGAATTGCAAAGCAAGTGCATATTTATTATCCGGAGGGCAGGCTACACGAATAAACAAGGTATGTAAAGGGGCAAAATGGATCGCTGGGTCCTACCACCTTGGTGAAAACTTGCTGGGACCCGAGGGGTATATATGCCTCCAGCAAAGGCTTCAGCAGATACCATTGGGGAACAGGCTTTAGCAGATACCATTGGGGAACAGGCTTTAGCAGATACCATTGGGGAACAGGCTTTGACCCCATAGGTGATATATTTTCCCTTCAAGATTTAGTAAAAGAAAATCACTGGAACAGAACAATACAATCACACAGAGCAAACTTGAACTAATATAAACTTCATCTTAGGATTCATTTTCACACTTTAATCATATATTGAACAGTGGTGTTGTAAATACCTAAAGAGTTACATATGCCAAGTAAGAAAACATATAAGTGGCTACATGTGGTGTGATAGAACTTCAAGGCCCTAGGCAAAGTTGTCTATACAATTCTCATACAGCAATCATGTGAAAAGCAACATGAAAGCAAATAAGAAGAACCCGTCAAAGTCTAGAACTCTTGATTAGTTTGATTCCATAATAACCCAATGGATGAATTGCAAAAAGCAAGTGCATATTTACTATCTGGATGACAGACTACACGAATAAACAAGGTATGCAAAGTAGTGTAATAGAACGCTTGGTCCTACCACCTTGGTGAAAACTTGCTGGGACCCGAGGGGTATATATTCCTCCAGCAAAGGCTTCAGCAGATACCATTGGGGAACAGGCTTTGACCCCATACGTGATATCTTTTCCCTTCCAGGTTTAGTCATAGAACATCACTGGAACAGAACAACACATCCACACAGAGCAAACTTGAACTAATATAAACTTTTTTTAACAATTAATTTTCACACTTTAATCATATAGTGAACAGTGGTGTTGTAAATACCTAAAGAGTTACATATGCCAAGTAAGAAAACATAAGTGGCTACATGTGGTGTGATAGAACTTCAAGGCCCTAGGCATAGTCGTCTATAAAAATCTCATACAGCAATCATGTGAAAAGCAACATGAAAGCAAATAAGAAGAACCCGTCAAAGTCTAGAACTCTTGATTAGTTTGATTCCATGATAACCCAATGGATGAATTGCAAAGCAAGTGCATATTTATTATCCGGAGGGCAGGCTACACGAATAAACAAGGTATGCAAAGGGGCAAAATGGATCGCTTGGTCCTACCACCTTGGTGAAAACTTGCTGGGACCCGAGGGGTATATATGCCTCCAGCAAAGGCTTCAGCAGATACCATTGGGGAACAGGCTTTAGCAGATACCATTGGGGAACAGGCTTCAGCAGATACCATTGGGGAACAGGCTTTGACCCCATAGGTGATATATTTTCCCTTCAAGATTTAGTAAAAGAAAATCACTGGAACAGAACAATACATCCACACAGAGCAAACTTGAACTAATATAAACTTCATCTTAGGATTAATTTTCACACTTTAATCATATATTGAACAGTGGTGTTGTAAATACCTAGAGAGTTACATATGCCAAGTAAGAAAACATATAAGTGGCTACATGTGGTGTGATAGAACTTCAAGGCCCTAGGCAAAGTTGTCTATACAATTCTCATACAGCAATCATGTGAAAAGCAACATGAAAGCAAATAAGAAGAACCCGTCAAAGTCTAGAACTCTTGATTAGTTTGATTCCATAATAACCCAATGGATGAATTGCAAAAAGCAAGTGCATATTTACTATCTGGATGACAGACTACACGAATAAACAAGGTATGCAAAGTAGTGTAATAGAACGCTTGGTCCTACCACCTTGGTGAAAACTTGCTGGGACCCGAGGGGTATATATTCCTCCAGCAAAGGCTTCAGCAGATACCATTGGGGAACAGGCTTTGACCCCATACGTGATATCTTTTCCCTTCCAGGTTTAGTCATAGAACATCACTGGAACAGAACAATACATCCACACAGAGCAAACTTGAACTAATATAAACTTTTTCTAACAATTAATTTTCACACTTTAATCATATAGTGAACAGTGGTGTTGTAAATACCTAAAGAGTTACATATGCCAAGTAAGAAAACATATAAGTGGCTACATGTGGTGTGATAGAACTTCAAGGCCCTAGGCATAGTTGTCTATAAAAATCTCATACAGCAATCATGTGAAAAGCAACATGAAAGCAAATAAGAAGAACCCGTCAAAGTCTAGAACTCTTGATTAGTTTGATTCCCTAATAACCAAATGGATGAATTGCAAAGCAAGTGCATATTTATTATCTGGAGGGCAGGCTACACGAATAAACAAGGTATGTAAAGGGGCAAAATGGATCTCTGGGTCCTACCACCTTGGTGAAAACTTGCTGGGACCCGAGGGGTATATATGCCTCCAGCAAAGGCTTCAGCAGATACCATTGGGGAACAGGCTTTAGCAGATACCATTGGGGAACAGGCTTCAGCAGATACCATTGGGAAACAGGCTTTGACCCCATAGGTGATATCTTTTCCCTTCAAGGTTTAGTCATAGAACATCACTGGAACAGAACAATACATCCACACAGAGCAAACTTGGAACTAATATAAACTTTTTCTTGCAATTAATTTTCACACTTTAATCGTTGTAAATACCTAAAGAGTTACATATGCCAAGTAAGAAAACATATAAGTGGCTACATGTGGTGTGATAGAACTTCAAGGCCCTAGACATAGTTGTCTATAAAATTCTCATACAGCAATCATGTGAAAAGCAACATGAAAGCAAATAAGAAGAACCCGTCAAAGTCTAGAACTCTTGATTAGTTTGATTCCATAATAACCCAATGGATGAATTGCAAAAAGCAAGTGCATATTTACTATCTGGATGGCAGACTACACGAATAAACAAGGTATGCAAAGTAGTGTAATAGAACGCTGGGTCCTACCACCTTGGTGAAAACTTGCTGGGACCCGAGGGGTATATATTCCTCCAGCAAAGGCTTCAGCAGTTACCATTGGGGAACAGGCTTTGACCCCATACGTGAAATCTTTTCCCTTCAAGGTTTAGTCACAGAACATCACTGGAACAGAACAATACATCCACACAGAGCAAACTTGAACTAATATAAAATTCTTCTTAGGATTAATTTTCAAACTTTAATCGTTTTACATACCTAAAGAGTTACATATGCCAAGTAAGAAAACATATAAGTGGCTACATGTGGTGTGATAGAACTTCAAGGCCCTAGGCATAGTTGTCTATAAAAATCTCATACAGCAATCATGTGAAAAGCAACATGAAAGCAAATAAGAAGAACCCGTCAAAGTCTAGAACTCTTGATTAGTTTGATTCCATAATAACCAAATGGATGAATTGCAAAGCAAGTGCATATTTATTATCTGGAGGGCAGGCTACACGAATAAACAAGGTATGTAAAGGGGCAAAATGGATCGCTGGGTCCTACCACCTTGGTGAAAACTTGCTGGGACCCGAGGGGTATATATGCCTCCAGCAAAGGCTTCAGCAGATACCATTGGGGAACAGGCTTTAGCAGATACCATTGGGGAACAGGCTTCAGCAGATACCATTGGGGAACAGGCTTTGACCCCATAGGTGATATATTTTCCCTTCAAGATTTAGTAAAAGAAAATCACTGGAACAGAACAATACATCCACACAGAGCAAACTTGAACTAATATAAACTTCATCTTAGGATTAATTTTCACACTTTAATCATATATTGAACAGTGGTGTTGTAAATACCTAAAGAGTTACATATGCCAAGTAAGAAAACATATAAGTGGCTACATGTGGTGTGATAGAACTTCAAGGCCCTAGGCAAAGTTGTCTATACAATTCTCATACAGCAATCATGTGAAAAGCAACATGAAAGCAAATAAGAAGAACCCGTCAAAGTCTAGAACTCTTGATTAGTTTGATTCCATAATAACCCAATGGATGAATTGCAAAAAGCAAGTGCATATTTACTATCTGGATGACAGACTACACGAATAAACAAGGTATGCAAAGTAGTGTAATAGAACGCTTGGTCCTACCACATTGGTGAAAACTTGCTGGGACCCGAGGGGTATATATTCCTCCAGCAAAGGCTTCAGCAGATACCATTGGGGAACAGGCGTTGACCCCATACGTGATATCTTTTCCCTTCCAGGTTTAGTCATAGAACATCACTGGAACAGAACAACACATCCACACAGAGCAAACTTGAACTAATATAAACTTTTTCTAACAATTAATTTTCACACTTTAATCATATAGTGAACAGTGGTGTTGTAAATACCTAAAGAGTTACATATGCCAAGTAAGAAAACATATAAGTGGCTACATGTGGTGTGATAGAACTTCAAGGCCCTAGGCATAGTTGTCTATAAAAATCTCATACAGCAATCATGTGAAAAGCAACATGAAAGCAAATAAGAAGAACCCGTCAAAGTCTAGAACTCTTGATTAGTTTGATTCCATAATAACCAAATGGATGAATTGCAAAGCAAGTGCATATTTATTATCTGGAGGGCAGGCTACACGAATAAACAAGGTATGTAAAGGGGCAAAATGGATCGCTGGGTCCTACCACCTTGGTGAAAACTTGCTGGGACCCGAGGGGTATATATGCCTCCAGCAAAGGCTTCAGCAGATACCATTGGGGAACTGGCTTTAGCAGATACCATTGGGGAACAGGCTTCAGCAGATACCATTGGGGAACAGGCTTTGACCCCATAGGTGATATATTTTCCCTTCAAGGTTTAGTAAAAGAAAATCACTGGAACAGAACAATACATCCACACAGAGCAAACTTGAACTAATATAAACTTCATCTTAGGATTAATTTTCACACTTTAATCATATATTGAACAGTGGTGTTGTAAATACCTAAAGAGTTACATATGCCAAGTAAGAAAACATATAAGTGGCTACATGTGGTGTGATAGAACTTCAAGGCCCTAGGCATAGTTGTCTATAAAAATCTCATACAGCAATCATGTGAAAAGCAACATGAAAGCAAATAAGAAGAACCCGTCAAAGTCTAGAACTCTTGATTAGTTTGATTCCATAATAACCAAATGGATGAATTGCAAAGCAAGTGCATATTTATTATCTGGAGGGCAGGCTACACGAATAAACAAGGTATGTAAAGGGGCAAAATGGATCGCTGGGTCCTACCACCTTGGTGAAAACTTGCTGGGACCCGAGGGGTATACTGTATGCCTCCAGCAAAGGCTTCAGCAGATACCATTGGGGAACAGGCTTTGACCCCATAGGTGATATCTTTTCCCTTCAAGGTTTAGTCATAGAACATCACTGGAACAGAACAATACATCCACACAGAGCAAACTTGGAACTAATATAAACTTTTTCTTGCAATTAATTTTCACACTTTAATCATTGTAAATACCTAAAGAGTTACATATGCCAAGTAAGAAAACATATAAGTGGCTACATGTGGTGTGATAGAACTTCAAGGCCCTAGGCATAGTTGTCTATAAAATTCTCATACAGCAATCATGTGAAAAGCAACATGAAAGCAAATAAGAAGAACCCGTCAAAGTCTAGAACTCTTGATTAGTTTGATTCCATAATAACCCAATGGATGAATTGCAAAAAGCAAGTGCATATTTACTATCTGGATGGCAGACTACACGAATAAACAAGGTATGCAAAGTAGTGTAATAGAACGCTGGGTCCTACCACCTTGGTGAAAACTTGCTGGGACCCGAGGGGTATATATTCCTCCAGCAAAGGCTTCAGCAGATACCATTGGGGAACAGGCTTTGACCCCATACGTGATATCTTTTCCCTTCAAGGTTTAGTCACAGAACATCACTGGAACAGAACAATACATCCACACAGAGCAAACTTGAACTAATAAAAACTTCTTCTTAGGATTAATTTTCAAACTTTAATCGTTGTACATACCTAAAGAGTTACATATGCCAAGTAAGAAAACATATAAGTGGCTACATGTGGTGTGATAGAACTTCAAGGCCCTAGGCAAAGTTGTCTATACAATTCTCATACAGCAATCATGTGAAAAGCAACATGAAAGCAAATAAGAAGAACCCGTCAAAGTCTAGAACTCTTGATTAGTTTGATTCCATAATAACCCAATGGATGAATTGCAAAAAGCAAGTGCATATTTACTATCTGGATGACAGACTACACGAATAAACAAGGTATGCAAAGTAGTGTAATAGAACGCTTGGTCCTACCACCTTGGTGAAAACTTGCTGGGACCCGAGGGGTATATATTCCTCCAGCAAAGGCTTCAGCAGATACCATTGGGGAACAGGCTTTGACCCCATACGTGATATCTTTTCCCTTCCAGGTTTAGTCATAGAACATCACTGGAACAGAACAACACATCCACACAGAGCAAACTTGAACTAATATAAACTTTTTCTAACAATTAATTTTCACACTTTAATCATATAGTGAACAGTGGTGTTGTAAATACCTAAAGAGTTACATATGCCAAGTAAGAAAACATAAGTGGCTACATGTGGTGTGATAGAACTTCAAGGCCCTAGGCATAGTCGTCTATAAAAATCTCATACAGCAATCATGTGAAAAGCAACATGAAAGCAAATAAGAAGAACCCGTCAAAGTCTAGAACTCTTGATTAGTTTGATTCCATGATAACCCAATGGATGAATTGCAAAGCAAGTGCATATTTATTATCCGGAGGGCAGGCTACACGAATAAACAAGGTATGCAAAGGGGCAAAATGGATCGCTGGGTCCTACCACCTTGGTGAAAACTTGCTGGGACCCGAGGGGTATATATGCCTCCAGCAAAGGCTTCAGCAGATACCATTGGGGAACAGGCTTTAGCAGATACCATTGGGGAACAGCCTTCAGCAGATATCATTGGGGAACAGGCTTTAGCAGATACCATTGGGGAACAGGCTTCAGCAGATACCATTGGGGAACAGGCTTTAGCAGATACCATTGGGGAACAGGCTTCAGCAGATACCATTGGGGAACAGGCTTTAGCAGATACCATTGGGGAACAGGCTTCAGCAGATTCCATTGGGGAACAGGCTTTGACCCCATAGGTGATATATTTTCCCTTCAAGATTTAGTAAAAGAAAATCACTGGAACAGAACAATACATCCACACAGAGCAAACTTGAACTAATATAAACTTCATCTTAGGATTAATTTTCACACTTTAATCATATATTGAACAGTGGTGTTGTAAATACCTAAAGAGTTACATATGCCAAGTAAGAAAACATATAAGTGGCTACATGTGGTGTGATAGAACTTCAAGGCCCTAGGCAAAGTTGTCTATACAATTCTCATACAGCAATCATGTGAAAAGCAACATGAAAGCAAATAAGAAGAACCCGTCAAAGTCTAGAACTCTTGATTAGTTTGATTCCATAATAACCCAATGGATGAATTGCAAAAAGCAAGTGCATATTTACTATCTGGATGACAGACTACACGAATAAACAAGGTATGCAAAGTAGTGTAATAGAACGCTTGGTCCTACCACCTTGGTGAAAACTTGCTGGGACCCGAGGGGTATATATTCCTCCAGCAAAGGCTTCAGCAGATACCATTGGGGAACAGGCTTTGACCCCATACGTGATATCTTTTCCCTTCCAGGTTTAGTCATAGAACATCACTGGAACAGAACAACACATCCACACAGAGCAAACTTGAACTAATATAAACTTTTTCTAACAATTAATTTTCACACTTTAATCATATAGTGAACAGTGGTGTTGTAAATACCTAAAGAGTTACATATGCCAAGTAAGAAAACATATAAGTGGCTACATGTGGTGTGATAGAACTTCAAGGCCCTAGGCATAGTTGTCTATAAAAATCTCATACAGCAATCATGTGAAAAGCAACATGAAAGCAAATAAGAAGAACCCGTCAAAGTCTAGAACTCTTGATTAGTTTGATTCCATAATAACCCAATGGATGAATTGCAAAAAGCAAGTGCATATTTACTATCTGGATGACAGACTACACGAATAAACAAGGTATGCAAAGTAGTGTAATAGAACGCTTGGTCCTACCACCTTGGTGAAAACTTGCTGGGACCCGAGGGGTATATATTCCTCCAGCAAAGGCTTCAGCAGATACCATTGGGGAACAGGCTTTGACCCCATACGTGATATCTTTTCCCTTCCAGGTTTAGTCATAGAACATCACTGGAACAGAACAACACATCCACACAGAGCAAACTTGAACTAATATAAACTTTTTCTAACAATTAATTTTCACACTTTAATCATATAGTGAACAGTGGTGTTGTAAATACCTAAAGAGTTACATATGCCAAGTAAGAAAACATATAAGTGGCTACATGTGGTGTGATAGAACTTCAAGGCCCTAGGCATAGTTGTCTATAAAAATCTCATACAGCAATCATGTGAAAAGCAACATGAAAGCAAATAAGAAGAACCCGTCAAAGTCTAGAACTCTTGATTAGTTTGATTCCATAATAACCAAATGGATGAATTGCAAAGCAAGTGCATATTAATTATCTGGAGGGCAGGCTACACGAATAAACAAGGTATGTAAAGGGGCAAAATGGATCGCTGGGTCCTACCACCTTGGTGAAAACTTGCTGGGACCCGAGGGGTATATATGCCTCCAGCAAAGGCTTCAGCAGATACCATTGGGGAACAGGCTTCAGCAGATACCATTGGGAAACAGGCTTTGACCCCATAGGTGATATCTTTTCCCTTCAAGGTTTAGTCATAGAACATCACTGGAACAGAACAATACATCCACACAGAGCAAACTTGGAACTAATATAAACTTTTTCTTGCAATTAATTTTCACACTTTAATCGTTGTAAATACCTAAAGAGTTACATATGCCAAGTAAGAAAACATATAAGTGGCTACATGTGGTGTGATAGAACTTCAAGGCCCTAGGCATAGTTGTCTATAAAATTCTCATACAGCAATCATGTGAAAAGCAACATGAAAGCAAATAAGAAGAACCCGTCAAAGTCTAGAACTCTTGATTAGTTTGATTCCATAATAACCCAATGGATGAATTGCAAAAAGCAAGTGCATATTTACTATCTGGATGGCAGACTACACGAATAAACAAGGTATGCAAAGGGGCAAAATGGATCGCTGGGTCCTACCACCTTGGTGAAAACTTGCTGGGACCCGAGGGGTATATATGCCTCCAGCAAAGGCTTCAGCAGATACCATTGGGGAACAGGCTTTAGCAGATACCATTGGGGAACAGGCTTCAGCAGATACCATTGGGGAACAGGCTTTGACCCCATAGGTGATATATTTTCCTTTCAAGATTTAGTAAAAGAAAATCACTGGAACAGAACAATACATCCACACAGAGCAAACTTGAACTAATATAAACTTCATCTTAGGATTAATTTTCACACTTTAATCATATATTGAACAGTGGTGTTGTAAATACCTAAAGAGTTACATATGCCAAGTAAGAAAACATATAAGTGGCTACATGTGGTGTGATAGAACTTCAAGGCCCTAGGCAAAGTTGTCTATACAATTCTCATACAGCAATCATGTGAAAAGCAACATGAAAGCAAATAAGAAGAACCCGTCAAAGTCTAGAACTCTTGATTAGTTTGATTCCATAATAACCCAATGGATGAATTGCAAAAAGCAAGTGCATATTTACTATCTGGATGACAGACTACACGAATAAACAAGGTATGCAAAGTAGTGTAATAGAACGCTTGGTCCTACCACCTTGGTGAAAACTTGCTGGGACCCGAGGGGTATATATTCCTCCAGCAAAGGCTTCAGCAGATACCATTGGGGAACAGGCTTTGACCCCATACGTGATATCTTTTCCCTTCCAGGTTTAGTCATAGAACATCACTGGAACAGAACAACACATCCACACAGAGCAAACTTGAACTAATATAAACTTTTTCTAACAATTAATTTTCACACTTTAATCATATAGTGAACAGTGGTGTTGTAAATACCTAAAGAGTTACATATGCCAAGTAAGAAAACATATAAGTGGCTACATGTGGTGTGATAGAACTTCAAGGCCCTAGGCATAGTTGTCTATAAAAATCTCATACAGCAATCATGTGAAAAGCAACATGAAAGCAAATAAGAAGAACCCGTCAAAGTCTAGAACTCTTGATTAGTTTGATTCCATAAAAACCAAATGGATGAATTGCAAAGCAAGTGCATATTAATTATCTGGAGGGCAGGCTACACGAATAAACAAGGTATGTAAAGGGGCAAAATGGATCGCTGGGTCCTACCACCTTGGTGAAAACTTGCTGGGACCCGAGGGGTATATATGCCTCCAGCAAAGGCTTCAGCAGATACCATTGGGGAACAGGCTTTGACCCCATAGGTGATATCTTTTCCCTTCAAGGTTTAGTCATAGAACATCACTGGAACAGAACAATACATCCACACAGAGCAAACTTGGAACTAATATAAACTTTTTCTTCCAATTAATTTTCACACTTTAATCGTTGTAAATACCTAAAGAGTTACATATGCCAAGTAAGAAAACATATAAGTGGCTACATGTGGTGTGATAGAACTTCAAGGCCCTAGGCATAGTTGTCTATAAAATTCTCATACAGCAATCATGTGAAAAGCAACATGAAAGCAAATAAGAAGAACCCGTCAAAGTCTAGAACTCTTGATTAGTTTGATTCCATAATAACCCAATGGATGAATTGCAAAAAGCAAGTGCATATTTACTATCTGGATGGCAGACTACACGAATAAACAAGGTATGCAAAGTAGTGTAATAGAACGCTGGGTCCTACCACCTTGGTGAAAACTTGCTGGGACCCGAGGGGTATATATTCCTCCAGCAAAGGCTTCAGCAGATACCATTGGGGAACAGGCTTTGACCCCATACGTGATATCTTTTCCCTTCAAGGTTTAGTCACAGAACATCACTGGAACAGAACAATACATCCACACAGAGCAAACTTGAACTAATATAAACTTCTTCTTAGGATTAATTTTCAAACTTTAATCGTTGTACATACCTAAAGAGTTACATATGCCAAGTAAGAAAACATAAGTGGCTACATGTGGTGTGATAGAACTTCAAGGCCCTAGGCATAGTCGTCTATAAAAATCTCATACAGCAATCATGTGAAAAGCAACATGAAAGCAAATAAGAAGAACCCGTCAAAGTCTAGAACTCTTGATTAGTTTGATTCCATGATAACCCAATGGATGAATTGCAAAGCAAGTGCATATTTATTATCCGGAGGGCAGGCTACAAAAATAAACAAGGTATGCAAAGGGGCAAAATGGATCGCTGGGTCCTACCACCTTGGTGAAAACTTGCTGGGACCCGAGGGGTATATATGCCTCCAGCAAAGGCTTCAGCAGATACCATTGGGGAACAGGCTTTAGCAGATACCATTGGGGAACAGGCTTCAGCAGATACCATTGGGGAACAGGCTTTGACCCCATAGGTGATATATTTTCCCTTCAAGATATAGTAAAAGAAAATCACTGGAACAGAACAACACATCCACACAGAGCAAACTTGAACTAATATAAACTTTTTCTAACAATTAATTTTCACACTTTAATCATATAGTGAACAGTGGTGTTGTAAATACCTAAAGAGTTACATATGCCAAGTAAGAAAACATATAAGTGGCTACATGTGGTGTGATAGAACTTCAAGGCCCTAGGCATAGTTGTCTATAAAAATCTCATACAGCAATCATGTGAAAAGCAACATGAAAGCAAATAAGAAGAACCCGTCAAAGTCTAGAACTCTTGATTAGTTTGATTCCATAATAACCAAATGGATGAATTGCAAAGCAAGTGCATATTTATTATCTGGAGGGCAGGCTACACGAATAAACAAGGTATGTAAAGGGGCAAAATGGATCGCTGGGTCCTACCACCTTGGTGAAAACTTGCTGGGACCCGAGGGGTATACTGTATGCCTCCAGCAAAGGCTTCAGCAGATACCATTGGGGAACAGGCTTTAGCAGATACCATTGGGGAACAGGCTTCAGCAGATACCATTGGGAAACAGGCTTTGACCCCATAGGTGATATCTTTTCCCTTCAAGGTTTAGTCATAGAACATCACTGGAACAGAACAATACATCCACACAGAGCAAACTTGGAACTAATATAAACTTTTTCTTGCAATTAATTTTCACACTTTAATCATTGTAAATACCTAAAGAGTTACATATGCCAAGTAAGAAAACATATAAGTGGCTACATGTGGTGTGATAGAACTTCAAGGCCCTAGGCAAAGTTGTCTATAAAATTCTCATACAGCAATCATGTGAAAAGCAACATGAAAGCAAATAAGAAGAACCCGTCAAAGTCTAGAACTCTTGATTAGTTTGATTCCATAATAACCCAATGGATGAATTGCAAAAAGCAAGTGCATATTTACTATCTGGATGGCAGACTACACGAATAAACAAGGTATGCAAAGTAGTGTAATAGAACGCTGGGTCCTACCACCTTGGTGAAAACTTGCTGGGACCCGAGGGGTATATATTCCTCCAGCAAAGGCTTCAGCAGTTACCATTGGGGAACAGGCTTTGACCCCATACGTGATATCTTTTCCCTTCAAGGTTTAGTCACAGAACATCACTGGAACAGAACAATACATCCACACAGAGCAAACTTGAACTAATATAAACTTCTTCTTAGGATTAATTTTCAAACTTTAATCGTTGTACATACCTAAAGAGTTATATATGCCAAGTAAGAAAACATAAGTGGCTACATGTGGTGTGATAGAACTTCAAGGCCCTAGGCATAGTTGTCTATAAAAATCTCATACAGCAATCATGTGAAAAGCAACATGAAAGCAAATAAGAAGAACCCGTCAAAGTCTAGAACTCTTGATTAGTTTGATTCCATGATAACCCAATGGATGAATTGCAAAGCAAGTGCATATTTATTATCCGGAGGGCAGGCTACACGAATAAACAAGGTATGCAAAGGGGCAAAATGGATCGCTGGGTCCTACCACCTTGGTGAAAACTTGCTGGGACCCGAGGGGTATATATGCCTCCAGCAAAGGCTTCAGCAGATACCATTGGGGAACAGGCTTTAGCAGATACCATTGGGGAACAGGCTTCAGCAGATACCATTGGGGAACAGGCTTTGACCCCATAGGTGATATATTTTCCTTTCAAGATTTAGTAAAAGAAAATCACTGGAACAGAACAATACATCCACACAGAGCAAACTTGAACTAATATAAACTTCATCTTAGGATTAATTTTCACACTTTAATCATATATTGAACAGTGGTGTTGTAAATACCTAAAGAGTTACATATGCCAAGTAAGAAAACATATAAGTGGCTACATGTGGTGTGATAGAACTTCAAGGCCCTAGGCAAAGTTGTCTATACAATTCTCATACAGCAATCATGTGAAAAGCAACATGAAAGCAAATAAGAAGAACCCGTCAAAGTCTAGAACTCTTGATTAGTTTGATTCCATAATAACCCAATGGATGAATTGCAAAAAGCAAGTGCATATTTACTATCTGGATGACAGACTACACGAATAAACAAGGTATGCAAAGTAGTGTAATAGAACGCTTGGTCCTACCACCTTGGTGAAAACTTGCTGGGACCCGAGGGGTATATATTCCTCCAGCAAAGGCTTCAGCAGATACCATTGGGGAACAGGCTTTGACCCCATACGTGATATCTTTTCCCTTCCAGGTTTAGTCATAGAACATCACTGGAACAGAACAACACATCCACACAGAGCAAACTTGAACTAATATAAACTTTTTCTAACAATTAATTTTCACACTTTAATCATATAGTGAACAGTGGTGTTGTAAATACCTAAAGAGTTACATATGCCAAGTAAGAAAACATATAAGTGGCTACATGTGGTGTGATAGAACTTCAAGGCCCTAGGCATAGTTGTCTATAAAAATCTCATACAGCAATCATGTGAAAAGCAACATGAAAGCAAATAAGAAGAACCCGTCAAAGTCTAGAACTCTTGATTAGTTTGATTCCATAATAACCAAATGGATGAATTGCAAAGCAAGTGCATATTAATTATCTGGAGGGCAGGCTACACGAATAAACAAGGTATGTAAAGGGGCAAAATGGATCGCTGGGTCCTACCACCTTGGTGAAAACTTGCTGGGACCCGAGGGGTATATATGCCTCCAGCAAAGGCTTCAGCAGATACCATTGGGGAACAGGCTTCAGCAGATACCATTGGGAAACAGGCTTTGACCCCATAGGTGATATCTTTTCCCTTCAAGGTTTAGTCATAGAACATCACTGGAACAGAACAATACATCCACACAGAGCAAACTTGGAACTAATATAAACTTTTTCTTGCAATTAATTTTCACACTTTAATCGTTGTAAATACCTAAAGAGTTACATATGCCAAGTAAGAAAACATATAAGTGGCTACATGTGGTGTGATAGAACTTCAAGGCCCTAGGCATAGTTGTCTATAAAATTCTCATACAGCAATCATGTGAAAAGCAACATGAAAGCAAATAAGAAGAACCCGTCAAAGTCTAGAACTCTTGATTAGTTTGATTCCATAATAACCCAATGGATGAATTGCAAAAAGCAAGTGCATATTTACTATCTGGATGGCAGACTACACGAATAAACAAGGTATGCAAAGGGGCAAAATGGATCGCTGGGTCCTACCACCTTGGTGAAAACTTGCTGGGACCCGAGGGGTATATATGCCTTCAGCAAAGGCTTCAGCAGATACCATTGGGGAACAGGCTTTAGCAGATACCATTGGGGAACAGGCTTCAGCAGATACCATTGGGGAACAGGCTTTGACCCCATAGGTGATATATTTTCCTTTCAAGATTTAGTAAAAGAAAATCACTGGAACAGAACAATACATCCACACAGAGCAAACTTGAACTAATATAAACTTCATCTTAGGATTAATTTTCACACTTTAATCATATATTGAACAGTGGTGTTGTAAATACCTAAAGAGTTACATATGCCAAGTAAGAAAACATATAAGTGGCTACATGTGGTGTGATAGAACTTCAAGGCCCTAGGCAAAGTTGTCTATACAATTCTCATACAGCAATCATGTGAAAAGCAACATGAAAGCAAATAAGAAGAACCCGTCAAAGTCTAGAACTCTTGATTAGTTTGATTCCATAATAACCCAATGGATGAATTGCAAAAAGCAAGTGCATATTTACTATCTGGATGACAGACTACACGAATAAACAAGGTATGCAAAGTAGTGTAATAGAACGCTTGGTCCTACCACCTTGGTGAAAACTTGCTGGGACCCGAGGGGTATATATTCCTCCAGCAAAGGCTTCAGCAGATACCATTGGGGAACAGGCTTTGACCCCATACGTGATATCTTTTCCCTTCCAGGTTTAGTCATAGAACATCACTGGAACAGAACAACACATCCACACAGAGCAAACTTGAACTAATATAAACTTTTTCTAACAATTAATTTTCACACTTTAATCATATAGTGAACAGTGGTGTTGTAAATACCTAAAGAGTTACATATGCCAAGTAAGAAAACATATAAGTGGCTACATGTGGTGTGATAGAACTTCAAGGCCCTAGGCATAGTTGTCTATAAAAATCTCATACAGCAATCATGTGAAAAGCAACATGAAAGCAAATAAGAAGAACCCGTCAAAGTCTAGAACTCTTGATTAGTTTGATTCCATAATAACCAAATGGATGAATTGCAAAGCAAGTGCATATTAATTATCTGGAGGGCAGGCTACACGAATAAACAAGGTATGTAAAGGGGCAAAATGGATCGCTGGGTCCTACCACCTTGGTGAAAACTTGCTGGGACCCGAGGGGTATATATGCCTCCAGCAAAGGCTTCAGCAGATACCATTGGGGAACAGGCTTCAGCAGATACCATTGGGAAACAGGCTTTGACCCCATAGGTGATATCTTTTCCCTTCAAGGTTTAGTCATAGAACATCACTGGAACAGAACAATACATCCACACAGAGCAAACTTGGAACTAATATAAACTTTTTCTTGCAATTAATTTTCACACTTTAATCGTTGTAAATACCTAAAGAGTTACATATGCCAAGTAAGAAAACATATAAGTGGCTACATGTGGTGTGATAGAACTTCAAGGCCCTAGGCATAGTTGTCTATAAAATTCTCATACAGCAATCATGTGAAAAGCAACATGAAAGCAAATAAGAAGAACCCGTCAAAGTCTAGAACTCTTGATTAGTTTGATTCCATAATAACCCAATGGATGAATTGCAAAAAGCAAGTGCATATTTACTATCTGGATGGCAGACTACACGAATAAACAAGGTATGCAAAGTAGTGTAATAGAACGCTGGGTCCTACCACCTTGGTGAAAACTTGCTGGGACCCGAGGGGTATATATTCCTCCAGCAAAGGCTTCAGCAGATACCATTGGGGAACAGGCTTTGACCCCATACGTGATATCTTTTCCCTTCAAGGTTTAGTCACAGAACATCACTGGAACAGAACAATACATCCACACAGAGCAAACTTGAACTAATATAAACTTCTTCTTAGGATTAATTTTCAAACTTTAATCGTTGTACATACCTAAAGAGTTACATATGCCAAGTAAGAAAACATAAGTGGCTACATGTGGTGTGATAGAACTTCAAGGCCCTAGGCATAGTCGTCTATAAAAATCTCATACAGCAATCATGTGAAAAGCAACATGAAAGCAAATAAGAAGAACCCGTCAAAGTCTAGAACTCTTGATTAGTTTGATTCCATGATAACCCAATGGATGAATTGCAAAGCAAGTGCATATTTATTATCCGGAGGGCAGGCTACACGAATAAACAAGGTATGCAAAGGGGCAAAATGGATCGCTGGGTCCTACCACCTTGGTGAAAACTTGCTGGGACCCGAGGGGTATATATGCCTCCAGCAAAGGCTTCAGCAGATACCATTGGGGAACAGGCTTTAGCAGATACCATTGGGGAACTGGCTTCAGCAGATACCATTGGGGAACAGGCTTTGACCCCATAGGTGATATATTTTCCCTTCAAGATTTAGTAAAAGAAAATCACTGGAACAGAACAATACATCCACACAGAGCAAACTTGAACTAATATAAACTTCATCTTAGGATTAATTTTCACACTTTAATCATATATTGAACAGTGGTGTTGTAAATACCTAAAGAGTTACATATGCCAAGTAAGAAAACATATAAGTGGCTACATGTGGTGTGATAGAACTTCAAGGCCCTAGGCAAAGTTGTCTATACAATTCTCATACAGCAATCATGTGAAAAGCAACATGAAAGCAAATAAGAAGAACCCGTCAAAGTCTAGAACTCTTGATTAGTTTGATTCCATAATAACCCAATGGATGAATTGCAAAAAGCAAGTGCATATTTACTATCTGGATGACAGACTACACGAATAAACAAGGTATGCAAAGTAGTGTAATAGAACGCTTGGTCCTACCACCTTGGTGAAAACTTGCTGGGACCCGAGGGGTATATATTCCTCCAGCAAAGGCTTCAGCAGATACCATTGGGGAACAGGCTTTGACCCCATACGTGATATCTTTTCCCTTCCAGGTTTAGTCATAGAACATCACTGGAACAGAACAATACATCCACACAGAGCAAACTTGAACTAATATAAACTTCATCTTAGGATTAATTTTCACACTTTAATCATATATTGAACAGTGGTGTTGTAAATACCTAAAGAGTTACATATGCCAAGTAAGAAAACATATAAGTGGCTACATGTGCTGTGATAGAACTTCAAGGCCCTAGGCAAAGTTGTCTATACAATTATCATACAGCAATCATGTGAAAAGCAACATGAAAGCAAATAAGAAGAACCTGTCAAAGTCTAGAACTCTTGATTAGTTTGATTCCATAATAACCCAATGGATGAATTGCAAAAAGCAAGTGCATATTTACTATCTGGATGACAGACTACACGAATAAACAAGGTATGCAAAGTAGTGTAATAGAACGCTTGGTCCTACCACATTGGTGAAAACTTGCTGGGACCCGAGGGGTATATATTCCTCCAGCAAAGGCTTCAGCAGATACCATTGGGGAACAGGCTTTGACCCCATACGTGATATCTTTTCCCTTCCAGGTTTAGTCATAGAACATCACTGGAACAGAACAATACATCCACACAGAGCAAACTTGAACTAATATAAACTTTTTCTAACAATTAATTTTCACACTTTAATCATATAGTGAACAGTGGTGTTGTAAATACCTAAAGAGTTACATATGCCAAGTAAGAAAACATATAAGTGGCTACATGTGGTGTGATAGAACTTCAAGGCCCTAGGCATAGTTGTCTATAAAAATCTCATACAGCAATCATGTGAAAAGCAACATGAAAGCAAATAAGAAGAACCCGTCAAAGTCTAGAACTCTTGATTAGTTTGATTCCATAATAACCAAATGGATGAATTGCAAAGCAAGTGCATATTTATTATCTGGAGGGCAGGCTACACGAATAAACAAGGTATGTAAAGGGGCAAAATGGATCGCTGGGTCCTACCACCTTGGTGAAAACTTGCTGGGACCCGAGGGGTATATATGCCTCCAGCAAAGGCTTCAGCAGATACCATTGGGGAACAGGCTTTAGCAGATACCATTGGGGAACAGGCTTCAGCAGATACCATTGGGGAACAGGCTTTGACCCCATAGGTGATATATTTTCCCTTCAAGATTTAGTAAAAGAAAATCACTGGAACAGAACAATACATCCACACAGAGCAAACTTGAACTAATATAAACTTCATCTTAGGATTAATTTTCACACTTTAATCATATATTGAACAGTGGTGTTGTAAATACCTAAAGAGTTACATATGCCAAGTAAGAAAACATATAAGTGGCTACATGTGGTGTGATAGAACTTCAAGGCCCTAGGCAAAGTTGTCTATACAATTCTCATACAGCAATCATGTGAAAAGCAACATGAAAGCAAATAAGAAGAACCCGTCAAAGTCTAGAACTCTTGATTAGTTTGATTCCATAATAACCCAATGGATGAATTGCAAAAAGCAAGTGCATATTTACTATCTGGATGACAGACTACACGAATAAACAAGGTATGCAAAGTAGTGTAATAGAACGCTTGGTCCTACCACCTTGGTGAAAACTTGCTGGGACCCGAGGGGTATATATTCCTCCAGCAAAGGCTTCAGCAGATACCATTGGGGAACAGGCTTTGACCCCATACGTAATATCTTTTCCCTTCCAGGTTTAGTCATAGAACATCACTGGAACAGAACAACACATCCACACAGAGCAAACTTGAACTAATATAAACTTTTTCTAACAATTAATTTTCACACTTTAATCATATAGTGAACAGTGGTGTTGTAAATACCTAAAGAGTTACATATGCCAAGTAAGAAAACATATAAGTGGCTACATGTGGTGTGATAGAACTTCAAGGCCCTAGGCATAGTTGCCTATAAAAATCTCATACAGCAATCATGTGAAAAGCAACATGAAAGCAAATAAGAAGAACCCGTCAAAGTCTAGAACTCTTGATTAGTTTGATTCCATAATAACCAAATGGATGAATTGCAAAGCAAGTGCATATTTATTATCTGGATGGCAGACTACACGAATAAACAAGGTATGCAAAGTAGTGTAATAGAACGCTTGGTCCTACCACCTTGATGAAAACTTGCTGGGACCCGAGGGGTATATATTCCTCCAGCAAAGGCTTCAGCAGATACCATTGGGGAACAGGCTTTGACCCCATACGTGATATCTTTTCCCTTCAAGGATTAGTCACAGAACATCACTGGAACAGAACAATACATCCACACAGAGCAAACTTGAACTAATATAAACTTCTTCTTAGGATTAATTTTCAAACTTTAATCGTTGTACATACCTAAAGAGTTACATATGCCAAGTAAGAAAACATAAGTGGCTACATGTGGTGTGATAGAACTTCAAGGCCCTAGGCATAGTTGTCTATAAAAATCTCATACAGCAATCATGTGAAAAGCAACATGAAAGCAAATAAGAAGAACCCGTCAAAGTCTAGAACTCTTGATTAGTTTGATTCCATGATAACCCAATGGATGAATTGCAAAGCAAGTGCATATTTATTATCCGGAGGGCAGGCTACACGAATAAACAAGGTATGCAAAGGGGCAAAATGGATCGCTGGGTCCTACCACCTTGGTGAAAACTTGCTGGGACCCGAGGGGTATATATGCCTCCAGCAAAGGCTTCAGCAGATACCATTGGGGAACAGGCTTTAGCAGATACCATTGGGGAACAGGCTTTAGTAGATACCATTGGGGAACAGGCTTTGACCCCATAGGTGATATATTTTCCCTTCAAGATTTAGTAAAAGAAAATCACTGGAACAGAACAATACATCCACACAGAGCAAACTTGAACTAATATAAACTTCATCTTAGGATTAATTTTCACACTTTAATCATATATTGAACAGTGGTGTTGTAAATACCTAAAGAGTTACATATGCCAAGTAAGAAAACATATAAGTGGCTACATGTGGTGTGATAGAACTTCAAGGCCCTAGGCAAAGTTGTCTATACAATTCTCATACAGCAATCATGTGAAAAGCAACATGAAAGCAAATAAGAAGAACCCGTCAAAGTCTAGAACTCTTGATTAGTTTGATTCCATAATAACCCAATGGATGAATTGCAAAAAGCAAGTGCATATTTACTATCTGGATGACAGACTACACGAATAAACAAGGTATGCAAAGTAGTGTAATAGAACGCTTGGTCCTACCACCTTGGTGAAAACTTGCTGGGACCCGAGGGGTATATATTCCTCCAGCAAAGGCTTCAGCAGATACCATTGGGGAACAGGCTTTGACCCCATACGTGATATCTTTTCCCTTCCAGGTTTAGTCATAGAACATCACTGGAACAGAACAATACATCCACACAGAGCAAACTTGAACTACTATAAACTTTTTCTAACAATTAATTTTCACACTTTAATCATATAGTGAACAGTGGTGTTGTAAATACCTAAAGAGTTACATATGCCAAGTAAGAAAACATATAAGTGGCTACATGTGGTGTGATAGAACTTCAAGGCCCTAGGCATAGTTGTCTATAAAATTCTCATACAGCAATCATGTGAAAAGCAACATGAAAGCAAATAAGAAGAACCCGTCAAAGTCTAGAACTCTTGATTAGTTTGATTCCATGATAACCCAATGGATGAATTGCAAAGCAAGTGCATATTTATTATCCGGAGGGCAGGCTACACGAATAAACAAGGTATGCAAAGGGGCAAAATGGATCGCTGGGTCCTACCACCTTGGTGAAAACTTGCTGGGACCCGAGGGGTATATATGCCTCCAGCAAAGGCTTCAGCAGATACCATTGGGGAACAGGCTTTGACCCCATAGGTGATATCTTTTCCCTTCAAGGTTTAGTCATAGAACATCACTGGAACAGAACAATACATCCACACAGAGCAAACTTGGAACTAATATAAACTTTTTCTTGCAATTAATTTTCACACTTTAATTATTGTAAATACCTAAAGAGTTACATATGCCAAGTAAGAAAACATATAAGTGGCTACATGTGGTGTGATAGAACTTCAAGGCCCTAGACATAGTTGTCTATAAAAATCTCATACAGCAATCATGTGAAAAGCAACATGAAAGCAAATAAGAAGAACCCGTCAAAGTCTAGAACTCTTGATTAGTTTGATTCCATAATAACCAAATGGATGAATTGCAAAGCAAGTGCATATTTATTATCCGGAGGGCAGGCTACACGAATAAACAAGGTATGCAAAGGGGCAAAATGGATCGCTGGGTCCTACCACCTTGGTGAAAACTTGCTGGGACCCGAGGGGTATATATGCCTCCAGCAAAGGCTTCAGCAGGTACCATTGGGGAACAGGCTTCAGCAGATACCATTGGGGAACAGGCTTTGACCCCATAGGTGATATATTTTCCCTTCAAGATTTAGTAATAGAAAATCACTGGAACAGAACAATACATCCACACAGAGCAAACTTGAACTAATATAAACTTCTTCTTAGGATTAATTTTCACACTTTAATCATATAGTCAAGTCAAGTCATCTTCATTTATATAGCGCTTTTAACAATGTAGATTGTCTCAAAGCAGCTTTACAGAGATAAGCGTATAATTTAAGGTAACATAGATTGTTTCGGCTTTACAGCAGAGTTAAGTTATTTCCATCTAAAGTTAGTTTTAATTGATTTGGTTCCGTCGCAATGATCATTTGTTATTAAATTAGGGGCCGCTAAGACGACACCATTCTCTCTACGCAGACTTTAAACGCGAACCTGTGAGAAACGCTGATGGCGGTCACATGCGCATTTAGAATGGGTTCTATAGTTATGTGCGTTAGAATATACGCAGGTTTGGAATTCCCTACAAGCCAAGCCTAAACAAAATACTTGTCTTTCCTTATAAATTTTGATAAGGATCAAAATAGTGAACAGTCACTTCATATATTCACTTCATATAGTGAGCAGTCGTGTTGTAAATACCTAAAGAGTTACATATGCCAAGTAAGAAAACATATAAGTGGCTACATGTGGTGTGATAGAACTTCAAGGCCCTAGGCATAGTTGTCTATAAAAATCTCATACAGCAATCATGTGAAAAGCAACATGAATGCAAATAAGAAGAACCCGTCAAAGTCTAGAACTCTTGATTAGTTTGATTCCATAATAACCCAATGGATGAATTGCAAAAAGCAAGTGCATATTTATTATCTGGAGGGTAGGCTACACGAATAAACAAGGTATGCAAATAGGGCGAAATGGATCGCTGGGTCCTACCACCTTGGTGAAAACTTGCTGGGACCTGAGGAGTATATATGCCTCCAGCAAAGGCTTAAGCAGATACCATTGGGGAACAGGCTTTGACCCCATACGTGATATCTTTTCCCTTCAAGGTTTAGTCACAGAACATCACTGGAACAGAACAATACATCCACACAGAGCAAACTTGAACTAATATAAACTTCTTCTTAGGATTAATTTTCAAACTTTAATCGTTGTACATACCTAAAAAGTTACATATGCCAAGTAAGAAAACATGTAAGTGGCTACATGTGGTGTGATAGAACTTCAAGGCCCTAGGCATAGTTGTCTATAAAATTCTCATACAGCAATCATGTGAAAAGCAACATGAAAGCAAATAAGAAGAACCCGTCAAAGTCTAGAACTCTTGATTAGTTTGATTCCATAATAACCCAATGGATGAATTGCAAAGCAAGTGCATATTTATTATCTGGAGGGCAGGCTACACGAATAAACAAGCTATGCAAAGGGGCAAAATGGATCGCTGGGTCCTACCACCTTGGTGAAAACTTGCTGGGACCCGAGGGGTATATATGCCTCCAGCAAAGGCTTCAGCAGATACCATTGGGAACAGGCTTTGACCCCATAGGTGATATCTTTTCCCTTCAAGGTTTAGTCACAGAACATCACTGGAACAGAACAATACATCCACACAGAGCAAACTTGAGCTAATATGAACTTTTTCTTACAATTAATTTTCACACTTTATTTATATAGTGAACAGTGATGTTGTAAATACCTAAAGAGTTACATATGCCAAGTAAGAAAACATATAAGTGGCTACATGTGGTGTGATAGAACTTCAAGGCCCTAGGCATAGTTGTCTATAAAAATCTCATACAGCAATCATGTGAAAAGCAACATGAAAGCAAATAAGAAGAACCCGTCAAAGTCTAGAACTCTTGATTAGTTTGATTCCATGATAACCCAATGGATGAATTGCAAAGCAAGTGCATATTTATTATCTGGAGGATAGTGAACAGTGGTGTTGTAAATACCTAAAGAGTTACATATGCCAAGTAAGAAAATATATAAGTGGCTATATGTGGTGTGATAGAACTTCAAGGCCCTAGGCATAGTTGTCTATAAAAATCTCATACAGCAATCATGAGAACAGTCAGAGGTGTATAGTCCAGGGGTCAGAAAGTCCTGCCATATGTTTATTCCACCCATGAACTCAGCCAGCTGATTTAACTAATAAGTTCTATCTCCTGGCTGAATTAGCAAATCCAGGTGATTGGAACAAAATACTGAGGAGGACTTTTACTTTCTGAACCTGGACTTTACACCTCTGGCCACATGTCAGCCAAGAGCAAAAGAAATAAACCAGAACTGGACCTTATCTGAGCCACAAAACCTGTGCATATTAAATATGGAGTCATCTCAGTCTTAATAAGCCTGTTAACAAGCAGAATCACTGAAGGGAAAGAAGAGAATAGAAAAAGAGACGAGCAGAAACACAAGAACTACAACTGACTTCAGACACAGCCTTAGATGAAATCAACTGAAGAGAAAAGAAGACATTAAATCTGTGATCTCAGCAGAGGAGGATTAATCAACTCCACAAACAGCATTACCAGCTTCACTTATTACTAACCAGACTGACTTTATTTCTGTCAGAAGTCTACAGAAGTTTTTATTGAGAATTAACAGAGGTTTAACTCTAATGTGGTTCATTTGAAGTCACCATAATAGTGATTACTGTTTCCATTAGTTGGGCTCTTAACTCTTATGATAGACGGTGTGTTTGTTAAACACATTTGCAGCAGCAAAAGAAGGTAAAGTCAAATGAGATCAGGTGATGATGGTTACCTGTTGATGGTTTTATAATCGTCATGAAGTAGCCTGAATCACTGATGTTTCCAAAGGATGGTGAGAGGCTTTCTTTTCCATAACAAACACGCCATACCATACAAACACACAGTCACACCAGCCAGAAAAATAATAATAATGTTAGGGATTATTTTTGCCAAAGGGTGACACCCTTTATTCAGTACAGTTTATGGCGACTGTACTGGGGCGTTGGATGTTATGTGATATAGGGACTATTTTACACCAGGGGTACCCTTTATACAGTACAGCTTATTGTGACTGTACTGGGGCGTTAGGACCCACTAAGGCCACAGGTTGATCAGACCTGCAGGCCTCTCTAACACCTCTTCCAGCAGCTACCCAGTCTCCCAGGAGGTTTCCCATCCAGATAAAGACCAGGCTCAACCCTACTTAGCTTCGATGGGAGTGCAGTTGGAAGCTTCAGGTTGACCACTGCTGGCTGGTACTGCTTTCTTTGCGAGAGTTATAAAGACCAACTAATGGAAACAAGAATCACCATTATGGTGATTTCAAATGAAACAGAGAGTTAAAACCCTGTTAATTCTCAGTGGACATCTGGCAGATGTAAGATGTCAAAGTTTCTGAATAAAACTCTGACACAGCAAAGCAGATTTTAGATATTTTAGTGAACTTTTAAATCTCCGTTGCAATTGTTTACATTTCTGTTTCGCGCTTGGTTTTCTTCTCTCCTGTTTACGCTGTCTCAACACCACAAAACCGAATCTAACGCGCCCCCTTGTGGGCTGAATGAACAATGTCTGCTTTCAAACTAAAATACATCACATGTGGAAATAATATAACATAACATCACATGTTATAAATCGTAAACATTACAATGTCTAAATCCAGAGGTGTATAGTCCAGGGGTCAGAAAGCAGAAGTCCTGCCATATGTTTATTCCACCCATGAACTCAGCCAGCTGATTTAACTAATTAGTTCTATCTCCTGGCTGAATTAGCAAATCCAGGTGATTGGAACAAAACACTGAGGAGGACTTTTACTTTCTGAACCTGGACTTTACACCTCTGGGAACAGCAACATGAAAAAAATAAGAAGAAACCGTCAAAGTCTAGAACTCTTGATTAGTTTGATTCCATAATAACCCAATGGATGAATTGCAAAAAGCAAGTGCATATTTACTATCTAGATGGCAGGCTACACGAATAAACAAGGTATGCAAAGTGGTGCAATGGATCGCTGGGTCCTACCACCTTGGTGAAAACTTGCTGGGACCCGAGGGGTATATATGCCTCCAGCAAAGGCTTCAGCAGATACCATTGGGGAACAGGCTTTGACCCCATAGGTGATATCTTTTCCCTTCAAGGTTTAGTCATAGAACATCACTGGAACAGAACAATACATCCACACAGAGCAAACTTGAACTAATATAAACTTTTTCTTGCAATTAATTTTCACACTTTATATAGTGAACAGTGGTGTTGTAAATACCTAAAGAGTTACATATGCCAAGTAAGAAAACATATAAGTGGCTACATGTGGTGTGATAGAACTTCAAGGCCCTAGGCATAGTTGTCTATAAAAATCTCATACAGCAATCATGTGAAAAGCAACATGAATGCAAATAAGAAGAACCCGTCAAAGTCTAGAACTCTTGATTAGTTTGATTCCATAATAACCCAATGGATGAATTGCAAAAAGCAAGTGCATATTTATTATCTGGAGGGTAGGCTACACGAATAAACAAGGTATGCAAATAGGGCGAAATGGATCGCTGGGTCCTACCACCTTGGTGAAAACTTGCTGGGACCTGAGGAGTATATATGCCTCCAGCAAAGGATTAAGCAGATACCATTGGGGAACAGGCTTTGACCCCATACGTGATATCTTTTCCCTTCAAGGTTTAGTCACAGAACATCACTGGAACAGAACAATACATCCACACAGAGCAAACTTGAACTAATATAAACTTCTTCTTAGGGTTAATTTTCAAACTTTAATCGTTGTACATACCTAAAGAGTTACATATGCCAAGTAAGAAAACATATAAGTGGCTACATGTGGTGTGATAGAACTTCAAGGCCCTAGACATAGTTGTCTATAAAAATCTCATACAGCAATCATGTGAAAAGCAACATGAAAGCAAATAAGAAGAACCCGTCAAAGTCTAGAACTCTTGATTAGTTTGATTCCATGATAACCCAATGGATGAATTGCAAAGCAAGTGCATATTTATTATCCGGAGGGCAGGCTACACGAATAAACAAGGTATGGAAAGGGGCAAAATGGATCGCTGGGTCCTACCACCTTGGTGAAAACTTGCTGGGACCCGAGGGGTATATATGCCTCCAGCAAAGGCTTCAGCAGATACCATTGGGGAACAGGCTTTAGCAGATACCATTGGGGAACAGGCTTTGACCCCATAGGTGATATATTTTCCCTTCAAGATTTAGTAATAGAAAATCACTGGAACAGAACAATATATCCACACAGAGCAAACTTGAACTAATATAAACTTCTTCTTAGGATTAATTTTCACACTTTAATCATATAGTCAAGTCAAGTCATCTTCATTTATATAGCGCTTTTAACAATGTAGATTGTCTCAAAGCAGCTTTACAGAGATAAGCGTATAATTTAAGGTAACAGAGATTGTTTCGGCTTTACAGCAGAGTTAAGTTATTTCCATCTAAAGTTAGTTTTAATTGATTTGGTTCCGTCGCAATGATCATTTGTTATTAAATTAGGGGCCGCTAAGACGACACCATTCTCTCTACGCAGACTTTAAACGCGAACCTGTGAGAAACGCTGATGGCGGTCACATGCGCATTTAGAATGGGTTCTATAGTTATGTGCGTTAGAATATACGCAGGTTTGGAATTCCCTACAAGCCAAGCCTAAACAAAATACTTGTCTTTCCTTATAAATTTTGATAAGGATCAAAATAGTGAACAGTCACTTCATATATTCACTTCATATAGTGAGCAGTCGTGTTGTAAATACCTAAAGAGTTACATATGCCAAGTAAGAAAACATATAAGTGGCTACATGTGGTGTGATAGAACTTCAAGGCCCTAGGCATAGTTGTCTATAAAAATCTCATACAGCAATCATGTGAAAAGCAACATGAATGCAAATAAGAAGAACCCGTCAAAGTCTAGAACTCTTGATTAGTTTGATTCCATAATAACCCAATGGATGAATTGCAAAAAGCAAGTGCATATTTATTATCTGGAGGGTAGGCTACACGAATAAACAAGGTATGCAAATAGGGCGAAATGGATCGCTGGGTCCTACCACCTTGATGAAAACTTGCTGGGACCTGAGGAGTATATATGCCTCCAGCAAAGGCTTAAGCAGATACCATTGGGGAACAGGCTTTGACCCCATACGTGATATCTTTTCCCTTCAAGGTTTAGTCACAGAACATCACTGGAACAGAACAATACATCCACACAGAGCAAACTTGAACTAATATAAACTTCTTCTTAGGGTTAATTTTCAAACTTTAATCGTTGTACATACCTAAAGAGTTACATATGCCAAGTAAGAAAACGTATAAGTGGCTACATGTGGTGTGATAGAACTTCAAGGCCCTAGACATAGTTGTCTATAAAAATCTCATACAGCAATCATGTGAAAAGCAACATGAAAGCAAATAAGAAGAACCCGTCAAAGTCTAGAACTCTCGATTAGTTTGATTCCATGATAACCCAATGGATGAATTGCAAAGCAAGTGCATTTTTATTATCCGGAGGGCAGGCTACACGAATAAACAAGGTATGCAAAGGGGCAAAATGGATCGCTGGGTCCTACCACCTTGGTGAAAACTTGCTGGGACCCGAGGGGTATATATGCCTCCAGCAAAGGCTTCAGCAGATACCATTGGGAACAGGCTTTGACCCCATAGGTGATATCTTTTCCCTTCAAGGTTTAGTCACAGAACATCACTGGAACAGAACAATACATCCACACAGAGCAAACTTGAGCTAATATGAACTTTTTCTTACAATTAATTTTCACACTTTATTTATATAGTGAACAGTGATGTTGTAAATACCTAAAGAGTTACATATGCCAAGTAAGAAAACATATAAGTGGCTACATGTGGTGTGATAGAACTTCAAGGCCCTAGGCATAGTTGTCTATAAAAATCTCATACAGCAATCATGTGAAAAGCAACATGAAAGCAAATAAGAAGAACCCGTCAAAGTCTAGAACTCTTGATTAGTTTGATTCCATGATAACCCAATGGATGAATTGCAAAGCAAGTGCATATTTATTATCTGGAGGATAGTGAACAGTGGTGTTGTAAATACCTAAAGAGTTACATATGCCAAGTAAGAAAATATATAAGTGGCTATATGTGGTGTGATAGAACTTCAAGGCCCTAGGCATAGTTGTCTATAAAAATCTCATACAGCAATCATGAGAACAGTCAGAGGTGTATAGTCCAGGGGTCAGAAAGTCCTGCCATATGTTTATTCCACCCATGAACTCAGCCAGCTGATTTAACTAATAAGTTCTATCTCCTGGCTGAATTAGCAAATCCAGGTGATTGGAACAAAATACTGAGGAGGACTTTTACTTTCTGAACCTGGACTTTACACCTCTGGCCACATGTCAGCCAAGAGCAAAAGAAATAAACCAGAACTGGACCTTATCTGAGCCACAAAACCTGTGCATATTAAATATGGAGTCATCTCAGTCTTAATAAGCCTGTTAACAAGCAGAATCACTGAAGGAAAGAAGAGAATAGAAAAAGAGACGAGCAGAAACACAAGAACTACAACTGACTTCAGACACAGCCTTAGATGAAATCAACTGAAGAGAAAAGAAGACATTAAATCTGTGATCTCAGCAGAGGAGGATTAATCAACTCCACAAACAGCATTACCAGCTTCACTTATTACTAACCAGACTGACTTTATTTCTGTCAGAAGTCTACAGAAGTTTTTATTGAGAATTAACAGAGGTTTAACTCTAATGTGGTTCATTTGAAGTCACCATAATAGTGATTACTGTTCCCATTAGTTGGGCTCTTAACTCTTATGATAGACGGTGTGTTTGTTAAACACATTTGCAGCAGCAAAAGAAGGTAAAGTCAAATGAGATCAGGTGATGATGGTTACCTGTTGATGGTTTTATAATCGTCATGAAGTAGCCTGAATCACTGATGTTTCCAAAGGATGGTGAGAGGCTTTCTTTTCCATAACAAACACGCCATACCATACAAACACACAGTCACACCAGCCAGAAAAATAATAATAATGTTAGGGATTATTTTTGCCAAAGGGTGACACCCTTTATTCAGTACAGTTTATGGCGACTGTACTGGGGCGTTGGATGTTATGTGATATAGGGACTATTTTACACCAGGGGTACCCTTTATACAGTACAGCTTATTGTGACTGTACTGGGGCGTTAGGACCCACTAAGGCCACAGGTTGATCAGACCTGCAGGCCTCTCTAACACCTCTTCCAGCAGCTACCCAGTCTCCCAGGAGGTTTCCCATCCAGATAAAGACCAGGCTCAACCCTACTTAGCTTCGATGGGAGTGCAGTTGGAAGCTTCAGGTTGACAACTGCTGGCTGGTACTGCTTTCTTTGCAAGAGTTATAAAGACCAACTAATGGAAACAAGAATCACCATTATGGTGATTTCAAATGAAACAGAGAGTTAAAACCCTGTTAATTCTCAGTGGACATCTGGCAGATGTAAGATGTCAAAGTTTCTGAATAAAACTCTGACACAGCAAAGCAGATTTTAGATATTTTAGTGAACTTTTAAATCTCCGTTGCAATTGTTTACATTTCTGTTTCGCGCTTGGTTTTCTTCTCTCCTGTTTACGCTGTCTCAACACCACAAAACCGAATCTAACGCGCCCCCTTGTGGGCTGAATGAACAATGTCTGCTTTCAAACTAAAATACATCACATGTGGAAATAATATAACATAACATCACATGTTATAAATCGTAAACATTACAATGTCTAAATCCAGAGGTGTATAGTCCAGGGGTCAGAAAGCAGAAGTCCTGCCATATGTTTATTCCACCCATGAACTCAGCCAGCTGATTTAACTAATTAGTTCTATCTCCTGGCTGAATTAGCAAATCCAGGTGATTGGAACAAAACACTGAGGAGGACTTTTACTTTCTGAACCTGGACTTTACACCTCTGGGAACAGCAACATGAAAAAAATAAGAAGAAACCGTCAAAGTCTAGAACTCTTGATTAGTTTGATTCCATAATAACCCAATGGATGAATTGCAAAAAGCAAGTGCATATTTACTATCTGGATGGCAGGCTACACGAATAAACAAGGTATGCAAAGTGGTGCAATGGATCGCTGGGTCCTACCACCTTGGTGAAAACTTGCTGGGACCCGAGGGGTATATATGCCTCCAGCAAAGGCTTCAGCAGATACCATTGGGGAACAGGCTTTGACCCCATAGGTGATATCTTTTCCCTTCAAGGTTTAGTCATAGAACATCACTGGAACAGAACAATACATCCACACAGAGCAAACTTGAACTAATATAAACTTTTTCTTGCAATTAATTTTCACACTTTATATAGTGAACAGTGGTGTTGTAAATACCTAAAGAGTTACATATGCCAAGTAAGAAAACATATAAGTGGCTACATGTGGTGTGATAGAACTTCAAGGCCCTAGGCATAGTTGTCTATAAAAATCTCATACAGCAATCATGTGAAAAGCAACATGAATGCAAATAAGAAGAACCCGTCAAAGTCTAGAACTCTTGATTAGTTTGATTCCATAATAACCCAATGGATGAATTGCAAAAAGCAAGTGCATATTTATTATCTGGAGGGTAGGCTACACGAATAAACAAGGTATGCAAATAGGGCGAAATGGATCGCTGGGTCCTACCACCTTGGTGAAAACTTGCTGGGACCTGAGGAGTATATATGCCTCCAGCAAAGGCTTAAGCAGATACCATTGGGGAACAGGCTTTGACCCCATACGTGATATCTTTTCCCTTCAAGGTTTAGTCACAGAACATCACTGGAACAGAACAATACATCCACACAGAGCAAACTTGAACTAATATAAACTTCTTCTTAGGGTTAATTTTCAAACTTTAATCGTTGTACATACCTAAAGAGTTACATATGCCAAGTAAGAAAACATATAAGTGGCTACATGTGGTGTGATAGAACTTCAAGGCCCTAGACATAGTTGTCTATAAAAATCTCATACAGCAATCATGTGAAAAGCAACATGAAAGCAAATAAGAAGAACCCGTCAAAGTCTAGAACTCTTGATTAGTTTGATTCCATGATAACCCAATGGATGAATTGCAAAGCAAGTGCATATTTATTATCCGGAGGGCAGGCTACACGAATAAACAAGGTATGGAAAGGGGCAAAATGGATCGCTGGGTCCTACCACCTTGGTGAAAACTTGCTGGGACCCGAGGGGTATATATGCCTCCAGCAAAGGCTTCAGCAGATACCATTGGGGAACAGGCTTTAGCAGATACCATTGGGGAACAGGCTTCAGCAGATACCATTGGGGAACAGGCTTTGACCCCATAGGTGATATATTTTCCCTTCAAGATTTAGTAATAGAAAATCACTGGAACAGAACAATACATCCACACAGAGCAAACTTGAACTAATATAAACTTCTTCTTAGGATTAATTTTCACACTTTAATCATATAGTCAAGTCAAGTCATCTTCATTTATATAGCGCTTTTAACAATGTAGATTGTCTCAAAGCAGCTTTACAGAGATAAGCGTATAATTTAAGGTAACAGAGATTGTTTCGGCTTTACAGCAGAGTTAAGTTATTTCCATCTAAAGTTAGTTTTAATTGATTTGGTTCCGTCGCAATGATCATTTGTTATTAAATTAGGGGCCGCTAAGACGACACCATTCTCTCTACGCAGACTTTAAACGCGAACCTGTGAGAAACGCTGATGGCGGTCACATGCGCATTTAGAATGGGTTCTATAGTTATGTGCGTTAGAATATACGCAGGTTTGGAATTCCCTACAAGCCAAGCCTAAACAAAATACTTGTCTTTCCTTATAAATTTTGATAAGGATCAAAATAGTGAACAGTCACTTCATATATTCACTTCATATAGTGAGCAGTCGTGTTGTAAATACCTAAAGAGTTACATATGCCAAGTAAGAAAACATATAAGTGGCTACATGTGGTGTGATAGAACTTCAAGGCCCTAGGCATAGTTGTCTATAAAAATCTCATACAGCAATCATGTGAAAAGCAACATGAATGCAAATAAGAAGAACCCGTCAAAGTCTAGAACTCTTGATTAGTTTGATTCCATAATAACCCAATGGATGAATTGCAAAAAGCAAGTGCATATTTATTATCTGGAGGGTAGGCTACACGAATAAACAAGGTATGCAAATAGGGCGAAATGGATCGCTGGGTCCTACCACCTTGATGAAAACTTGCTGGGACCTGAGGAGTATATATGCCTCCAGCAAAGGCTTAAGCAGATACCATTGGGGAACAGGCTTTGACCCCATACGTGATATCTTTTCCCTTCAAGGTTTAGTCACAGAACATCACTGGAACAGAACAATACATCCACACAGAGCAAACTTGAACTAATATAAACTTCTTCTTAGGGTTAATTTTCAAACTTTAATCGTTGTACATACCTAAAGAGTTACATATGCCAAGTAAGAAAACGTATAAGTGGCTACATGTGGTGTGATAGAACTTCAAGGCCCTAGACATAGTTGTCTATAAAAATCTCATACAGCAATCATGTGAAAAGCAACATGAAAGCAAATAAGAAGAACCCGTCAAAGTCTAGAACTCTCGATTAGTTTGATTCCATGATAACCCAATGGATGAATTGCAAAGCAAGTGCATTTTTATTATCCGGAGGGCAGGCTACACGAATAAACAAGGTATGCAAAGGGGCAAAATGGATCGCTGGGTCCTACCACCTTGGTGAAAACTTGCTGGGACCCGAGGGGTATATATGCCTCCAGCAAAGGCTTCAGCAGATACCATTGGGAACAGGCTTTGACCCCATAGGTGATATCTTTTCCCTTCAAGGTTTAGTCACAGAACATCACTGGAACAGAACAATACATCCACACAGAGCAAACTTGAGCTAATATGAACTTTTTCTTACAATTAATTTTCACACTTTATTTATATAGTGAACAGTGATGTTGTAAATACCTAAAGAGTTACATATGCCAAGTAAGAAAACATATAAGTGGCTACATGTGGTGTGATAGAACTTCAAGGCCCTAGGCATAGTTGTCTATAAAAATCTCATACAGCAATCATGTGAAAAGCAACATGAAAGCAAATAAGAAGAACCCGTCAAAGTCTAGAACTCTTGATTAGTTTCATTCCATGATAACCCAATGGATGAATTGCAAAGCAAGTGCATATTTATTATCTGGAGGATAGTGAACAGTGGTGTTGTAAATACCTAAAGAGTTACATATGCCAAGTAAGAAAATATATAAGTGGCTATATGTGGTGTGATAGAACTTCAAGGCCCTAGGCATAGTTGTCTATAAAAATCTCATACAGCAATCATGAGAACAGTCAGAGGTGTATAGTCCAGGGGTCAGAAAGTCCTGCCATATGTTTATTCCACCCATGAACTCAGCCAGCTGATTTAACTAATAAGTTCTATCTCCTGGCTGAATTAGCAAATCCAGGTGATTGGAACAAAATACTGAGGAGGACTTTTACTTTCTGAACCTGGACTTTACACCTCTGGCCACATGTCAGCCAAGAGCAAAAGAAATAAACCAGAACTGGACCTTATCTGAGCCACAAAACCTGTGCATATTAAATATGGAGTCATCTCAGTCTTAATAAGCCTGTTAACAAGCAGAATCACTGAAGGAAAGAAGAGAATAGAAAAAGAGACGAGCAGAAACACAAGAACTACAACTGACTTCAGACACAGCCTTAGATGAAATCAACTGAAGAGAAAAGAAGACATTAAATCTGTGATCTCAGCAGAGGAGGATTAATCAACTCCACAAACAGCATTACCAGCTTCACTTATTACTAACCAGACTGACTTTATTTCTGTCAGAAGTCTACAGAAGTTTTTATTGAGAATTAACAGAGGTTTAACTCTAATGTGGTTCATTTGAAGTCACCATAATAGTGATTACTGTTCCCATTAGTTGGGCTCTTAACTCTTATGATAGACGGTGTGTTTGTTAAACACATTTGCAGCAGCAAAAGAAGGTAAAGTCAAATGAGATCAGGTGATGATGGTTACCTGTTGATGGTTTTATAATCGTCATGAAGTAGCCTGAATCACTGATGTTTCCAAAGGATGGTGAGAGGCTTTCTTTTCCATAACAAACACGCCATACCATACAAACACACAGTCACACCAGCCAGAAAAATAATAATAATGTTAGGGATTATTTTTGCCAAAGGGTGACACCCTTTATTCAGTACAGTTTATGGCGACTGTACTGGGGCGTTGGATGTTATGTGATATAGGGACTATTTTACACCAGGGGTACCCTTTATACAGTACAGCTTATTGTGACTGTACTGGGGCGTTAGGACCCACTAAGGCCACAGGTTGATCAGACCTGCAGGCCTCTCTAACACCTCTTCCAGCAGCTACCCAGTCTCCCAGGAGGTTTCCCATCCAGATAAAGACCAGGCTCAACCCTACTTAGCTTCGATGGGAGTGCAGTTGGAAGCTTCAGGTTGACCACTGCTGGCTGGTACTGCTTTCTTTGCAAGAGTTATAAAGACCAACTAATGGAAACAAGAATCACCATTATGGTGATTTCAAATGAAACAGAGAGTTAAAACCCTGTTAATTCTCAGTGGACATCTGGCAGATGTAAGATGTCAAAGTTTCTGAATAAAACTCTGACACAGCAAAGCAGATTTTAGATCTTTTAGTGAACTTTTAAATCTCCGTTGCAATTGTTTACATTTCTGTTTCGCGCTTGGTTTTCTTCTCTCCTGTTTACGCTGTCTCAACACCACAAAACCGAATCTAACGCGCCCCCTTGTGGGCTGAATGAACAATGTCTGCTTTCAAACTAAAATACATCACATGTGGAAATAATATAACATAACATCACATGTTATAAATCGTAAACATTACAATGTCTAAATCCAGAGGTGTATAGTCCAGGGGTCAGAAAGCAGAAGTCCTGCCATATGTTTATTCCACCCATGAACTCAGCCAGCTGATTTAACTAATTAGTTCTATCTCCTGGCTGAATTAGCAAATCCAGGTGATTGGAACAAAACACTGAGGAGGACTTTTACTTTCTGAACCTGGACTTTACACCTCTGGGAACAGCAACATGAAAAAAATAAGAAGAAACCGTCAAAGTCTAGAACTCTTGATTAGTTTGATTCCATAATAACCCAATGGATGAATTGCAAAAAGCAAGTGCATATTTACTATCTGGATGGCAGGCTACACAAATAAACAAGGTATGCAAAGTGGTGCAATGGATCGCTGGGTCCTACCACCTTGGTGAAAACTTGCTGGGACCCGAGGGGTATATATGCCTCCAGCAAAGGCTTCAGCAGATACCATTGGGGAACAGGCTTTGACCCCATAGGTGATATCTTTTCCCTTCAAGGTTTAGTCATAGAACATCACTGGAACAGAACAATACATCCACACAGAGCAAACTTGAACTAATATAAACTTTTTCTTGCAATTAATTTTCACACTTTATATAGTGAACAGTGGTGTTGTAAATACCTAAAGAGTTACATATGCCAAGTAAGAAAACATATAAGTGGCTACATGTGGTGTGATAGAACTTCAAGGCCCTAGGCATAGTTGTCTATAAAAATCTCATACAGCAATCATGTGAAAAGCAACATGAATGCAAATAAGAAGAACCCGTCAAAGTCTAGAACTCTTGATTAGTTTGATTCCATAATAACCCAATGGATGAATTGCAAAAAGCAAGTGCATATTTATTATCTGGAGGGTAGGCTACACGAATAAACAAGGTATGCAAATAGGGCGAAATGGATCGCTGGGTCCTACCACCTTGGTGAAAACTTGCTGGGACCTGAGGAGTATATATGCCTCCAGCAAAGGCTTAAGCAGATACCATTGGGGAACAGGCTTTGACCCCATACGTGATATCTTTTCCCTTCAAGGTTTAGTCACAGAACATCACTGGAACAGAACAATACATCCACACAGAGCAAACTTGAACTAATATAAACTTCTTCTTAGGGTTAATTTTCAAACTTTAATCGTTGTACATACCTAAAGAGTTACATATGCCAAGTAAGAAAACATATAAGTGGCTACATGTGGTGTGATAGAACTTCAAGGCCCTAGACATAGTTGTCTATAAAAATCTCATACAGCAATCATGTGAAAAGCAACATGAAAGCAAATAAGAAGAACCCGTCAAAGTCTAGAACTCTTGATTAGTTTGATTCCATGATAACCCAATGGATGAATTGCAAAGCAAGTGCATATTTATTATCCGGAGGGCAGGCTACACGAATAAACAAGGTATGCAAAGGGGCAAAATGGATCGCTGGGTCCTACCACCTTGGTGAAAACTTGCTGGGACCCGAGGGGTATATATGCCTCCAGCAAAGGCTTCAGCAGGTACCATTGGGGAACAGGCTTCAGCAGATACCATTGGGGAACAGGCTTTGACCCCATAGGTGATATATTTTCCCTTCAAGATTTAGTAATAGAAAATCACTGGAACAGAACAATACATCCACACAGAGCAAACTTGAACTAATATAAACTTCTTCTTAGGATTAATTTTCACACTTTAATCATATAGTCAAGTCAAGTCATCTTCATTTATATAGCGCTTTTAACAATGTAGATTGTCTCAAAGCAGCTTTACAGAGATAAGCGTATAATTTAAGGTAACAGAGATTGTTTCGGCTTTACAGCAGACTTAAGTTATTTCCATCTAAAGTTAGTTTTAATTGATTTGGTTCCGTCGCAATGATCATTTGTTATTAAATTAGGGGCCGCTAAGACGACACCATTCTCTCTACGCAGACTTTAAACGCGAACCTGTGAGAAACGCTGATGGCGGTCACATGCGCATTTAGAATGGGTTCTATAGTTATGTGCGTTAGAATATACGCAGGTTTGGAATTCCCTACAAGCCAAGCCTAAACAAAATACTTGTCTTTCCTTATAAATTTTGATAAGGATCAAAATAGTGAACAGTCACTTCATATATTCACTTCATATAGTGAGCAGTCGTGTTGTAAATACCTAAAGAGTTACATATGCCAAGTAAGAAAACATATAAGTGGCTACATGTGGTGTGATAGAACTTCAAGGCCCTAGGCATAGTTGTCTATAAAAATCTCATACAGCAATCATGTGAAAAGCAACATGAATGCAAATAAGAAGAACCCGTCAAAGTCTAGAACTCTTGATTAGTTTGATTCCATAATAACCCAATGGATGAATTGCAAAAAGCAAGTGCATATTTATTATCTGGAGGGTAGGCTACACGAATAAACAAGGTATGCAAATAGGGCGAAATGGATCGCTGGGTCCTACCACCTTGGTGAAAACTTGCTGGGACCTGAGGAGTATATATGCCTCCAGCAAAGGCTTAAGCAGATACCATTGGGGAACAGGCTTTGACCCCATACGTGATATCTTTTCCCTTCAAGGTTTAGTCACAGAACATCACTGGAACAGAACAATACATCCACACAGAGCAAACTTGAACTAATATAAACTTCTTCTTAGGATTAATTTTCAAACTTTAATCGTTGTACATACCTAAAGAGTTACATATGCCAAGTAAGAAAACATATAAGTGGCTACATGTGGTGTGATAGAACTTCAAGGCCCTAGGCATAGTTGTCTATAAAATTCTCATACAGCAATCATGTGAAAAGCAACATGAAAGCAAATAAGAAGAACCCGTCAAAGTCTAGAACTCTTGATTAGTTTGATTCCATAATAACCCAATGGATGAATTGCAAAGCAAGTGCATATTTATTATCTGGAGGGCAGGCTACACGAATAAACAAGCTATGCAAAGGGGCAAAATGGATCGCTAGGTCCTACCACCTTGGTGAAAACTTGCTGGGACCCGAGGGGTATATATGCCTCCAGCAAAGGCTTCAGCAGATACCATTGGGGAACAGGCTTTGACCCCATAGGTGATATCTTTTCCCTTCAAGGTTTAGTCACAGAACATCACTGGAACAGAACAATACATCCACACAGAGCAAACTTGAACTAATATGAACTTTTTCTTACAATTAATTTTCACACTTTATTTATATAGTGAACAGTGATGTTGTAAATACCTAAAGAGTTACATATGCCAAGTAAGAAAACATATAAGTGGCTACATGTGGTGTGATAGAACTTCAAGGCCCTAGGCATAGTTGTCTATAAAAATCTCATACAGCAATCATGTGAAAAGCAACATGAAAGCAAATAAGAAGAACCCGTCAAAGTCTAGAACTCTTGATTAGTTTGATTCCATGATAACCCAATGGATGAATTGCAAAGCAAGTGCATATTTATTATCTGGAGGATAGTGAACAGTGGTGTTGTAAATACCTAAAGAGTTACATATGCCAAGTAAGAAAATATATAAGTGGCTATATGTGGTGTGATAAAACTTCAAGGCCCTAGGCATAGTTGTCTATAAAAATCTCATACAGCAATCATGAGAACAGTCAGAGGTGTATAGTCCAGGGGTCAGAAAGTCCTGCCATATGTTTATTCCACCCATGAACTCAGCCAGCTGATTTAACTAATAAGTTCTATCTCCTGGCTGAATTAGCAAATCCAGGTGATTGGAACAAAATACTGAGGAGGACTTTTACTTTCTGAACCTGGACTTTACACCTCTGGCCACATGTCAGCCAAGAGCAAAAGAAATAAACCAGAACTGGACCTTATCTGAGCCACAAAACCTGTGCATTTTAAATATGGAGTCATCTCAGTCTTAATAAGCCTGTTAACAAGCAGAATCACTGAAGGAAAGAAGAGAATAGAAAAAGAGACGAGCAGAAACACAAGAACTACAACTGACTTCAGACACAGCCTTAGATGAAATCAACTGAAGAGAAAAGACATTAAATCTGTGATCTCAGCAGAGGAGGATTAATCAACTCCACAAACAGCATTACCAGCTTCACTTATTACTAACCAGACTGACTTTATTTCTGTCAGAAGTCTACAGAAGTTTTTATTGAGAATTAACAGAGGTTTAACTCTAATGTGGTTCATTTGAAGTCACCATAATAGTGATTACTGTTTACATTATTTGGGCTCTTAACTCTTATGATAGACAGTGTGTTTGTTAAACACATTTGCAGCAGCAAAAGAAGGTAAAGTCAAATGAGATCAGGTGATGATGGTTACCTGTTGATGGTTTTATAATCGTCATGAAGTAGCCTGAATCACTGATGTTTCCAAAGGATGGTGAGAGGCTTTCTTTTCCATAACAAACACGCCATACCATACAAACACACAGTCACACCAGCCAGAAAAATAATAATAATGTTAGGGATTATTTTTGCCAAAGGGTGACACCCTTTATTCAGTACAGTTTATGGCGACTGTACTGGGGCGTTGGATGTTATGTGATATAGGGACTATTTTACACCAGGGGTACCCTTTATACAGTACAGCTTATTGTGACTGTACTGGGGCGTTAGGACCCACTAAGGCCACAGGTTGATCAGACCTGCAGGCCTCTCTAACACCTCTTCCAGCAGCTACCCAGTCTCCCACGAGGTTTCCCATCCAGATAAAGACCAGGCTCAACCATACTTAGCTTCGATGGGAGTGCAGTTGGAAGCTTCAGGTTGACCACTGCTGGCTGGTACTGCTTTCTTTGCAAGAGTTATTAAGACCAACTAATGGAAACAAGAAATCACCATTATGGTGATTTCAAATGAAACAGAGTTAAAACCCTGTTAATTCTCAGTGGACATCTGGCAGATGTAAGATGTCAAAGTTTCTGAATAAAACTCTGACACAGCAAAGCAGATTTTAGATCTTTTAGTGAACTTATAAATCTCCGTTGCAATTGTTTACATTTCTGTTTCGCGCTTGGTTTTCTTCTCTCCTGTTTACGCTGTCTCAACACCACAAAACCGAATCTAACGCGCCCCCTTGTGGGCTGAATGAACAATGTCTGCTTTCAAACTAAAATATCACATGTGGAAATAATATAACATAACATCACATGTTATAAATCGTAAACATTACAATGTCTAAATCCAGAGGTGTATAGTCCAGGGGTCAGAAAGCAGAAGTCCTGCCATATGTTTATTCCACCCATGAACTCAGCCAGCTGATTTAACTAATTAGTTCTATCTCCTGGCTGAATTAGCAAATCCAGGTGATTGGAACAAAACACTGAGGAGGACTTTTACTTTCTGAACCTGGACTTTACACCTCTGGGAACAGCAACATGAAAAAAAATAAGAAGAAACCGTCAAAGTCTAGAACTCTTGATTAGTTTGATTCCATAATAACCCAATGGATGAATTGCAAAAAGCAAGTGCATATTTACTATCTGGATGGCAGGCTACACGAATAAACAAGGTATGCAAAGTGGTGCAATGGATCGCTGGGTCCTACCACCTTGGTGAAAACTTGCTGGGACCCGAGGGGTATATATGCCTCCAGCAAAGGCTTCAGCAGATACCATTGGGGAACAGGCTTTGACCCCATAGGTGATATCTTTTCCCTTCAAGGTTTAGTCATAGAACATCACTGGAACAGAACAATACATCCACACAGAGCAAACTTGAACTAATATAAACTTTTTCTTGCAATTAATTTTCACACTTTAATCGTTGTAAATACCTAAAGAGTTACATATGCCAAGTAAGAGAACATAAAAGTGGCTACATGTTGTGTAATAGAACTTCAAGGCCCTAGGCATAGTTGTCTATAAAAATCTCATACAGCAATTATGAGAACAGCAACATGAAAACAAATAAGAAGAACCTGTCAAAGTCTAGAACTCTTGATTAGTTTGATTCCATAATAACCCAATGGATGAATTGCAAAGCAAGTGCATATTTATTATCTGGAGGGCAGGCTACACAAATAAACAAGGTATGCAAAGGGGCGAAATGGATCGCTGGGCCCTACCACCTTGGTGAAAACTTGCTGGGACCTGAGGAGTATATATGCCTCCAGCAAAGGCTTCAGCAGATACTATTGGGCAACAGGCTTTGACCCCATAGGTGATATCTTTTCCCTCCAAGGTTTAGTCATAGAACATCACTGGAACAGAACAATACATCCACACAGAGCAAACTTGAACTAATATAAACTTTTTCTTACAATTAATTTTCATACTTTATTCGTTGTAAATACCTAAAGAGTTACATATGCCAAGTAAGAAAACATATAAGTGGCTACATGTGGTGTGATAGAACTTCAAGGCCCTAGGCATAGTTGTCTATAAAAATCTCATACAGCAATCATGTGAAAAGCAACATGAAAGCAAATAAGAAGAACCTGTCAAAGTCTAGAACTCTTGATTAGTTTGATTCCATAATAAACAAATGGATGAATTGCAAAAAGCAAGTGCATATTTATTATCTGGATTGCAGGCTACACTAATAAACAAGGTATGCAAAGTGGTGCAATGGATCGCTGGGTCTTACCACCTTGGTGAAAACTTGCTGGGACCCGAGGAGTATATATGCCTCCAGCAAAGGCTTTAGCAGATACCACTGGGGAACAGGCTTCAGCAGATACCATTGGGGAACAGGCTTTGACCCCATACGTGATATCTTTTCCCTTCAAGGTCATAGAACATCACTGGAACAGAACAATACATCCACACAGAGCAAACTTGAACTAATATAAACTTTCTTGCAATTAATTTTCACACTTTAATCGTTGTAAATACCTAAAGAGTTACATATGCCAAGTAAGAGAACATAAAAGTGACTGCATGTTGTGTAATAGAACTTCAAGGCCCTAGGCATAGTTGTCTATAAAAATCTCATACAGCGTTTATGAGAACAGCAACATGAAAACAAATAAGAAGAACCCGTCAAAGTCTAGAACTCTAGATTAGTTTGATTCCATAATAACCCAATGGATGAATTGCAAAAAGCAAGTGCATATTTACTATCTGGATGGCAGGCTACACTAATAAACAAGGTATGCAAAGTGGTGCAATGGATCGCTGGGTCCTACCACCTTGGTGAAAACTTGCTGGGACCCGAGGGGTATATATTCCTCCAGCAAAGGCTTCAGCAGATACCATTGGGGAACAGGCTTTGACCCCATACGTGATATCTTTTCCCTTCAAGGTCATAGAAAATAGTACAAATACAGCAGCCGCACACTCAAAAACTGTGCAAGATCAATTTATTAGCAAGCTTTCGGTCTTGCGACCTTCTTCAAGCATACAAACAAAGTGAATGTGGCCATACAAAAGGGCTCTTGCCAATCACCTCTCCTAATTGCATAATGCCAGACACCTGTGTTGACATAGCTAAGGCTACAGGAATAGGGAACATGGGAAATGTAGTTCAACATAGCCTATATCAAGTGTAGCCTTAGGTACATGGTCTACTGAAAACAAAAACAAAAAAACACATAAATTACATCAAAACTTCAAATAGAAAAATACATTACATGATAACCCTGCATCAACACAAATAGAAAGAAACCACTATTCTATGCAAATATCAGGCTGTAACCATCATGAAGCATATAATAGTCTATAGTGATGAGATTAAAGGAACACGCTCATATCAAACTCCTCATTAAGACCCAGTGGTTGTAGAGCTTCTAACATATAGATCCAATACAGCTCTCTCTGACATAGTCGCCTGTCAACATCACCTCCTCTCTGAGAAGTAACCTGTTCTATTCCCTGAAACCTGAGGGAGGATAGAGGATGTGAATGGTTATTAAAATGGCGGGCAACAGGATAATTCATATCATTTCGTCTTATTGAACTTTTGTGTTCACTAATTCTTTGCTTCAGAGGGCGAATAGTTTTACCAATAAAGATCATATCACACGTGCATTTAAGCATATATACAACATTTTTAGTGTTGCATGTGATAATCCCTCTTACTGGAAAAGAATTCCCTGTTCTAGGATGTGTGAAAGTGTTTGTTTTCCACGTATTGTGGCACTGGGCACAGTTACCACAAGGGTAATTTCCATGTTTGAGGGGAGCTAAAAGTGTCTGTCTGGGACTTGGTAATATATTGGCTCGGACCAATTTATTTCGTAGGTTTGGCCCCCTTTTGTAAACAAAAAGGGGTGGATCTTTGAAATGTTGAATAAGAGCTGGGTCTGAGGTCAAAATGTGCCAATATTTAAGGATGGTACTCTTAAGCATGTGAGCCTGAGGGGTATAGGTGGTAATACAGGTTACTGAAAAATTGTTTTCTTTCTGGATACTTTTTGTCAATAAGATCTGTCTTGATTTCGAAAGGGCAGCCTGATGGGCGTCCTCAACACACTGAGCAGAATAACCCCTTTCTAGAAACCTTTGTTTCATTTCCAAAGACTTTTCTATGTAATCTTCATCAGAATGGCATATGCGCCTCAGTCTATAAAACTGACTCTTAGGTCAGCCATTTTTCAAGGCTTTAGGATGGGCACTACTTGCCAAAAGGAAGGTGTTACGGTCAGTGGGTTTCCTATAAAGTGTGGTAATGAGGCCTCCATCCTTTAACTCAATCCACATGTCAAGAAAAGATACACGTTGTATATCATATTCAATTGAGAATTTTAAATCAGCATAGACACCATTCAAAAAAGACACAAACTCTAAGAGTTCTTCCCTTTTCCCTTGAAAAAGACAGAATATATCATCAAGATATCTGTACCACTTAAGGATTTTTTGACAAAAGGGGTTCCTGTCAAGATTGAAGACAAAGTTACACTCAAACATACCCATATATAAATTGGCAAAGTCTGGAGCGAAGGTGGAGCCCATAGATGTGCCTTTTAGCTGTAAATAAAACTCCCCTACAAAAGAAAAGTAATTTAGCTTAAGGACTAGAGAGGCCAATTCACAAATGAATTCACTGGGGGGAAAATCAGTGCGATCTTGGAGGTAAAAACCTAAGGCCTCTAATCCTCGTTCATGGGGTATATTTGTATAGAGGCTTTCTACATCTAATGTGACCAGAAAAATATCACCAGGTAGATCTTTAATTTCTGAGATTTTATTAATGACATCAGTTGAGTCCTTGATGTAGGATGGAAGTTTAGAAACATACGGCTTAATATAATGATCCACATAGTTAGACAAGGGTTCCAAAAGGGAATCATTAGAAGCCACAATGGGTCGACCTTTTGGCTCTATAAGGCTCTTGTGGATCTTTGGTAGCATATAGAATATAGGAATCACAGGATGTTCACAATTAAGGAAATCATATACATCTCTTGATATCCAGTTTAAAGATAAAGCCATGTTCGTGACATTAAGAATTTTCTTTTGAAAATCTAAGGTAGGATTAGCCTTAAGCTTCCTGTAGAACTGTTCGTCATTTAGCTGGCGATAAGCTTCTTTTTTGTAATCAGCCAAATTTTGCACAACAATCGCACCTCCCTTATCGGCTGGTTTGATAATGATATCACTGTCTCTAGAGAGTTCTTCTATGGCCAATCTTTCATGATAGGTCATATTAGAATAGGAGTAGTTTCTCGTGTACTTGTCCAGAATTTCTTTTTCAACCACTCTGCAAAATGTTTGAATAGTAGAATTTTCACAGCTAGGAATGAATTTACTCTTGTTCCTAAAAACAGATTTATCAGATCTTTGCATATCAGAATCACCAAACATGTGCTTCAGTTTAAGCTTTCTAAAAAAGCGAAATAAATCTATTTTAATTTCAAAGGGATCAACTGAGCATGTAGGAACAAAACTTAGTCAAGGTCATAGAACATCACTGGAACAGAACAATACATCCACACAGAGCAAACTTGAACTAATATGAACTTTTTCTTACAATTAATTTTCACACTTCATTTATATAGTGAACAGTGGTGTTGTAAATACCTAAAGAGTTACATATGCCAAGTAAGAAAACATATAAGTGGCTACATGTGGTGTGATAGAACTTCAAGGCCCTAGGCATAGTTGCCTATAAAAATCTCATACAGCAATCATGTGAAAAGCAACATGAAAGCAAATAAGAAGAACCCGTCAAAGTCTAGAACTCTTGATTAGTTTGATTCCATGATAACCCAATGGATGAATTGCAAAGCAAGTGCATATTTATTATCCGGAGGGCAGGCTACACGAATAAACAAGGTATGCAAAGGGGCAAAATGGATCGCTGGGTCCTACCACCTTGGTGAAAACTTGCTGGGACCCGAGGGGTATATATGCCTCCAGCAAAGGCTTCAGCAGATACCATTGGGGAACAGGCTTTAGCAGATACCATTGGGGAACAGGCTTTGACCCCATAGGTGATATATTTTCCCTTCAAGATTTAGTAATAGAAAATCACTGGAACAGAACAAACTTGAACTAATATAAACTTCTTCTTAGGATTAATTTTCACATTTTTATCATATAGTGACCAGTGGTGTTGTAAATACCTACAGAGTTACATATGCCAAGTAAGAAAACATAAAAGTGGCTACATGTTGTGTGATAGAACTTCAAGGCCCTAGGCATAGTTGTCTATAAAAATCTCATACAGCAATCATGAGAACAGCAACATGAAAACAAATAAGAAGAACCCGTCAAAGTCTAGAACTCTTGATTAGTTTGATTCCATAATAACCCAATGGATGAATTGCAAAGCAAGTGCATATTTATTATCTGGAGGGCAGGCTAAACGAATAAACAAGGTATGCAAAGGGGCGAAATGGATCGCTGGGTCCTACCACCTTGGTGAAAACTTGCTGGGACCCGAGGGGTATATATGCCTCCAGCAAAGGCTTCAGCAGATACCATTGGGGAACAGGCTTTGACCCCAGAGGTGATATCTTTTCCCTTCAAGGTTTAGTCATAGAACATCACTGGAAAAGAACAATACATCCACACAGAGCAAACTTGAACTAATAAAAACTTTTTCTTACAATCAATTTTCACACTTTAATCATAAAGTGAACAGTGGTGTTGTAAATACCTAAAGAGTTACATATGCCAAGTAAGAAAACATACAAGTGGCTACATGTGGTGTGATAGAACTTCAAGTCCCTAGGCATAGTTGTCTATAAAAATCTCATACAGCAATCATGTGAAAAGCAACATGAAAGCAAATAAGAAGAACCCGTCAAAGTCTAGAACTCTTGATTAGTTTGATTCCATAATAACCCAATGGATGAATTGCAAAAAGCAAGTGCATATTTATTATCTGGAGGGTAGGCTACACGAATAAACAAGGTATGCAAATGGGGCGAAATGGATCGCTGGGTCCTACCACCTTGGTGAAAACTTGCTGGGACCCGAGGAGTATATATATCTCCAGCAAAGGCTTAAGCAGACACCATTGGGGAACAGGCTTTGACCCCATACGTGATATCTTTTCCCTTCAAGGTTTAGTCATAGAACATCACTGGAACAGAACAATACATCCACACAGAGCAAACTTGAACTAATATAAACTTTTTCTTACAATTAATTTTCACACTTTAATAGTTGTAAATACCTAAAGAGTTACATATGCCAAGTAAGAAAACATATAAGTGGCTACATGTGGTGTGATAGAACTTCAAGGCCCTAGGCATAGTTGTCTATAAAAATCTCATACAGCAATCATGTGAAAAGCAACATGAAAGCAAATAAGAAGAACCCGTCAAAGTCTAGAACTCTTGATTAGTTTGATTCCATAATAACCCAATGGATGAATTGCAAAAAGCAAGTGCATATTTATTATCTGGAGGGCAGGCTACACGAATAAAAAAGGTATGCAAATGGGGCGAAATGGATCGCTGGGTCCTACCACCTTTGTGAAAACTTGCTGGGACCCGAGGAGTATATATGCCAAGAAAACATATAAGTGGCTACATGTGGTGTGATAGAACTTCAAGGCCCTAGGCATAGTTGTCTATAAAATTCTCATACAGCAATCATGTGAAAAGCAACATGCAAGCAAATAAGAAGAACCCGTCAAAGTCTAGAACTCTTGATTAGTTTGATTCCATAATAACCCAATGGATGAATTGCAAAAAGCAAGTGCATATTTACTATCTGGATGGCAGACTACAAGAATAAACAAGGTATGCAAAGTGGTGTAATAGATCGCTGGGTCCTACCACCTTGGTGAAAACTTGCTGGGACCCGAGGGGTATATATGCCTCCAGCAAAGGCTTCAGCAGATACCATTGGGGAACAGGCTTCAGCAGATACCATTGGGGAACAGGCTTTGACCCCATACAGTAGGTGATATATTTTCCCTTCAAGATTTAGTAATAGAAAATCACTGGAACAGAACAATACATCCACACAGAGCAAACTTGAACTAATATAAACTTCATCTTAGGATTCATTTTCACACTTTTATCATATAGTGACCAGTGGTGTTGTAAATACCTACAGAGTTACATATGCCAAGTAAGAAAACATAAAAGTGGCTACATGTTGTGTGATAGAACTTCAAGGCCCTAGGCATAGTTGTCTATAAAAATCTCATGCAGCAATCATGAGAACAGCTACATGAAAACAAATAAGAAGAACCCGTCAAAGTCTAGAACTCTTGATTAGTTTGATTCCATAATAACCCAATGGATGAATTGCAAAGCAAGTGCATATTTATTATCTGGAGGGCAGGCTAAACGAATAAAAAATGTATGCAAAGGGGCAAAATGGATCGCTGGGTCCTACCACCTTGGTGAAAACTTGCTGGGACCCGAGGGGTATATATGCCTCCAGCAAAGGCTTCAGCAGATACCATTGGGGAACGTCTCCGGTTACTTAACTGTAACCTTGTTCCCTGAGAAAGCGGAACGAGATGCTGCGCTGCTCAGCGCATTGGGAACATATTTTATCGTGACCAGCTGTGAATATTGTGTATAACACGTCAATGAAATTGACCCGGAGGTAATATAGCCTCGGTCGGTGACGTCATCGGCGCGCCCCCACGACACGAGGCTATAAGTAGATGAGCCACAGGTGCATCGTCAGGATATTTTGTCTGAAGAGCAGTCCTGGGACATCTTCAGCACGGCAAAGTAGCGCAGCATCTCGTTCCGCTTTCTCAGGGAACAAGGTTACAGTTAAGTAACCGGAGACGTTCCCTTTCGAAAGCTACAATCGATGCTGCGCTGCTCAGCGCATTGGGAACGAGAATACCCACGCCGCCGTGCTTGAACATGTCTGGACCCCCACGGTTGTGCAGGTGTGTTTCACAAGAACGCAAGAAGGCCTAGACATTAGCTTGTGATGTCGACTCAAGGACATGAGAGCCCGGAGTGGCATGAACATCCAAACTATAAAATCTTATGAACGTGTGCGGAGAGGACCAACCTGCCGCATCACAAACATGTTGCAAAGGGGCCCCCCTTGCCAGAGCACTAGAAGAGGCGACCCCCCTGGTGGAGTGAGCTCTAAGACCTATAGGCAAAGTTTGCCCATGCCCCTCATAAGCAAGAGCGATAGCATCCCTGACCCAATGAGACATAGTCTGCTTGGTAGCAGCTCCTCCTCTGTTGCTGCCCCCATAACAGACGAACAATTGATCCGACTTACGCCACTGGCTAGTGCGGTGGACGTAAGCCTGAAGAGCACGGACTGGACACAGCCTATGAGATCTCTCCTGCTCCGGCGTTGAGAACGGCGGGGAGCAGAAAGCCTCAAGAGTGACAGGATGTACAGCCGAAAACGGAACCTTAGGCAGGTAATCAGGATGTGGATGCAAAATCACTTTCACCATACCTGGGGCAAAGTCTAAGCAGGATGGCGAGATAGACAGAGCCTGCATATACCCAATTCTCTTCAAGGAAGTTTTTGCCATCAGAAAAAAAACATTTTTAGAGTCAGAAGTTTATCAGACGCTGATTCTATTGGTTCAAAGGGGGTGTCAACCAGACCCTCAAGAACTATAGCTAAATCCCATGAAGGGACCTTGGTTCTTACTGGAGGCCTCAGTCGCCTGGCTCCCCGAAGGAAGCGTGAGAGCAGAGGGTGTCTCCCAAGTGGCGCCCCGTCAACTAAGGCGTGGCAAGCCGAAAGAGCGGCCACATAAACCTTAAGAGTGGCAGGACATGTGCCTGTTGATAATTTCTCTTGCATGAAGTCCAGCACTGAAGCAATCTGGCAGTTAACTGGATCTACATTGTGTTCAACGCACCACCTTTCAAAAACACCCCACTTAATAGCATAACTTCTTCTAGTAGAGGAAGCCCTAGCACTCAGAATGGTCTCAATAACATCCGATGAAAGCCCAGTGTCTCTTAATTGGTTCCCATCAGGGGCCAAACATAAAGATTCCACAGGTCGGGCCTGGGATGGAATATCGTGCCCTCCGCCTGAGACAGAAGGTCCCTCCTCTCCGGAATCGCCCACGGCGAGCCGTCGAGGAGAGCTATTATCTCCGAGAACCACACTCTGTTCGGCCAACGTGGCGCTATCAGCAAGAGGCAAGACCCTTGTTGGCGAACTCTGGCTAACACTCCCGGGAGCAGAGAAACTGGAGGAAAACGCATACATGCACATTCTAGGCCATGTGTGCGCCATCGCATCCAGACCCAGGGGCTGGGTGATTCAGAGATAAGTAGAGGGAACATTGCGCTTTCTAATAAGAGGCGAAGAGGTCCACCTCCGCTTCGTATCCAAATCTGTTTGACTACTTCTGGGTGGAGTTTCCATTCCCCTCTCAGTAGTTTCTGTCTGGACAGTAAATCCGCTCCCACATTCAGGTGCCCTGAGATGTAAACTGCCCTGAGTGACAGGAACTTTTCCTGGGCCCAGAGAAAGATGTGCCCCGCTATCCTGTTCAGATTGCGTGAGCACAAACTTCCCTGGTGATATGTAAGAGACTGCCGCTGTGCCGCTCTAGGACATGACAGTCTCTCAACTGAGAGAGAGAGTATTTCAGGGCCAGAAATACAGTCATCAGCTTGAAGCAGTTGATGCCCCTCATTTCCCTTGAGCTGGACGACCATTTAAGGCCGCTCCCCAGCCCATCAGGGATGCGTCTGCCGTTAGCATTTTGCGATAGCAAGACACACCTAAAGTGGGACCCAAAGCAAGGAACCGGGGTCTGAACCACATAGAAAGGGAACGAAGCCGCAGCGCGTAACCCTTACCATAAACATGGATTTTAGAAAGTGCACGAAGCGTTCAGCGCGTGACTCACCATAAACATGGATTTTAGAAAGGACACGAAGCACTCAGCGAGTGTTCTTGCCTTTATTTGCCCTTGGGGATTGAAATCCCCCGTTTTGAGCCACAACTGACATGGTCTCATGCGCAAAAGGCCCAGAGGAATCATTGTGGACGCAGCTGCCATGAGACCTATGTAATGTCCTGACCTAGCTAGATGTTGCTTAGGGTGTTAAAATTGGTCCTGACACAAGCGGGAGACAATTATGCCCGATGGTGACAGAGTCTCATTTAACCCCAAACATGTTACCCTCAGGGTGGGAGAGAGAACGCCCTTGGCGTTGACCTCAGCCCTCTAGAGATAACATGGCTAAGTCAAATGTAAGGACCCAAAATTGGTAAGCTTTGCCCCCAAAAGCAAACTTGGGAACCTCCTGTGTTGTGGCAATATTCTATATGAAAATATACGTCCCTCAGATCGATCATGACGAACCAAACGTGATGTTGAATTTACGACACAATCGTTTTACAGTTAACATCTTGAACTTGAGTGCTTTAACTGTACGGTTTAAGCCTCAAAGATCGAAGATTGGACGCAACCCCCCATCCTTCTTGGGGACCAGGAAGTATCTGCTGTAATAGCCTGACTCTCTCTCTGGAAGAGGAACATGTTCTATGGCCTCTTTGCTCAGCAGAGATTGTAGCTCTTGTGACAGTACATGCGCCAGTTCCGGTCTCACGGAAGTGAATACCACGCCGTTGAAACGCGGAGGACGATTAATAAATTGGATTCTATCCTATTTGTACTGTACTTAATACCCAAGTAGAAAAACCTGGCAGAAGTTTCCACGCTGCCAGACTCTCTGAGAGTGGTATCAACTTAACACTTCCTTTTGAGGGGATATTAGATGTTCTGTGTCCTGGATGACAGCAGAAAAGCAACAGAACATCTAACATTTCGCTGGAAACCGCTGCTCCCCGAATCACCAGAGGTGGCGAGGAAGTACAGTAGTTTCGTGAGGGTGTCAGGTAGGAGCTGTTTGATTTACTTGTCTCGTCCCGTAGGGGCACACCCCCACAGACCTGGGACAAAACAACCCTCAGGATTTTGTCTTAGGTCTATTATACAGCTGCTGAGTACAACGAGCCGGTCCCCAGTTTTCACGAAGGGGAGCACAACTCGTTACACTCTGCTTTTGAACCCTCCTAAAATGATGATGAGCAAAAAGAAGAGAAGAAAATGTCTCTTCAGACTGGCCCATCATCGTATAACCACACACCCCCGCACCCATGATAGTCTTAATACGTCAAGGGCACAAAGATGCACGAAGAATAAGGTTTTCCCATGACCGAGTTAACGTCATGGAGATCCTCAAGGAGGGCAGTCTAGCTGTAATCCGACCATCACACAAGTCACCACCTCGAGAACCTCTCAAACGTTTTAACATAACGAGAGATGTGTTCGGAGGCAGCTTTAATTCCTCAGAATTAAATGTGGCCAGAGAACAGCCAGACAATATAATATTATATATAATACATACATAAATATATATAATTATATTATATAAATATTGTATATATAAATATAAATATCAGTTCCTCAGCAATAAACACATCCCAATCAGACAAGCAAACACGGTCTGGATGATAGGCTGTGTTTAAATCTTTGATAAGATCAACCTGGTATGCCTTTAACACGGACATGGTGTACAATGCAGTACCAGCCTAACCGCTGAAAATGCATCTGATAATGTGATCCCAGGGGAGAGATAGCCCGCGAGCGTCTCTCCAAACTGAGGCAATATCATATAATCGCGTGCCCTCGCACCCGCGATAGAAGAATGGCTCGATGTCGAGGACACAAGACATAAATATTTACAATCTTTATTTATTTATAGACTGTTTTATGGGACTTTTTTTGTTGTGATCAGATCAATCTGGCCACTGCACGAGCGATCTCCTTTTATCATCACGGGAGAAACGCTCGGAGGCGGCAAACACTTAATGTTTAGTGTTTAACTCTTAATGTTCTCTGCCCGAGCCGAAGAAGCGCCGAGGCACGCTTCGGTAGTCAGGCAAAAGGACATCGCGATCTGGAGAGAGAGCGAGCGATAGGGAAGCACCGTCTCTCGCTTCTCAGCCAGATCGCACGCGAGCCCCACAATCATTATGGGCGCTACCCCCTTCGAAATAAGCAACGCGAACGCGAAGCACTTTAACTGAGAAATTTTCTGCACACTGCCTGAATAAACTAGCTCCTAGCAAAGATCTGTAGCAGATAAAAGGTAGAGAGAGAGTTTTGACGTTCACACATGCGCAGTAATGGTCTGAAGACAAAAGACCTGACGATGCACCTGTGGCTCATCTACTTATAGCCTCGTGTCGTGGGGGCGCGCCGATGACGTCACCGACCGAGGCTATATTACCTCCGGGTCAATTTCATTGACGTGTTATACACAATATTCACAGCTGGTCACGATAAAATATGTTCCCAATGCGCTGAGCAGCGCAGCATCGATTGTAGCTTTCGAAAGGGAACAGGCTTTGACCCCATAGGTGATATCTTTTCCCTTCAAGGTTTAGTCATAGAACATCACTGGAACAGAACAATACATCCACACAGAGCAAACTTGAACTAAAATAAACTTTTTCTTGCAATTAATTTTCACACTTTAATCGTTGTAAATACCTAAAGAGTTACATATGCCAATGTTACGTCTTCCCCTTAAAGAGCATCTTGCAGGTAAAAAAAAAATCAAAATGAATATATAACCGTGTATGAAAATACCATATGAAAAGATAATGCAGGATTTAAAATGTTTTAAAACGACATAATGACACAAATTTAGTAGATAAAGTGAGCGTTTCTTTGACTGCTCGTACAAACCACTTTTGTTTCAACATCGCGTCATTTTACGTCACACGAGGGAGATGTGTGCTGTGCTCTGCCGCAGCTCAGTGCCGGGCGTGAGACAGTGTGTTTTCAGTAGTTTTTGTATTTCAATTTATCATCGTCATGGTAAATTTATGTGTTTGTGGAGCTTGCAAAAACTCCAGCCTGTCAGGACATCGAGTCCACCGGTTTCCTAACAAGAAAAAGGACGGTGCTATCATTCGTGCCTGGGTGCGGGTTGTGCAGGTGAAGAGACGGGATTTCTCTTCCGCGTCGGCTTCGGAAAACGCGGTCGTGGGTAGCGTTCACTTCAGATCGGAGTATTATCGTCCCGGCGATATGAAGAAGTTCAACATGGGATACCGAAGTAAGAACCGGGTGAGACTCAGAGCTAGTGCGGTTCCTTCAGTGCACGCATCTTCGGGTTCTCCCGCTGGATGTAGGCGCGAGCACAACATCAACTGGCAAACGCAATGTAAGCGGAACGAAACTAAGCTACTCGTTATTGTGTTTGTGTGGACCGTTTATCAGTTTGGACCAGTCCAGCGCGAGCCTGATCAAGCAACACTGTAGCCTAACTGCGAGGTAAATAAAGAATTCGCCACTGAAGTAATAACATCGCTGCGAGATCTAACGTTAGTGAGCAGGGGCTTAGTTTGTGGGGGGGTTGGGGGGGAGATAACCCACCCCAATATTTAATACTCTCGATGAGAGACTGCTAAGTTATATCACGTAACGTTAGTCTGGGCGGATATTAATGAGCATGACAAACGCCTGATCAAAGCTTAGTTTCTGTTATTGTAAGTTCCAATATGTTCTGTCTGACATTAATCCTGGCCTGTCCCTGCTCTCTTGGCAGCCTAGCAGGCTCATAATTGTATGGCTGTGGTCCGTCAACAATTTCCTCAGCGTCCGAAATGTCATTGCAATCCTTATTTCCCTGTTGTGTGAATCGACCGCTCTCCCTCGTGCTACGTCACGACTCTCGCCAGTCACGCCCATTTTCAGATGCGGAAGTACAATTTTCTCACAAAAACGACTCCAGAAGCCATTGTAGCATATTTATAAGTTTTTTTTAAAGAAAATCTAGTTCCTACATTATTTTTCTATACATTGACTTGTTGGGTCTTCTAACCTAGAAGTTGCTCTTTAATCTAGGGGTAAATAGGGAACGACGAACAAAAAAAGTGGAGAGACTTTGAGAAGCTCCAGCTCTCCAGTCCCAGAGTCACAAAAGAATAAATGAACCAACAAGTTTATTCTCTCATGGCGTGTCTGCCTTTTATTGAACGTCAGCAGGCGTTATAAAAAGAAAGATATAAAGTAGAGAAACATATTACAAAATAAATTCAAACAAAAGTATTACCTCGGGAGGAGGGCCCAAGTCAAAAGAAAACAAAACAATACCTCTAACTACAAAGGGAATAACATTAACTTACCTATACAAAACGAAAAGCAAAACAAAACATATAACTTCCCTCACTCCCTAACTAATCCATAAACAGGAGAAAAGTAATGGGTATCCTCTCCCCCCTACATTACCCATAAAAACTTAGCTAATCATAAATAACAAAAGCTACAGAGGCACATTCTCACACACATTGTGAACATACACCACAGAGCACAACTCGCTCGTCTGGACTTGGAGAGCGGAACAGAGAGAGAGAGAGAGAGAGAGAGAGAGAGAAACACATGCACCGGCAAATAACACTCTTGGTATACAATACACAAATGAATACGTCCTTAGACATAACACCCCCACCAATAAATTTTTCCTATATTCCCCCAATTTTAGGAAAAACAAAAACAACCTTTCTTATGGTTCAGCACACACTACTCTGGACAGCGGATTTTCAGTGCCTTTCAAATGTCTAATATCCAGGTTGTATTCCTGTAAAATTAATGCCCATCGCATCAAACGCTGGTTGGCATTACACATACGGGAAAGAAACGTCAGAGGGTTATGGTCAGTGAATACAATAATGGGCACGCTACTACCTCCCAAATAAACCTCAAAGTGCTGGAGCGCCAGCACTAAAGCAAGAGCTTCCTTCTCAATTGTGCTGTAGTTACTTTGGCACTTTGAACGATCCAAGATGGCGCCGCGGATGGCTGCCTCGGTGTTGAGCTCTCCAGTTGTTACACTGTTTTTGTTAGTTTGTCCTGTTTTATGTTTGTCATTCGCTATCAGTTATACCAGGGACGAACTGCTGAACATTCGGCAGTGCACACCAACTGATCACCAACCAGTTTTTGATTCTTCTGGCGTTTTGCGGAACATTGTTGTCGGTTGCGCCGCTGCACTGTGGAAACAGTATAAGACGCGCAGGCGTGGGAAGCGAGCCGGCACACTCGTGAAGCTCAGGCAGCGCGGATTCAGAACGGCGCTGCCTAGCATCCATCTGGCGAATGTCCGCTCTCTCCCTAACAAAATGGACGAACTACTTCTGCTCTCACGCAATAACAAGGACTTTACCAACTCTGCTGCTCTGTGTTTCACGGAAACCTGGCTGAACGAAGCCATTCCGGACAGCGCGTTACATCTACCGGACTTTCAGCTGTTCAGAGCGGATCGCGATATGGAGTCAACGGGGAAAACGCGCGGTGGTGGGACATGCTTTTACATCAACAGAAGGTGGTGTACTGATGTAACTGTGTTAAGGAAGATGTGCTGTCCTGATGTGGAAGTGCTTTTCATTAACTGTAAGCCGTTCTACTCGCCGCGGGAGTTTTCCTCGCTCGTTCTCATCAGTGTTTACATTCCACCGCAAGCACACGTGAGTACGGCGCTGCAACAGCTGGCTGATCTGATCACAGAAACAGAACAACAACACCCGGACTCTGTTCTTATCATTCTCGGAGACTTTAATCAGGCAAAACTCACACGTGAACTGCCTAAATTCAAACAGCACATTACATGCCCCACCAGAGACAATAATATTTTGGACCATTGCTACACCACAACAAAGGATGCATATCGCTCCGTCGCCAGAGCAGCTCTAGGACTTTCCGATCACTGCCTGGTTCATCTTCTACCAACTTACAGGCAAAAACTTAAAACTGCTAAGCCAGTAATAAGGACTGTAAAGAGATGGACCAACGACACAGAGCAGGTCTTACAAGCCTGTTTTGAATGCACTGACTGGAGTGTTTTTGAAGCTGCTGCCAGCGATCTGGACGAGCTCACAGAGACTGTAACATCATACATCAGTTTCTGTGAGGATTTATGCATCCCTACCAGGACTTACTTATCATTCAACAATGATAAACCATGGTTCACACCAAAACTCAGACAGCTTCGTCAGGTCAAAGAAGATGCCTACAGGAGTGGGGATACACAGCAAAAACTCCAGTGTTAAATTAACACTCCTGGGAGTGTATATGAGTCCACTCTCAAAAGTGTAAAGTGTTAAAATATGAGTGTTAAATGAACACTCGAGAGTGTTAAAGTTAATGAGACAATTAAGTGATTAATTTATTGATGATTGACTTATTGAAGACACCTGATGTTAACAAGCAGAATCACTGAAGGAGAAAATCACAAATTGTAAGCCACCGCTATGCTGATGGGTGTTTGCTTTAGTTGGGCTCTAGACCATTATACATTTACTTTAGATTTTGTTTGGCTGTTATATCTTATAACTGCCAGATGAACAAAGAAAAAAAGTGATCTGATGATGTTGGTTATATTATGACAATCATCATTTGAACTTGATCACTGAACTCATTAAGATCCTTATTTCTGACTTAGATTTATGTTGTTGATTACAGCATAACTGTGAATCTGCATAAATATCCAGAATTTTAGATATAATACAAAGGATTTCTTAAAAGTTGTTTTGAAAAAAAAATCATTCTTTAAGGCACACACAGATGTCAAGATTCAGTCTATGCATCTCAACAATGGTGACGAGCAGAATATTCAATTAGGAAAAGTAAATTACATAGACAATTCAGATCATAATTTATTCATACCGCAATGCATGATGGGAGCCATTAATGTGTTGTGATTGGTGGCAGCCACTGCAACATGCTTTATTATTGTCACCATTGTTGAGATTCACAGGTTGATTATTGATGTCTGTGTTTTAAATACATTTATTTGAAAGTCTTTTGATCAGAACAATGGTTATGAAATATTTTTGGATTACATGATAAATACTGAAAATCATAATGTAGAATCACAGAGCTGCAGTAATTAACAAGCTAAGCCATCTCAATAAGTTTTGTTTTACGGATCACAACATGATTATGTCAAAACATAACCAACATCTGATCACATTTTTCTTTGTTCATCTGACTGTTATAAATCAATAACAGCAGACAAACAAAATCTAAAGTAAATCTATAATGGTCTAAGAGCCCAACTAAAGCAAACACTGATCACCATAACGGTAACTTACAATTAGTGATTTTCTCCTTCAGAGATTCTGCTTGTTATCATCAGGTGTCTTCAATAATGCTCAACCATCTCTAAATTAATCACTTAATTATCTCATTAACTTTAACACTCTTGAGTGTTCATTTAACACTCATATTTTAACACTTTACACTTTTGAGACTGGACTCATATACACTCCCAGGAGTGTTAATTTAACACTGGAGTTTTTGCTGTGTAGGATCTTGTATAATCAGGCCAGGAACACATTGACAAAGGAGATTGAAGTGGCTAAGGGGAGCTATGCCAAAAAGCTGGAAAACCAGTTTTACTCCAACGACCCTGCATCAGTGTGGAAAGGCCTGAAAGACATTACCAACTACAAGTCACCATCCCCCAGCATCGACAGCAACAAGCATCTTGCGAACGAGCTGAATGTCTTTTACTGTAGATTTGAGACCCCCGATCAGACACCCCATACCCGCCCTGACCATCTCTCTACACAGCCATCAACACCTCCAGCCATCCCCCTTCCCTCCCCCCCTGCACTTCAGATCAGTGAGGATAATGTGCGTCAGATCTTCAGGAAACAGAAGAGAAGGAAAGCACCAGGCCCAGACGGTGTTTCACCAGCCTGTCTGAAAACCTGCGCTGACCAGCTGGCCTCTATCTTCTCACTGATCTTCAACAGATCACTGGAGCAGTGCAAAGTCCCTTTCTGCTTTAAACGCTCCACCATCATCCCAATCCCGAAGAAACCAAAGATCACAGGACTCAATGACTACAGACCTGTTGCCTTAACATCTGTGGCCATGAAGTCATTCGAAAGACTGGTGTTAGCATATCTGAAGGACATCACTGGACCCTTGCTGGACCCCCTGCAGTTTGCCTACAGAGCAAACCGGTCTGTGGATGATGTGGTCAATATGGGACTGCATTACACCCTACAACATCTGGACAAACCAGGGACCTATGCAAGGATTCTGTTCGTGGACTTTAGTTCTGCCTTCAACACCATCGTCCCATCACTGCTCCAGACCAAACTGACCCAGCTCTCTGTCCCTAGCTCCATCTGTCAATGGATCACCAGCTTTCTGACAGACAGACAACAGCTAGTCAGAATGGGCAAAATCACGTCCGACAGCCGCACCATCAGCACCGGTGCTCCCCAGGGATGTGTTCTCTCACCACTGCTCTTCTCCCTGTACACAAATGACTGCACCTCTAAAGACACCTCTGTCAAGCTCCTGAAGTTTGCGGACGACACTACTGTTATCGGACTCATCCGGAACGGTGACGAGTCTGCGTACAGACAGGAGGTGGAGCAGCTGGCTCTTTGGTGCAGTTATAACAACCTGGAGCTGAACACGCTCAAAACAGTGGAGATGATCGTGGACTTCAGGAGAAACCCCCCTGCACTCCCTTCACTCACCATCATGGACAGAACTGTGACTGCAGTAGAGTCATTCAGGTTCCTGGGCACCACCATCTCTCAGGATCTGAAGTGGGACACTCACATAGACTCTATTGTGAAGAAAGCCCAACAGAGACTGTACTTCCTGCGTCAGCTGAGGAAATTCAACCTGCCACAGGAGCTGCTCGTACAGTTCTACTCAGCTGTCATCCAGTCCATCCTCTGCACTTCCATCACCGTCTGGTTCGGCTCTGCTACCAAAACCGACCTCCGTAGACTACAGCGGATAGTTCGGACTGCTGAGCGAATCACTGGCACTACCCTTCCCACACTCAAAGTACTGCACTCATCCAGAGTGAGTAAAAGGGCTCGCAAAATCACTCTGGACCCGTCACACCCAGCACACTTTCTGTTTGAACTGTTACCGTCTGGTCGACGCTACAGAGCACCGAGCACAAAAACAACCAGACACAGGAAAAGTTTCTTTCCCCAGGCCATCTACCTCATGAACACTTAATGTTCCCCTACTGTGGAACAAACATGTGCAATACTTCCCTCAGACATTTCATTACAGCACCTTATAACTTTATATATATTTATAATTTATAATCTTTTATTTTTATTTTATTTTTATTTTTTCTATTTTTTATTTATACCTATGTTACTTGTCACTTGTCTTGTCACTTTATATTGTATGTGTACTGGAAGCTGTCACCAAGACAAATTCCTCGTATGCGCAAGCATACTTGGCAATAAAGCTCTTTCTGATTCTGATTCTGATTCTGAAAACTTTTTGGAAAAATAGCATACAGGATGATCAATATTCATATGGTCCTCCTGTAACAATACTGCTCCTGCCCCAGATGAACTTGCATCCACATGCAGCTTAAATGGACGGTAGAAATCCGGAGCCTTAAGAACGGGTGCGTGACACAAAAGATCTTTAGCAGACAAAAAAGCATGCTCGCACTCATTAGAACATACAAATGTTCTCTTATCACTGAGTAGATCAGTAAGTGGGGTCACAACACTGGAGAAATTTTGACAAAAACTTCTATAATACCCACACATTCCAAGGAAACGTCTTAGCTCACGTTTATTAGATGGAGATGGATAAGCTGTTATCGCAGAAACCGTCGCTTCTATCGGTCTCACACTCCCTTGACCCACCTTCTTTCCCAAGTATGTCACCTCCGCTTTCGCAAATTCACACTTTGCGAGATTTACAGTCAGAGAAGCGTCTGACAATCGAGTAAACAATAACTCAAGTTTAGTCATATGTTCTGTCCAACTGTCTGAATAGAGCACCACATCATCTATGTATGCATCACACTTCGGTACATCAGATAAAACCTTCTGCATAAGCCTTTGAAACGTTGCAGGAGCATTTCGCATCCCGAAAGCAAGGACAGTATATTGAAGAAAGTTATCGGGTGTAGCAAAGGCGGAAATTTCTGAAGTCCGTGGCGTAAGAGGCACCTGCCAGTACCCTTTTAACAGATCTATCTTCGTCACATATTTGGCTGCTCCCACCCTATCAATACAGTCTTCAATACGAGGCAGTGGGAACGAGTCAGGTGTTGAAAGACTATTAACTTTCCTATAATCCGTACAAAAGCGATATGTGGAGTCTGATTTGGGTACTAGCAAGCATGGGGAGCTCCATGGACTCTGACTTGGCACGGCTAACCCATTTTTCAATAGATATTCTACCTCGCACTTCATAATTTCCCGTTTTTTTGGATTCACCCTATACGGATGTTGTTTCACCGGGGATGCACTTCCCACTTCAATGTCATGACATAAGACAGATGTTCTACTAGGTACATCTAAAAAAAGTGAGGGAAAAGACTGGATCAAATTACACACATCCTCATACTGTCTTTCAGATAAATTTACCAAATAACTGCATAAATCACCCAAAATGCTGGAATTCTTCAGATGAGGGGGTAGGGGGTAGAGGGGTAGAAGTTTAGAAGTTTCCACCTATAGCTGGTGTGTGGTGAGCGCACTGGCGCCGTTGTTCTGTGGCTGCCGTCGCATCATCCAAGTGGATGCTGCACACTGGTGGTGGTTGAGGAGAGACCCCTGATATGATTGTAAAGCGCTTTGGGTGTACAGTAGTACATATGAAAGCGCTATATAAATGCCTCATTCAAAATTCATTCAAAATTCAAAGTTTGAGCAACACCATCGTCTTCTACAGCACAATAGGCAGTTATAGTGACCACTGAAGAAACCAATGGCACATCTACAGACAGATCATTTTTCGGTTCCCTCTCCACATATGCCTTAAGCATGTTCACATGGCAAACTGCCCGAACACCAGTTCGGCGGGACTAAACCCCAAGGACTCCTGAACTGCTTCTCTGGCAGCGAATAACAGAAAAGGCAACCCCTCCACCCAATCCTTTCCCGTCTGCAGGGTTTGATGGAACCTTTCTAAGGCTCCTTGGGACTCAGGGTGATAAGGACTAGATACTCGGTGCTCAATTCCTAATTCCTTCAAAACTTGTGCGAAAGTTTTAGAAGTAAAATTAGTTCCTTGATCGCTCTGTATTACTCTAGGTAGACCAAACGTGGTAAAAAACTTAACCAAGTCTTTTACTACCGTCTGTGCTTTCAACGAACGCAAGGGAATGGCCTCAGGGAATCTAGTAGCTGCACACATGATTGTTAGCACATACTGGTGTCCTGATTTGGACTTGGGCAGCGGACCCACACAATCAACAATAAGCCGTTCAAATGGTTCTTCTATTACCGGTATGGGATACAGAGGGGCCACGGGTACCTTCTGATTAGGCTTTCCAATACGCTGACACACATCACAAGAGCGACAAAAGTTAACAACGGATGATCGAAGACCAGGCCAAAAGTAGTATTTAGAAATGCGGCGAACAGTTTTTGTCACTCCTAAATGACCTGCCATGGGATTTTCATGTGCCAATCTTAAAACTGGAGCGCGATAGCTAACAGGCAAGACAATTTGAAATGTCTCCTGCAAACCTTTTTCATCATAAAGCGGTTTCCATTTACGCATTAACACATCATTCTCCCAAAAATAACCTACTTTAGCGTCCGCTCTGTCTTTCATGTTGACCGCTGCCTTAATACACTCTGCTAAGGAAACATCAGATTTTTGCTCAACTGCTAACTTCTCCTTTCCAACATTAAAAGGAACTTCAGGAATCAGTGAAGTGTCTGTCACTTCACTTACTTCACCTGACTCTGTCTCTTCAGTCTTGGATTCTGTGTTCAAAAACAAATCAGAGAGATTAACGACATCTTGAAACTTTTGAACTTGAGCCCGTGTCACTGCACATGCAGGAAAAGCAGAAGGGAACTGAACACCTAGGTCAGACTGCTCTTTAACCATGGGTTTATGCATCACTACTGGACTAGGAAAAACTTCGCCCCCTGCAAGGTCATTTCCCAGAATAATATGTACTCCAGCAACAGGCAACTGCCTGCGAACACCTAACCTAACAATGCCAGAGACAAAATCTGATTTTAAGTCCACTTCATGTAGAGGCACCTGTACACAGCCCATTTCTATACCTCGTACTAACACATAAGCACCGGTATACGATTTTTCAGAGAAAGGCAAAACACTTTCTAATATAAATGACTGACAAGAACCCGTATCTCGCAAGATTGACACCGGCATAAACTGAAGATCAGAGATTGAAACCTGCCCATTAAGAATAAATGGTTCATAACCAGACACTTCAGCCTCTCTCACCCCTGGAAACGTGTGCGTGAGCGCAACACTTTTTGTTTTCACATTCTTTTTATTCCATTCCCTACACTCCGAAATTAAATGTCCAGGATCCAGGCAGTAAAAACAAGCCCGCCTGTCTCCCTGACGCGCCGAATTTCGACCAGTCATTTTTGGACGAGCATCGTTTTTCCGCGAACGAGAAAAACTTTGAAAAGGGGACTCTTCCCTTACAAACCTATCGGCGGATGAAGAAAAATTCGGAGTTGGTAACTCTTGCGAGAAAAGCTTACGATGCGTGAGCACAAATTCATCAGCGGATACAGCGGCCTCGGCAAGTGTGGTTATCTTCTGCTCATTTAAGTGCTTCACAACTTTTTCTGGAATACTCTTTTTAAAATCCTCTAACAAAACAAATTCGCAAGTTGTTCAAAAGTGTCAGTTTTACTAGACAGGCACCATTTTTCAAACAACGCTCTCTTCTCTCTTCCAGACTCAACATACGTTTGCCTGGATGTCTTCGCATGAGATCGAAACCTCTGGCGATACGCTTCGGGAACTAACTCGTATACACGAAGCACTGTCATCTTTACCACATCATAATCAAGCGAATCCTCCAGACTTTACGCTGAAATAACTTCCTGTGCCTTACCCACGAGACTACATTGAAGTAACAACGCCCACATATCTTTCGGCCAATTGAGCTTACCAGCTATTCGCTCAAAGGCTACAAAATAAGCATCCACTTCATCCAACTTCACGCTCCTTCTCCGCCTCTATAACCCGCAGCCTAATAATTTGAGACTCACATTCTTGTTTTTTTTATTTCTAAGTCTAATTCTCTAAGTCTAATCTCCAACCTGGGATCATACCGCACCTGCTCAGAATCTGAAAAAAATATATGTGCCACATCCTGATATTTCTCCTTATCTGAACCCTCTGCCAAAATACCATCCTCTACTAGCTTGTCATACAGCTCTTTTTTTATAACCTGTTTAGTAGCCTCTCTCATCACCCGAATACTAAAAAAATCTGCGACAATAGATCTTTTTTTCTGCAACATTCAAAAACTTCTGTGGTAGGAGAAAGAGTGAAAGCTGTCAAATCGAACTCCATTTCTCCTACCACAAGAGGTCTCTTTCCCCTCCCCTATTACAAAGACATCACAGACAACACAAAGAGAGAAGAGAATAAATTAACTTACCACTATGTTTTCTTCACTTGAAAAGCTTTCAACTATACGTTGCACATACGGACGAGCCCCCAATTGTTACGTCTTCCCCTTAATCTAGGGGTAAATAGGGAACGACGAACAAAAAAAGTGGAGAGACTTTGAGAATCTCCAGCTCTCCAGTCCCAGAGTCACAGAAGAATAAATGAACCAACAAGTTTATTCTCTCATGGCGTGTATGCCTTTTATTTAACGTCAGCAGGCGTTATAAAAAGAAAGATATAAAGTAGAGAAACATATTACAAAATAAATTCAAACAAAAGTATTACCTCGGGAGGAGGGCCCAAGTCAAAAGAAAACAAAACAATACCTCTAACTACAAAGGGAATAACATTAACTTACCTATACAAAACGAAAAGCAAAACAAAACATACAACTTCCCTCACTCCCTAACTAATCCATAAACAGGAGAAAAGTAATGGGTTTCCTCTCCCCCCTACATTACCCATAAAAACTTAGCTAATCATAAATAACAAAAGCTACAGAGGCACATTCTCACACACATTGTGAACATACACCACAGAGCACAACTCGCTCGTCTGGACTTGGAGAGCGGAACAATCTCAAACGCCGCGCTGTCTCTCTCCTTCCTCAGCGCTCTCTCTGCGGTTTTTCTGCGAGAGAGAGAGAGAGAGAGAGAGAGAGAGAGAGAGAGAGAGAGAGAGAGAGAGAGAGAGAGAGAGAGAGAGAGAGAGAGAGAGAGAGAGAGAGAGAGAGAGAGAGAGAGAGAGAGAGAGAGAGAGAGAGAGAGAGAGAGAGAGAGAGAGAGAGAGAGAGAGAGAGAGAGAGAGAAACACATGCACCGGCAAATAACACTCTTGGTATACAATACACAAATGAATACGTCCTTAGACGTAACAGCCAAGTAAGAAAACATATAAGTGGCTACATGTGGTGTGATAGAACTTCAAGGCCCTAGGCATAGTTGTCTATAAAATTCTCATACAGCAATCATGTGAAAAGCAACATGAAAGCAAATAAGAAGAACCCGTCAAAGTCTAGAACTCTTGATTAGTTTGATTCCATAATAACCCAATGGATGAATTGCAAAAAGCAAGTGCATATTTACTATCTGGATGACAGACTACACGAATAAACAAGGTATGCAAAGTAGTGTAATAGAACGCTTGGTCCTACCACCTTGGTGAAAACTTGCTGGGACCCGAGGGGTATATATTCATCCAGCAAAGGCTTCAGCAGATACCATTGGGGAACAGGCTTTGACCCCATACGTGATATCTTTTCCCTTCCAGGTTTAGTCATAGAACATCACTGGAACAGAACAATACATCCACACAGAGCAAACTTGGAACTAATATAAACTTTTTCTTGCAATTAATTTTCACACTTTAATCGTTGTAAATACCTAAAGAGTTACATATGCCAAGTAAGAAAACATATAAGTGGCTACATGTGGTGTGATAGAACTTCAAGGCCCTAGGCATAGTTGTCTATAAAATTCTCATACAGCAATCATGTGAAAAGCAACATGAAAGCAAATAAGAAGAACCCGTCAAAGTCTAGAACTCTTGATTAGTTTGATTCCATAATAACCCAATGGATGAATTGCAAAAAGCAAGTGCATATTTACTATCTGGATGGCAGACTACACGAATAAACAAGGTATGCAAAGTAGTGTAATAGAACGCTGGGTCCTACCACCTTGGTGAAAACTTGCTGGGACCCGAGGGGTATATATTCCTCCAGCAAAGGCTTCAGCATATACCATTGGGGAACAGGCTTTGACCCCATAGGTGATATCTTTTCCCTTCAAGGTTTAGTCACAGAACATCAATGGAACAGAACAATACATCCACACAGAGCAAACTTGAACTAATATAAACTTCTTCTTAGGATTAATTTTCAAACTTTAATCGTTGTACATACCTAAAGAGTTACATATGCCAAGTAAGAAAACATAAGTGGCTACATGTGGTGTGATAGAACTTCAAGGCCCTAGGCATAGTTGTCTATAAAAATCTCATACAGCAATCATGTGAAAAGCAACATGAAAGCAAATAAGAAGAACCCGTCAAAGTCTAGAACTCTTGATTAGTTTGATTCCATAATAACCAAATGGATGAACTGCAAAGCAAGTGCATATTTATTATCTGGAGGGCAGGCTACACGAATAAACAAGGTATGTAAAGGGGCAAAATGGATCGCTGGGTCCTACCACCTTGGTGAAAACTTGCTGGGACCCGAGGGGTATATATGCCTCCAGCAAAGGCTTCAGCAAATACCATTGGGGAACAGGCTTTGACCCCATAGGTGATATCTTTTCCCTTCAAGGTTTAGTCATAGAACATCACTGGAACAGAACAATACATCCACACAGAGCAAACTTGGAACTAATATAAACTTTTTCTTGCAATTAATTTTCACACTTTAATCGTTGTAAATACCTAAAGAGTTACATATGCCAAGTAAGAAAACATATAAGTGGCTTCATGTGGTGTGATAGAACTTCAAGGCCCTAGGCATAGTTGTCTATAAAATTCTCATACAGCAATCATGTGAAAAGCAACATGAAAGCAAATAAGAAGAACCCGTCAAAGTCTAGAACTCTTGATTAGTTTGATTCCATAATAACCCAATGGATGAATTGCAAAAAGCAAGTGCATATTTACTATCTGGATGGCAGACTACACGAATAAACAAGGTATGCAAAGTAGTGTAATAGAACGCTGGGTCCTACCACCTTGGTGAAAACTTGCTGGGACCCGAGGGGTATATATTCCTCCAGCAAAGGCTTCAGCAGATACCATTGGGGAACAGGCTTTGACCCCATACGTGATATCTTTTCCCTTCAAGGTTTAGTCACAGAACATCACTGGAACAGAACAATACATCCACACAGAGCAAACTTGAACTAATATAAACTTCTTCTTAGGATTAATTTTCAAACTTTAATCGTTGTACATACCTAAAGAGTTACATATGCCAAGTAAGAAAACATAAGTGGCTACATGTGGTGTGATAGAACTTCAAGGCCCTAGGCATAGTTGTCTATAAAAATCTCATACAGCAATCATGTGAAAAGCAACATGAAAGCAAATAAGAAGAACCCGTCAAAGTCTAGAACTCTTGATTAGTTTGATTCCATAATAACCCAATGGATGAATTGCAAAAAGCAAGTGCATATTTACTATCTGGATGACAGACTACACGAATAAACAAGGTATGCAAAGTAGTGTAATAGAACGCTTGGTCCTACCACCTTGGTGAAATCTTGCTGGGACCCGAGGGGTATATATTCCTCCAGCAAAGGCTTCAGCAGATACCATTGGGGAACAGGCTTTGACCCCATAGGTGATATCTTTTCCCTTCCAGGTTTAGTCATAGAACATCACTGGAACAGAACAACACATCCACACAGAGCAAACTTGAACTAATATAAACTTTTTCTAACAATTAATTTTCACACTTTAATCATATAGTGAACAGTGGTGTTGTAAATACCTAAAGAGTTACATATGCCAAGTAAGAAAACATATAAGTGGCTACATGTGGTGTGATAGAACTTCAAGGCCCTAGGCATAGTTGTCTATAAAAATCTCATACAGCAATCATGTGAAAAGCAACATGAAAGCAAATAAGAAGAACCCGTCAAAGTCTAGAACTCTTGATTAGTTTGATTCCATAATAACCAAATGGATGAATTGCAAAGCAAGTGCATATTTATTATCTGGAGGGCAGGCTACACGAATAAACAAGGTATGTAAAGGGGCAAAATGGATCGCTGGGTCCTACCACCTTGGTGAAAACTTGCTGGGACCCGAGGGGTATACTGTATGCCTCCAGCAAAGGCTTCAGCAGATACCATTGGGGAACAGGCTTTGACCCCATAGGTGATATCTTTTCCCTTCAAGGTTTAGTCACAGAACATCACTGGAACAGAACAATACATCCACACAGAGCAAACTTGAACTAATATAAACTTCTTCTTAGGATTAATTTTCAAACTTTAATCGTTGTACATACCTAAAGAGTTACATATGCCAAGTAAGAAAACATAAGTGGCTACATGTGGTGTGATAGAACTTCAAGGCCCTAGGCATAGTTGTCTATAAAAATCTCATACAGCAATCATGTGAAAAGCAACATGAAAGCAAATAAGAAGAACCCGTCAAAGTCTAGAACTCTTGATTAGTTTGATTCCATAATAACCCAATGGATGAATTGCAAAAAGCAAGTGCATATTTACTATCTGGATGACAGACTACATGAATAAACAAGGTATGCAAAGTAGTGTAATAGAACGCTTGGTCCTACCACCTTGGTGAAAACTTGCTGGGACCCGAGGGGTATATATTCCTCCAGCAAAGGCTTCAGCAGATACCATTGGGGAACAGGCTTTGACCCCATAGGTGATATCTTTTCCCTTCCAGGTTTAGTCATAGAACATCACTGGAACAGAACAACACATCCACACAGAGCAAACTTGAACTAATATAAACTTTTTCTAACAATTAATTTTCACACTTTAATCATATAGTGAACAGTGGTGTTGTAAATACCTAAAGAGTTACATATGCCAAGTAAGAAAACATATAAGTGGCTACATGTGGTGTGATAGAACTTCAAGGCCCTAGGCATAGTTGTCTATAAAAATCTCATACAGCAATCATGTGAAAAGCAACATGAAAGCAAATAAGAAGAACCCGTCAAAGTCTAGAACTCTTGATTAGTTTGATTCCATAATAACCAAATGGATGAATTGCAAAGCAAGTGCATATTTATTATCTGGAGGGCAGGCTACACGAATAAACAAGGTATGTAAAGGGGCAAAATGGATCGCTGGGTCCTACCACCTTGGTGAAAACTTGCTGGGACCCGAGGGGTATATATGCCTCCAGCAAAGGCTTCAGCAGATACCATTGGGGAACAGGCTTTAGCAGATACCATTGGGGAACAGGCTTTGACCCCATAGGTGATTTATTTTCCCTTCAAGATTTAGTAAAAGAAAATCACTGGAACAGAACAATACATCCACACAGAGCAAACTTGAACTAATATAAACTTCATCTTAGGATTAATTTTCACACTTTAATCATATATTGAACAGTGGTGTTGTAAATACCTAAAGAGTTACATATGCCAAGTAAGAAAACATATAAGTGGCTACATGTGGTGTGATAGAACTTCAAGGCCCTAGGCAAAGTTGTCTATACAATTCTCATACAGCAATCATGTGAAAAGCAACATGAAAGCAAATAAGAAGAACCCGTCAAAGTCTAGAACTCTTGATTAGTTTGATTCCATAATAACCCAATGGATGAATTGCAAAAAGCAAGTGCATATTTACTATCTGGATGACAGACTACACGAATAAACAAGGTATGCAAAGTAGTGTAATAGAACGCTTGGTCCTACCACCTTGGTGAAAACTTGCTGGGACCCGAGGGGTATATATTCCTCCAGCAAAGGCTTCAGCAGATACCATTGGGGAACAGGCTTTGACCCCATACGTGATATCTTTTCCCTTCCAGGTTTAGTCATAGAACATCACTGGAACAGAACAACACATCCACACAGAGCAAACTTGAACTAATATAAACTTTTTCTAACAATTAATTTTCACACTTTAATCATATAGTGAACAGTGGTGTTGTAAATACCTAAAGAGTTACATATGCCAAGTAAGAAAACATATAAGTGGCTACATGTGGTGTGATAGAACTTCAAGGCCCTAGGCATAGTTGTCTATAAAAATCTCATACAGCAATCATGTGAAAAGCAACATGAAAGCAAATAAGAAGAACCCGTCAAAGTCTAGAACTCTTGATTAGTTTGATTCCATAATAACCAAATGGATGAATTGCAAAGCAAGTGCATATTTATTATCTGGAGGGCAGGCTACACGAATAAACAAGGTATGTAAAGGGGCAAAATGGATCGCTGGGTCCTACCACCTTGGTGAAAACTTGCTGGGACCCGAGGGGTATACTGTATGCCTCCAGCAAAGGCTTCAGCAGATACCATTGGGGAACAGGCTTTGACCCCATAGGTGATATCTTTTCCCTTCAAGGTTTAGTCATAGAACATCACTGGAACAGAACAATACATCCACACAGAGCAAACTTGGAACTAATATTAACTTTTTCTTGCAATTAATTTTCACACTTTAATCGTTGTAAATACCTAAAGAGTTACATATGCCAAGTAAGAAAACATATAAGTGGCTACATGTGGTGTGATAGAACTTCAAGGCCCTAGGCATAGTTGTCTATAAAATTCTCATACAGCAATCATGTGAAAAGCAACATGAAAGCAAATAAGAAGAACCCGTCAAAGTCTAGAACTCTTGATTAGTTTGATTCCATAATAACCCAATGGATGAATTGCAAAAAGCAAGTGCATATTTACTATCTGGATGGCAGACTACACGAATAAACAAGGTATGCAAAGTAGTGTAATAGAACGCTGGGTCCTACCACCTTGGTGAAAACTTGCTGGGACCCGAGGGGTATATATTCCTCCAGCAAAGGCTTCAGCAGTTACCATTGGGGAACAGGCTTTGACCCCATACGTGATATCTTTTCCCTTCAAGGTTTAGTCACAGAACATCACTGGAACAGAACAATACATCCACACAGAGCAAACTTGAACTAATATAAACTTCTTCTTAGGATTAATTTTCAAACTTTAATCGTTGTACATACCTAAAGAGTTACATATGCCAAGTAAGAAAACATATAAGTGGCTACATGTGGTGTGATAGAACTTCAAGGCCCTAGGCATAGTTGTCTATAAAAATCTCATACAGCAATCATGTGAAAAGCAACATGAAAGCAAATAAGAAGAACCCGTCAAAGTCTAGAACTCTTGATTAGTTTGATTCCATGATAACCCAATGGATGAATTGCAAAGCAAGTGCATATTTATTATCCGGAGAGCAGGCTACACGAATAAACAAGGTATGCAAAGGGGCAAAATGGATCGCTGGGTCCTACCACCTTGGTGAAAACTTGCTGGGACCCGAGGGGTATATATGCCTCCAGCAAAGGCTTCAGCAGATACCATTGGGGAACAGGCTTTAGCAGATACCATTGGGGAACAGGCTTCAGCAGATATCATTGGGGAACAGGCTTTAGCAGATACCATTGGGGAACAGGCTTCAGCAGATACCATTGGGGAACAGGCTTTAGCAGATACCATTGGGGAACAGGCTTCAGCAGATACCATTGGGGAACAGGCTTTAGCAGATACCATTGGGGAACAGGCTTCAGCAGATTCCATTGGGGAACAGGCTTTGACCCCATAGGTGATATATTTTCCCTTCAAGATTTAGTAAAAGAAAATCACTGGAACAGAACAATACATCCACACAGAGCAAACTTGAACTAATATAAACTTCATCTTAGGATTAATTTTCACACTTTAATCATATATTGAACAGTGGTGTTGTAAATACCTAAAGAGTTACATATGCCAAGTAAGAAAACATATAAGTGGCTACATGTGGTGTGATAGAACTTCAAGGCCCTAGGCATAGTTGTCTATAAAAATCTCATACAGCAATCATGTGAAAAGCAACATGAAAGCAAATAAGAAGAACCCGTCAAAGTCTAGAACTCTTGATTAGTTTGATTCCATAATAACCCAATGGATGAATTGCAAAAAGCAAGTGCATATTTACTATCTGGATGACAGACTACACGAATAAACAAGGTATGCAAAGTAGTGTAATAGAACGCTTGGTCCTACCACCTTGGTGAAAACTTGCTGGGACCCGAGGGGTATATATTCCTCCAGCAAAGGCTTCAGCAGATACCATTGGGGAACAGGCTTTGACCCCATACGTGATATCTTTTCCCTTCCAGGTTTAGTCATAGAACATCACTGGAACAGAACAACACATCCACACAGAGCAAACTTGAACTAATATAAACTTTTTCTAACAATTAATTTTCACACTTTAATCATATAGTGAACAGTGGTGTTGTAAATACCTAAAGAGTTACATATGCCAAGTAAGAAAACATATAAGTGGCTACATGTGGTGTGATAGAACTTCAAGGCCCTAGGCATAGTTGTCTATAAAAATCTCATACAGCAATCATGTGAAAAGCAACATGAAAGCAAATAAGAAGAACCCGTCAAAGTCTAGAACTCTTGATTAGTTTGATTCCATAATAACCCAATGGATGAATTGCAAAAAGCAAGTGCATATTTACTATCTGGATGACAGACTACACGAATAAACAAGGTATGCAAAGTAGTGTAATAGAACGCTTGGTCCTACCACCTTGGTGAAAACTTGCTGGGACCCGAGGGGTATATATTCCTCCAGCAAAGGCTTCAGCAGATACCATTGGGGAACAGGCTTTGACCCCATAGGTGATATCTTTTCCCTTCCAGGTTTAGTCATAGAACATCACTGGAACAGAACAACACATCCACACAGAGCAAACTTGAACTAATATAAACTTTTTCTAACAATTAATTTTCACACTTTAATCATATAGTGAACAGTGGTGTTGTAAATACCTAAAGAGTTACATATGCCAAGTAAGAAAACATATAAGTGGCTACATGTGGTGTGATAGAACTTCAAGGCCCTAGGCATAGTTGTCTATAAAAATCTCATACAGCAATCATGTGAAAAGCAACATGAAAGCAAATAAGAAGAACCCGACAAAGTCTAGAACTCTTGATTAGTTTGATTCCATAATAACCAAATGGATGAATTGCAAAGCAAGTGCATATTTATTATCTGGAGGGCAGGCTACACGAATAAACAAGGTATGTAAAGGGGCAAAATGGATCGCTGGGTCCTACCACCTTGGTGAAAACTTGCTGGGACCCGAGGGGTATATATGCCTCCAGCAAAGGCTTCAGCAGATACCATTGGGGAACAGGCTTTAGCAGATACCATTGGGGAACAGGCTTCAGCAGATACCATTGGGGAACAGGCTTTGACCCCATAGGTGATATATTTTCCCTTCAAGATTTAGTAAAAGAAAATCACTGGAACAGAACAATACATCCACACAGAGCAAACTTGAACTAATATAAACTTCATCTTAGGATTAATTTTCACACTTTAATCATATATTGAACAGTGGTGTTGTAAATACCTAAAGAGTTACATATGCCAAGTAAGAAAACATATAAGTGGCTACATGTGGTGTGATAGAACTTCAAGGCCCTAGGCAAAGTTGTCTATACAATTCTCATACAGCAATCATGTGAAAAGCAACATGAAAGCAAATAAGAAGAACCCGTCAAAGTCTAGAACTCTTGATTAGTTTGATTCCATAATAACCCAATGGATGAATTGCAAAAAGCAAGTGCATATTTACTATCTGGATGACAGACTACATGAATAAACAAGGTATGCAAAGTAGTGTAATAGAACGCTTGGTCCTACCACCTTGGTGAAAACTTGCTGGGACCCGAGGGGTATATATTCCTCCAGCAAAGGCTTCAGCAGAAACCATTGGGGAACAGGCTTTGACCCCATACGTGATATCTTTTCCCTTCCAGGTTTAGTCATAGAACATCACTGGAACAGAACAACACATCCACACAGAGCAAACTTGAACTAATATAAACTTTTTCTAACAATTAATTTTCACACTTTAATCATATAGTGAACAGTGGTGTTGTAAATACCTAAAGAGTTACATATGCCAAGTAAGAAAACATATAAGTGGCTACATGTGGTGTGATAGAACTTCAAGGCCCTAGGCATAGTTGTCTATAAAAATCTCATACAGCAATCATGTGAAAAGCAACATGAAAGCAAATAAGAAGAACCCGTCAAAGTCTAGAACTCTTGATTAGTTTGATTCCATAATAACCAAATGGATGAATTGCAAAGCAAGTGCATATTTATTATCTGGAGGGCAGGCTACACGAATAAACAAGGTATGTAAAGGGGCAAAATGGATCGCTGGGTCCTACCACCTTGGTGAAAACTTGCTGGGACCCGAGGGGTATACTGTATGCCTCCAGCAAAGGCTTCAGCAGATACCATTGGGGAACAGGCTTTGACCCCATAGGTGATATCTTTTCCCTTCAAGGTTTAGTCATAGAACATCACTGGAACAGAACAATACATCCACACAGAGCAAACTTGGAACTAATATAAACTTTTTCTTACAATTAATTTTCACACTTTAATCGTTGTAAATACCTAAAGAGTTACATATGCCAAGTAAGAAAACATATAAGTGGCTACATGTGGTGTGATAGAACTTCAAGGCCCTAGGCATAGTTGTCTATAAAATTCTCATACAGCAATCATGTGAAAAGCAACATGAAAGCAAATAAGAAGAACCCGTCAAAGTCTAGAACTCTTGATTAGTTTGATTCCATAATAACCCAATGGATGAATTGCAAAAAGCAAGTGCATATTTACTATCTGGATGGCAGACTACACGAATAAACAAGGTATGCAAAGTAGTGTAATAGAACGCTGGGTCCTACCACCTTGGTGAAAACTTGCTGGGACCCGAGGGGTATATATTCCTCCAGCAAAGGCTTCAGCAGATGCCATTGGGGAACAGGCTTTGACCCCATACGTGATATCTTTTCCCTTCAAGGTTTAGTCACAGAACATCACTGGAACAAAACAATACATCCACACAGAGCAAACTTGAACTAATATAAACTTCTTCTTAGGATTAATTTTCAAACTTTAATCGTTGTACATACCTAAAGAGTTACATATGCCAAGTAAGAAAACATAAGTGGCTACATGTGGTGTGATAGAACTTCAAGGCCCTAGGCATAGTTGTCTATAAAAATCTCATACAGCAATCATGTGAAAAGCAACATGAAAGCAAATAAGAAGAACCCGTCAAAGTCTAGAACTCTTGATTAGTTTGATTCCATGATAACCCAATGGATGAATTGCAAAGCAAGTGCATATTTATTATCCGGAGGGCAGGCTACACGAATAAACAAGGTATGCAAAGGGGCAAAATGGATCGCTGGGTCCTACCACCTTGGTGAAAACTTGCTGGGACCCGAGGGGTATATATGCCTCCAGCAAAGGCTTCAGCAGATACCATTGGGGAACAGGCTTTAGCAGATACCATTGGGGAACAGGCTTCAGCAGATACCATTGGGGAACAGGCTTTGACCCCATAGGTGATATATTTTCCCTTCAAGATTTAGTAAAAGAAAATCACTGGAACAGAACAATACATCCACACAGAGCAAACTTGAACTAATATAAACTTCATCTTAGGATTAATTTTCACACTTTAATCATATATTGAACAGTGGTGTTGTAAATACCTAAAGAGTTACATATGCCAAGTAAGAAAACATATAAGTGGCTACATGTGGTGTGATAGAACTTCAAGGCCCTAGGCAAAGTTGTCTATACAATTCTCATACAGCAATCATGTGAAAAGCAACATGAAAGCAAATAAGAAGAACCCGTCAAAGTCTAGAACTCTTGATTAGTTTGATTCCATAATAACCCAATGGATGAATTGCAAAAAGCAAGTGCATATTTACTATCTGGATGACAGACTACACGAATAAACAAGGTATGCAAAGTAGGGTAATAGAACGCTTGGTCCTACCACCTTGGTGAAAACTTGCTGGAACCCGAGGGGTATATATTCCTCCAGCAAAGGCTTCAGCAGATACCATTGGGGAACAGGCTTTGACCCCATACGTGATATCTTTTCCCTTCCAGGTTTAGTCATAGAACATCACTGGAACAGAACAATACATCCACACAGAGCAAACTTGAACTAACATAAACTTTTTCTAACAATTAATTTTCACACTTTAATCATATAGTGAACAGTGGTGTTGTAAATACCTAAAGAGTTACATATGCAAGGTAAGAAAACATATAAGTGGCTACATGTGGTGTGATAGAACTTCAAGGCCCTAGGCATAGTTGTCTATAAAAATCTCATACAGCAATCATGTGAAAAGCAACATGAAAGCAAATAAGAAGAACCCGTCAAAGTCTAGAACTCTTGATTAGTTTGATTCCATAATAACCAAATGGATGAATTGCAAAGCAAGTGCATATTTATTATCTGGAGGGCAGGCTACACAAATAAACAAGGTATGTAAAGGGGCAAAATGGATCGCTGGGTCCTACCACCTTGGTGAAAACTTGCTGGGACCCGAGGGGTATATATGCCTCCAGCAAAGGCTTCAGCAGATACCATTGGGGAACAGGCTTTAGCAGATACCATTGGGGAACAGGCTTTGACCCCATAGGTGATATATTTTCCCTTCAAGATTTAGTAAATGAAAATCACTGGAACAGAACAATACATCCACACAGAGCAAACTTGAACTAATATAAACTTCATCTTAGGATTAATTTTCACACTTTAATCATATATTGAACAGTGGTGTTGTAAATACCTAAAGAGTTACATATGCCAAGTAAGAAAACATAGAAGTGGCTACATGTGGTGTGATAGAACTTCAAGGCCCTAGGCAAAGTTGTCTATAAAATTCTCATACAGCAATCATGTGAAAAGCAACATGAAAGCAAATAAGAAGAACCCGTCAAAGTCTAGAACTCTTGATTAGTTTGATTCCATAATAACCAAATGGATGAATTGCAAAGCAAGTGCATATTTATTATCTGGAGGGCAGGCTACACGAATAAACAAGGTATGTAAAGGGGCAAAATGGATCGCTGGGTCCTACCACCTTGGTGAAAACTTGCTGGGACCCGAGGGGTATACTGTATGCCTCCAGCAAAGGCTTCAGCAGATACCATTGGGGAACAGGCTTTGACCCCATAGGTGATATCTTTTCCCTTCAAGGTTTAGTCACAGAACATCACTGGAACAGAACAATACATCCACACAGAGCAAACTTGAACTAATATAAACTTCTTCTTAGGATTAATTTTCAAACTTTAATCGTTGTACATACCTAAAGAGTTACATATGCCAAGTAAGAAAACATAAGTGGCTACATGTGGTGTTATAGAACTTCAAGGCCCTAGGCATAGTTGTCTATAAAAATCTCATACAGCAATCATGTGAAAAGCAACATGAAAGCAAATAAGAAGAACCCGTCAAAGTCTAGAACTCTTGATTAGTTTGATTCCATGATAACCCAATGGATGAATTGCAAAGCAAGTGCATATTTATTATCCGGAGGGCAGGCTACACGAATAAACAAGGTATGCAAATTAGTGTAATAGAACGCTGGGTCCTACCACCTTGGTGAAAACTTGCTGGGACCCGAGGGGTATATATTCCTCCAGCAAAGGCTTCAGCAGTTACCATTGGGGAACAGGCTTTGACCCCATACGTGATATCTTTTCCCTTCAAGGTTTAGTCACAGAACATCACCTGAACAGAACAATACATCCACACAGAGCAAACTTGAACTAATATAAACTTCTTCTTAGGATTAATTTTCAAACTTTAATCGTTGTACATACCTAAAGAGTTACATATGCCAAGTAAGAAAACATATAAGTGGCTACATGTGGTGTGATAGAACTTCAAGGCCCTAGGCATAGTTGTCTATAAAAATCTCATACAGCAATCATGTGAAAAGCAACATGAAAGCAAATAAGAAGAACCCGTCAAAGTCTAGAACTCTTGATTAGTTTGATTCCATAATAACCAAATGGATGAATTGCAAAGCAAGTGCATATTTATTATCTGGAGGGCAGGCTACACGAATAAACAAGGTATGTAAAGGGGCAAAATGGATCGCTGGGTCCTACCACCTTGGTGAAAACTTGCTGGGACCCGAGGGGTATACTGTATGCCTCCAGCAAAGGCTTCAGCAGATACCATTGGGGAACAGGCTTTGACCCCATAGGTGATATCTTTTCCCTTCAAGGTTTAGTCATAGAACATCACTGGAACAGAACAATACATCCACACAGAGCAAACTTGGAACTAATATAAACTTTTTCTTGCAATTAATTTTCACACTTTAATCGTTGTAAATACCTAAAGAGTTACATATGCCAAGTAAGAAAACATATAAGTGGCTACATGTGGTGTGATAGAACTTCAAGGCCCTAGGCATAGTTGTCTATAAAATTCTCATACAGCAATCATGTGAAAAGCAACATGAAAGCAAATAAGAAGAACCCGTCAAAGTCTAGAACTCTTGATTAGTTTGATTCCATAATAACCCAATGGATGAATTGCAAAAAGCAAGTGCATATTTATTATCTGGATGGCAGACTACACGAATAAACAAGGTATGCAAAGTAGTGTAATAGAACGCTGGGTCCTACCACCTTGGTGAAAACTTGCTGGGACCCAAGGGGTATATATTCCTCCAGCAAAGGCTTCAGCAGTTACCATTGGGGAACAGGCTTTGACCCCATACGTGATATCTTTTCCCTTCAAGGTTTAGTCACAGAACATCACTGGAACAGAACAATACATCCACACAGAGCAAACTTGAACTAATATAAACTTCTTCTTAGGATTAATTTTCAAACTTTAATCGTTGTACATACCTAAAGAGTTACATATGCCAAGTAAGAAAACATAAGTGGCTACATGTGGTGTGATAGAACTTCAAGGCCCTAGGCATAGTTGTCTATAAAAATCTCATACAGCAATCATGTGAAAAGCAACATGAAAGCAAATAAGAAGAACCCGTCAAAGTCTAGAACTCTTGATTAGTTTGATTCCATGATAACCCAATGGATGAATTGCAAAGCAAGTGCATATGTATTATCCGGAGGGCAGGCTACACGAATAAACAATGTATGCAAAGGGGCAAAATGGATCGCTGGGTCCTACCACCTTGGTGAAAACTTGCTGGGACCCGAGGGGTATATATGCCTCCAGCAAAGGCTTCAGCAGATACCATTGGGGAACAGGCTTCAGCAGATACCATTGGGGAACAGGCTTTGACCCCATAGGTGATATATTTTCCCTTCAAGATTTAGTAAAAGAAAATCACTGGAACAGAACAATACATCCACACAGAGCAAACTTGAACTAATATAAACTTCATCTTAGGATTAATTTTCACACTTTAATCATATATTGAACAGTGGTGTTGTAAATACCTAAAGAGTTACATATGCCAAGTAAGAAAACATATAAGTGGCTACATGTGGTGTGATAGAACTTCAAGGCCCTAGGCAAAGTTGTCTATACAATTCTCATACAGCAATCATGTGAAAAGCAACATGAAAGCAAATAAGAAGAACCCGTCAAAGTCTAGAACTCTTGATTAGTTTGATTCCATAATAACCCAATGGATGAATTGCAAAAAGCAAGTGCATATTTACTATCTGGATGACAGACTACACGAATAAACAAGGTATGCAAAGTAGTGTAATAGAACGCTTGGTCCTACCACCTTGGTGAAAACTTGCTGGGACCCGAGGGGTATATATTCCTTCAGCAAAGGCTTCAGCAGATACCATTGGGGAACAGGCTTTAGCAGATACCATTGGGGAACAGGCTTCAGCAGATACCATTGGGGAACAGGCTTTGACCCCATAGGTGATATATTTTCCCTTCAAGATTTAGTAAAAGAAAATCACTGGAACAGAACAATACATCCACACAGAGCAAACATGAACTAATATAAACTTCATCTTAGGATTAATTTTCACACTTTAATCATATATTGAACAGTGGTGTTGTAAATACCTAAAGAGTTACATATGCCAAGTAAGAAAACATATAAGTGGCTACATGTGGTGTGATAGAACTTCAAGGCCCTAGGCAAAGTTGTCTATACAATTCTCATACAGCAATCATGTGAAAAGCAACATGAAAGCAAATAAGAAGAACCCGTCAAAGTCTAGAACTCTTGATTAGTTTGATTCCATAATAACCCAATGGATGAATTGCAAAAAGCAAGTGCATATTTACTATCTGGATGACAGACTACACAAATAAACAAGGTATGCAAAGTAGTGTAATAGAACGCTTGGTCCTACCACCTTGGTGAAAACTTGCTGGGACCCGAGGGGTATATATTCCTCCAGCAAAGGCTTCAGCAGATACCATTGGGGAACAGGCTTTGACCCCATACGTGATATCTTTTCCCTTCCAGGTTTAGTCATAGAACATCACTGGAACAGAACAACACATCCACACAGAGCAAACTTGAACTAATATAAACTTTTTCTAACAATTAATTTTCACACTTTAATCATATAGTGAACAGTGGTGTTGTAAATACCTAAAGAGTTACATATGCCAAGTAAGAAAACATATAAGTGGCTACATGTGGTGTGATAGAACTTCAAGGCCCTAGGCATAGTTGTCTATAAAAATCTCATACAGCAATCATGTGAAAAGCAACATGAAAGCAAATAAGAAGAACCCGTCAAAGTCTAGAACTCTTGATTAGTTTGATTCCATAATAACCAAATGGATGAATTGCAAAGCAAGTGCATATTTATTATCTGGAGGGCAGGCTACACGAATAAACAAGGTATGTAAAGGGGCAAAATGGATCGCTGGGTCCTACCACCTTGGTGAAAACTTGCTGGGACCCGAGGGGTATATATGCCTCCAGCAAAGGCTTCAGCAGATACCATTGGGGAACAGGCTTTAGCAGATACCATTGGGGAACAGGCTTCAGCAGATACCATTGGGGAACAGGCTTTGACCCCATAGGTGATATATTTTCCCTTCAAGATATAGTAAAAGAAAATCACTGGAACAGAACAATACATCCACACAGAGCAAACTTGAACTAATATAAACTTCATCTTAGGATTAATTTTCACACTTTAATCATATATTGAACAGTGGTGTTGTAAATACCTAAAGAGTTACATATGCCAAGTAAGAAAACATATAAGTGGCTACATGTGGTGTGATAGAACTTCAAGGCCCTAGGCATAGTTGTCTATAAAAATCTCATACAGCAATCATGTGAAAAGCAACATGAAAGCAAATAAGAAGAACCCGTCAAAGTCTAGAACTCTTGATTAGTTTGATTCCATGATAACCCAATGGATGAATTGCAAAGCAAGTGCATATTTATTATCCGGAGAGCAGGCTACACGAATAAACAAGGTATGCAAAGGGGCAAAATGGATCGCTGGGTCCTACCACCTTGGTGAAAACTTGCTGGGACCCGAGGGGTATATATGCCTCCAGCAAAGGCTTCAGCAGATACCATTGGGGAACAGGCTTTAGCAGATACCATTGGGGAACAGGCTTCAGCAGATATCATTGGGGAACAGGCTTTAGCAGATACCATTGGGGAACAGGCTTCAGCAGATACCATTGGGGAACAGGCTTTAGCAGATACCATTGGGGAACAGGCTTCAGCAGATACCATTGGGGAACAGGCTTTAGCAGATACCATTGGGGAACAGGCTTCAGCAGATTCCATTGGGGAACAGGCTTTGACCCCATAGGTGATATATTTTCCCTTCAAGATTTAGTAAAAGAAAATCACTGGAACAGAACAATACATCCACACAGAGCAAACTTGAACTAATATAAACTTCATCTTAGGATTAATTTTCACACTTTAATCATATATTGAACAGTGGTGTTGTAAATACCTAAAGAGTTACATATGCCAAGTAAGAAAACATATAAGTGGCTACATGTGGTGTGATAGAACTTCAAGGCCCTAGGCATAGTTGTCTATAAAAATCTCATACAGCAATCATGTGAAAAGCAACATGAAAGCAAATAAGAAGAACCCGTCAAAGTCTAGAACTCTTGATTAGTTTGATTCCATAATAACCCAATGGATGAATTGCAAAAAGCAAGTGCATATTTACTATCTGGATGACAGACTACACGAATAAACAAGGTATGCAAAGTAGTGTAATAGAACGCTTGGTCCTACCACCTTGGTGAAAACTTGCTGGGACCCGAGGGGTATATATTCCTCCAGCAAAGGCTTCAGCAGATACCATTGGGGAACAGGCTTTGACCCCATACGTGATATCTTTTCCCTTCCAGGTTTAGTCATAGAACATCACTGGAACAGAACAACACATCCACACAGAGCAAACTTGAACTAATATAAACTTTTTCTAACAATTAATTTTCACACTTTAATCATATATTGAACAGTGGTGTTGTAAATACCTAAAGAGTTACATATGCCAAGTAAGAAAACATATAAGTGGCTACATGTGGTGTGATAGAACTTCAAGGCCCTAGGCACAGTTGTCTATACAATTCTCATACAGCAATCATGTGAAAAGCAACATGAAAGCAAATAAGAAGAACCCGTCAAAGTCTAGAACTCTTGATTAGTTTGATTCCATAATAACCCAATGGATGAATTGCAAAAAGCAAGTGCATATTTACTATCTGGATGACAGACTACACGAATAAACAAGGTATGCAAAGTAGTGTAATAGAACGCTTGGTCCTACCACCTTGTTGAAAACTTGCTGGGACCCGAGGGGTATATATTCCTCCAGCAAAGGCTTCAGCAGATACCATTGGGGAACAGGCTTTGACCCCATAGGTGATATCTTTTCCCTTCCAGGCTTAGTCATAGAACATCACTGGAACAGAACAACACATCCACACAGAGCAAACTTGAACTAATATAAACTTTTTCTAACAATTAATTTTCACACTTTAATCATATAGTGAACAGTGGTGTTGTAAATACCTAAAGAGTTACATATGCCAAGTAAGAAAACATACAGTATAAGTGGCTACATGTGGTGTGATAGAACTTCAAGGCCCTAGGCATAGTTGTCTATAAAAATCTCATACAGCAATCATGTGAAAAGCAACATGAAAGCAAATAAGAAGAACCCGTCAAAGTCTAGAACTCTTGATTAGTTTGATTCCATAATAACCAAATGGATGAATTGCAAAGCAAGTGCATATTTATTATCTGGAGGGCAGGCTACACGAATAAACAAGGTATGTAAAGGGGCAAAATGGATCGCTGGGTCCTACCACCTTGGTGAAAACTTGCTGGGACCCGAGGGGTATATATGCCTCCAGCAAAGGCTTCAGCAGATACCATTGGGGAACAGGCTTTAGCAGATACCATTGGGGAACAGGCTTCAGCAGATACCATTGGGGAACAGGCTTTGACCCCATAGGTGATATATTTTCCCTTCAAGATTTAGTAAAAGAAAATCACTGGAACAGAACAATACATCCACACAGAGCAAACTTGAACTAATATAAACTTCATCTTAGGATTAATTTTCACACTTTAATCATATATTGAACAGTGGTGTTGTAAATACCTAAAGAGTTACATATGCCAAGTAAGAAAACATATAAGTGGCTACATGTGGTGTGATAGAACTTCAAGGCCCTAGGCAAAGTTGTCTATACAATTCTCATACAGCAATCATGTGAAAAGCAACATGAAAGCAAATAAGAAGAACCCGTCAAAGTCTAGAACTCTTGATTAGTTTGATTCCATAATAACCCAATGGATGAATTGCAAAAAGCAAGTGCATATTTACTATCTGGATGACAGACTACACGAATAAACAAGGTATGCAAAGTAGTGTAATAGAACGCTTGGTCCTACCACCTTGGTGAAAACTTGCTGGGACCCGAGGGGTATATATTCCTCCAGCAAAGGCTTCAGCAGATACCATTGGGGAACAGGCTTTGACCCCATACGTGATATCTTTTCCCTTCCAGGTTTAGTCATAGAACATCACTGGAACAGAACAACACATCCACACAGAGCAAACTTGAACTAATATAAACTTTTTCTAACAATTAATTTTCACACTTTAATCATATAGTGAACAGTGGTGTTGTAAATACCTAAAGAGTTACATATGCCAAGTAAGAAAACATATAAGTGGCTACATGTGGTGTGATAGAACTTCAAGGCCCTAGGCATAGTTGTCTATAAAAATCTCATACAGCAATCATGTGAAAAGCAACATGAAAGCAAATAAGAAGAACCCGTCAAAGTCTAGAACTCTTGATTAGTTTGATTCCATAATAACCAAATGGATGAATTGCAAAGCAAGTGCATATTTATTATCTGGAGGGCAGGCTACACGAATAAACAAGGTATGTAAAGGGGCAAAATGGATCGCTGGGTCCTACCACCTTGGTGAAAACTTGCTGGGACCCGAGGGGTATACTGTATGCCTCCAGCAAAGGCTTCAGCAGATACCATTGGGGAACAGGCTTTGACCCCATAGGTGATATCTTTTCCCTTCAAGGTTTAGTCATAGAACATCACTGGAACAGAACAATACATCCACACAGAGCAAACTTGGAACTAATATAAACTTTTTCTTGCAATTAATTTTCACACTTTAATCGTTGTAAATACCTAAAGAGTTACATATGCCAAGTAAGAAAACATATAAGTGGCTACATGTGGTGTGATAGAACTTCAAGGCCCTAGGCATAGTTGTCTATAAAATTCTCATACAGCAATCATGTGAAAAGCAACATGAAAGCAAATAAGAAGAACCCGTCAAAGTCTAGAACTCTTGATTAGTTTGATTCCATAATAACCCAATGGATGAATTGCAAAAAGCAAGTGCATATTTACTATCTGGATGGCAGACTACACGAATAAACAAGGTATGCAAAGTAGTGTAATAGAACGCTGGGTCCTACCACCTTGGTGAAAACTTGCTGGGACCCGAGGGGTATATATTCCTCCAGCAAAGGCTTCAGCAGATGCCATTGGGGAACAGGCTTTGACCCCATACGTGATATCTTTTCCCTTCAAGGTTTAGTCACAGAACATCACTGGAACAAAACAATACATCCACACAGAGCAAACTTGAACTAATATAAACTTCTTCTTAGGATTAATTTTCAAACTTTAATCGTTGTACATACCTAAAGAGTTACATATGCCAAGTAAGAAAACATAAGTGGCTACATGTGGTGTGATAGAACTTCAAGGCCCTAGGCATAGTTGTCTATAAAAATCTCATACAGCAATCATGTGAAAAGCAACATGAAAGCAAATAAGAAGAACCCGTCAAAGTCTAGAACTCTTGATTAGTTTGATTCCATGATAACCCAATGGATGAATTGCAAAGCAAGTGCATATTTATTATCCGGAGGGCAGGCTACACGAATAAACAAGGTATGCAAAGGGGCAAAATGGATCGCTGGGTCCTACCACCTTGGTGAAAACTTGCTGGGACCCGAGGGGTATATATGCCTCCAGCAAAGGCTTCAGCAGATACCATTGGGGAACAGGCTTTAGCAGATACCATTGGGGAACAGGCTTCAGCAGATACCATTGGGGAACAGGCTTTGACCCCATAGGTGATATATTTTCCCTTCAAGATTTAGTAAAAGAAAATCACTGGAACAGAACAATACATCCACACAGAGCAAACTTGAACTAATATAAACTTCATCTTAGGATTAATTTTCACACTTTAATCATATATTGAACAGTGGTGTTGTAAATACCTAAAGAGTTACATATGCCAAGTAAGAAAACATATAAGTGGCTACATGTGGTGTGATAGAACTTCAAGGCCCTAGGCAAAGTTGTCTATACAATTCTCATACAGCAATCATGTGAAAAGCAACATGAAAGCAAATAAGAAGAACCCGTCAAAGTCTAGAACTCTTGATTAGTTTGATTCCATAATAACCCAATGGATGAATTGCAAAAAGCAAGTGCATATTTACTATCTGGATGACAGACTACACGAATAAACAAGGTATGCAAAGTAGGGTAATAGAACGCTTGGTCCTACCACCTTGGTGAAAACTTGCTGGAACCCGAGGGGTATATATTCCTCCAGCAAAGGCTTCAGCAGATACCATTGGGGAACAGGCTTTGACCCCATACGTGATATCTTTTCCCTTCCAGGTTTAGTCATAGAACATCACTGGAACAGAACAATACATCCACACAGAGCAAACTTGAACTAACATAAACTTTTTCTAACAATTAATTTTCACACTTTAATCATATAGTGAACAGTGGTGTTGTAAATACCTAAAGAGTTACATATGCAAGGTAAGAAAACATGTAAGTGGCTACATGTGGTGTGATAGAACTTCAAGGCCCTAGGCATAGTTGTCTATAAAAATCTCATACAGCAATCATGTGAAAAGCAACATGAAAGCAAATAAGAAGAACCCGTCAAAGTCTAGAACTCTTGATTAGTTTGATTCCATAATAACCAAATGGATGAATTGCAAAGCAAGTGCATATTTATTATCTGGAGGGCAGGCTACACAAATAAACAAGGTATGTAAAGGGGCAAAATGGATCGCTGGGTCCTACCACCTTGGTGAAAACTTGCTGGGACCCGAGGGGTATATATGCCTCCAGCAAAGGCTTCAGCAGATACCATTGGGGAACAGGCTTTAGCAGATACCATTGGGGAACAGGCTTTGACCCCATAGGTGATATATTTTCCCTTCAAGATTTAGTAAAAGAAAATCACTGGAACAGAACAATACATCCACACAGAGCAAACTTGAACTAATATAAACTTCATCTTAGGATTAATTTTCACACTTTAATCATATATTGAACAGTGGTGTTGTAAATACCTAAAGAGTTACATATGCCAAGTAAGAAAACATATAAGTGGCTACATGTGGTGTGATAGAACTTCAAGGCCCTAGGCAAAGTTGTCTATAAAATTCTCATACAGCAATCATGTGAAAAGCAACATGAAAGCAAATAAGAAGAACCCGTCAAAGTCTAGAACTCTTGATTAGTTTGATTCCATAATAACCAAATGGATGAATTGCAAAGCAAGTGCATATTTATTATCTGGAGGGCAGGCTACACGAATAAACAAGGTATGTAAAGGGGCAAAATGGATCGCTGGGTCCTACCACCTTGGTGAAAACTTGCTGGGACCCGAGGGGTATACTGTATGCCTCCAGCAAAGGCTTCAGCAGATACCATTGGGGAACAGGCTTTGACCCCATAGGTGATATCTTTTCCCTTCAAGGTTTAGTCACAGAACATCACTGGAACAGAACAATACATCCACACAGAGCAAACTTGAACTAATATAAACTTCTTCTTAGGATTAATTTTCAAACTTTAATCGTTGTACATACCTAAAGAGTTACATATGCCAAGTAAGAAAACATAAGTGGCTACATGTGGTGTTATAGAACTTCAAGGCCCTAGGCATAGTTGTCTATAAAAATCTCATACAGCAATCATGTGAAAAGCAACATGAAAGCAAATAAGAAGAACCCGTCAAAGTCTAGAACTCTTGATTAGTTTGATTCCATGATAACCCAATGGATGAATTGCAAAGCAAGTGCATATTTATTATCCGGAGGGCAGGCTACACGAATAAACAAGGTATGCAAAGTAGTGTAATAGAACGCTGGGTCCTACCACCTTGGTGAAAACTTGCTGGGACCCGAGGGGTATATATTCCTCCAGCAAAGGCTTCAGCAGTTACCATTGGGGAACAGGCTTTGACCCCATACGTGATATCTTTTCCCTTCAAGGTTTAGTCACAGAACATCACTGGAACAGAACAATACATCCACACAGAGCAAACTTGAACTAATATAAACTTCTTCTTAGGATTAATTTTCAAACTTTAATCGTTGTACATACCTAAAGAGTTACATATGCCAAGTAAGAAAACATATAAGTGGCTACATGTGGTGTGATAGAACTTCAAGGCCCTAGGCATAGTTGTCTATAAAAATCTCATACAGCAATCATGTGAAAAGCAACATGAAAGCAAATAAGAAGAACCCGTCAAAGTCTAGAACTCTTGATTAGTTTGATTCCATAATAACCAAATGGATGAATTGCAAAGCAAGTGCATATTTATTATCTGGAGGGCAGGCTACACGAATAAACAAGGTATGTAAAGGGGCAAAATGGATCGCTGGGTCCTACCACCTTGGTGAAAACTTGCTGGGACCCGAGGGGTATACTGTATGCCTCCAGCAAAGGCTTCAGCAGATACCATTGGGGAACAGGCTTTGACCCCATAGGTGATATCTTTTCCCTTCAAGGTTTAGTCATAGAACATCACTGGAACAGAACAATACATCCACACAGAGCAAACTTGGAACTAATATAAACTTTTTCTTGCAATTAATTTTCACACTTTAATCGTTGTAAATACCTAAAGAGTTACATATGCCAAGTAAGAAAACATATAAGTGGCTACATGTGGTGTGATAGAACTTCAAGGCCCTAGGCATAGTTGTCTATAAAATTCTCATACAGCAATCATGTGAAAAGCAACATGAAAGCAAATAAGAAGAACCCGTCAAAGTCTAGAACTCTTGATTAGTTTGATTCCATAATAACCCAATGGATGAATTGCAAAAAGCAAGTGCATATTTATTATCTGGATGGCAGACTACACGAATAAACAAGGTATGCAAAGTAGTGTAATAGAACGCTGGGTCCTACCACCTTGGTGAAAACTTGCTGGGACCCAAGGGGTATATATTCCTCCAGCAAAGGCTTCAGCAGTTACCATTGGGGAACAGGCTTTGACCCCATACGTGATATCTTTTCCCTTCAAGGTTTAGTCACAGAACATCACTGGAACAGAACAATACATCCACACAGAGCAAACTTGAACTAATATAAACTTCTTCTTAGGATTAATTTTCAAACTTTAATCGTTGTACATACCTAAAGAGTTACATATGCCAAGTAAGAAAACATAAGTGGCTACATGTGGTGTGATAGAACTTCAAGGCCCTAGGCATAGTTGTCTATAAAAATCTCATACAGCAATCATGTGAAAAGCAACATGAAAGCAAATAAGAAGAACCCGTCAAAGTCTAGAACTCTTGATTAGTTTGATTCCATGATAACCCAATGGATGAATTGCAAAGCAAGTGCATATGTATTATCCGGAGGGCAGGCTACACGAATAAACAATGTATGCAAAGGGGCAAAATGGATCGCTGGGTCCTACCACCTTGGTGAAAACTTGCTGGGACCCGAGGGGTATATATGCCTCCAGCAAAGGCTTCAGCAGATACCATTGGGGAACAGGCTTCAGCAGATACCATTGGGGAACAGGCTTTGACCCCATAGGTGATATATTTTCCCTTCAAGATTTAGTAAAAGAAAATCACTGGAACAGAACAATACATCCACACAGAGCAAACTTGAACTAATATAAACTTCATCTTAGGATTAATTTTCACACTTTAATCATATATTGAACAGTGGTGTTGTAAATACCTAAAGAGTTACATATGCCAAGTAAGAAAACATATAAGTGGCTACATGTGGTGTGATAGAACTTCAAGGCCCTAGGCAAAGTTGTCTATACAATTCTCATACAGCAATCATGTGAAAAGCAACATGAAAGCAAATAAGAAGAACCCGTCAAAGTCTAGAACTCTTGATTAGTTTGATTCCATAATAACCCAATGGATGAATTGCAAAAAGCAAGTGCATATTTACTATCTGGATGACAGACTACACGAATAAACAAGGTATGCAAAGTAGTGTAATAGAACGCTTGGTCCTACCACCTTGGTGAAAACTTGCTGGGACCCGAGGGGTATATATTCCTTCAGCAAAGGCTTCAGCAGATACCATTGGGGAACAGGCTTTAGCAGATACCATTGGGGAACAGGCTTCAGCAGATACCATTGGGGAACAGGCTTTGACCCCATAGGTGATATATTTTCCCTTCAAGATTTAGTAAAAGAAAATCACTGGAACAGAACAATACATCCACACAGAGCAAACATGAACTAATATAAACTTCATCTTAGGATTAATTTTCACACTTTAATCATATATTGAACAGTGGTGTTGTAAATACCTAAAGAGTTACATATGCCAAGTAAGAAAACATATAAGTGGCTACATGTGGTGTGATAGAACTTCAAGGCCCTAGGCAAAGTTGTCTATACAATTCTCATACAGCAATCATGTGAAAAGCAACATGAAAGCAAATAAGAAGAACCCGTCAAAGTCTAGAACTCTTGATTAGTTTGATTCCATAATAACCCAATGGATGAATTGCAAAAAGCAAGTGCATATTTACTATCTGGATGACAGACTACACAAATAAACAAGGTATGCAAAGTAGTGTAATAGAACGCTTGGTCCTACCACCTTGGTGAAAACTTGCTGGGACCCGAGGGGTATATATTCCTCCAGCAAAGGCTTCAGCAGATACCATTGGGGAACAGGCTTTGACCCCATACGTGATATCTTTTCCCTTCCAGGTTTAGTCATAGAACATCACTGGAACAGAACAACACATCCACACAGAGCAAACTTGAACTAATATAAACTTTTTCTAACAATTAATTTTCACACTTTAATCATATAGTGAACAGTGGTGTTGTAAATACCTAAAGAGTTACATATGCCAAGTAAGAAAACATATAAGTGGCTACATGTGGTGTGATAGAACTTCAAGGCCCTAGGCAAAGTTGTCTATACAATTCTCATACAGCAATCATGTGAAAAGCAACATGAAAGCAAATAAGAAGAACCCGTCAAAGTCTAGAACTCTTGATTAGTTTGATTCCATAATAACCAAATGGATGAATTGCAAAGCAAGTGCATATTTATTATCTGGAGGGCAGGCTACACGAATAAACAAGGTATGTAAAGGGGCAAAATGGATCGCTGGGTCCTACCACCTTGGTGAAAACTTGCTGGGACCCGAGGGGTATATATGCCTCCAGCAAAGGCTTCAGCAGATACCATTGGGGAACAGGCTTTAGCAGATACCATTGGGGAACAGGCTTCAGTAGATACCATTGGGGAACAGGCTTTGACCCCATAGGTGATATATTTTCCCTTCAAGATATAGTAAAAGAAAATCACTGGAACAGAACAATACATCCACACAGAGCAAACTTGAACTAATATAAACTTCATCTTAGGATTAATTTTCACACTTTAATCATATATTGAACAGTGGTGTTGTAAATACCTAAAGAGTTACATATGCCAAGTAAGAAAACATATAAGTGGCTACATGTGGTGTGATAGAACTTCAAGGCCCTAGGCATAGTTGTCTATAAAAATCTCATACAGCAATCATGTGAAAAGCAACATGAAAGCAAATAAGAAGAACACGTCAAAGTCTAGAACTCTTGATTAGTTTGATTCCATAATAACCAAATAGATGAATTGCAAAGCAAGTGCATATTTATTATCTGGAGGGCAGGCTACACGAATAAACAAGGTATGTAAAGGGGCAAAATGGATCGCTGGGTCCTACCACCTTGGTGAAAACTTGCTGGGACCCGAGGGGTATACTGTATGCCTCCAGCAAAGGCTTCAGCAGATACCATTGGGGAACAGGCTTTGACCCCATAGGTGATATCTTTTCCCTTCAAGGTTTAGTCATAGAACATCACTGGAACAGAACAATACATCCACACAGAGCAAACTTGGAACTAATATAAACTTTTTCTTGCAATTAATTTTCACACTTTAATCATTGTAAATACCTAAAGAGTTACATATGCCAAGTAAGAAAACATATAAGTGGCTACATGTGGTGTGATAGAACTTCAAGGCCCTAGGCATAGTTGTCTATAAAATTCTCATACAGCAATCATGTGAAAAGCAACATGAAAGCAAATAAGAAGAACCCGTCAAAGTCTAGAACTCTTGATTAGTTTGATTCCATAATAACCCAATGGATGAATTGCAAAAAGCAAGTGCATATTTACTATCTGGATGGCAGACTACACGAATAAACAAGGTATGCAAAGTAGTGTAATAGAACGCTGGGTCCTACCACCTTGGTGAAAACTTGCTGGGACCCGAGGGGTATATATTCCTCCAGCAAAGGCTTCAGCAGATACCATTGGGGAACAGGCTTTGACCCCATACGTGATATCTTTTCCCTTCAAGGTTTAGTCACAGAACATCACTGGAACAGAACAATACATCCACACAGAGCAAACTTGAACTAATATAAACTTCTTCTTAGGATTAATTTTCAAACTTTAATCGTTGTACATACCTAAAGAGTTACATATGCCAAGTAAGAAAACATAAGTGGCTACATGTGGTGTGATAGAACTTCAAGGCCCTAGGCATAGTTGTCTATAAAAATCTCATACAGCAATCATGTGAAAAGCAACATGAAAGCAAATAAGAAGAACCCGTCAAAGTCTAGAACTCTTGATTAGTTTGATTCCATGATAACCCAATGGATGAATTGCAAAGCAAGTGCATATTTATTATCCGGAGGGCAGGCTACACGAATAAACAAGGTATGCAAAGGGGCAAAATGGATCGCTGGGTCCTACCACCTTGGTGAAAACTTGCTGGGACCCGAGGGTTATATATGCCTCCAGCAAAGGCTTCAGCAGATACCATTGGGGAACAGGCTTTAGCAGATACCATTGGGGAACAGGCTTCAGCAGATACCATTGGGGAACAGGCTTTGACCCCATAGGTGATATATTTTCCCTTCAAGATTTAGTAAAAGAAAATCACTGGAACAGAACAATACATCCACACAGAGCAAACTTGAACTAATATAAACTTCATCTTAGGATTAATTTTCACACTTTAATCATATATTGAACAGTGGTGTTGTAAATACCTAAAGAGTTACATATGCCAAGTAAGAAAACATATAAGTGGCTACATGTGCTGTGATAGAACTTCAAGGCCCTAGGCAAAGTTGTCTATACAATTATCATACAGCAATCATGTGAAAAGCAACATGAAAGCAAATAAGAAGAACCTGTCAAAGTCTAGAACTCTTGATTAGTTTGATTCCATAATAATAGTCGAGTCCCAAAATAGATAAATAGCCCTGGATAAGATGCAGTAGGCATTTTTGAGGAAAAGTACTTCAAGTGTTGTTTCTATATGATTTTTAGGTGCTGAATCCATTTCTGCCATATAACAAGTTGTAAACATCACTGTTTTAGCATAAACAATAAAAACAAAATGGCTGCCAAAAAAAAAAAAACGTTTTAATGCTTTTATTGCAGTTTAAACATTAAACATTATAACTAAACTATGCATTCTCAGAATATTTAAACATGTAAACAATGAAAAAACAACATTAACATGAAAGGGACAGTTTTTATTGGCTGCTGGAATTATGCCAAGGTACCAAGGTACACTGGGAAGCATATATCAGTGGAAATATGCAATTATGCCCAGCCCGAAGGGGGGAACTTGGAATACACATGACCCCAGGGGGCTGCATATTGAGAATCACTGGGGTGTCCAGCCGCAGGTGGAATATTTCAAACCCAGGGGTGGCAAGGTGGCTTGCAGAGGGAAAGACACATGCTCAGAGAGGCTTACAGTGGACTACACACGTGGGGGTCGCCCAGAGGCCGTGTTAGGTGTCGCCCAGCCTGCAGCTTTACAGATGTCTGTTAGCGAGGCGCCATGCGCTAGAGCCCAAGAGGATGCCACACTCCGGGTGGAGTGGGCCGTCACACCAAGGGGGCATGGTCGACCTTGCTGCTG